>NC_085841.1:331419401-332065401 GCF_035594765.1 Anolis carolinensis | reverse complement strand
GTATTCCCCATAATAACCTATGGATGTGAGAGCTGGACCATAAAGAAGGCTGAGCGAAGGAAGAGAGATGCTTTTGAACTTTGGTGTTGGAGGAAAATCCTGAGAGTGCCTTGGACCACAAGAAGATCCAACCAGTCCATCCTCCAGGAAATAATTCCCGGCTGCTCACTGGAGGGAAGGATACTAGAGGCAAAGATGAAGTATTTTGGCCACATCATGAGAAGACAGGAAAGCTTGGAGAAGACAAAGATGCTGGGGAAAATGGAAGGAAAGGGGAAGAGAGGCCGACCAAGGGCAAGATGGATGGACGGTATCCTTGAAGTGACTGGCTTGACCTTGAAGGAACTGGCAACGGTGACGGCCGACAGGAAGCTCTGGTATGGACTGGTCCATGAGGTCACGAAGAGTCGGAAACGACTGAATGAATAAACAACAACATAATATATTGTATATACATATAATATTGATAGTAATATTATAATGTAATACAATATAATACTAGTAATAATATTATATTATATATTACATGTAATATTACTATTAATATAGTGGTATACTACAATATAGTAACATATAATTGTAATATTGTGCTATGCTAATAATATAATATATTGTATGTACATATAATTTGTAAGCTGCTCAGGGTGAGAAGGGCGGGATATAAATGTAGTAAATAAATAGCAAATAATTGTGTCCGACTCTGGGAGTTGATGCTCATCCATTTCTAAGCCAAAGAGCCGGCGTTGTCTGTAGACACCTCCAAGATCATGTGCCTGGCATGACTGCATGGAACGCCATTACCTTCCCACCAAAGCGGTACTTATTGATCTCACATTTGCATGTTTTCAAACTGCTAGGTTGGCAGAAGCTGGGGCTAACAGCAGGAGCTCACACCCCTCCTTGGATTCGAATCATCGACCTTTTGGTCAGCAAGTTCAACAGCTCAGTGGTTTAATTCTCCTTGGGAGGTGTTAGCTGTTACTGATTGTGTCGTTGTGTCTGGAATTCCTGTTTTCTGTGTGTTGTTCTTTATTTGCTGTCCTGATTTTAGAGTTTTTTTTAATACTGGTAGCCAGATTTTGTTCATTTTCAGGGTTTCTTCCCTTTCTGTTGAAATTATCCACATGCTTGTGGATTTCAATGGCTTCTCTGTGTAGTCTGGCATGGTGGTGGTTAGAGTGGTACGGCATGGTACCGTATACTATGCAGCTGTGGGCAAGTCTACATAGGGACCACCAAACGCAGCATTGCCCAAACAAGGAACATGAAAGGCACTCCAGACTAACCCAACCAGAGAAGTCAGCCACAGTAAAGAACTTGATGAACCAGCCTTGACAGAGCATATTATTTGAGAGCACAGAAATGCTGGACCACTGGAAGTTGTAGTTTGGTGGCACTAGCACTCTTGGGCAGAAAAGGCTAAATACCAGGTATGGGCAAACCTCGGCCTTCCAGGTGTTTTGAATTTCAATTCCCAGAAATCCCAGCCAGCTTACTGGCTGTTAGGAATTGTGGAAGTTGAAGTCCAAAACACCTGAAGGACCAAAGTTTGTCTATGCCTGCTAAAAACCCTGTAGATAGAACTACAAACTCTAGGATTCCATAGCATTGAGCCATGACAGTTAAGGTGGTGGCAAACGGCATTATTTCTACAATGCAGATGAACCCAATGTCTTAAGAATAATTTCATCCTTTTAGAATATAGGAAAAACCTACACGGATGGCATCATGGAAAAAGTCCATGACTATCTATGGAACATTGTAGGGCAGTGGTTCCCAGCCTTCCTAATGCCACAGACCCTTAATAAAGTTCCTCATATTGTGGTGACCCCCAACCATAAAATTATTTTCGTTATTACTTCAAACCTGTAATTTTGCTATTGTTATGAATCGTAATGTAAATATCTGATATGTAGGATGTATTTTCATTCACTGGACCAAATTTAGCACAAATACCTGATACACCCAAATTTGAATACTGGTGGGTTCGGGGGGGGGGGGGGGGGTTGGGTTGATTTTGTCATTTGGGAGTTGCAGTTGCTGGGATTTATAGTTAACGTACAATCAAAGAGCATTCTGAACTCCACCAACAATGGAATTGAACCAAACTTGGCACACAAAACTCCTATGACTAACAGAAAATACTGGAAGTGTTTGGTGGGCACTAATCTTGAGTTTTGAGTTGTAATTCACCTACATCCATAGAGCACTGTGGACTCAAACAATGATAGATCTGGACCAAACTTGGCACGAATACTCAATATGCCGAAATGTGAACACTGGTGGAGTTTGGGGAAATCAGACGACATTTGAGAGTTGTAGTTGCTGGGATTTATAGTTCACCTACAATCAAAGAGCCCCTTGAACCCCACCAACGATAGAATTACCAACAGAAAATACTGGAGGGATTTGGGAGGAATTGGCAATGATTCAGGGGAGATGTAATTCACCTACCTCCAGAAAGCACTGTGAATATGGTTTTTTTTTCTGATGGTCTTCAGCGACTCCCCCAGGGGTCCCGACCCCCAAGTTGAGAAACGCTGTTGTAGGGTCATATCTAGACTCCTGGAATGGTGGGTATAATTCTATGATATCCTGCCCATTATACACAATGAATCTGTGATGTAAAAAGATTCAAGTCGCAAAGACACAATATTTTGGCCATTGAGCTCCATTAGCCAAACTGCCAGCATAGTGTAGTGGTTTGAGTGTTGGACTATGACTCTGGAGACCAAAATTTGAATTCTTGCTCAGCCACTGAAATCCAATGGGTGACTTTGGGCAAGTCACACTCTCACTCCAAAAGAAATAATGACAAACTACTTCGGAATAAATCTTGCAACAAAAAACCCCCAGTGATTTTAGGGTCACCATAAATCGGAAATGGCTTGAAGTTATATAACAACAAATCTTTCACACATAAAACTTGTGACCCTGATTAGTTTCTCTCATAAACCACATCGTATTCAAAACCTGTATCAGCATCAACATTCTCAATAAACTGGGATATTTCCAAAATCTCTGACACCACTGTCAATAATCAAGGATAAATGGGCTCGTTAGGAACAATGGAAGTGTTGATGACAAGAGAAAACATTTGCAGGTGTGAAAGCCAAAGCTTCCTGTGCAGCTGGCTTCTAACTCAGGCCTCCCTATCTCTAGAAAGAAAAATAATGACAAACATCGCCATTCCAGGAAGATAGAGCTGATTTCTTTTCTAAAGCCACACTGGTGTAATTATGATAATGATAAACAGATTCTGAAAAAGTTTAAATATATTCTCTAGGAGAAAAGCCACAAAAAAGAGAATTTTACTGTGCCATAACATTGTCAATGGAGATGCACCAGTTCTAGGGCACTAATAAGCTTGTTTTGTATATCCCTGCCTTGGGAAAAGGTTCACGGTCCAGTTTCCTAGTGAAAAGAGAGTACTGGAAAGTTATGCAAATTTTTACAACTTGTTTATTTGTAAGCAATTACACTTAATGGAGTATGTAACCACACAGAGATCTGCATTCTTATACCTTCTTGTTAACAGCCATCTTCTACAGGGTACCCCAAAAGTTGCCATAAATAGGAAACGTGAGAAATTGGCCTAATTGTGCCTTTGTGTACAAAATATTTATTACAAAATTTTACAAAGTGTAAAAATATTAAAAACATTAAATATGAGTTTGCTTATTTTAATATGTATTGAGATTTTTGTGACACCCACTATAAATTCTTCAATCTTGTCCTGCAATGGATAGGAGATCTCTTCCTTACAGCTCCCAGTAATGTCCAGCAATTGCTAAACCCAGTGGTTTTGGGAGAGTGCCATTCTGCTTTAAAACAAGGTGAGTTCTCTGTGTGCACCCTGTTTACATAGAAAATGTGAAAAGTTTGCCACTGCCCTGCCACCAACAAGTGATGAATATAGTGGCCGCCACCAAAACAAACAGAATTATAGAATTATAGAGTTGGAAGTGAACACATGGGCCATCTAGTCCAACCTCCTGCCATGCAGGAAAATCACAATCGAAGCACCCTTGACAGATAGCCATCCAGCCTCTATTTAAAAGCCTCCAAGGAAGGAGCGTCCACCATACTCTGGGGCGGAGTATTCCACTGCTGAACAGCTCTTAAAGTCAGGAGGAAGTTCTTAATGTTCAGGTGGAATCTCTTTCCTGTAATTTGAACACATTGTTCTGAGCCCGAGAACCTATAATTCCAGTTTGCTATTAAATCTTAAACATGGTTGGCCTTGACTCCTAATCCACTTTTTAATTACTGGATTGCAAGTCTTGACTGAAAAGAAGGACTACCAATATCAGTTGTATTGATTCAAATAGTTGATTCTTCTGGCTCCTTACTAAAAACAAAATCTAAATCTGATATTGCAGCTCCTAAGTTTCTATGATGTAAGTAGCATATATAGTTAGCGTTGCCCAGGTGTCGGAGAGGCCACTGCCCAGCCCCCTGCTTTCTCCTTTCTCCAGTCCTTAGAGGGCTTACTTCACAATGTCTCCAATGCAACACGCTGGGAACAGTGGGACTCTCTTTGTAGCTCTTCCTTTCCTTCCTCCATTTCCCTCATACACCTTCTCCTTTCTTTTCTACATTCTTCCCTTGCTTTCATTTATATACCTTTTCCTCCTTTCTTTTTCTTCCCCTTTTCTTCCTTCCTTCCATCCCTCCCTCCCTCATACACATGTCACCTAGCAGCAGCCAATCTGCTCCACTTCCCTTTCTTTCCCAGTAACATCATAGTGGTCCACTTAACCCAGCAACAGGTAATACATTACCTGGCCACAATCAATCCATTCCTTTTCTTCCCCTCAGCTATGGGCCCAAAGGGAGTGGTTCTTTTAGTTCAAACCCCTCAATTATTTTAAGTTAGATAATGAGAGATATGTTGGCCATGTTTCATCTAAATCCATCAAACCATGTAGGAGCCTTTGTCGAAGGCTTGATTTGCTGCATGACCCATTTGTTTATCTTTTTAGCTGCCCCATCATATTTATAGAACTCTTCATCATGACATTTCAATAAATTTTCCTCTACAGGCCAATAGATACTCCACCATAGACATTAAAAGAGCTGCAAGGCCAAGAACAAGCCATGAGAGTAAATACAAAGATCCACCCAGAGGAAAAGTGTTCTTACCATTCCTCAAGGAAACCACTGACCGCACAGGGAAGCTGGCGAAGAAACACAACCTACAAACTATCTACAGACCCACTAAGAAAATCCAACAAATGTTATCTTCAGCAAAGGATAAGAGGGATCATCTCACCTCTGTAGTTTATCATATACCATGCAGCTGTGGACAAGTCTACATAGGGACCACCAAATGCAGCATTGCCCAGACACGAATCAAGGAACATGAACGGCACTGCAGACCAAGTCAACCAGAGAAGTCAGCCATAGCAGAGCACTTGATGAACCAACCTGGACACAGCATATTATTTGAGAATACACAAATGCTGGACCACTCTAACAACCACCAGATGAGACTACACAAAGAAGCCACTGAAATCCACAAGCATGTGGACAATTTCAACAGAAAGGAGGAAACTGTGAAAATGAACAAAATCTGGCTACCAGTATTAAAAAAAAACTATAAAACTATATCAGGACAGTAAATAAAGAACAACAATAAGAAGACAGGGGAATTCCAGACATGAAACAATCAGGGCCAGCTAATCACCTCCCAACAAAGGATTCCCCCAGGCAGGAAGCAGCCAAGCTTTGAAGCTGCAAGGCTATTCAATACTAATCAAGCTAGCCAATTGCAACATTCACACTTGCCTCCAACAGACAACAGTTCTTTCTCCCAGCCTAGACATTCCAGATATATAAACCCCACTTACGTAGTTTCCAACAAACCTCAAAACCTCTGAGAATGCCTGCCACAGGTATGGGCAAAACGTCAGGAGATAATGCTTCTGAAACATGGCCATACAGCCTGGAAAACTCACAGCAACCCAAAGAAAGGAAGGACACTGTGTATGAGGGAAAGGGAGGAAGACAAGAGCCACACAAAAAATGCAAACCCAGGCAATGCCATGTTGTGTTTAGAATTACCTTTAAGCTATATGTATAAGATGCATATGAAACAAATGGAATCTGTATGTGCGTGTAAATATATATATATACGAGTGTGTATGTATGTGTGCCGTCCGCCGGACAATAAAAAAACTATAAAACTGAAACGTGCTGTCCTTTATCCGGGCGAACTGCAAATCCCTATAAGCTGTCCTATAGATATTGAACGACTGAGTCTGGATAACTTCAAAAAAGAATGTTTATTCATACAAGGTTGTAAACCTGGCACAGATCTTAAAGTTGCAGAAAATGAAACAAATTTCTATGGGTTTTAGTCACAGAATTATCCCTGGTTCCAGAAGGCAAAAGTGATTATAAAACCACTATACCCTAATCACGCTGCCTATATTAGAAGGAGAAACTCTTTCCTTCCCTATCTTTACAGCAAAGATTAGTTCTAGAAGCGATGGAATAACTTTGCTCCTCTAACTAGATTTCCTATTCCAGATCAATATAATTCAATACTTATCTAATTTGGATAGGCTTAGATTGGCCTGGTTTTGAGGATGATTTGTCCCAGTTAGCCTTGCACAGCTCCAGCACGTTGGAAGACTATAGCCAGAATGAAACTCTAAAATGGAGACTAGACCCTGGTAAAAAGGGCGGTCCTAAGATGTTGCACTCTTTGACCAATCACTGCAAAGAAAACTGCAGCCAGCTCTTGCAGACTTCAAGCCACCTTTCCTGGGCTTTGCAGCCAAAGGCTGAAACAAAATGCAAAGGAGGGAAAACAAACGACCAATAAGTAAGGCAAACCATCGTCCTGGGGGACGGAACACTCCCCGCTAAATTCCCAGGATGTGGGAATTTACCAATCAAAAACATACAAACACCTTTGTATACACAACAATACAAACACTAGAACTTTAAACATCTCCAATAAGCAACACGAGGTCACTAATTGGTCTGTCCAGGACAGACATTTTGTCCTTACTATGAGTCTTTACTTGAACTTTTCTAACCTTACCGTCAGGGCAAGGAAAGGTCTTTAGTATAATGCCCATAGGCCAGGCATAGCGGGGCAAGTCTTTGTCCTTTGGCAACACAAGGTTTCCCACCTTGGCATTGTCCTTTGGGGTTTGCCAGAGTCTTCTGGTTGGAAGCTGGCTTAAGTATTCGGCCTTCCACCTCTTCCAGAAGTGGTTGGCTAAGGTCTGCACATGCAAAATTGGTGCCACAGTCCGACCAAATTAACTTAATCGGCCCTCTGAGGGCTACAAACTTTTTCAAGGCATTTATGAATGATGAAGTGTCCATTCCCTCTGCAACCTCTATATGGACAGCTCGTACTGACAAACAAGTAAACAAAACCGCACATCTTTTGTTATTTACAACACCACCCCTGGTTTTCCTAGTGACAACCTCCCAAGGACCAAACACATCGATTCCCACATGGGAAAAGGGTGGGTCTGTCAAAGTCCTATCCTGAGGTAGTTCTGCCATCAACTGACTTTGACAGTTTCGCCTAAGGCGCCTGCATTTAACACATTTGAAAATACAACTGTTGACCAACCTTTTGGCATTAACTACCCACAGACCTTCATTTCTAAGGGCTGCCTCAGTTAGAGTTCTACCCTGATGATGGATCCTTTCATGGTGATGCCGAACGAGCAGCAATGCAGTGTGACTATTAGGGGGTATGATGATGGGGTTTTTTATGCACGCCTTGAGTTTAGCTTTGGCTAACCTTCCTCCAACTCTCAAAATACCCTCCTTGTCTAGAAATGGGTTTAACTCATTTAGAAGACTTTGATTAGGGATGTTGAGCCCTTGCTCTAGCCTAGCTATTTCCTGCTTGAAAGCAGATCTCTGCACTGACTTGAATATGACGCTCTTAGCCTTTATCATATCCTGGACCTGTAAAGGCTCACTATCTTTGCAAGCTAAACGATGTATAAGCCTAGCTACTGCTCTAAGAAGACTGTGCCACTCCGAAAAACGTTCAAAACGGTGTGGTTCCAGGCAAGATCTTTGGCCCATCTTGATTTCTGTGGTTGATTTGCAGGCTTTCACCTCTGCACTTCGTGAGACTTGAGCATTCATAATGTCCGAAAACCTTTGCTCATCTTTCGAGAGCGCTGTGGCTTCGTCTCTCTCAGAGACTTTGAAAATGGAGGAATACTCTGGAGTTATTGCTTGGCAGTAGACTGAGATGTGACTTAGGCAACTGCGCACAAGTGTAGGACGTCCACCTTTAAGCACCTGTGCTTGATTGGAGTCCAACGACGATGGTGGGTGCATCTTGTTTATGCACACTGGGCCTGTAACTGTCCAGCCTAGTGGTAGCAGCTGAGCAATGGGCGCCCCTGGAGGTCCCTTAACTTGGTCGTTCACATAGAACAAGTTCGGACAGTCCGCACCAAGCAGAAGGGCAATGTCCACATCTGGACGGAAAGCAGGTATGGCATTCTTTAATCGTCGCAAATGTGGATGAGCCTCCACAACTTCTCTAGTTACAATTTGTTTTTTGTTCCGAGGGATGGAGGAACACTCAATCAGGTCTGGCAACTTGAACTGCCCCTTCTGGTCGCAAGAGGAGACAACAAAGCCAGATGCTATGCGACCCTGCAACTTCTTTTTTCCTGCACACGTGGACATGGTGTAGTCGACCGTCTGGGTTTTTATGTCAAACAGTTGGAAAAACTCTGGAGTCGCCAGGGAGGCGTCGCTTTGTGAATCCAAAGCCACGTAAAGTCTCTTTTTAAGCCAAGGTCTTCTGGCTGGATATACATCTGCTAGGCAGATGGGATGGCAGACTCTGAACTGGTGCACGTCAGAGCATAGTTCAGTACAGGCGACCGATGGAGCATCCTCCTGCATCCGTGACGCGGTCTGCATGTTGGTGGCTTCAGTAGATGACCCTTCTTTGGAAGACGTGTCCCCTTTGGCGCGGGAGACAGCGTCAGAGTTGTGCATCGCGGTGCAATGCTTAAGGCTGTTACACCTTGCGCATTTGACGTCCTCTTTGCAGTTGGAAGCAAAGTGAGGAGTTGCTCCACAGCACCTAAAACATATGCCCAGCTTCTGTACAATCTGTTGTCTTTCTTTATAAGGCTTCTTGCCAAATTCCCGGCAGTTGGCCAAACTGTGAGGCTTTTGGTGAATGGGGCAGAGTACCTCCTTTACTTCTGACCTGGTTTTGTCAGTCTTGTGTTGAGTTTCGACTGCCTTTACGCTGACAGGTCTATTGGCCTCTCTAGGTGGTTTCTTGTCCACTTCAGGTGCCTTCTCTGGCTGGGTCCCTTGGTATAAGGTGGGGAGGCCCGTCTGTGGATCATTCCTTTCTCTGGCCGCCCTGGTGATGAACTGGACCAAATGAGAAAATGGAGGGTATGCCTGGGAGTGGGCCTCCTTGTAGTTGAAGACCTGTTTCCCCCAGTCTTCCTGCAGGGCAAAGGGAAGTTTGTCCAGAATCTGCCGCTGGGACAGATGCTGATCGAGGCACTGCAGTCCAGGCAACTCTGGATTCTCCTTGGCCGACTCTAACTCTGCAAGAAGATCACTGAGGTCCCACAAGAGCTTGCAGTCCTTGAGCTTTAAGGTTGGGAACCTTTGCAGCTTGTCCATTAGAGATGCTTCAATCTCCGTGCTAGCTCCATACCGCTGATGTAATCTGTCCCAGGCCTTTTCCAAGGCTTTGTCGGGATCAGCTACATGGGCTGAATATATTCTCTTAACTTGAGAAGATGATGCTGGACCCAACCAGGCGCCTAGCAGGGTCAGCTCTTCTTCAGGCAACAACTTTAAGTCTCTAATTGCCCTCTTGAAGGTAACCTTCCAGAGAAGGAACTCTTCAGGCTTGTCTGAAAACTTTTCGACTCCCTTGTCCTTGAGGTCTCTTTTGGGACTTCTAAGGATCGAGACGAGTTGGGATTCTGGTGTTGACAGTGTCTTATGTGGCGTTGGCTGCTGCAGGGAGAAATCCCGTGCTCCTGGTGTCGACCTTTGACCCTTTGGAGGGAAGGCATCGTCTGTAGACGGACAGATGGTTCCTTTTGGACTTGCTTGTAGGGCCCAATTGGTGATAGGCTTTGATGGTTTGGCTGACTGCTCGGGAATCTTAGTAGGAGGCACAGGCAAACTGAGCAAAGAGGAGCTCCCCGCTATGACGCTTTGAACTTCCGGCAGCCCGAAGGCAACTTTAGGGCCCTGTTCTGACCGAACGGAGAAGTCTTCATGTTCCTCGTCAGAAAGCTGGCTGTTTAAGCTATTAAGATGCACAAGCACCTTGGAAGAAGGGTCCTGCTTCGGCAACTGACTTACATTTTCTTCTGTGAGCTGCCCACTTAGGACCTTGGCCAAAGTCTCAGCCTTTACCTTTTTGGCAGTAGCATCCATCCTTATTCTAAGCATTTCTATTTCACATTGCCTTTGGGCCTGTTCTATTTGGAGTCGCTGTTCCTCCTCTTTAAGGTGGAAAGTGTGGTCAGCTGCTTTTGCATCAGCTTCCGCCTCCGCAACCTTGCTCTGTAGCTCCAGACGTGCAGCCTCCTTAATGTGCAAGGCAGCTAGGGAAGAGATGGCACTCCCAGCAGCAGAAGACTTGCTAGAGTGGCTGTGTTTAGACGATGCACGCTCCCTTAGCTTAGATACCTGGCTAGAGCGGTTGGACTTAAGACTAAGTGCCACAGCAGGTGATTTTAAAAGATTGGTCTCATGGCTGCATAAGGAAGACTGATTTCCTTTTGGCTCAGACCTTAGATTAACAGATGGAGAACTAAATTCCAAGGCATCTAGAATTGCCCTCACCTTATTTTCTTTCTCATTAGTGTCAGCTAAGACACTCACTATTTCTAACTCTGAATCCTTGGCGTTAATGCGCTCGAGGACCTGGACTATCTTAGACACCAAACCCCTCCAAATACCGAAGGTCTCTTCAAGGTCTGTCTGTAATATGGATGGCACCCTTGTAATACCCAAGCTCTCAATTCTGTCCATTAATGTTACAATTCGCTCCCATGCCGAACCTAACCTCACATGGAGGAGCTCCTTTTCATCTATTAGATGGGCTAGCATCTTGGCTGAAGGGTGCTTTATCCTTTGGGGCCTTTCATTCCTACTTTCAGCCTCAGAAGGAGGTATACCATCTGCATCATCTTGAAATTGCATAGACATTATGTATTCTTAATAGCAAGTAAATTTACAACAAAGGCAAATGCAATATACCTGCAAGTAAATTTACAATAAAAGCAAATTCAATATATAATACAATTCACAGCACTTAACCATAGCAATATATATCACTAAGTAACTATACTTTACAAAGATTGTGACCTTTGGCGCCAAACTTTGGTAGGCAAGCTGCAAAATGCCAACTGACAGCAACTTGCCACTTGATACCTCCCTTGCCCGAGTGACGTAAACTGCCAAAATGGCGACTTCGCCAAATTTTCAAGCACCTTGCGCTCCGCGGCTCGAGGCCTGCCGCCGAAGGAGCACCGAGGCTGGCTTTGGAAAGGAGGAGAGAAGAGACGCCTCCTCCCCGCTGTGAAGGGAGGTCACCACCGCAGGTCAATGAGGCAGGTCACCACCGCAGGACGATGAGGCAGGTCACCACCGCAGGACGATGAGGCAGGTCACCACCGCAGGACGATGAGGCAGGTCACCACCGCCAGGCGATGAGGCAGGTCACCACCGCAGGACGATGAGGCAGGTCACCACCGCAGGACGATGAGGCAGGTCGAAGCCGGCCGAGTGCTCCGGCCGAACTCGCAGCAGCGTTGCCAGGCCTGTCCAGGTTCTAGCCTGGTTCTGGTGGGCTTCACGCCTCAGAGCCAGCCAAAGAACTGTCGCTGGTGCTCCGCGGCTCGAGGTCTACCGCCGAGGGAGCCCTGGACGTTGCTGGGAACTGCACAGCCTGTGCAAACCCAGAAAGCCACTGGGCCACGTGCGCACACGCGAGCCAAATAGCAAGGAAATAGAGCCCCACTATTTGACTCCTTCAGGTCTGAGAGCGGGCTCCACTGCCTCAGACGCTGGTAGAGTCTTTAGGTATGCAGACTGAGCTCAGGCGGAAAAGCCGCGGCCTAAACTAAACTTCCTAAACTATAAAAAACTATAAGCCGTGCAAGCTAGCTCAAGCGGAAAAACCGCTGATCTACCTCAAAACTGTGCCGTCCGCCGGACAATAAAAAAACTATAAAACTGAAACGTGCTGTCCTTTATCCGGGCGAACTGCAAATCCCTATAAGCTGTCCTATAGATATTGAACGACTGAGTCTGGATAACTTCAAAAAAGAATGTTTATTCATACAAGGTTGTAAACCTGGCACAGATCTTAAAGTTGCAGAAAATGAAACAAATTTCTATGGGTTTTAGTCACAGAATTATCCCTGGTTCCAGAAGGCAAAAGTGATTATAAAACCACTATACCCTAATCACGCTGCCTATATTAGAAGGAGAAACTCTTTCCTTCCCTATCTTTACAGCAAAGATTAGTTCTAGAAGCGATGGAATAACTTTGCTCCTCTAACTAGATTTCCTATTCCAGATCAATATAATTCAATACTTATCTAATTTGGATAGGCTTAGATTGGCCTGGTTTTGAGGATGATTTGTCCCAGTTAGCCTTGCACAGCTCCAGCACGTTGGAAGACTATAGCCAGAATGAAACTCTAAAATGGAGACTAGACCCTGGTAAAAAGGGCGGTCCTAAGATGTTGCACTCTTTGACCAATCACTGCAAAGAAAACTGCAGCCAGCTCTTGCAGACTTCAAGCCACCTTTCCTGGGCTTTGCAGCCAAAGGCTGAAACAAAATGCAAAGGAGGGAAAACAAACGACCAATAAGTAAGGCAAACCATCGTCCTGGGGGACGGAACAGTATGTATGTATATATATATATATATGAATGACAAATGGTGTCCTCCCTTGCCACTAAACAACAAAAGTACAAGCCCCAGAACCTAGAAATTTGGCAGCACAATCCACCGTCCTTGCCCCTACGTTCCGACAACAAAAAGAAAAGAAAAATAAAGTCCTAATTAGAGGAAGAGGAATAATTGTCTTTAGCCAATTGCTGCCAGTTAGAAGACTAAGCTCCGCCCACTTGGTCTCCTAGCAACCTACTCAGGCCTCACTCTCTCTTCCACACTGCCTATAAAATACAGATTATCTAATTTGCACTGGATTATATAGCATTGTAGACTCAAGGCCCTTCCACACAGCTATATAACCCATTTATAATCTTATATTATCTGCTTTGAACTGGATTATCTTGAGTCCACACTGCCATATAATCCACTTCAGTGTGCATTTTATTCAGCTCTGTAGAAGGAGCCTCATATAATCCAGTTCTAAGCAGATAATATAAGATATACAGTAGAGTCTCACTTATCCAACATAAACACCCTGGCAGAACA
The DNA here is from genome assembly GCF_035594765.1 of Anolis carolinensis. NCBI lineage: Eukaryota > Metazoa > Chordata > Lepidosauria > Squamata > Anolidae > Anolis > Anolis carolinensis. The sequence continues at coordinate 332,051,954 of NC_085841.1, read as the reverse complement.
TTGGGTAACTGAATATGTTGGATAATAAGAAGGGATTCAGGAAAAGCCGATTAAACATCCCATTCCCTCACGACCCTATCTGCTGCCAAACTGCCATCCATGTCTATGCCAGGCATGCTCAGAGATTATGAGATCTGTTTGAAAACAGACAAGTGGGAGGTTTATTTCTATCTCACCAATGATATCCAGGATGGGACAACTCTGATCTGTCTCAGGCGACTGTGAATGTTCCCCTTGGCCACTTTGATTACCATTGAATGCCCTTGCACCTTCAAGGCCTGCCTACTTTCTGCTTCGGAGAGGAATCCTTTGTTGGGAGATGTTAGCTGGCCCTCAGTACATCATGTCTGGAATTCCCTGATTGCTCAGTGCTGTTCTTTAGTTAACTGTCCTGATTTCACAGATTTTTTAAATACTGGGAGCCACATTTTGTTCATTCCAGGCAGACAGGAACCATCCAGGCTTTGAAGCTACAAGGCTATTCAGTGCCAATTCCAACATTCACACTTACCTAAAGCAGACAACAGTTCTTTCTTCCACCCTGGTCATTCCACAGATATATCAACCCCACTTCCTTTTGTTACAACACATTTCACAACCTCTGAGGATGCCTGCCATACATGCAGGCGAAACATCAGGAGACAATACATTTGGAACATGACCAGGCAGACCACAGAACTCAGAGCAACCCAATACAAAGAGAAACAAAAATACTAAAATAAATACAAAAACTAATAAAAAAACAAAATAAAATAATACAATTAAAAAAACATAAATAAAAATAATATAATCAAATAATAAAATATAATACATACAAATAATAAAATAAAATAATAAAAACACAAATAATAATGAAAGAATAAAAATAATACAATAAAAATAATAAAAAACACTAAAAAATAATTTAAAACACTAAAAATTAATATAATACTATAACAGAAAATAACTAAAAATAATACAAGAAAATAATAAAATATAATAAATAAAAAAGATAAGTTACAATAAAATTAACAAATACTAATAACGTCAAATAAAAATTCCACAACAATTTTTAACCAATACCACCACCACTTTGCCACAGCAACGCGTGGCTGGGCACAGCTAGTATATATATATATACTGTATGTGCAAAACACACACATACACATACAAATGTCATTTATGTTTCATATGAATATATATATATATATATATATATAGGCATTCCAAAATATGAAGCAAATCCAAAATCCTTCTGGTCCCAAGCATTTGGAATAAGGGATACACAACGCATATTACTGATAATATCAAATACAAGCGTCACTCTAAGCAATCCTTTGAGCCCATCTACTCATTTTCATCAGTTGGCAACATCAATTCGCATTACTGTTACAGTAATCCATATCTTCCATACTCCAACATAGTCCTCATAAAGGCTTTCTTTCCTTGCTGACTAGTTAAACCTTTAATTTCTACTTGAGTCGGAATTTTTGGCTAGTAAGTTCCACTCTGTACAGAAGCGTGTGTCGAATCCAGCTGTTATTCTGGTCCTTCAAGCCACCACATCCCGCTCTGAGTGCGGCGCATGCGCAAAGGTGTCGCAATCGATCATCCCCGTCTGTAACCGACTCCGCGTAAACACTACAATTCCCAGCATGCCCCTGGCTTCCGGGCAAGTTCCGTTGCGGCTTGTCGTTCAGCACCGGGCCTTCGAAGGTGGAGGAAGAAGGAGAGCGGCAAGATGGCGCTGACCAGGTGAGTTTTGTTGCTGCGAAGCGGAAGCTTATCAGAAATAGGAGACCGGTATCCATCCCCTTCCCTGGGCCTTTGACGGGAAACCCTCTATTATTTACTTCCGTGGGCTGTGAGGGGATTTCGGTGACGGAGGAAAGGCTCGAGGGAGGCCTAGGCCGCTACGGGCATTCTCCCCTCAAAGTCTGTATTTATGGTATTCTGGTGGACAGCCTTTCAATATTTCAGTGTGCTTCCAAATTAAAAAAATAGTCAATAGTGGTTTGCGTGAGAGGCCGGCCCTCCAGAAACAAAGAGGTGAAGGCCTTGGTGTTCAATAAAGATAAGCAGGGAGCCATTGTAACCTGAAGTGGCGTTGGGTTGGCCCAGGCATGGGCAAACTTCGATCCTCCAGGTGATTTGGACTCAAACTCCCGGAATTTGCCCATGCCTAGGTTGGCCTCTTTGACCCCTTCCACACTGTCCCCATATCCCAGGATCTGATCCCAGACTATCTGGCAGTGGAGACTCATATAATCCAGTTTAAAGCATATGATCTGGGATCAGAACTTGGGATATAGGGCAGTGTAGAAGGCAGCTTTGAGGGCCGCAATAGGAACGCTTTTGCCCAGTGTGTGAGTTGTAGTTCTACAAGACTTTCTTGACCTTTGCCAAAGAGTCCTTGTGCCTCATCAAACTACACATCCCACGATTATTATTTTTTTAGCATTAAGCCATGGCAACAAAAGTGGCATCAAGCTGCTTTCTTCCCACAGTGTAGAGCAGGCATGGACAAACTTCAGCCTTCCAGGTGTTTTGGACTTTAACTCCCACAATTCCTAACAGCCAGTCCAAACACCTGGAGGGTTGAGGTTTGCACATGCCTGGTGTAAAGGCACCAAATAATAATAGTAATAATAATAATAAACTTTATTTATACCCCACCACCATCTCCCAGGGGGACTCAGGGTGGCTTTAAAAGCACTCAAATGTGCAACACACAAAATACAAATATTGCAGAAACAATAATATAAACCATAACAGCCAACATAAATATATCACTTCACAAATACCCCCTAGTTAAAATCAGTAAAATAAAGCAATAGCTGCAGGTATAAAACAATAGTCAATCTCAGTCATGTAAAGTGCTTGATGAAATCTGTGGGTCATCACATATGTTCATTAGGTTTTCAGAGCGGGGGGGGGGGAGGCATTCCAAAAATTTGGGGGGCACCACCGAGAAGGGCCTCTCTCTAGTCCCCAACAACCACACTTGGAACAGAGGTGGGGCGGAGAGAAGAGCCTCCCTGGTAGATCTTAAGGCCCACACCAGTTCATAGAAAGATATGCGGTCCCGAAGATAGGCTGGACCAGAAGCATATAGGGATTTATAGATATTAACTTGGACTTTGAATTGGAACCAGAAACTCATCACCAGCCAGTGGAACTGCTTTAATAGGGCATTTTGTGCTCCCTATAATCAGCTTTAGTTAATAATCTGGCCGCCGAACTTTGTACTAACTTCAGTTTCCGAGCTGGCTTCAGAGGCAGCCCCACGTAGAGTGCATTGCAGTAGTCCATTCTAGATGTAATTAAATTGTCTACTGGGATTTGTAGTTTGCCACAGAAAGTTGAAAGTATAACTCCCAGGATGCCATATCACTGAGCTGTGGCAGCTAAAGTGGTGTCAAACTGCATCAATTCTCCAGTGTATATGCCCCCTGGGAGACTCAGTCTCTGTTCTTGTCCTCATCCTTAGAGAGGACAGTTGCCCCACTTTCTCTTCAAGGTGTCAAAACAATTGCTGGCTTGTGGCAGTCCTAAGGTGAACCAATCACAGGGTGTTCTTGAAAAGATTTGTTCAGAGGGGATTTGCCTTTGACTTCCCCAAAGGCTGAGAGAGGGGCTTGACCAAGGCCACACAGTGTGTTTCCATGACTGAGTAGGGATTCAAACTCAGGTTTCCAGAGTCATAGTCAAAATGTTACATCAAGCTGGCTCTTTGCATTGGAAATACAGTCCTAATGTGGAACTTATCTCCCCGTTGTATACCAGCTCTGCAGTAATGATTTCAAGGGACCCACTTCTTCTGTAGTGTGTGTTATCCATAAGAATCTAATAGTAGATGCTAGTAGCAGTCACAGGTTGTGTTCTTAAGAACAGTTCATGGCCCTGAAAAGCCAGCCTGAAGAGTGCGCTTTCTGCTTATCCATTGTTTTCCCGTAGACCTAGAAGTCAAGCAAATGAAAATACCTTCTCTGATTTAATAATAATAACTTTATTTTTGTATCCCGCCTCCATCTCCCCGAAGGAACTTAGGGCGGCTCACAAACCCAAACAACAACAGATTAAAATACAGATCAATGCATTAAAACATAATAATTACATAAAAACATAATCAACATCAACAACAATTAAAAACTTGGACAATAATAATAACTGGACTTTCCAAGGTAAAATAAGTAAACTCTAGGTGGGGCTTCTGAGATATAAGGATAATCAGAAAGCGGGGGGAGGAGGGGGGGAGGCAATCTCAGTATACACTGAACCCAAAGGTGAGGGAATGGTGATAAAGTGCACTATCAGAATAGAGATCCAGAAGAAGAGTTTAGTTTCTCACTTTAAATAAAACCCATGACACTGAAGCCATAGATCAGAGCCTGCCAAACTGCGTCATCATTGTGTAGGCTACAGTGTGTAGGTGTGTCACGTAAGCATAAAGAGAAATGACAGAAATCTTGGAAATACGTTATTATCTTATAAATCATATATTTTTAAAAATATAAATGAAAACTAGTTTGGTGTCCCCATTCATTTTGTTATTACAATTTATGTAGGTGTCAGCATCTCTTATAAGGGATTGGTTTGACCTTGCTAGTAAAACTGACTTACTGTGTCATGAAATGATGCATGTCTAAAAAAGCTTTGCCATAGATGTTTGCTGTTTCTGAATGTCTGTGGGGAAAGCCCATTCAGAAACGGAGCCTTTTCTTCTATATGTACCATACAGCTTGGTTGGTGGTAGTGAATAAGTAAAATGAAAATACTTACTTTTAAAAATAAGGAATTTCCAGAAATTTCAAAACATTATAAAGGAAATGGTCATGTATGCAAAATTTATTTTCATATCAAATTTAAATTTAATTTTATTCCATTAACCACATAAATGTTTCACTCATAATTATTCAAGTATACCACTATTTAAGTCATCTTATAATAGAAAATTCATAGTTTTGGACAAATAAAATTGTAAATGGTGTAGTACAGAGAGCTCTGAGCTGCCGAACTCTTGTTATCTAAGCATGTTTATCTTAGTTTTTGCCATATTCCAGGTAGGTGGAAATGGAAACAAACCATGAACTTTGTTGTTGTTTTTAAAGTGGATTTTGATAGAACAGACACATGAAATCGCAGTGTAAAAGACAAATCTAGTAGCATATTTTGCATGCATCAATAGCACATTATCATCACAAGCAGTAAAAGTCCCATAAATGCTCCAAAAAGGAACATAGCAGAACCTACTAGGTGCAAAAATGTTTCTTGAATTTGATAAGTGTTGTATATGCTTATTAGATACCCATGAATTTGTTTGTGTTTGGCTGTCTTGCATTAGATGCTGTTTATTGAATAAAACATTGCCTTTAAAAGTGGGCAGTCTTTTTGAAAGAAAATATTTCATCTGAATCCCCCCCCCCCCCCAATTTTACTCAAAGTTCCACTTTTATCACTGGAATGATTGAAAAATTGTCTGAGGGGAGAAATGAGGAACTATTTACCTAAAACATTCCACTGCCTTCGCATCTCTGATCAGTCCTCATGCCAGCCAAAATTTATGGACTCTTGTGTAGCATTGTCCTGGTTTATGAAAAGCTGGCATAGTTCTGAGTTTAATTACAAGGTACAAAAATCTTCAAAGAGGGTGTCCCTAGTTGCAAATGCCATCTTGCTCTAAAGATCAGGACTGTGCTAATATTGCATTTAGTTTCTCATAGACTATAGCATATCAGTTTCTTTGTCAAAATCTGTGATAGCAAACGTTGCATGTGTTGTCTTACATTGTATGCAAATAGTAATTTTTCTTCTGTATTTGCTTAGTTTTTTACCAGCACCAACTCAGCTATCACAGGACCAGCTGGAACTAGAAGAAAGGGCAAGATCACAAAGAGTAAGACAGACTGCATTGGTGTCATCACGAAGGGAACCTCCCCCTTACGGTTATCGGAAAGGATGGATACCCCGAATGCTAGAGGTAAATAGTATCATACACTACTTTTGTAATGAATATCTTTGAAAATATAGTCCTATCTTATAAGAAAGCCAATAATGAGTTTTCCCACTTTGCATCTCATTGGTTGTTTGTTGAGACAGTATTGATGCCTGCCCATCCATCACCCTCCCATCCCCACGGTTGAACCCAAGATTAAAAGATTTATTGGGAAGTTAACATAAGGTGCTTCTTATTTTCTGTCCTCTGTTGGAAGTAGAATTAGACTGGCCCTTGCTGTAATGATGCAGAAGGATTCATATGTTCCAGTGTAACCGAATAATTTAGAGGGATGATTCATTGTGAGGCAGAAGCATTTTAATTTCTGAATGTACTCCTCTTTCACAGAATTCAACTTAATTATTGCAGGAGTATCTCTGTCACAGTAATAAATGTGCAAGAAATTTGATCTGTGAATGATGAAAGCTAACAAAAAGTAGAATCTAATTTAGTCTTTCCACTAAATGGGATTGGGGAAACTCCCTGCAACCCTCTTGTGGATTGCCCAATGTTTCCCTCTAAGGAACACAACAAGATGGGAATGGGGGAGGTTGTAGGGGAAGAGCCAGAGGAGATTGTCCTGTTGTATAAGCAGATGTCCATTTATGTTGCTGGATTTAGATTTTTTAAAACAAGTTTTAGAAATAATCCTAAACCTAAGAATTGTTTGGTTTATTACATTTCCCAAATATTCTGGCACCTGTTGTGCAGTGCATTTACTAGAAAGTTATGATGGAATTCAAGTTGGTTTCGGCCCTTGAATTAACATTCCGTCTGTACTGTACATTTATTATAAGATCCTAGGTAAGTCATTATTTCTTGGTTTTGGTTCCCCCATGTGTGAAATGGAAATAAAATGCTTCGTGTGACTGGTGTGACAGCCTGCATGTTAATGATGGCAAAGGACACTAAAAAATCTTTAAGAACCAGTAGCAATAATAAGTTTAGAAATGTCTTTGGGAATTGTACAAAGATGTCAAAGAATCCATTCTTCCATAGTTTGTGCTTCAATCAGTTTCCAGTTTGACCAAACAATATTCTTGCTACTGTTATCATATTTACCATTTATTTATTTATTTACAACATTTATACCCTGCCCTTCTCACCATCCAGTTCTTCATCTGTAATATACTGCAGAAGCTTTTTGATACTGTTCCAAAATCATCTCTCTTTTTTTCAATTAACATACATTTTAGACCAATAGCTTTTCACTTTCTTGCAAGTTCACCCTTTTGGAAAAAAGACCCCTCGTATGACAAACCTAACATTATTAGAAATAGTTGTAGACATTTTTGACAGTTCCTTTGGAGTTATGTGTACATTATCTTATTCATACTCTCTTTTAAAATACTGTACAAGGTAAGTTTTATATCTTTAGCCCAGATTTTTCCCCATACAGCCATTTGAACATTATAGCCCAAATTTTGGACTCAGGTTATCCTTCAGTTGTGATATCAAAAGGTACACTTTTTAAATTACATGATCATCATACTTAAACAATTCTAAGTAAAACTCATTTTCTCCAGCTTTGCTAGATCTCTTAGCTTGATTAATAATCTAAGTTTAAAATAAGAAAACGAATGGAAATCTTTACCTTACTTAATAAAATAGTTCTCTTGATTCTCCACGCTGTCATTTCGAAAATACAAAGGACAATAAAACATCAATTTTTAACCCACGTTTTCTGTGGTGAGATGGCTAATGTTATCTTGGGGAAAGCTTTTGCTTACATGTATTTCAAATGTGTATTAGAACCTTCCTACTACAGTGGTTTTTATATTCAGCATCTGCTTTGTCCTTATCATACCAGAGATAACCATGCCATTCAAATCTTAGATCATGATCTTCAAGTTCCGAAAGTCTCATCTTTAAACAAAATCCATTTCTTCAGCCACACAGAACATTAGGCAGTTTGATATTCAGAACTCCATTGCCACCCATTTCTTTACCATTGTGCATCATTTTGAGTTTTATTCTGGATTTTCTGCCTGACAGATAAACCTGTAAATTCTTTCTATAATTGCAAAAAAGGTACTTGATTCTTATATACAGCATCTGTAATCTCAGGATTTTTTGTTGCTGTTAATTGTTTCCACAATATCTATCATTTTATTCAGTGCCTTGCAGAAATATTCTCCCATCCCCGGTGGCGAACTGTGTTAAAGCACTGAGCTGCTGAACTTGCAGACCAAAAGGTCCCAGGTTCAAACCCCGGGAGCAGCGTGAGCGGCCACTGTTAGCTCCAGCTTCTGCCAACCTAGCAGTTCGAAAACATGCCAATGTGAGTAGATCAATCGGTACCGCTCCGGCGGGAAGGTAACGGCGCTCCATGCAGTCATGCCTGCCACATGACCTTGGAGGTGTCTACGGACAATGCCGGCTCTTTGGCTTAGAAATGGAGATGAGCACCAACCCCCAGAGTCAGACATGACTGGACTTAACGTCAGGGGAAACCTTTACCTCTGTCTTTGGCTTTTCATGTTTTGTGGAAATGGAATCAAAATGGAAATCAACCGGAGTTTGAAATTGACCACCATTTTCTGCACATATTTCATCTACAGTATATTGGTATCTCAGTGTATTTTTACAGAATACTTTTGCTTGTTTTCCAAACTAATTTTTCATTATTTGTTCGCCCTTCTAAGGTATTTCCCACTAAATTTTGTATGAACCAGTTACTACAGGAACACAGATTTTAGGACATAGTTTGTGTTTATTTCTTTGTGAACTATAGGTTCAGGTGTTATTTCTGGTAAGTGCTTAAAGATGTTTTGCTAAACGTTTATGAAATGTGAAATCTGTGGTTTCTGCATGAGGATACTATTTTGTGGTATAATTTCTCAAAGATCAGAACTTGCAAAGTTTGAGTTAACTCATTTAGAATCATAGCCTTAATTTTAGATCACAGCCTATCTAAGGAATCATCCAACTAGTTTCTTATGCTTGAGCAAATTGTTTCTTATTTTTCTTGAAAAAGATTATCCTGTGTAATATGTGGTGACACGCCTTACAGGATTTTGCTGCATTTTATTGGAGAGTGGGAGAAAGTATTTTCTTCCTCTCTTACCCATACTTTAATAATTTCCACTTTTGTTTCTGTTTAGGATTTTGGAGATGGAGGTGCTTTTCCAGAAATTCATGTTGCTCAATATCCTTTGGACATGGGCCGAAAAAAGAAAATGTCGAATTCATTAGCTGTTCAAGTCGACGCAGAAGGAAAAATAAAATATGATGCTATAGCTCGACAGGGACAATCCAAAGACAAGGTAATAGAATTCGCAAGTGCTTTTCTGTGGGACAAAGATTTGGTGCTTAAAAGTCTATTAGTGTAGTATTCAATGCTGAGATTAGTATTGTATGTATAATATGCCAAACCACTTGCTACACTATTTGGAAATAATACAGTAATGTATTAAAATGTCTGTATATCACAAAGTAAATACCAGACACATAAAGGTGCATTGTCAAGATCACTGAGGCCTGATCTATACATTGTAACAGGATGAAGAATCAAGCTATGTAATACCATTTCATCTAACAATACACATATGACTTCTATCTGTACTCTAAAGTGATATTGTCAATTCTGCCTTGTTAGAATTCTGTCATCTCATCTGTTAATATCAGCATATTAGAATTTGGAGTATCTTCCACAAGAAATTGAGGGATAAGTGATTTTGTTCAGTCTGTCAGCTAATTACTAAAGTGTTTTGTGTCCTCTGGTTGCTTGCCCGCCCCACTGTTATTTCCCTGACACTAAATGTAGGAGATATTGGTGTTTACTTCAGTCAAGGACAGAAAACTAATCACATAATAGATCCTCTGCTACTTAGATGCAGGAACCTGACAATGGCTGTGTTAGAAGCTGCTATATTATCTAACATGTTAATTTTTATGCACACATATATTCCACCTTGATCAAGTAGTCTTAAACATAAGGAAGACCTAAAGATACTGGTGGCCAGATATCAAAGTGGCTTAGTTTCTCCCTTAGAAGCCATGTAGGTTTTTTGTAGGTAGGGGAATACCAAATTAAAACTATATAGATTGAAGTTTATTTACTTGTTGATTCACTTGCTACAAGTTGTAATTTCCATGCTTAATTTAGTGAGCAAAATAAGTGGAATAGCCAGTCACATATGCATTAATTATTGTGAGGATTAAAAATGAGAGTGAAAACCATTGAAGAATTGGGATGAACTATTCTAATGTTGTCAGAGTTCTTATATGTTTTGTATCATCTCCTACAATACTGCTACTGTCCCTCTTTTATTCAGTTGAGTTGTTGTTTCTCCAGAGAGAGAGAGCATGCTCAGTGTTTGGCTTCATATGTATGGATAACAAACAGAAATTGCATTAGAATAGGTTATAAGACTGGAATGAAAAAATAGGTTTTGAATAGCCTCCTTCATATAATGCTGTCTTTAAGGGCATTCACAACAGGATAAAGAAAAAACAAAAACAAAAAAAACCATTAGGCTTTAACTTTACAACAGGCAGGACATATCTGGTTGCTTTGAGGTAAACAGACAAGAATCTAATTGCAAGCCAATTATTGCCAGTGACAATGCACCCATTTGCTGACAATTTTCTCACACATAGTTGATAATACATTGTGTTATTTTATTTGGTTATTTCTTATTTTAATGCTGAGAGAACATGGTGCCTTGAGCTCTTTGGATGGTCGTGGTTCTTCATGGTTTGAGGACTTTGTTTTTTATAATTACCATGAAAAAAATGACTGTTCTTCAAATGTCCTTCACTTGGCTTTGTGAAATGTGATTCTATTGATGCTCACGTAAGGGATTGTTAATTTTGGAATACTTTGGATTACTAAATGGCTCTTGTGCACAATTATTATTTGGGCTTCACATCTGTTTTTACAGCTATGAAAGTGCCATAAAAATTGAGAGCTGCTACTCAGAATAATCTCTTTTGGGTAATTGTTAACTCCTTGAGAAAAGCTGAATAATTTTAGTCAACAATAAAACCTAATTCGAAATCCAAGAGGATTTAGTCATGATGATTTTTTGTTTTTATTGGCATACTATTTTTAATGTTTTGCTTATAGAGAGGGAGTTTAGCTCTTACAGTGTCTCCTCAGTATTCATAGCATTCAGTCTGTGTAACTGTATGTTTATTTTCAGAAATATGTAGTATTGTTGCCTGTTGGATAATTCAAGACCAAACATTTGCCAAATAATGACACAGCGGCCTAGGAGAGAGGTTCCTTTGGTAGTGGGCCCTAAGACCACAAAGAAAAATGTGTGTTATTTTATTGGATCCCTGGGAAATATCAATATTCTTTTTTCCCATGTAATTTTTATTGCAGATATATGAGGAATGGAGAGGGGTACAAGAGTGGATATAGAACAGGGGTGTTTTAACATCTTACATCTTTGTCTTCTCCCATTGTTATCTAATACAAAAATGTTTCTATGATGTTAAAAAATAAAAGAGAAAAAAGAGAACATTTATTTTCTAATCTAAAACAGAAGGATGGAAAAGTGGATGTACAGTGAAATAAAGGAGATAGAAAAGTTGAGGAATGGAAAACAGAAAGCCCTAACATTTCCTACCCTGTCTCTTCTGTCTTCTTCATAATCAAAAAATCTATTGTTTTCCTCATAAATCTTATCTCTGGTAAATTAACTTTCCAGGATCACTTGGATATCATTAGGGATCCTGTTATTCTTGTTACTAACTTGTTTTTTGCCCCTGTTATTCCTACATCCTTGTACCACTAATTTTTCCTTAATGTTGTTAAAAAAACCCAGTATTTTCATTTTCTTTTATTCTTTGAACTATTCAATAAAAGACTGTCATTCTTCTTCAAATTTGGAAGGATCTGGCGATTGTATCAGCCTCGCCAGTTTGTCCATCTCTGCCATGTCCAACATTTTTGTAATCCATAAATCTTGAGTAGAAATTTCATCTTGTTTCCAATAGTAAGCATAAAGAATCCTTGTTGCAGTCACTATGTATAAAAGAGTGTCAGAATGTTTTTTGGTAGTGTTGAGTTTGTAAATCCCAACAGAAAGGCTCCTGGCTCTAGTGGTACTTTAACTTTTAAGATGTTTTCAATGTTCTTATGAATTATAATCCATGTTTTTGCTTTAGGACATGTCCACCACATCTAGTAAAAAGTTATTTCTTTTTGATGACATTTCCAACAAACATTTATTTGAAATTTTGGTTCCATCTTCGCTAATCTTTCCATTTTTAAATTTTGGTTCCATCTTTCAATATTCTTTATATTGTTGCTGTGTATCTTCAAGTTATTTTGAACTTATGGCAACCCTAAGACAAACTTATCATAGGATTTTCTTGACAAGATGTCTTCAGATGAAGTTTTTCTTTGCCTTTCTCTGAGACCTTTTTTTCGTGTCAGGAGAGACTTGAAACTGCAAGTCGCTTCTGGTGTGAGAGAATTGGCCGTCTGCAAGGACATTGCCCAGGGGACACCCAGATGTTTTGATGTTTTTATCATCCTTGTGGGAGGCTTCTCTCATGTCCCCGCATGGAGCTGGAGCTGATAGAGGGAGCTCATCCGCGCTCTCCCCAAGTGGGATTCGAACCTGGCAGCTTTCAGATAATCAACCCAACCTTCAAGTCACAGGCTTTAATCCACTATGCCATCGGGGGCTCCGCTTCTCTGAGACTGAGAGAATGTGACTTGCTCAAGATCATTCACTGAGTTTCCTTGGCTGAACAAGGATTCAAATCCTGGTCTCCAGAGACATTCTGTTCAATGTTCAAACACAACAGCATACTGACTCTTTCCACAGATCTTATATTTCTTGCTATTCCACCAGTTTTATGCTCAGATATAGAGCTTTCAGCGTATCCCGTGGGGTGCAAATGTTTTTACTGCAGCTACCCCTAGCCAGTGTAGTAACAGTTTGGTGTAATGATTTGATTAACTGTTAGATTTAATAGTTCAAGTGTGCCAAATTAATCTCTTAAGCTGTAGTTAATTGTGACCATGGCTATGGCAACAATTTTGTTTTGTAAACCACAGTTTGAAGGTTGCTTTTTCCATTAATATCCATTCATTATAACCACATATTTTATGACACAGGAGAACTGTGCTTAAGATAAGATAGATAGACCTGAAGGCTTCTGACCTACTACTCACAGTTATGGGAAGGGCAAGTGGGAGTATGTAAATCTTCAGGTTCATTACTGATTATTTTTGTTTACAAATTGTTGGTTAGTATTGCTTGCAAATCAACCGCTAGAGGTTGTTAACTAATGTACTCTGTTTACTGCTTTGAAGCAAAAAAAAAAGTATTAACAAGCTAAGAATTATTAGTTTCAAGGATTTTTGAGACAATGCCAGTGATCCCTCACAAAGTACTTAGAGCGAGTTACTAGACTGTTTAGTCATTACTTCTCAAGTAAATTAAAAATGGTTGATGTGTTTATCTGAACATCCTTTTAGTTTAGCAAGATTTACATTGATTTTGATGAACACCTTTAATTCTCTTCATATTTCAGATTTGTTTTATTTTGAATTATTTTTACCCTGCCTTTAGGAGTAAAACTCTTGGACTTTTTGGATTATAGTTAAGTAAAGACACATCCTTTTCACAAATTCTCTCATCTTCTGCAGATGTTTGAATTACATTTTATTCTCTCCCTCTGAGATCACCAGCTCTCATCATCATGGTTGAACTTAAGAGGGTAGTAAGAACTGGTGAATGTGAAAATGCCCCGCAGTCTTGCGAATGAAAAGGGATCTCATTCAGGTGAAGCCGTAACTTGCTAGTGGCTACACCAATTTAAACTGGGGAGGAATTTTCCAGTTTTCATACCTAAATATTTTATTTGGCAGTAATAAATCAAATTGGTTATTGTAATACAATGTTACTGCTTCTATTATCTGGTATAAATGAACTTCATATATTCTAGTGTTTCCCAAACTTCCAAGATCGACATAGTAATTCATGATATCACCTCTGTTTTATTAAGCTGTGGTAAACGAAAGCCTTTAAACATTGGCTGCTGCTACAATTAGGAACATTGCTAAGTGGAAGAGAAACCCATCTGGCTTTCATGTGGAGAAAGAGTCCAATCATTCTTGAAGCTGTAGATACATTGGTTTTTTTTTTTTTGGGGGGGGGGGGGGAAATCTACGTACAGTTTTAACTACTGTGTGGAGCACAGAGTTATGTACTGCTGACATGAAGTATCATTATCCATTTTGACCTTAAACAGGTTTGAAAGACAGTATGAAAACTGTTCTTTGCAGCAAGGAACACAGTTTCAAGTTTCAATAAGATGTTTGAAGTTTCAGGTAACTCAAAGAGAGTGCTGGTCTCACTATGAGATTAGGAACATGGAAGGTAGTTTGGATGATGGCAAAGTATCACCTTTTTCTAGCAAAAAACCAGGAAAACATTATTATAAGTGAACATGAAAGAATATTAGGCTAGAGTAATAGAATTTGATTTAGTCCTATCTGGGGATTGTCTATATATTTCTAACTTTGGCTTTCACTATTTGATAGTTCTGCTTTGGGAAGTTCATCTAGTTCTTTTATTTTTGTAATTTCAGAGACCTGTTGTTGCTTTCCTTTATTGTATTCCTACATCATTAATGCTGTTTTCATTGTTTCAGGTCATTTACAGCAAATACACAGACCTGATTCCAAAAGAAGTAATGAATGTGGATGACCCTGAACTTCAAAGACCTGATGAGGAAGCTGTCAGAGAGGTATTGTAGTCAGTAATGTACATAAATATTGGAGCCATTGGCATTTCCACCCAAATGTTTAATGTAATATTTCTGATTGTAGCTTACAGAAAAGACCCGAGTAGCCCTGGAAAAGTCTGTCTCTCAGAAAATTGCAGCAGCTATGCCGGTCCGAGCAGCGGATAAACTAGCTCCAGCTCAATACATCCGGTATTCAATACTTTTAAATCGTCTACATCTTTATACAGTCAAAGTTTAATATAAGGGGTTTTGTGAGTGAAAAACAATGATTATCTAAGAGCACAAGGACTTACATGAGAATGTTGAGATCTTATTGCTGTTTAATGAAATGTGATATTAGCCTTATTACAGAAAACATGATGTACTTGGCTGTGCAGATTAAACTGTAAGGTTATGTATTTTCTACCTTGCTTGCTTCTAGTAATGAACATAATCTTAACAAATATATGATGGTCTTTATGGTCAGTAAAATGTGAATAGCACAAGTATGTCAGTGAAGCTATGAGTTTGAAATACAGAGCATCTCACTGAAAAGATGTTTTAATTATCTATAACATTGGATAAGAACAGGAACATCAGATTCTGTCCTGTGAATGAAACAGAGCTCTCTAGGCAATGTGTTCACATTTCAAAAGCATAACAATTCTACTTCACCCATTCAAGGTGTATATACTTTTTAAGAAAAGGACATGCTGGCAATAACAAATATAAGAAAAAATACAATCCTAATGGGAAGAAGTTCTGTACTGCTGGTTGATAATTAACTATTTTTTCTTTTTCAGATATACACCATCACAGCAGGGTGTGGCCTTCAACTCTGGTGCAAAACAGAGAGTTATTAGAATGGTCGAGATGCAAAAGGACCCAATGGAACCACCAAGGTTTAAGTGAGTTTCTGAAATCAGTGGTGCTTTGATTATGGAGGATTGGGTGATGAAGAACTTAAAGTCCTAATTATGCGATGATTTTTACATGTTAGGATCAACAAGAAAATTCCTCGTGGGCCACCATCTCCTCCAGCTCCTGTAATGCATTCTCCTAGCAGAAAGGTAATGATTTTGCAGCTCTCTTCTCCCTCTTTTTAGTTCCAATACAGTTTGGAGTATTTAGTTTTGTGCCACATAAACAATCTGAGGGTCATCCAGGGGAAACTGTTTTTTCCTCGTCTTTTAGGAAATCACAGGCAAACGTAACTAGAGGAAAGGATGTTAAATCAGTAACATTTGTGACTACTTGGAGTTCTCACTATTACAAAAGATCTCATAATGTAATAATTGGATTGGGTTCCCCTAACCACTTTCTCACCAGTGTTTTAACTTGTACACAAATGATCTGGAATTCGTTTAATATCTGGTGTGGATTGTACAAAATAATTTGTGTTGCTGAGAATTCAAAGGATTGTGATGGGCCCCATCAAACTAAATGAAGGGGCAAAAAAATATAAGCTATATTTCAGTGTAAGTCAATATTTGACAAGGAAAGAAGGTCTTGACTTCAAGTAACAGACTGAGGTCTGAGCTTGCAATGACTAATCAAGAAAGGGGTCTTGGGAGTCATAGTGGAAAGTTTAATTAAGAGTTTAACCCAGTGTATGGTAGCTATTACAAATGAGGAATTCTCAGAAAGGGATCAAGTCTACCAGAGTCATAGAATTGTTAGAAATGTCCACAAGGTCCATCCAATACAACCCCATGACATACAAACAAAACACTCCCTCTACAGATGGCCTTCCAGCATCTGTTTAAAAGCTACCGAAAGAGGAGATTCCACTGCACTCTGAGGAAGCATATTCTACTCTCAAATAGTTCTTATCATCTGAAAGGTCTCCATAATCTCTTTACCATAGTTTGAATCCATTGTTTCATAATGTAGTCTTTGAAGCAAATTGTTCCATCTTCAACATGGCATCCTTTCAAATATGTAAACATCATTAATATGTGTTAACATTCTATTTTCTTGCTTAGAATATCTAGATTTATTAATTTAATCAACAATACAACTGTTGTAGATACCTTGAACAGAAATTTCTGAAGCTACGGTTTGCCAACAAATTAGCGTTTCAAGTTTCCTGTGTATAGCTACTTCCCCTTTTGCCCTGATTCATTAAATGCTACCCATCAATGCACAGATATACAGATATCAATCTATTTAATTGATGTGTTGGACAGCCACGAGGATGTAGTTGTGACAAGTGAATCACCCACCACAGCATGGCATTTATAGAAATTTATGGCGCAACCACACTGGGGATGTCGTAGTTGCTATATTGAAAAGGGTAAGGAGACCTTGGCATGGTAAATCTTGGTTGTTTTCTTGGATATTGAGGCAATATGGTTAAATTTGTCAATTAACACATCAGTCTATCAGATTCTCTTTTCAAAGTCAACTTATGTGAACTCACTAGGAAGGGATAGTGTGTAGAAGTGTCTGGCATTGCAACTTGTAGTGGCTTGAATTGATGCTCCATAGGTTTAGGAGAGTTTTAAAATGCAGCGGTTGTACTCTGAATTACTGGCAGTTTCTAACAAAAAAGGACTATGTTCTGTTGACATTCGTGTTATTTATGGTTATTTATATTTATACTTTGTGATTACTCTCCTACTGTATTTCAGAATAGGAATGAATATTTTGTCAACTGGTAAAAATCTAAAAATTCTTTACATCTTCTCTGTGCAGATGACCGTAAAGGAGCAACAAGAATGGAAAATTCCTCCTTGCATTTCAAACTGGAAAAATGCAAAGGTAATTGTCATAATATTAGTTTTTAGTATTCCATCCTGCTGGGAAGCTAAAACAGTATCTGTAGCCTGAATGTTAAGGCTACTCTTGCTCAGTGAACCAGCTCTTTCATAAAGATTGCAATGATAAGGTTTGGCTTTCCTTCTCTTGTATGTTAGGACTGTCAATATGACAAAAAGTCAAGACTGTGATAAAAAATATATTGCCATCTTGCAATGTTGAAATGTGGTTGGAAAGACGAAGGTGTTTAAAATACCTAGAATACTAATGCATTTAGAGTATAAATAATTTTATCATGGTGCGCTTGAACCATAAGGAAATACTTTAAGTGGTGTTCTGGTCATTTTATATGTTGGATTTTGACCAGAGGAACTGGATTCAGATCTCTTCTTAACCACAAACTTTGTAAGATTTGCAGGTGCTGTATGTTTGTGTGTGAGGTAAACAAAAAAAAACCAGTGTACACAAATTGTAAGCTGTCAATGCTGTGTCATGTCAACAATTTAGACCTGAGGTTACAGTGCTTACAGGTTTGACTAAAAGACTAATAAATGTTAAGCTGCACTTTTTTGTTTCTGATGAAGTAGGATATCAGAGAAATTTCTATTTTATATACTTAGTAAAGGAATCCATATTGGTAAAGTTTGGTTGTAAGGTAAACATTATAATCTACCAAGTAAGAATATGATTGGCTGGAAGCTTCTGACTAGAAAGTTTGTAAGACCATGAAATGCAGTGTAGTCCATCAGTTGCGAGCAATTGTTCAAGAAAGAACATTGGTAACCAATGGTCAAAAAAGAAAAAAGATTTCTAGGTGGAACCTGAAGACTGACAGCAGCAGACCCTGAAGCGGGAGAGAAGAAAGCAAACTGAGGCAGACATCATTTGAACAGACAAATGGGGAAGGGAAGCACATGAAGAGGATCCTCCTTATTTTGATTTCTTTTTAGTAGGGGAGAATTAGGGAGAAAAATAGTTGCATAATGTATATATAAAATCAATGAAATTAACAGCTATCAACACTTTGACTAATTCCACTCATAGGATGCAATGTATATTACAAAATGATGTTATTAGTATGCCAGTCCATTTCTTTTATTATTTGTCAGAAACTAGTAGCTAAAATTAATATTTCATCTTGTTTGGTTTCACAGAAAACAGGTTTACTGCAGCATTCTAATAGGAAGTAAAGATTTGGCATGGTTTCTTGACAGTCCATGTGTCTTCCCAGTGATTAACTGTCTTATCTGTCTTCGCTCCAGGGTTACACAATTCCACTGGACAAACGTCTGGCTGCAGATGGCAGGGGACTGCAGACAGTACACATCAATGAAAACTTTGCCAAGTTGGCTGAAGCACTCTACATCGCCGACAGAAAGGTCAAGCCATAGTTTCTTCGTGTTGTCGAAGGCTTTCATGGCCGGGATCACAGGGTTGTTGTATGTTTTCCGGGCTGTATGGCCATGTTCTAGAAGTATTCTCTCCTGACGTTTCGCCCACATCTATGGCAGGCATCCTCAGAGGTTGTGAGGTAGTTTCTTCTCCAGCATTCATCTTCGGGAATATTTTTTTCATGAAACCAATCTGAGGAGCATTTAATTTTTTGCATAGTTACTTTACTCATGTTTCAGGGTCTCTAAATTCATGCTCTGTTGTTCTCTAGATTTTTGCTTGGTTGAAAACACCTTAATGCTATTGATTATGAGTTGCACATTTTCCATCTTGCAACTGAAAATGTAAAGGCCAGATATCATTACAGTTGTTGTTCTTTGATTTGAACAGGCTCGTGAAGCTGTAGAGATGCGGGCCCAAGTGGAGCGGAAGATGGCTCAGAAAGAAAAAGAAAAACATGAAGAGAAACTCAGAGAAATGGCACAAAAGGCCAGGGAGCGAAGAGCTGGAATCAAAACACATGTGGAAAAAGGTATTGCTGTCTAGTCCCTTTGTTCTGTACTCATAACATATTCATGAGGCTTCAACTGCAATTTTCAGGAAAATTGCTGTTTTTGTTTTATCATTATCACTGCATATGTGATGCTCTTCACACCATTTGTAGAATGATTCTATGGAAACAAGTTCCGTGTAATTTACTGACCCACAAGTAGGTGCACAGCCTTTATATCTTTCTGACACATATACAATATTTCTTCATTTAAGTTGCTGAGCCAGAAAAACATACCTAGTCTAATTTTGTATAGAAGTCAAAATGTTAGATCTTCATTTAGTGAATATTTTGTCCGGTTTCCACGGTGATACTTCTTAATAAACAATGCACATAGAGATGGCTGTGTATAATTTTGAATGTCAAATGTACTTGCAGAGGATGGAGAAGCCAGAGAACGTGATGAAATCAGACATGACAGAAGAAAAGAGAGACAGCATGACAGGAATCTTTCCAGAGCAGCACCTGACAAAAGGTAGCATCATTCAATTCCTGTACAACTGACACTTAACCCAACATAAAGGAAAGGAGAACACTTGTAGACTAATATTCAGCATTAGCTATGATATAGCTGCTCAGTAACCTGCATTTTTGTTGTACAGTGACTTTTTCAGTGAACTGTGCCCGTATCATTAAGAAACTGACAGCAATGTGCCTTCAGAGAATGTCGGTACTTGTGCATGAATATATATATATATTTTACTTCCTGTGGTATATTTGGAAGGAAGCCTTCAAATGAAGCATTGAGGCAAATACTCTATATACAACTGATTCCTCATTTATTCTTTACCTATCACAGAGGAAGATCCAAAGACATACAGTTAAGCATTACATTGCCCACACATTAACTGAATTCTAGAAATGTTTCAGCTCAAAAGAAAAAAAATCTTCCTGTGATGGACAAGGAAAGTAACATCTGAGAAAGCAGCATAAAGTGTCATTACATACACACCAACTTGTGGCAGGAATGATACCTGACTAAGGAGCTGCTGCTTAAACGTGACATGATCTTTGCCCCCATATAGACTATTTTATTAGTTCACTCTGTCTTTATGGTTGAATGAACAATATTACATTTTAAGTTTCTTTTTCTTAGATTTAAATTAGAATCCCAGTCTATTAGTCATTCCTTTCATAAGCAGGCTTACATCCGGAAAAATTTATAGAGTACCTACCTGTATTTTGACACATAATAATCACACACCCCTTTTTGGGGCCCTGGATTGGGGATTTTAGTTTTCCCTGTAGTTCACGGGTGTGACTATTATGCAAGGGGCCAAGAAATCCCTCTAAAACTCAAAGCGGAGAGGTGCCCAGCAAGAGCTGCAGCCTCGTAACTCTCGTTGGTAGGCAGGTGGGCAGCTTTGCAGCTACAGGGTTTCCCTCAGCTGGCAGTATAATAAAATGCAACACTTGTGCATTGAAATACAGCATATCCCACAATTTCTGAGCATGTAATCTAAAGTTATTTTGCACTACAGAATTGTACCTACTTGAGCAGTTCATTTCACAGTAATTTTCTGATGATGAAAGCTAAAAACTTGAAACTCTTTTTGAGTCTAAAACTTCTAAGTTGGTGCAGTTTCTGAAAAATTATGTCGTCGTCGTCGCCCCCCCCCCCCAAAAAAAAAAAAGCCAAGCGATTTTGGACACTTTCAGAAGCAGCTTGTTATGAGATAGGGGAGGCTAGCTTCTTGAGGAACAAGTGAAATTATCCCTTGTGTGATCTAAACATTTAGTTCTAGTAACCCAGTATGACTTCCCTGCAGTATATCTCATTAAAGACAAATGCAAAATCCTCTCCTTTTCAGAATATAAACAAATCAAGAGTTAATGTTACAGCTTATTTCATGTGTATATATTAATGAAACTGAACCTTCCTCTGAACAAATGTGAAGAAAACCTTGCCAGTAGGATTGCCACATATTGGAAATTACTTTAAGGCACAGAACAACAAATCTAACATACAGTATTGTGTATCCAGGTCAAAACTACAAAGGAATGAGAACAGAGATATTAGTGAAGTCATCGCTTTGGGTGTTCCTAATCCTCGGACATCTAATGAGGTTCAGTATGATCAGAGGCTCTTCAACCAAAGTAAGGTAAGCAACCTCTTCCATTGTTGTATGGAGATATATTGAAGTTCTTTAACTCTGTCCCCCCCCCCCCCCCCAAATATATAGCCAATCTTGCTTGTTGAGAATAAACCTTTTAAGAAAGGGTACAAACAGAACAGCCTATATTTCTACAGCTAGTTCAGTTTAAAATTCAGTGTCCATGGGTTTTAAAAGCAGTAGCTTAACCCAGTGCCTATAATTCTCAGTACTTTTAACAAGTTAACATTTATACAACCAGGCTGTACAATGAAAATTTCACCAGTAAGTGTTAAGTGGGGCCAGGCTGTGGCGCAGGCTGGTGAGCAGCCTGCTGCAATAAATCACTCTGACCATGAGGTCACGAGTTCGAGGCCAGCCCGTGGCGGGGTGAGCACCCGTCAATTACTAGGTTGACCCAGCAACCCGAAAGATAGTTGCATCTATCAAGTAGGAAATAAGGTACCACTTATAAAGTGGGGAGGCATATTTAATTAATTTACGATGTTGGAATGAGGAAGTGCCGTCACAGTGGATGATCAAGCAGCTGCTCCCCCCTGTGGCCAGAATCGAACATCCCCTCAGGAGGAGGTTAAATTGCCTCTGCGTCTGTCTCTGTTCTATGTGTATATGGGCATTGAATGTTTGCCCTATATGTATATAATGTGATCCACCCTGAGTCCCCTTCGGGGTGAGAAGGGCGGGATATAAATACTGTAAATAAATAAATAAATAAATAAATTGTATTTTAGATGCAGCAAGTAGTGTGGAGATGGGAATTCAGTTTTGGATGCTTATACTCAGGAAATTCTAATTCTCAAGGAAAAGCCATAATCCACTGTCGAAGATACCAGGACAGGGATGACACTGAGCAAGCTGTGTTTGTTGCAGTTAACAGCCCCCTGCAGAATTCTTGTCACTGATGACAAGTTTTGGACTTACTATAATAGTAGTTTTCAAAGTGGAGAAATGGGAGTGCCTGAAATACAACTCTGATGGAGGCCAGAGCTTAGAAAGTTACTTTTAAAAACCAATTGGTATAGTTGTAAGACCAAATGGTTATCTATCTATTTGTTTATATTTAATTCTGTTTCAATACTTGTATATTTTAAATGCTGTGCTAACATTTTGTTAAGCTGCTTTGGGTCCCCTTCAGGGAGATAAAGCGGGGTATAAATAAGTATAATAATAATGTTGATAATAGCTGCTTACACAGGAATTTTTATAGGAACTGTTTTCTTTCTTATTTCTCAGAGAAAATCTACATTCTTGTTTTTAAAAGCTTGACGTACTGGCCTCTGCTATAGAACACTCACCCTATTCACTTAATTATATCAGCAGCTATTAACACAGCATGGGGCAGAAGCACTTCAAACCAGCAGTTGAATCATGCATTGTTGCTTCTCCATTTAACACTAAAGAATTAGTTACATTGCAAAACAGGGAAGTTAGACCTTTTACAATCAACATGGTATTGGACTACAACCCTGGAAACCAGGGCTGAATTATATCTGGCCCTGGGTAAGACACACTCTCATCCTCAGATGAAAGGAAAGGCAACACCCTTTCAACAAAGTTTGCCAAGAAAAACCCTAATAGCTTCCTCTTAGGATTGCATTAAATCAGAAATTACTTGGCATGCAATAAGTTATTTAAGGTCTTTCATTCATTGTTACTCTAGTGGAAAGGGCACAAGAGATAGCAGTGTTGTACTGCATACCATGCAAGTTTTAGCAGAACATCTACATCAAGACCTCTTCTGGGGGTTTTTTCCTGCATAGTTCTGATCTTTTTTAAAAATGCATTGTTCTGAATCTTTGCAGAGAAAAATAGGAAAAGTTCCTCAAACCTAACTGGTCCTGACCAGACTTTTAGAAGAATAGTCTGTCCTTCCAGCAAATACCCTGGTCGAAATCTAATGTAGTCCATTTTATTTTTTAATTGAATTTACATCTTGCATGTCTTCCAGGATGGGACCAAAGGGTTGTAGCAAGGTTGATTCGTTAAGAACTTGTTCAGGCTTATATCCTATTAATATAAAATGCTTTTGTACTCTGTTAGGGTATGGACAGCGGCTTTGCTGGAGGAGAAGATGAAATTTACAATGTTTATGACCAACCCTGGAGAAGTGGTAAAGACATGGCTCAAAATATCTACCGGCCTAGTAAAAATGTGGATAAGGATATGTATGGAGATGATCTGGAGACACGGATAAAAACTACAAACAGGTACAAAGACAGGCATTAAAACAGAAGTTTTAGAAATTCTGTGTTTACAACTACTATACTGCATCTTCTTGTCTGTCACAGGTTTGTTCCTGATAAGGAATTTTCTGGCTCAGATCGCAGACAAAGAGGGCGAGAAGGACCAGTTCAGTTTGAGGAAGATCCCTTTGGTCTGGACAAATTCTTGGAGGAAGCGAAACAGCACGGAGGCTCAAAACGGCCTTCTGATAGTAGCCGCCCTAAAGAACATGAGCATGAAGGCAAGAAGAGAAGAAAAGAGTAAGGAACTGTTTCCTGTGAGTAGTGTGTCCGAATTTACAACTTTGAACATTCAGAACTATCCTAGACGGGGTTGTCTTAATCACAGCTCCTGTGTGGTGGGTGTAATGCGTGATGAGGATAGCAAGTCAATTTAATCTGAAGAACAAAAGATAAAAGGGAAATTGGACCACTGAATTATATAGGTTCTGTATTTTGAGATCTAGCTGTGCCATTCTTTGTTTTGAACACAGGCTGAGCTGTTCTCTTGTGTTAGGTTTGGAATATGCTGCTTGATGTACCCTATTCTTAGTCAAAGCTGCTTATTCCACTTGATAGCACCCTCCATGTACATAGTGTGCCCTGCTTCTGCTGAATTTTATGTGAAAGGGGGATGGGTACTGTGCTTTCCTTGCTCTGCTGTGATTGTATAGTTTATCTTAAGCTTATAGAAACAGCTGGATTCTTTCAATTGAGATTAATACATATCCAAGTTTATTTTTGTTTCTTTACATGGCAGTGAAATAAAGTCTCCCTTCCTTTAACTGATGTCCACAATGCTTCGTTCTGAACGTTGGCCTGGAATACCTCTACTTCTTTGGTGCTTAACTTCAAGCTGAAATATTTAAAAAACATAATTGGTCACAAGACAAGAAAACAGTAACCATTTAAATTTATTACAATTTTAAGCTTCAAAATTAAATCACTTTTAAGGAAATGTTCTGCTCAAGACAAAAGAAAATCTTCATAAAACATCGTAATGAACTACTTGTTCTAGGTGAAAGAATATGTAGTATGTTTACTAATGCAGATTCTCATAAAAAGATTTTTTTAAATGCTTATAAAGCTGTCCTGTCCAAAATTGCTGCTATATAATTTTCAGGCACAGATTCTAGAATTAAGTGAAGCGACACATACAATATTATGAAGCCATTTAACTATCATTTTTACTACAAAAATAGATTATATTTAAAGTTTCATATACAAAATGTAAAAGAATATTTGACATGAAGAACAGCCACGCTGTCCAGCTCACTCTTATTATAGTGACACACTTAACTGCTGATTAAAACAGAATATGGTTAGGATCTACAACAGCAAATCTCTCACCTTAACCCCTTCTAGAATATGCGAGTCCTTCTGCAAGGCATTTTTGAGGCCTTCTTCTGTAGAAAATCCAACCCAACAAAAACCTTTGTGGAATCCTGTTTCTTTATCCTATTAGGCAAGACATACTAATTTGATTAACTTCATTGATATATATCAATATTTAAACTTTATAAATTCTATAACTACATCAAGCTGGGAAAATGTGACCCTTATCTAACATGCCACCCTCTTACAAAATGGTCAATTTTCTTGCCCAAGAATCTCAAATGCATACAAACATGAAGAAAAATGCTTAACCCCTTTAAGTGGAGACATGAAGTGATAATACAATGCCAGTTCCAATCACAGTTGGAATGGTAAAAGGGTGGGGAAATGGCTTCTACCAATTATACCATATATAGAGACTTGTATAAGTAAGCAAAAAAAAACCCAAAAAACACTGACCCAAATAATTGAGGGGAAAAGGCTGAAAACAGATGATGACCACATTGGCTTGATGAGCTCTATACTCCTTGCCATTTTGGGAACTTGAGGAAGTGCAATTTAGGGCTCCCACAAGATAACACCTCACCTCAGGTGTCCAAAATAGCAGACATATTGCATCCTTCAGGTTCCTCAACACTACTGCTGAATACAACTTGGGCTGAAAAAGGAGGGGAGGGCTACCTTTCTTTCTCCACTTTGAGCAATGGAGGGTTAATGGGATGGGAGTGGGATTATTTTACCTCGTTGTATTCCTTTTCTTATCAACATTTTGCACACACACATTGTAATGTAAACCATTAAATAAGCAGTTCATCTCTTTTGCCCTTCCTATGTGTGCTCCCACTATTTACTTTTAACAGGAGATTAAAATATGTGTTTTTTACATGGCCCTAAGTTTTATTGTTGACTAATCCTTGAGTCATAGCAAAATTTCTTCCTATTTTTCTTATCATGTTTGCTCAGTAAGAGATTCTGGAAACAGCTGTGGTTTACCTTGCCTCCTGTAGGCAGGCATGCAAGCTGCAACAGGATTCACTACGACAGAATTCAATACTTTCCCAACACAAGCTTCATTGTACTGTTTATTGCAGACACCCTGCTGCAACCCAACATCAACAGCCTGTGTCTCTCTAGTCTGCCTTTACCATCCTTCTAGTGTCAATGCTGCTAATAAAAACCTTCTAGATAGATAAAAAATTTAAGTTGTTGCTCAGGCTTATAAATACTATAAAAAGGTGCTTGTTTGTCAGAGACTTTACTAACTGAGATATGCTTGTATGTGTATATGTAGACCCACACAGGACATTTTGGAGAATGCCCATCCTCATAACACTGGATGGAACCCCTTAAGTTTAATATTTTTTACAATTAAACAATATTTCATCTTGGTTATAATTACTGGCAATAATACTTACAAATGGCAATAAGCATTTTCTCACAGTGCCAAATTGAGCAAAATATTCCCTTAGGTCATCTGCAAAAACAGGAGAGTAGAAATAGTCAAGGCACTCTGCTATTCAGAATTATATAAATGTTTACAAGACAACACTGGGCCTCACTAGAATAATGACACCAGGAAGCAAAAGCAGTAAGCAGTGCTCTGAGCACCTGAGATTGACTGGGCTTTAAATTTCTTCCAAGTGATGCTATGTAGGAAGCTTTTAGGAAATATCAATAGGAACAACTCTTTGGCCTTAAAAAATGAAAAGAAATGATAGCTTAGATCTCAGTGGCGACCATTCCCATATGGGGAGAAATGCTTCAGCTACTCAAGGATATTATGTGTTCAGGCCACTACACCTTGAACTTCTCTGCACAATTATAAAATACTTATCCTCATAGAAATAAACAGCTGAACACAAGTTTTTTCCTTAGATATAATCCTAACATGGACCTTACACAATCCATCTGAATGGATACCAAACCATGACTTGCAATATTTATAGCTGCCACCATAGACAAATGACAATCTAAGCATTTTCATTATATTTTGAAACCACTTTCCCATAAACACCTGTTTTCTAACATCATGAGACAAAAAAAATATTTTAAAAATAATCTAAAGCAGTGTTTTTCAGACTCTGCTCCTCCAGGTGTTTTGGACTTCAGCTCCCACAATTCCTAACAGGTGGTAAATTGGTTGGGATTTTGGGAGCTGAAGTCCAAAACACCTGGATGACCAGCCTTTTAGAAACACTGCTGTATAGCACTCTAAATGGCATACAAGGGCATATACAAATAGCAGCCAATTGAAACATAATCACATTCACATACAGATTTTAAAATTGCATGCTTGCCCAGTGCTTTCAGGGGTGAAATGAGAAATTATTTGGAGCATCTATGAACACTATCTGCTCCAAGGAAGAAGGTAGGTTAGAAACATAGAGTGCTGTAAATAAATATAACCAGAATAACTACATTATTGCTTCCTGGAAAAGAAGGAAAACTTCAAATTCAAATTACAATCATGCTGTACCATACATCAAGGGAACCACTGACCACATAGGGGAGCTGATGAAGAAACACAACCTATAAACTATCTACAGACCCATTAAGAAAATCCTACAAATGCTATGTTCAGCAAAAGACAAGAGGGATCCTCTCACTTCTGCAGGAGTCTACCGTATACTACAAGTCTACATATGGACCACCAAATGCAGCACCCAAACACGAATGAAGAAACATGAAAGGCACTGCAGACTTAACCAGAGATGTCAGCCATAGCAGAGCACTTGATGAACCACCCTGGACACAGTATATTATTTGAGAACACAGAAATACTGGACCACTCAAACAACTACCATTTGAGGACACAGAAATGCTGGACCATGTCCGACTACACAGAGAAGCCACTGAAATCCACAAGCATGTGGACAATTTCAACACAAAGGAGGAAACCATGAAAATGAACAAAATCTGGCTACCAGTATTAAAAAAACTCTAAAATCAAGACAATAAATAAAGAACAACACTCTGAAAACGGGCATTCCAGACATGAAACAATCAGGGCCAGCTAACACCTCCCAATAAAGGATTTCCCCAGGTAGGAAGCAGACAGGCCTTGAAACTACAAGGCTATTCTAGGTGATCAACTGCTGCATTAACACCTCAAACCCTGGACTTTCCACAGATATATAAATCCCTCTTGTCTAGTTTTCCACAGACCTCACAACCTCTGAGGTTGCCTGAAATAGATGTGGGTGAAATGCCAGAAGAGAATGCTTCTAGAGCATGGCCATACAGCCCGGAAAACTCACAGCAACCCAACATACATAAACTTTGTATTCAAAGTTATCTTTTAGAAGTGTAATGCAAGAACCCCAATTCTATGCATCCCCAAAAGGAAGGACATGACACATTTCCTACAGTGGAAGCTTCCATACAAAAATATAAAAGTAAATAATGAGAAAATTTTGTTTTCTTACATTACACATACAAGCGTGACTTTTATCCAAATTACTGTGCAACCCCTACACAAATTGGGTAGGACCAATTGGGTAGGGCAATCACAGTACTTTCATATGTAAACTATTTCCTTTCCTATCCCATCTTCCTCCCAACAAGCATAGGCCATAGGGCTGTACTCTTCTCCAGTTTAAGTCCCACAAAAACTCTGTGAGGAAGGTCAGGCTGAAAGAGAAATTGGTTTAAGACAGGCATGGGCAAACTTGGGCCCTCCAGGTGTTTCGGACTTCAACTCCCACAATTTCTAACTGCTTCAAGCCTTTCCCTTTTCCCCCTCAGCCGCTTAAGCAAAAGGAAGGGGTCTGAGGCTATTAGGAATTGTGGAAGTCCAGAACACCTGGAGGGAAGGCCCAATGTGCCCAGGCCTGGTTTAACGAGTATTGTAGTTTAGGATATGGGAGAAGAGAACGTATTTATAACATCCTGGTCACAGAGGGAGAGATGCAACAATCGGAACACAGGAAACAATGTAGGTTCAAAAGAGGGACCGTCTTCCCATGTGAAGCCATCTCCAAGGCATTGAGCGAGACACACCACAACACAGAAGGGTAGAATAACCGAGTTGCTGTGAGTTTTCCAGGCTGTATGGCCATGTTCCAGAAGCATTCTCTCTTGATGTTTTGCCTGCATTTATGGCAGGCATCCTCAGAGGTTCTGAGGTTTGTTGAAAACTAGGCAAGAGGGGTTTATATATCTGTGGATATAGGTTGAGAGAAAGAACTCTTGTATGTTTGAAGGAAGTGTTATGTAGCAATCGGTTACCTTGATTAGCATTTATTGATCTTGCAGCTCAAGGACTGGCTGCTTACTGCCTGGGGAATCCTTTTGTTGGGAGGTGTTAGCTGGCCCTGATTGTTTCATGTTTGGAATTCCCTGTTATCCGAGTATTGGTCTTTATTTATTGTCCTGATTTTAGGGTTTTTAAAAAATTGGTAGTCAGAGTTTGTTCAGCTCCCCCCAGGCAGTAAGCAGCCAGTCCTTGAAGATGCAAAGCCATTCAATGCTAATCAAAGTGACCAATTACTACATTAACACTTGCCTCAAACAGACAAAGAGTTGGGTTGCTGTGAGTCTTTCGGGCTGTATGGCCGTGTTTCAGAAGTTTTCTCTCCTGACGTCTCGGCCACATCTCTGGCAGGCATCCTCAGATGATATCTCACAACCTCTAACGATGCCCGCCACAGATGTGGCCGAAACGTCAGGAGAGAAAGCTTCTGGAGCATGGCTATACAGCCCGAAAGACTCACAGCAACCCAGTGATTCCGGCCATGAAAGCCTTCAACAACACGGTAAAATAACCCTTCCCCGCTTCGCACTCACTACTCGCCGAGGTCCAGGGCACCCGAGCCACGAAGATTTCGAAGACGCGTCGAGAAGTCCCTCCCGCCGCCATCTTGATACCGGCCGAGGAAAGAATTCGCCCTGTCGACCGCTCAACCAATGTGAGGCAAGCCCCGCCTCTTCCGCTAAGTGCGCGGACGCTCCCAGGACTGAGCGTCAAGATGGCGGGGAGGGCTGCTACTGCCGCGCGTGGTGAGGAGGACGCCTTCCGCCGGCTCTTTCGCTTCTACAGGCGGTGGGAGGGCCCCGACGCGGCGGGGGTGATTGACTTCTCGAGGCCAGCCTCGCAGCAGGTAAACCTGGCTCCCCTCTCTCCTCCAGGGTGCCTGCCTTAAACGACTTACTGACACTAGGCCTCGTTTCAGCCTGCCTCCATGGTAGCGCTTACTTCCAGGGTGCCTGCTTTGAAGGACTTGCTCTAGGCCTCGTTTCAGCCTGTCTCCATGGTAACGGGTCTTAAGGAAGATTTCCCTTATCAGTGTTTCTAAACTCTGGTCTTCCGGGACTTTTGGATTTCAGGCCCCAGAATCCCTGATAATTGGTCAAAGCAGCTGAGACTTCTGGGAATTGAAGTCCAAAGGGCTTGTATTTAAGTTTGAAAGTCACTATGCGTTTACCTAAAGAAAGCTCTCTAGGGGTGAATCTACACTGTAGAATGAATGCAATTTGACACTAATTTAATTGCCACGGCTTCATGGGAGTTTGTTTCCTAAATGGTTTGCTGTGGGTTTTCCGGGCTGTATGGCCATGTTCCAGAAGCATTCTCTCATGACGTTTCGGCCACATCTATGGCAGACATCCCCAGAGGTTGTGGGGTCTTCTGGAAACTAGACAAGAGGGATTTATTTATCTGTGGGATGTCTACAGTGGGAGAAAAAATTCTTGTCTGCCTGAGACAAGTGTGAATGTTGCAGTTTTCTATCATGATCAGCATTGAATGGCCTTTCAGCTTCAAATACTGGCTGCCTCCTACCTGGTGGAATTCTTTGTTGGGAGCTGTTAGCTGGCCCTGATTGTTTCATGCCTGAAATTCCCGTTTTTAGTGTTGTTCTTTATTTACTGTCTTGATTTTAGAGTTTTTAAATACCAGTAGCCAGATTTTGTTCATTTTCATGGTTTCCTTCTTTCTGTTGAAATTGTCCACAGGCTTGTGGATTTCAGTGGCTTTTCTGTGTAGTCTGACGTGGTTGCTAGAGTGTTTCCTAAATGTTAGTGTTTGATCTAAGGTGACGCCAAAATATTTAAGGTGGGAACAGTGTTCAAACTCTTGGCTTTCCCAGGCAACACTTCTGTCTTGGCACGGTTAAGCTTCAGGTGGTTATGTTTGTGGACAGATCTTTCAAGGCATTAGTAAGTTGGTTTTCAAAAAAAAAAATCACCCACTGGCTATCAGCCTCCTCCCAGTAGACTTAAATCGAGGAAAGGTTTCATGAGAGTCACCACCCCTCTTAATGTTCCTCCAGAAACATCAATAATATCTCTGTGGGCAGAAAAATCAGGCAATTCCAACTGAGTGGCTTCCTATGAGGGACTTCCTCCAGGGGCAAACCAAAAATGGATAACTTGGAAGTCCCTGAACAGACTCGAAAGTAGAGTGGGCAGATCAAAAGACAACCTGGCAAAATGGCACTACCTAGAAGAATCCTCCACCTTGTGCGATTGTGGAGCAAAACAAACAATTCAGCATCTGCATGCTTGCCCACCATGCCCTGCCTCATGCACAGAGGAAGAACTGTTTAAAGCGACAGACGATGCCGTCACTGTTGCCCGTTTTTTGTCTAAAATTATTTAGCTGCTTGTGTACCCTTTATTTTATCAGTGCTTTTGATGCGAAATAAATAAATGGGAGTTGTAGTTTTACAAGGCCATCTCTGCCAAAGGGGCTAGTGCCTCACCAAATTACAACTCCCAGGATTCCATAGAATTGAGTTGTGGCAGTTTAAGAGGTGTCAAGGTAAAGGTTTTCCCCTGACATTAATAATCTAGACCTCATGTGTTCTATCCAGTGTAATGATCAGCTCCATGGAAAGGGGCGGAAATATAATTAAATAAATAAATAAAGAGGAAGGAGGTTTGTGGACCGGATTTTCATTTTCGTGGCCCACTGGTTGAGAGCCACTGAACTAAGGTGACCCTCTCATGAGGTTTTCATGATTTGTTCAGAGCAGGTTTGCCATTGCCTTCCTCAGAGGCTGAAAGAATGTGCCTTTTCATTTTCGTGGCCCACTGGTTGAGAGCCACTGAACTAAGGTGACCCTCTCATGAGGTTTTCATGATTTGTTCAGAGCAGGTTTGCCATTGCCTTCCTCAGAGGCTGAAAGAATGTGCCTTGCCCAAGGCCTCCCAGTGGATTTCCATGGCAGAGTGGTGATTCGAATCTTGATCTCTCTTTGGAGGACTGGAAGAGGCTAAATACCTCACTGTGGCCAATCCTAAAGAGGGATGTAGCCTGTGGAAGTATGAGAAGGTTTCAATTCCTCTTCTTTTTATCATACCTGCTTATTCATGACTTGCATCCAGTCTCTTTCTTGATATACAGTAGAGCAGGGGTCCCCAAACTTTTTAAGCCGAGGGCCGGTCCACAATCCTTCAGACTGTTGAGGGGCCGGATTATCATTTGAAAAAAAAATACAAACAAATTCCTATGCATACTGCACATGTCTTATTTGTAGTGCAAAAACAACAACAAGAAGAAGAACAATGAAAGAACAATACAATATTTAAAAATAAAAACAATTTTAACCAACATACATTTATCAGGATTTCAATGGGAAGTGTGCTCCTGCTTCTGGCCAATGAGACAGCCAAGTTAATTAGGGTTGTTGTTGTTGTTGTGTGCCTTCAAGTCATTTCAGACTTTGGGTGAGCCTAAGTCTAAAATTTATTTATTATTTATTTACTGCATTTATTTACTACATTTGTATCACACCCTTCTCACCCCAAAGGGGACTCAGAGTGGCCTTAGTTTGGGGACTCCTGCAGTAGAGTCTCACTTATCCAACATAAATGGGCCGGCAGAACGTTGGATAAGCGAATATGTTGGATAATAAGGAGGGATTAAGGAAAAGCCTATTAAACATCAAATTAGGTTATGATTTTACAAATTAAGCACCAAAACATCATGTTTTACAACACATTTGACAGAAAAAGTAGTTCAATACGCAGTAATGCTATGTAGTAATTACTGTATTTACGAATTTAGCACCAAAATATCACGATATATTGAAAACATTGACTACAATAATGCGTAGGAGAATCCAGAATGTTGGATAAGCGAGTGTTGGATAAGTGAGACTCTACTGTATGCCCGGTTTCTCTCTTTCATTTCCCCTCACATTGATCACATGTCACATCCAGTCTCATAGAAACATAAAGTTGACAGAGACAACAAGGGTTATCATTTCCAACCCCATTATGCCAGGCAGGAACATACGATCAAAGGACTCCCAACAGATTCCCATCTATCCCCTGCTTTAAAATCGCCAGATAAGAAGATCCCAAATTCCACTGAGTCTTTTTATTATTATTCAGGAGCTATAGTCAAAGTTTTAAAGCATTATTACACCAGTTAAGCATTAGGATCAATTTCTTTTAGTGCTGTCATTTTTCTTCCTACTGAAACAATAGCTGTACATATTGGCAGCAGCCATCTTGGCTAGTTCCAAGAATGTAGAAACACACAAGGCAAGTACAAATATTTTATTTCTGAAAGTACTGGATTAATTCAAGCTGACCCAGAAAGCAGGAATGAAAAGTCCTTGATAATGCTGGAAGCTCCCAGGAAATTTTTTTGGGATTAACCAAGCTTCATGTGGATCTCTAAAATAAAATCAGAAATTACCAACACAACCCCAGGACATCTAAGTTTGTTATCCATCTGGAGGCCGTGGGGCTTTTGGAGATCGTCAGAACATTTAGAAACAGCAACAAAATGCCAGATTTTGCTTTATAGAACAGTATTTAGGATACTGCAATTCAAATTTACCATTTGCCATACTAGACTTCTGGTTGGGATGACAATAATAATACATTAATTCTTTTAGCTAGGTTGATTGTAAAGGTTTTGCATCTTGATTAAGAACACCAGTAAAGCTGAACAGGTTGATGAATGTATATGGAATAGTTTCATGACATGTGGAGAACAAAATGTATGTATAGAAATAAAATCTATACAGTTCTTGAATGTTAGCAGACAAGTAAAATCCTATTTGGGGGGTTCAGTTGTCAGAAGTCCAGGCACTGTTTATGGGTTATTTTGATGTTGTTAGTCATCTGTGCCATACATAATATAAACATATATGGACCATTATCCTATTTGAAAAGTAATATTATTTTGTAGCTGACATGAGCCCCTAAATACTGTAATTTTCTCCTTTTGGTTTTTATTGCCCTGTAAAACCAGTTTAGCACATCAGCAGGATTTTTGATTTCCATCATCTTTATCTGTGGCAGGTGTATTGTTATTTGTAATTTCACACATACTTGACTTTTTGATCAGTTATAACAAATTATGAAAATTTTGTCTAGAAGCATAGCATATAGAAAATGCTTTCCATACGAGAGTGTTGTGATGCATTGTTCTAGTTATGACTATTCTGTGTTTATTTTCGCTCTTTCCTACATTTGGAAAAAATAGTATTTGCCTTCTTATCAGTCATGAAACAGAAAGAAAGATGCTGTCTTGCCTACTGCTTTTTACCTGCCTTATTCCATTATCTTCGGTTTGCTGAAGAGAAAATTAACAATATGGGTGACATTTTCAGGGTAACAAAGGATTAACACTGTCTTGAGTAACAAAAGATCATTTTTATTTCATTAAGAATAACGTATTAAAGGTGACTACTAGGTATTAACAATTTCTCAGCACCCCTAGTGCCTAGACAGGTTTACTGGTCCTCTGTTAATACTGTAATGAGTGCTGTATAATTACAGCCTTCCTAAGAAGAGTTCTGTCACAGAAAGAAGTGCCTCAGACCTTAAGATTACATAATTATGATTACCCACTTATTTCTCCAACATCATTTGTAATTTCAATTAAAATCCCATATTCACTGGAATTAGAAATTAATGCATTATCTTGTTTGAAATTGGAATTTTAGTCTGTCACAGGCAATAAAATGTTGTGGCTTTCTAGCTCTAGCAGTTCCTGTGTTAATAACCGTTACTGTACCTAATGTCAGGATCATAGTGCAAGAAGAAAAATGAGCTATTTGTCAGAAGGTTATGATTTCAGATTTCAAATGTCTCACAACCTACTAAATCAAGAAATAAAATGTGCCCCAAATTCCTCAGAAGTTGGCAAAAGCAATTACTGTTTTATTGTCTGATATATGACAGCTCCTCTGTGATGAAAACAAATGTTATATTGCATGTGAAAAACTGAAATTCTTTATACATTGTGTGTCTCTTACTCAGATGTTTTACAAGTTGGTTGACCTCAGACAGTGCCGGAAATATGAATGATAGGGGTGCGACGCAAAGCAAATCAGACAAAAAATATGAATGTTACGAGGGTTGAATGAAAAGTAATGCCTCCACCTTCGTAACTCATCAACAGATGACAGTACTGGTATGCAGCAAGTTCAGGCTTGCTCAGTAGACTCTCCTCTACAGTTCCATTTGGCAGGAAGCCTTAGCATTGAATGGTTGTGTTGTTAAAGTACGAAGTATGGAACCCTGCGCAGACGGTCAGTCAATAGGACTTAAGCAACGTGCAGTCATTGAATATATATGATATGTGACAGCAGAAGGTGTCACCCCAAAGGAGATTCATCAGAGAATGCAAGCTATTTATAGTGATTGTGTTGATGTGAGTACTGTACGTCGTTGGGCAAGTAAGTTTAAAGATGTTGAAGTGGGAACATCTGACTTGCGTGACAAACAAAGAGTTGGACTTCCTGTGACAGCAACCACCGGGTTTCACAAGCAAAAGATTGACAGATTGATTCGGGATAATCATTCTATCACTCAGAGAGAAATTTCAAGCATAATCGGCATTTCACAAGAACATGTAGGTCACATTATTGCTTTGCTTGGTTATCGGAAGATCTGTGCATGATGGGTACCCAGGATGCTGACACCTGAAATGAAAGCACACAGACTTGAAATTTGCCAGGAACTCCTCTCGCGTTACAAGAATGAAGGTAACGCCTTTCTCCATTCAATTGTGACAGGAGACGAAACAGGGGTACACCATTATGACCCGGAGACAAAGCGTCAGTCTATGGAATATCGACAAAAAGACTCGCCCCAGAAAAAGAAATTCAAGACACAGCCCTCAGCTGGAAAAAATCATGGCAACAGTGTTCTGGGATGCAGATGGTGTTATCCATGTTGATTTGCTTGAACGTGGAACAACAATAAATTCAGAGCATTACATCACAACAGCTAACAAGGGTCTGAAAGGAAAAGGGAAATGTTTTCCTGCAGCATGACAATGCCAGACCACACACTTCACATGCCACCACAGCAGAACTTCAGAGACTCGATCTTACCACCGTACGGCATCCTCCATACAGTCCAGATTTAGCACCGTCTGACTTCCATCTGTTCCCAATAATGAAAGATCTGCGGGGACATCATTATACTTCTGATGAAGACGTTGAGAGAACTGTGAGACGCTGGTTGCGGAAACAGAGTGTCAACTTCTTCCGTGACAGCTTCAGAAAACTTGTTCATCGTTGGCAGAAATGTATCCAATTGCCTGGTGATTATGTGGAAAAGTGAATAGTGGTAGTTAAAGAGCACATTCTAAGGATTATTTCTGCATTTGATTGATTAAAATATTCCCATCCAAACCCAAGTAATGAAGGTGGAGGCATTACTTTTCATTCAACCCTCGTACTTTGATTTCTTAGATGTTCTTCACATGGTGTAGCAAAATATTCAAAGGTAACCACTTACATTTACCTTTTCTGCCCTTTTGAATTAGTACTTATATGCACAGTCCAGTAAACAGCATCATCCATGAGTACTATTTCTTTCAATGTAGCATGCAATTAACAAAATCTCAGTAATACCCAATGATTTCACTTTCATTGCTCATTGAATCCACAGCTGGATATGAATTTGAACAGAACTAGTTGTAAATCTACCAGAATTCAGAGAATACTGATTGATGGTAATGGTTTTAATATCTTTTTCTATATTCCACACCTGTTACAATTTAGCTGTGTTCAAGAGCTGATCATGAGGGAATTCACAGATATATTTTCTGGTAGATGACTGGTTTTTTTTTAATTGATATGATCTCTCACTATTCTTTACGATAACTTCGATGTAGCGATCTCTTGAATGGGAAAAAAATCTCATTCAAGGGACCTGTCTGATTTTATATGTTTTTGAATCCCCCTATAACTCCCGGACCCTGCCAGAAGCCAGAGAATTCTTTAATCCTCAGTAGCTTTTGGAGAGGCATGTGGATCTTCACTTGGTGGAGGTAGGAGACATGAATGCCCCGTTACACCACTGCTGCCTTCAATAAGATTCAGAAAACATAAAATGATCTTTGAGCCTGTTCAGATACAGTCCAATCCCTGAGATGTGAAGCTACTTTTCTCTTCTGTTGGAAAGAGGATGAGAGATCTTTACCTCATGTTGACTGCATCCTCAGTCTCAGGGTTAGATAGGAAGGTGGAATCTAGTTTGTGTAGTGATATTGAACCAGAAGAGTACTTGGACAACTGTGACGTTCCAGGAGACATTGCAGACAAATGTTAGTAGTGGGCATTGGTTAGCTGTCAACTCAAACTAAAATATGTGGGTTCTTGTTCCAATGTCTGACATTAATTTTACCTCCACTAGGTGGTAAGTAGTCGTCTGAATATTTCCTCAGTCACTGAACAGGATGCTTGCAGAGCAGGACTGCGCCCAGTCAGTCAATGGAAAGCCTATGGTTTGGATAGTTATCCAGGTGAGTATCATTTTTTTTTTAAAAAATACATACTTTGATAGAGTGTCCTTTTCTCCCAAGATATACAATCAGCCCTCCACATCCATTGATTGAACCATCCACAGCTTGAAAATATTAAAAACAAAATCGAAAGAGCAAACCTTGATTTTGCATTTTCTATGAGAGACATCATTGTAAATTATGGGACATGAGCCCCGATGGATTTGGCATCCATAGGGGGTCCTGGGATCAATTCTTAATGGATACCAATGGTCTGATATATGTAATCCAGCTTTAGTGGTGGTAATTATTTGTATATGTGTAACATACTTGTAAACCTTGTGTTCTTGCTGCATCTTAGTATTTCCTTCATGTTGAACAGTTAAAAGCTGGTTTTAACTGGGTTTTTTCCCCTCAATTCACCAGGGTTTATATTTATCTCAGATCCATTCCTTCCAGGCCGCCAGCGTCACTGGGTAAGGCAGTGTTTGAAGCAGTACACTCAGAAACCCAATGTATGCAATTTGGATATGCACATGTCTTCTCAGGAAACTACTGATTTGTGGGGAAAGAGCCGGCATCAGCTGCAGTAAGTCCTGGTTTGGAATAACAAATGTGATAACAGTTAAGAAACACAACTTTCAGTCAATAAAGTGTGATGCTCAGCAGTTCCTTATTGGAACTTTAACTACAACACAGAGTCAGTGACAATCCCTATGTGTTAAAGAGGAGTATTCCTGCAGTTGCACCATATAGCACCATGGTCAAGCCTAGACTTCCATTTTAGCTTAGAAACAAACAGGCTGCAGATCATCTCGACAGTATTCTTGAGTTTTCAAGGTCTCTGAAAGCAATTCCTATCCTCCTTTCTAACTTCAATAAGGAATGGAGGGTTGGGGTATTTGTTTGCATGCTTTGCTTCTGATGCGCAACACAAAAAAGCCGTTG
This sequence comes from Anolis carolinensis, assembly GCF_035594765.1. Lineage (NCBI taxonomy): Eukaryota > Metazoa > Chordata > Lepidosauria > Squamata > Anolidae > Anolis > Anolis carolinensis. Next base: position 332,013,265 of record NC_085841.1, on the reverse strand, counting down.
AATATGTTTCAGCAAACCTTTTATTCAAGAATAACTATGTGTACATGAGAAATGAAACAACTAGGTCCAATCAGCTTTTCATAAGTTTTTCTTATAAAAGATTTGAACTTTCTACAGATCTTGAATAGTTCTACCAAAATGTGACCAGTCTCCACATTTTCATTGTGGTAGTCAGACATCTAGATCTATGGGATGTGGTGAGGCAGACTACTCTATATATTCTAGAAATTTTAGCAACCCCCAAAACCTGGTACATTTTTCCGTATATCAGTGTAGATACCATAACGTAATTTTTACCAAAAAATTTTATCCAAAAAAAATTATCTTCTCTGGGTTGAGTAGCAAAGGGCAAGAGCTTAGTCTGCCCTGGGAGAACATAAAGAAGTACTGGCTTCCTCTACTCTGTATGCCGTGACACCACCCCTGGCATTTTGAATGCTTGGGTGAAAAAGTGACAGCAGCAGTTGGGTTGGATACCCTCTGCAGAATGACCCTCAATTTGTCATAAGTGAAGGAGCTGCCATCTTATTTCTTCTGCCTATGTGATCTGTATGAACATCTGTGAAGACTTTTATATTAATCCTAGAGTTTATTTTATATCTTTGATTTTGGGCATTTTTGGACAATTCTTCATTCCTTTTCTTTTTTAAAAAACTGTGTCATATAAACAGGAACAGAGCTCTTACTGAACCTACCTGTTTATGGACGGTGTTAGCATGAGGGGGGAAATGAACAGAACATTAAAATACTCAGCCTAGCCAAGAAAGTGACTTGCTTCCATCTTAGCTTCTTTCTCTGAGGAATTATGTAGTTATTCCATAGTCAGAGATTGAGACCTTTTTTTTTTTTTTTTGCAAAATGAATGAATTAAATCTATTGCTGTTGTTTGGCCTGAGTTATAGCATTATAGTCAGGCACCCAGACAAGCAAGAGGCCCAAAGGGTGAAATGTGGTTGCAGAGGAATGAAATTAACAATTATGTTTCTCGTTACCTGTGCATTGAACCATTCATATAGGCAGCCTGTAGTGTCAATTAAATGCTAAAGTTCCAATATGATAAAAATGTATTATATTATTAGGTTATCATAAGAGAGTTGCAGTCTGAAGTTGTCCTTGCAAATTTACTCTCCCCTCTAGTTGTCTCAGCAGGCTCACAGAGTCTTTGTTGAGCAAACCTAGTTTGTTTTGTTTTTCATATTTCATGTAGAATGCAACCACATAAAGTGAACATCAATTTCCAAAAGTGAGAGTAATGCACTGGATGATGTTCCAGTTGAAGACCCCCAGCCGTTCTCCGAGCTATAATTTGGATGTACTGTATTTCAAAGAAATAGCTCTAGTTCTGCTTTATAGCTATGTGGTCAGTCCCCTTTTCCCTAGTCAGAGGTGCTTTGGTTTTAGTTTTGGTTTGTTTGTTTCATTTTGTTTTTGCTGCTTTTGTTTTGTTGCAAGCAAATCTCACTTGCAGAAAGCTAATTTCATATGTATTGAAGAGAAAATGTTTGCGATACTTATATGGTAATGACATCATGCCAGAATGGAATATATATTTAAAGATGGGGGAGATTTGCAGCCTTACAGCCTTCAGGATAAGATCACATCTATATTTATGTTTGCTTCATGACTTTAACATGTCAGCTGATTGGTTTCCTCGTTTTTAGTTTTTAATTTAAAATAAGAATAAAACCTGGAATTCATTAAAATAGAATGAGGAACATCCGAAAGTGCCTGTATGCTGGTGCTGCTACTACTTTTTTACATAGCCACTCCTTTGCTGTTTTGGAGGTTCTTCAGTTCTCAGAGTCTTGCAAATTCTGCTTTGCAGCACTCTCTAACATCTTCGTTTTGGGCACCCTATAAAGATGTGCCTGTATTCGTCAACCAGACTTGCATTCTTGCTTTTCTGTTTCTCACTCACTCCTTCTACTACCCATTGCCTGCAACTGTTCCTGCTGTTTTCAGCAGTGATCTCACATTTTGTAATATGATGTTAAATGAAAATATTAAAATTTCCAGGAGAAGTTTACTAAAGATATGTCAGGAACATGATGTCTCTGAGCCAAACTCATTATAGATAGGGATGTTTACTCTGGGGCCTATCATTTCTTCTTCACTTACAATCAGAGGCTGGAAGTAACTACTTACAGGATGAAAACCCATTTTTCATCTTACTGTGTTTAATTGATCTTTTTACTAGCATCAACACACTTTTCTGTTTTAAAAAGATAAACAAGAGTGAAATAACATTTATGTTTATATGTACCTAAATAGACAGATGAGCATTACAAAAACAAAAATAATGACCACATATGAGTTACATACCTTTAAAGGATACAAAGAAAAATTTGAAATTGTTTAAGCTTTGTTATACCTTGGTTTAATCATTAATCAGAATGGAGACTGCAGTCAAGAAACCAGAAGACAACTAGGACAAGGAACTGAAGCTATGAAGGAAGACTAAAAGACCTTGAAGTGTAAAGATACATAAATGAATACTATTAAGATTGTCTCTACTATTGGATTTCCAATTTCTATGTATGGTTGTGAAAACTGGACAGTGAAGAAAGCTGAATCAGAGAGAATCAACTGAATTGAAATGTGCTGGGAAAGGGTTCTATGGATGCCATGGACTGCCAAAAAGATAAATAAATTGACCCTAGAGCAAATCAAATTGAACTCTTCCTAGAAGCCACAATGACTAAAGTGACTATTTTACTTTGGACATGACTTACTAGAAAAAAAAACTTTCTAGAAAAACGAGTAGCAATGTAGAGTGCAGTAGAAAAAAGAGGAAGAGAGATTGACTCAACTCAAGAAAGCCACATCCTAAATCTGGAAGACCTGTGCTGAGCTGCTGATAGTAGGGTTACTTGGAGTCTCCCATTTATAGAATTGCCAAAAGTGGAAGTGAGTTTGACAGCAGTTAACAACAGCAAATAGATAGCAAGATCCAGCTGCCCAGATGAGACAATATGGCTGAGATCATGTGTCTTAGTTTGTCTTTGTCCTCCCAATCCCTTTTTTTCCTTTTAGGTTGTAAGTCTATTTGTATTTAGAACACTTTAGATGCTTTGTAAGTGTTGTAAATAATAACAGACAATATATTCTGAAATTATATCTGAGAGATATATATAAATGCTTGATATTAATTGATTTTTCACAATGCTCTGAACAGGGCTTTTGACCCCACTGTGTGGATTACTATTTTTCGCATCAAAATCAAAAAATTATAGGTATCTGTGCAGTGGGAGATAAGTTTAATTCAACTGTATTTTTATCAGTGATATATTGTGATATGCTGTCCTGCCATAATTCCAATAGACACACAATCATTCTGTTACAAGAGCACAGTGGAATGGGTTTCATATTCTACTGAGTGTATTCCAGAAGGGTAGCTATATTAGTCTTTTGCAGAGAAAGCAACAGAGATGGCTGTAGTACCTTATATTCATTTTTAATTTTCACATAATTTTTTTAATGAAAACTGCACTTTTAACAAATTCACAGCATTTCCAAAATAGAACTCAAGTTCCTCCTGGAAGAGCAGCTATATTTTTCATGGGGTATTTTCTCAACGACACAATAACCCTATATGCTCATGTGTAAGTCTAATATTTTAATAACATTTCAACCCCAAAACCTGGATTGACATATCCATGGGTCAGTGTGAGAACTATACTATAATTCTTATTTTAAAAGACACCATCCTCTTCTCTTGAGCATATACTCTCTCTGCCTCTTTTGGCTTTTTTGAATGTTTGAGTGGGGACCAGGAACAGTTAGTCTGCTGATATGGCATTGGTACTTTCCCCTCTTTGCAGAATGACCCTCAACTTATTCACAGGTTATATCAAACACCCATAATTTTGACCTCAAAACCTGCCTTCAACTTATACATGCTGTCAACTTAAATGTGGTTTTTATACGGTAATTAATGCTTAAAACTCATGAATACATCTTTTGTTCTTTTCTTCCCTATTATATAATTCCAACGTTTTTCCTAAATATTTTCTGCAAGCTACCTGAAGTATTAATGTTTCTCTTAAACATTTGTGCAAATAACTATTGGAACTTAACATTTGAAACAATTTTGTTTGAGACTTGTATCAAGAATTTGATGTTCTAGAGCCGAGTGTCTCAAACTGTGCTTCTCCGGATGTTTTGGACTTCAGCTCCCACAATTCCTAACAGCTGGTAAGCTGGCTGGGATTTCTGAGAGCAGAAGTCCCCAAAACACCTGGAGGAGCAGAGTTTGATAAACACTGTTATAAAGTAAACACTTTCAGAAAGTAATTTGTCATTTTATTTTGAATTTAGAAACAAAAGTTCCAGCAAACGGCAACCAAAAAGTTTACTTGAGAAGCTCCGTTGGGTGACTTTGGGTTATCATTATAACTGGAATACGAAGGTATTTGCAGGCAGCAGAATTTCTTGGCAATATGTGTAAATATGATAATAGTAAACGTCTGTAAATTTGTTTTTGTTGTGGGCTGGAAATTTAAGCATAAAACCACAATACAGACTTACTGATGTAGACACCATAGATTTCTTTTTAAAATGAAAGCCAAATTATTCAGAAGAGATTGCAGAGAGTGAAGAAACATTGTCTATCGGCATACTGCAGACATGCTTAACCAAATGAGCCTGCAGCCTTATCTACTTATTGTCTTATTGCCTCAGTAGAAATTCACCTGTTCCCAGTCTTCTCGTCAAAAACATCTAGTGAAGGAGATTGAGTATTCTGGTTGAGGAAAGCGTGTGTTTAGGCATTTATGGGAAAGATTTCAGACACAGGTAACATAATGAGCAGCCCTCCTATGACTGTGAGACATAGGAAAACCATTCTTTTCCCTATGTTTCTGTTGCCAGTTGCTTTGGGGGAGAGGGACAATTGAAAACCCTAAAAAGCTTGGACTGAGCTGTGTTGGGTTGACTATCTAGGGCAGTGGTTCTCAACCTGGGGTCCCCAGATGTTTTTGGCCTACAACTCCCAGAAATCACAGCCAGCTTTCCAGCTGTTAAAATTCCTGGGAGTTGAAGACCAAAAACATCTGGGGCCCCCAGGTTGAAAACCACTGATCTAGGGGGTTAGTTGTCTCCTTTAGATTTTCAAAAGAAGCCCTCCTAATAATAATAATATATATGGAGCCTTTATAGATAGATGAGAGAGAACTGTCTTTTGTGTTACTCCCAGATTATGAAATGCTTCCCCGCCCTGACAATAGTAGTGATATGATGATGATGATTATTATTATATTTATTTATATCCTGCCTTATCTCCCCAAAGGGGACTTAAAGCAGCTATTATTTTTATGAAGTAGTCTTTCAAACTGTTTTGAAGTTGAATTTGAATATCTTAAAAGATGTTGATTGTTGTGGTGATTTTAATAGTTTAATCTATTTTACTATTTGTTAGTTGCCCCGAATTTTAATTTTTAGTGAAAAGGTAGGCTCAGTCTAAAATAAATAAAAATGATATCAGGTTATGCAACATAATGGTTATTTGAATAAATAAGAGCCTTATTTGCAGCAGGAGAGGAAAGAAATTGATTTCAAACTCATATTTCACATAAATGATTATATCTATGCTACATGAGAAGCAGATTTTTTTTTGCTAGCTTTGTTTGCTAATTTTTGATTTGAGATATTGGCTTTAGAACTTTCAGTTAGATATCAGTCTATAATTCAGTTTGACTGACCACTGGATATGTTTAGAATTCTCTTTCTGAATTTCTTCATTTTTTCTTATCTGTGCCAGAAATATTCAGCTGATCATTACACCCCCTTTCCATCTGACCTGGCCTTTCTCTCGGAGCAAGTAGCTAAAGCTTGTGGTTTTCCAGGCTTCCAGGCAGAAGCTGGGATCCTGAACTACTATCATTTTGACTCATCTCTAGGAATTCATGTGGATGAATCTGAGCTGGACCATTCTCAGCCCCTCTTATCATTCAGGTCAGCTATTCAAAGGTTTTTCCTCCAAGGTGAGGTAGATCTGCATGTTTCAGTTCAATGCATGTTATCAAAATAATTGAAGAATAGAATTCTTGTCAAAAATTTAAAGTTGCAGGCCTGAAATTGTCTAGAGTGCTTCAGATAAGTATTAAGGCACAAATAGACCTATAGTCCAGAGCAACAGGAGAGCTCGACTAATGAAGTAAGTAATATCCAAAGGTTCATTAATTTAATTTATATTGTGCCGTTGCTCTTGGGAGTTGACTGGTATGTATGTACGGTATGTATGTAAACATATTTGTCACAACAGCTTGTTTCAAAGTTTCTCAGCATTTTCATCAGGCAGAGTTGTCAAAATCATACAATAAAAGTGAAAGAATTTTATTATCTAGCTTTTACTGGCTTTCTCTTCAATCCTCACATAGTCAAGAAGTAGTGGGGCCACTACCTCCAACAACATTCTCTCAGGACTATTTGTAATCACCAACAGAAGCAAGAAAAGATCTCAAAATAAAATGCAGGCCCATGAGTGTTTTTCTTACCCTATATGATTTTTAACAATTTTGCCTATTTCTAAATCAAGTAAAATATTTTGTATCTTTTGATTCTCCCAATAAAATGTCTCTGCAATTTTGGTTTTTGTTGTATTTTTCTGTACAGCCAATACCTCTGAAGACAGACAATATTCCTATTATCTCTTCCATACAAATCTGTCACAACTTTCCTATAACATAAAACTCATAGGACAGGAGTCCTCAGACTTTTTAAGCATAGAGCTGGTTCACGGTTCCTCAGACTGTAGGGAGACCAGACTATAGTTTGAAAAAAAAAAACATTAACTAATTTCTGTGCACACTGGCCATATCTTATTTGTAGTGCAAAAATAATTGAAAGAACAATACAACATTTAAATGAAGAACAATTTTAACCAACATAAATTTACCAGTATTTCAGTGAAAAATGTGGGCCAGCTTTTGGCTGATGAGATAATCAAGTTTATTAGAATTGTTGTTGTTCTGTGTTATGTGCCTTCATGTCATTTCCATTTAGGACAAGGGCTGGATAATTTACCTTGGAGGGTTGCATCTGGCCCTCAGGCCTTAGTTTGGTAACCCTTGTCTTAGGAGATGAAAAATGTGGGAAAACATTTTGCTATATAGAATAGTTGCATAAATGATTGTTCCAGGATATGTGTGGTACAAGGCTGGTGATTTCACATATAATAAGTTGCAAATAGCTTCCATCTAGGTTATTATGAAGAGTAGAGATGGCAAATTTTGTTCCCCTTTGCACATAGCTTTCTCATTTGTTTCTTCACTAACTACTATCTCTCAATCCTCTTTCTCTTTTTAGTTTTGGACAGTCATCCATATTTCTGTTGGGAGGCCAGAAACGAGATCAAGCCCCTGTGGCCATGTTCATGCATAGCGGGGATGTGATGATCATGTCTGGCTTCAGCCGTCTGCTGTACCATGCAGTTCCCAGGGTTCTGCCCAACATGGAGGGGAAGCCATTGCCTTCCTGCATGGAGCAGCCTCTGCCTGCTGACCTTCCTGCAAATTCAGTTCTCCAGCCCTGCTCTGCGGAGGACTGGGAAGTATGTGCCAAATACCTGGAAACATCCCGTATTAACATGACTGTCAGGCAAGTGCTTGCTGATGGTCATACATTTCCAGCTGAAAACAGGACAGAAGGAGAACTACATGCTTTTTCTGTAGGACCTTACCATGAAGAGCATAGTGAAATCAAAAGGCACAAGTGTGACACTGAAAGTTGAGATCTACACTTCATGTCTTTCTTCCTTCAGCATAATTCTTCCAACTCTTAAGATTTCATGAGCTGTATAGAGAACCAGCAAGTAACAGAAGTGATAGGTGACAAACCAAATTGATCACTAACTCTGATGCTAAGTACCCATATATACTTGAGTATAAGCTGACCCAAATATAAGCTGAGGCACCTAATTTTTCCACAAAAATCTGGGAAAACCTATTGACTCAAATATAAGACGAGGGTGGGAAATGCAGCAGCTACTGGTAAATTTCAAAAATAAGAATCGGTACCAATAATATTACATTAATTTGAGACATCAATGGGGTAAGTGTTTTTGAATATTTACATAAAACTGTAATTTAAGGTAAGAGTGTCCCACTCTGATTACCTATATATTCAAGTATAAGCCAACCCAAATATAAACTGGCCAGGACCTTCATTCGAGTAAAAGCCGAGGGGGGCTTTTTCAGCCTTAAAAAGGGGCTGAAAAACTTGGCTTATACTCAAGTACATGCAGTAGATATAATAAGCAATATGAAGGTTATGTCTAAAGTACTGGCTCGAGCAATTATGTTCTGTATTGTTTCTGGTCTTTATGAGGTAATACAGCAAATCGGGGTTACTCTGCTATTTTATTTAACACTAATGCAAAAACCTACCCTGGCCTTCATCTGTCTTCTTACTCACTTTAAGGTATCTACAAAAGAGGCACTAGCTAAAGGTACAGATGGTAAAATACAAATTTTGTAACAAAAATGTGGTTGGAAAACAGTAACTTGATATTGCTTGATGATAACTGGATAGGAGACCAGCTAGGGACTACAGACAAAATGTTAAATAATAAGCAAGATTTTTAAATGGAATTAACCTTTAAAGACACTTCGTTTGCAGCAGCTTCAAGTACATTCCTCTGTGAAGACAGCAAGTTACCTGAGAACCGTTCTCCTGAAGTGCTACTGTGTCATCTAAATTCATGCTGTATGCCTTACAATATGTTTATCGCCTTCTGGCTGATGCTGAAGGTTCATTTCGTGGGATATGCTCTTTTATTTAAATCAGCCTCTCCCTTCTTGGAGCAAAATAATTAGCAATTGTCTAGTGATTTTTCTATTCAGTATGTCCTTTTCTTCCCCTTCTCTCTGAATACTAAAACTGCCCTGTTCCATCAGGATCAGGCTGTTGGCTTCCTACATAATGCAATCTTTGCAGCCTGCCTCCTTTAGGAGCAGACAAGAGAGAATGACTTTACAAACAGGAACAATGAAGTTGTAGATGAAGCACCCAGAAAGAAAATTAATCAGCGACTATCTCTATTGCCCAAAAGGTAAATATATTGAAACAAATAAGGACAACACGGTCTTCTGTGCCCATCTGTTTTAGGATCCTGACTTCCCTATCTGCTTTTTAATGCAATTTTAATTGCCAGAGTGCGGCACTCTGTCCCAGGAGTGTTTTGTCGCACTTTTCCCATGAATAAGCTTACTCTGTTTTAAATTAAAGATCTATATCTGTCTTGGAGAGCTGATTTCCCCCATCCTCCAGCTTAGTTATTCTGCAGTATTGTTCATACTGCTTTGAGCAACTCTCTCACCTTTTCCTTCAGGCTGTGTTTAGCTCTGCTGGTCTTGATAGCCTAAAGCAGAATAAAAGAGAATATGTTCATTTCTGGTTAAACTGAGAAGATTTTTTTTTATAGTATTCAGCATCATTGTGAAGCTCGGGCATAGTATGAATTTAGTACCATGTTCTCTTTTTTCCTTTCACCCGGTCTCAATCTCTCACTGTTTAATAGAATTTTCACTAGAAATGGTACCTATTTCTAGAGTTTGGACTTGTATAATATTAACTTAATAGTTTATTTATATCAGCAGATCTTAGAATGAAATACAGTCAGAATTCAGTTGAAAATCTACAATATTCAAATACTTTAAAACAATTTAACAACTCAAACAACAAAGCTCTCAGATTGATAGAATGAAAACTAAACGTTGATTCCCCACATCTTCAGATAACATACTGCTCCAAGTGATGAACACAGTGTAGGGTCCCTAGCAGTTCTTAAGAATCGTACAGATATCAATATATAGGAAGACATGGTTCCTCAAATGCAAAAGACCCTGAGTTACTTAAGGGTTTGAAAGTGATCAGCAGCCTGAACCTTCCTTGACTAAAATATTTATGGCAGTTCATGTAATTCCCTTAAAACCAGTACCATAATTCTTATCAAGTGTTCTTGCCTGCAATTTAGCAGCAGCATTTTTATAACAACTGTGCAGCCTTCAATAGCAGCCTTACATTGATCACATTGCAGTAACTTAAAATGAGAAGCTGCCAGAGCATAAAGTAATGTGGCCAGACTGTTCCTCCCAGGAATGGTAGTAGCTGGAACCATAGAGTGGCAGGTGAAGCTGCCCAGATGCTTGGAGCCACCAAGTCTTTTTTGGACCACAAATGACAGTAAATCCAAGATTGCCCCCAAGCTATACACCTGTTCCATCCAACTCCATCTAAAATCACACCATACTTGAACCTGGAAACCTATAAACTACAGATTTTGATCCATTACAATGTCCATACATCAGCACATCCTAGTCAGTCTCCCAACAGCAAGCAGAAGTAGAACTGGATATCCTCAACACAGACATGGCATCAAGCTCTGGAAAACTTGCCGATTAGAAATGGCATGCTTGATACTTCTATTTGAATATTTAAGGCATGTTCTTATACATGATTTTGGACAGTAAGCTTTGGACTACATCCAGTTTTGTTTTAGTGAACTCTCACTTCCACAATATCACTTCCCTCATCTGTTCCCAAGAGTCTCCCATGAGGGCTTCATAGCAGAAAGAGGAAACATCCCCTCTTGTTGATGGAAGTCTTCTGTCAATGGGATGAAACATCTTCACCCTTCAACATTTTTGTATCCATACCCTCAAAAATTCTCACAGCCATTCTTTCTGTTGGGCCACCTCCTAATAGAGATCTATATTGTTAGATGCAATAAGTGAAAAAGCTATGGAAGTAAAAACCCCTTCCCCTCTCCTTACCTTTCATTGGAATACGCACAGAAATCTTATCTATCAATGATAAGTCCATTCTATTCTAGTTTTTCCAGGTATTCCAGATGCCCAGAGGTTTTGCTAGTATTTGGTGTATCGGGAAAATCTTCACTGCACATAAAGATTGTTGAGACCTGAAGTGTCTAGTCACTTTTTGTAAACTCTTACTAGGTGGTGGTTAAATCAATTATATTTGGAAGACCCTTAACTTTGCACCATACTATTTTCCTATGGTATCCACTGACTGTAAAGCATTTTGAAATGAAATCTGAATAACCTGAGAACAAAATGAATTAATGTCCTCTGCCCTCTATCCAACAAGAAGCAATCTGTAATTGAAGAAGATGAGGCCTATGAATTGGATTAGGACAAACCTGTCAGTTCTACGTGGAAACCAAAAATTACTATTTTAGCAACAATCCTTATTTCATATTTCCAAACCCAAACACTAGTAATAAATCAAGATCACTCATTCTTTGGGCAAACAAATAGGATTATTCAGACTTAAAGGAACTCTAGAGTCCCCTACTTTACATTTCCTCTGACACCCCCATATGGTACCTATGGTGGTGGGAAGAACTCATTTCTTATAGACACATTACCCAATGTGACATCACTGTTCTTCATTCTATAGTTGAAGAGGAGATAAGAGGCTTTTAAAAATAATTGGCAGGAAAATCCAGTTGATTAGGGTAGAAGGAAACGAATAGTATCATTTGCTGTGGCAAATTACAGCCATATACACAGAAAAGTTAAGGGATGAGTATTGGAGATGGCTATTGATTTTTAAATGATAGAAGACCTACAAAAGGAGAAGAGGATCTAGAAACAAAGCACATGTTTCTTGTCTATACATGGTTAGCGCAGTATAAGGAGAATTAAAATGGAGTTTGCAAAAAAAATAATCCTGACTTTCAAAGGGCAAGAGAAAATTGTGAAGTATTTTCACCCTTAACTGTTGGTGCTTAAGCTTTCAGCTATTTCATGAACGCTTGGGGTCATTGGTATTTGATTTTGAAACTAGATTAATTGAAGCTAAATGAAATTTAGTTTTAATTAACTGTGTTTGCGGATAGGGTGCAAGTAATGTTAAATTATAATAGTATAAAAGTCTAAGTGAACTATAGAATGAAAAATAATTAAAAAACAAACACAAAAAGACAAATAAAAAATCATGCTACACCATCAATGTACCTACACTGTAGAATTAATACACCTTAGCGCCACTTTCATTGCAATGCTCAATGCAGTTGAGTCCTGGAAACTGTAATTTTACAAGGTCTTTAGCCTTCACTCCCAGAAAGTGCTTGTGTTTCATTAAACTAGAACTGCCATGATTACACGGCATTTAGGCATGGCAGGTAAAATTGTGTCAAACTGCATTAATTCTAGGGTGCAGATGCACCTTCATATAGGCCCTTTTATCACCAGCCCCTCAAAACATAAGTGTTTATTTACTGACAGAAGCAGAACAAAGGAAGAGTCAACTAGTCACCACAGGAAGGAAATTCCAGAGCTTGAAGGCATCCCCACAAAAAGCATCTCCTAAGTCTGCCGAAAGAAGGGTTACACCAGAAGATCTCAGCTAAGACAGAGTTGTATAGGAAAATGTGGTTCTTTAGCTAAAAGGGTATGATGTATCCAAAGTTAACACTTATTCAAATCCTTAATTGTGATCTTGAACAGCAAGCCCATAAGATAGAAGACTTACAAATCCCTTAAGATTGGGTCAAGAGGTCTGCTTCAGATGGGAATAGATCTGTTAAAGCACTATGGAATGTAAAGATTAATAATTTAAGATTATTGCCTGCTAGGCATAAGGAAGGAGATTCATATTGGGTGGGGGGGGGGGGGTGGAGGTGTGGAGTTCTGTTGCAACAAGGTCCTAGGCATTAAAAGTGTATTACCGTAACTAGGTTAGGTTTTTGTGAATAATAATTTCATGGGAAAAATGCCATTTAACATTCATTTGAATAATTGCTTATGGAACTTGATACTTAAAATGTTGTGCTATATTTTTCTTCAAGTAAAAACATTAGCAAGATGTGTCCTGATAAGCAGATGTATCTATCACTGTATCAAGCCACAAGCACAATGGGGACAAATGGCTCTCTGCATGGCACTTACTGCCTTGCTAAGTGAGCCAGCACACCCATGTGAGACAGGTCAGTATTAACTACCACTTTCCCTTCTTGTCCTTATGCAGGGAATTCTCCACAGTCATCTATAAAGCTGTGTGGGTGTGTTTGTGACTTCAGGTTACCTTTTGACTCATGGTGCACCCATGAATTTCATATGCTTTTTTAGAAGGGAAGGAATAATTAAAGGTGGTTTTGCCAGTTCCTTCATCTGAAATACAGTCTACAGCACCTGGTATTCCTTGGTGGCATTTCATCCATGTTCTAACCAGGCCTAATCCTGCTTAACTCCCAATACCAGCCAGGATCTTGTATATATTAAGGCCACATATACAAAGCTAATTGTACTCAAACACTTATTGTTCTGTGGATCCTGAAGCCTAGAAAAAACATGTCCTTCAGGAGACTCTATGGATAGGAGCTGCCCTCATATATTTGATGCTGCAGATGAATGTTATACTTGAACTTCCTTTCAACAGCCAGCAATTCATAAATAATTATGCAGTAGAAAAAGTTTCAGATTCAGTTGGTGATGGTTGTGTGCCTTCAAGTCATTTCTGAATTATGGTAATCTGAAGGATATCACAGGTTTTCCTTGCCTTCCTCTCAGGCTGAAAGAGAGTGATTTGCCCAGGGTTATCCAGTAGGTTTCCATGGCCGAGCAAGGATTTAAAGTTAAACCCTGGTTTCATAGTTTCTTTGTCCAGCATTCAAACCACTACACCATGTTGGCTGCTCTGAGGCCCAGCTTCCCCATCATATTTTAGAAAGTATTAGAGTCCCGTGTTGCGTATTTACTAAAGTTGTATCTTGTAATGCAGCAAAAACATTATTCATTCCATAGAGATGATGAAACACTACACTCTTGCCTTTATATGTGGCATGTGTTCACCATTTATTTTTCAAAATGTAAGACAAATTGGGCTTTTCATCCACAAAGACAACAGTCTGATTTCCAGACGGTAGAGAGCAAACGTGTTGCTGTGATAATACTAGCCACATTTTAACAGTAAATTGTCCTTTCTTGTCTTCCACAAACACCTGTGCTGCATTGCATATATAACACTGCATTCCATTGTCTCTCATCTGTAGAAACTGTATATCAGTTCACTTACGATTATGAACTTGTAATAGGTCTGTACATCTTTAAAGAAATGGACTTCGACAAAACAATTCATCTTGTTCGAAGCTCATTGCCATTCTTGTTGTTACCAGTACAGTTTTAACTGTTCTTGTTCCTATTAATCTGACACACAGAAATGTGGACGGTAAGGCTAGAATGGATACAGTGGAGATAGGTGACTGTTTTTACATGCTAAACTTGTACCTGTCCATCTTGTTTTCACGACACAAGAATATTCCCAACATATACTAGCAACTCAGAAGTATACAGATCTATCCTCTAGTAACATGCTACATAAATGGCTGAAAATGTGTCTCTTTTGGCCTCTTTGCTGTATGACAGGTAGAAACAGCATGTAACAGCAGTGACTGAAGTTGGCATGGAACTTCTGTCCAAAAAAAATTAACAGCATCATTTCACAACACCCATCCATATCTTGTAAAGAATTCCAGAGCCGGGATTCATATTGTTACAACTTTGGGCCTGGTGCTTTGTATAACAACTATAATGTAAAACACTCACAAATTACCAATAGACACATTATTGTGTGCCAAATCTATCACGGGGTCTTGGCAAGATTTGTTCAGAGGGATTTTGCCCTTGCCTTCATCGGAGGCTGAGAAAATGTGACTTGCCCAAGGTCACCTAGTGGGTTTCTATGGCTAGTCTGAGCCCTAATCAAAAGCTCAAACCACTACACCATGCTGGCTCTTGCATATTTCTCATGAATCTCTCCTGGTTTAGAAGCTTTGTTTGTGTTTACCTTTGGTAGCAACAGGAGCAAAAGTTAAATTGTTCACAAATCAGATTATGGACTACAACTCTCAGAAGTCCCAAACTCCCTTAGAATTGAAGTTTCCTATGGACAAGTCTATTTTCCCCAGATAGCTTTGCAACTATCAACCCAAAATTGATAAAAACACTTCTGTTGATACCCTTAACACTCAAGTGCTGTTGCTGGCAGGCTTCCTTTGGGCAAATGGTTGGCCATCGTGTAAACAGAATGTCAGACTAGAGAGATCCATGGTCTCATCCAGCAAATCTTTTGTTTTTATGAAGGCTCCAGTAGGAGCCTCAAGCTAAAAAAAAACTTAGTTCTTGAAGTGAAACGTTGCCCAGTAACAGGTGAACCACTCTATTAAATGCATCAAAATTTCCCACTCTCCATTTTATCTGGAGTGAGTTTTGGCATGCATGATTTAATCCCACAAGTTGAGCCCAAGTGTTTTTTTAAGATTTTCAAAGCATCCCTAGATTAGTAGGAAAATAGAAATAAAGCTGCACAATATATGCATCGGTAGTACAGTAGCCTATGCCTTGCATTTCCCCACAATGCTCCGGATTTTTTATTGACCTTTCTGGGGACTTCAAATGACAAATTTCAACTACTTCTAGAGTGTTGTAGCTAAACTTAAGAGAACCCGTTGAAGCAAGAATAGGTCTATCACAGGGCAGTTTGGCCACCTGTCTAGTGCCAGTCTTAAAAACCACCCGGCCAGAATTTGAAAACAATGCCTTATTGGGACTTGTCAGTCAACATCTATGAAAAAATATAGGGGGTATGGATTAGTCATTTGTGTTATGGCTTAGAGATTGGCCCTAATTATGTCTCCTGTCTAATATGGTGTACTTCGTAACAATTTGGAAGGATTTTTCCCCTAACTACAATGGCCCATCTCAGGCTTTTGAGAAGCCTGCCTTAACCCCTTGCTATTTTTAATGCGCTCCTTCCCCCTTGTGGCTTTGCCTGGTATAACAGCAAACCACCTTGCAGTCTGCATCTGATGGAACTTAATAGAGATACAATCTCTGTTAAGAACCATACTAGTTTAGCAGTATAATCCAACATAAAAAGATATGCACTGCCAAAAGTCCTATCTAGTACAGTATTATGTTCTCATAGTGCCAGACCTCATCCTTGTGGCATTTGCACAAACAATATGTCGGTGCAATAATATGCCCCCCTTCATGTTCTCCATCATGTTCTCCATTTGGAGGCATGTTGTATCTGATAATGGAGATAACATAAGGTCACCATGATGAGTAATCTTGATCCTCTAGCAGTTTGCCTGATTCTCTTTTTAAATTGTTTTATCCTGGTCACCACTACATCTTGGGGCAGTTAATCTCACAGTTTAACTTCTCAAACATGAAAATAGGAACACATTATAATTTGTAAAGCTTGAAGCCAAGCCCATTAAACACTTGCAGCCTCTCAGCCTCACTTTTTTCACAGGGTGGAGAAAAGTAATGCATAACACCTTCAAGAAATGACTTAAAATACATACAGTTGTAAAACACAACTTGAACATGAGTTAACAATGTGCTACATCAGCCAAAAAAGTAAATGCTGTTCTAGGTTGCAACAGTAGAAGCATACCATCTACATCATGGGAACTAGTAGTCTCACTTTATTTTGCTTTGATCAGACCTCACCTGGAATACTGTGCCCAGTTGTGGGCATAACAGTTCAAAAGGGATGCTGATAACCTGAAATTTATCAAGAGAGGGGTGACCAAAATGGTCAACGATCTGGAAGCCAAGCCTTATGAGGAATGACTTGGACAGCTGAGTATGCTTCATTGGAAAACACTTGAGAGGTGATGTGACAGCTATCTTTAAATATTTGAATGGATGTCAAAGATGGAGTGAACTTGTTTTCTCCTTTTCAAGAGACAAGAATATACATCAATGGATTCAGATGACAAGAGATTCCACCAAATCATTAAGACCCACTTTACTGTTCAATAGTGGAATAGGCTGCCTCTGAGATTGGTTGATTCTCCTTTGCTGAAGATTTTTAAAACGGAGATTGGATAAGCATTTTATGAGTGCTAAAGTTGTAGATATTTGCATTACAGGGGCAGATGTGGCTTCTTCAGACTTTAAAGATTTATGATTCAACAAACACACATTATATGCCTTTGATTATGTTTGAGTTGTATGAGACACCAAATCATGTAACAAAAATGACTTAATCATAGAGTTGGAAAGGACCACAAGGACTATCTAGTTCAACCCCCTGTATGCAGAATTACACAAATAAACCACTCCTGATTTATGTCCATCTAGCCTCTTTTAAAATCTCCAAATCCAGAGAGTCCATCATCCTTCTTTTTGGCATATTTTGCTACCAAACAACTCTTATAGTCGGCATGTTCCTTTTACTGTTTAGGTGGAATTTCAGGCAATGAAGTCCTTTCTCATCAAGTTCTCTTTAGCACATTGCAAGAATACACTATGTGTTTATAGAAGAAGAGAAAGCTGGTCACTATCCATTTTCAAGGGAGAAAGCTATCTTTTTGGTTAAATTTTTAATGTATTTTATATTTAGTCAGCATAAAGGTATGATTAAAATGCGGATACCAGAGAACAGGTAACGGAGCAACTTTCCCCAGATCAACTGGAAATCTAAGTAAAACAACTCTTCCTCAAGGTTTTCATGCGTCATTTCTGTATTTGCAATATTGCCTCATCTTCTTTCAATGACTTCCTTGTTTGGAGATTGCTGTCATTGCACCAACAAACCATGCAAGGAAAAAGATTGAACATGCATAGTGATATATAATAAATAGGAACAGAATGGGGAAAGAGGATTGGCAGCAACAGGATGTGACTGAAACTGTTCAGAACAGCAGGTTCCATGTTCGAATGCTAGAAAGGTTTAAATGAGGGAAAACGAGGAAGTGATGTACTTCCTATAATCAGTGTAGATAAAGTCAAGCCATTCGTGTGTATTAGGAATTTTCTAATATGACATTTTGCTTCCCCCCCCCCCCCCCCAATATGTATGACAGAATGGAGCAAGGTGGATGAAGCTGAATTATTTGTAAGAACGGCAGGGCATACTAAGGTGAGCTTGACTCAAGATTTTGTGGATTTTTGGACTGGATGGCCCATGAGGTCTCTTCCAACTCTACGATTCTATGATTGTCAGTCCATGCAACATAAGTAGCCACAGGACATTGAGAAAGGAAATGAAGTAGGAGACACTGAGAAAGTCAGCAGGACTGGTAAAGGGCAACAGGGAAGTAGAATTGGATCATGACAGACTATGAAGGAGCAGAGGAACCGAAACTAGCCATGTGATCGTGGTGATTAAGTACCAGAAAGGACTGAATGAGCAAACTTGAGGGAAAGGGCAACTCTTACATTCCTTGGAGATTCAGTGTCTCATTCTGCTGCAACCAGTTCTATGGAAGGGACAGGTACACTGTATAGTCCACCGTTTAAAGGTACACCAACAACAATGCAACTCTGAACTTATTTATGTTTGGAAGCTAAGTAATACTTGAATGAGAGAATGTGAGGTGACACCGGGGATATCCAGTTAGGTCTAGGAAAGAGTTGTGCCATGACACTGGGATTCATTGCTGTCAATCAGAGTTGATGACTGTTGTTATTTGCTGGTAAATAGACTTGAACTTATGGCAACCTATGAATAAGAGACCCCCAAGTCACCCTTTCATCAACAGCCCTATTCAGATCTTTAAAACTGAAACCTGTGGTTTCCTTAATCAAATCTATCCATCTAGAATGTGGTCTTCTTTTCTTGTTGGCTTCTACCTTGACACGCATTATTGCCTTTTCTAGTGAGTTGTCTTCCCATGATTTGTCAAAAGTGCAGTAGTCCCAGTTTGATCATCCTGGCTTCTAGGAAGAGTTCCAGCTTGATTTGCTCTGGGACCCATTGATTTATCTTATTAGCAGTCCAATGTGTCGGTAGAAATCACCGGTACTATATTTCAAATAAGTTGATTTTCTTCCTATCAGCTTTCTTTGCTGTCCAGCTTTTACAACCATACATAGAAACTGGGAGCATGATGGCACGGGCAATCTTAACTTTAGTACTCAATGATATATCTTTACTCTTCAAGATCTTGTTTAGTACTGCACTTAAAGGGCCTGTTTCAGAAAATAAAGCATTGTTTGCGCCTAACTATATGTCCATAAAGATAAAAGTATGCTGTAATGGCAAAACAATGTGTAAACTGCATAAAGGGAAGAGGTATTAGGCCATCCAATTCCAAGAAATGTGAGAACAAATCAAAGCAACCACTGTAACTAGTCTACAGTGACTTTTCTGGACCATTTCATACTTTATCTAAACCAAGGGATTATTCTTTACTAACCTTTATAGATGATTATTCCACATACCGTGTAACCTATCTGCTCGAAAAGAAAAGTCAGACCCTGCATCTACAGATGGAATATGTTGCCATGCTCAGTTGCTGGTGCCTCACAGTTCTTCAGAAATTAACCATTTTATTGTTTATTGTGGTTTAAGGATCCTGTTGTCACTATACTTGAGTCTTTTGTCTGGTCATTTGAACCTAGTTGAAAACCGAGAGAGCAGGTTTACCACCATTGCTGACATTTGACTAAGGCCCCTTCTACACCGCCATATAAAATCCAGATTATTTACATGAACTAAATTATCTAGGAATGTAGACTCATATAATCCAATTCAAAGCAGATAATGTGGATTATCTGCCTTGATATTCTGGATTATCTGGCAGTGTAGAAAGGCCTTATGTATGACCAAGGACTTTCACAACATTGAAGGGAGCACACTAATTTCAGTACCACAAACAGGAAAAAAAAATATACGATGCATCACATTTAGAGACATTTATATGGGGGAAAGTGCAAAATACAGTATTTAACTTCAAAATTACGTTTCATAGTCAAAAATGAAAGTAATGCAAAAGTATTCATTACAATAGCTAGTATATAGAGATATAATAATATGAAGAATAAAATTAATACTGAAGGCTTCTCTAGAACCATGATTTGGGCTACATCTACTATATAGAAATAATGCAGTTTGACACCACTTTAACAACCATGACTCAATGCTATGGAATTATGGGAGTTGTACCTTTATGAGGCCTTTAGGAGCTGCTACCCCACCAAACTACAGCTCCTATGATTCCATAGCATTGAACCATAGCCGCTTAAGTGTTGTCAAACTGGATTTATTCTACTGGTCAGTTTAGCAGCTGACCCTACATATACTGTGACCATAAATGCAATCCTGTGTATAGTTTTGTTATCACATTTCCACATAAAATAATAAGTAACTTTCTCATGATTATCAGGTAAAATATATGGAGCTTTTTAGTTTAAAAATAATCAAGATGCCATATGACAGGGATTTATATAGTTGTTCAAGATATTAAGTTTTCTCCCTCTGTTAAAAAACACTTGCTCTCTGTATATTTCTTCAAGTTGCTTTTCAGTTTATGGAAACTTCATACATTTTATAGTGTTTCCTGATGTTCGGATTACTCAGAGGTGGTTTGCCAATGCCATGCTCTGAAATATACCCTAAAGCACCTGGTTTGCCATTAATGACCCTCATGCAAACACTAACCAGGCCTGATCCTGCTTAGTATACAAGATTAAATGGGATCTAGTGCTTTCAAATAAATTAAAGCAGACATCTAATATTAAAATATTTATTAAAATATTAAAATATTTATTAAAATATTAAAATATTTATTATTTAAAGCACAGTAAAATATTTTGCCACCCATCTTATTATGTGCCTTCTAGTCAAGTCTGGCTTATGGTTAGTTTATCAGAGGATTTTTCATGGGAGGTGTTTGATTATATTTCATAAAGGCTGAGAGAGTATGACTTGCCCCAAGATCACCCAAGTGGACTCCCACAGTTCTGCAGAAATTCATGCCTGCCTCCTTGGACATATCTATATGGGCCATATAGATGGCGGAGAATCAGCCCCGTGCACATGCTGCACGGGCCCTTCTTGACCCCAACAGGGGACAAGATCACTAAGCAGAGTTTTGAATGAGTAGGACATTACTCTGCCTTTCACAAGACTTGAAGCTCTCACACAAGCATCACAGAACCAGTGGTTCTCAACCTGTGGGTCCCCATGTGTTTTTGTTAGCATGGGATCAGGGTGCAAGCTGGGTGGGCTTCTTCAAGCTCCATCAATCATCTTCTCCAGCACCCTGATGAATTGGTTGCAATTGTCTGCCTCACCAATTCCTGTTCAATGTCAGACTCAAACATGTCTCTAGTCTAAAGTCCAAACATTTATTTTAAATCTATAATACATATTTACAAAGCATAGCAAAAGCCATCGCTCTGAGCTGGCATTCTCTTTAGCCTCTCGCCTCGGCAAGCACAGCTCAACACACTCAGAGATAAGATAAGACACATTCCTCAGTCTGCAGGAAGTTCCGACCTCCAAAGCTGGAAATCATACCTGATAGGTCATAGAAGTCACAACAGGCTATCAGTCAAAACTAGCCTGCTGTTAACTGTTTCATTACTGAAACACACACTCTTGCCTAACAGCAGAAAACACTTTATTTATATTTCATACACATACAACCATAATCTAACAGTTTTCACCTCCAATTCCCAGAAAACCCAGCCAGTTTACCAGCTGTTAGGATTTCTGGGAGTTGAAGGCCAAAAACATCTGGGGACCCCAAGTTGAGAACCACTGCTGTAAGCCAAAGTCGGGGAATACAACCACAAACACATTTTTGTAAGCCCATCTTTAACATAAATGTACTGTATCAATATACTTACAGGGCACTTAAATCTCTGCACTCCACTCAGAACTGCCATTATTATCCAATGACAATTGCAGGTTTTGTCTCGTCTGCACACACACTGGTTTCTTTTCCCCATTGCTGATAGATCTTTGTCACAATTTTGTCAACTTTTCTGGAGTTATAGCTTTTCTGGAATTATATGGTATGGTCTGCTGCAGGAGAAGGTCCATGGGGGTGACACCATAAGTTTCATTGCTTCTTAAACCCTAAGTCCAGACTCCAGATGAGGTCCCCTTTGCTTGGTGTTGCTTGGAAATTTGGCAACAGTGAAAGGTTTCTGAACACCACCCATTTACACCAATTTGTGAGCAACAACACACAGCGTTTACAGCGGACTCTACAGAAGATGCTTCAGCTGTATTTCACAAAAAGGAAAACCAACCTGTTTAGTAAGCCTTGCAAATGTGATTTGTTTTCAGTAAATGTTTTATTTTAATATGCATTTTATATACCTATACGGCTGGGGTCACATAAAAATGTCTCCGGTCAAAAGAGGTCATGAGTGAAAAAAGCTTACGGCTGGATCCACACTGCTATATAATCCAGTTCAAAGCAGATAATCCGGATTCAGAAACTGGATTATATGGAAATGTAGATGGGGCCTTAAAAGCCTGGCACTTGGTGACAACACTAAGGATATCTCTGTCCAAACTCTGTATTCCAGGGGTCCACAAACAAAGGCCCATGGACCAGATGCAGCCTCCAAGGTCATTTACTTTGCCCCCATCCTAAAATTTAGATTTAGGGTCGTCCTAAATCTGAAACGACTTGAAGGCAGCAACACAACAATCCCAATTAACTTGATTATTTCATCAGCCTGAGCCCCCAGTGACACAATGGGTTAAACCCTTGTGCCGGCAGGACTGCTGACTTGAAAGTTGGGTTGCTGACCTGAAGGTTGCCAGTTTGAATCCAACCCGAGGAGAGCGCAGATGAGCTCCCTCTGTCAGCTCCAGCTCTGCATGTGGGGACATGAGAGAAGCCTCCTACAAGGATGGTAAAAAATCAAAACATCCGGGCGTCCCCTGAGCAACGTCCTTGCAGATGGCTAATTCTATCACACCAGAAGCGACTTGCAGTTTCTCAAGTCACTCCTGACATGAAAAAAAAATCTCATCAGTCAAAGGCATGTCCACACGTCCCATTGAAATACTGCTAAGTTTATGTTGGTTAACATTGTTCTTCATTTTAAATATTGTATTGTTCTTTCATGTTTTTGCACCATAAATAGGATATGTGCAGTGTGCATAGGAATTTATTAATTTTTTATAAAACACTAGTCCGGTCTCCCTACAGCGATAGATGCAGCATTAACTATAATGAATTCATGACAAAGAACTGACAGACCTGGACTGTGATCCGGAACACGCCTCTGAATGTATATTTATATGGATGTTTTAATTAAGTTTAATTATTATTATTGTTGAATTGCAATTGTTTTTATATACTCTGTTTTATACTTGGTTGTAAGCCGCCCTGAGTCCCCCCTCGGGGGTGAGAAGGGCAGGATAGAAATGTTGTAATAAATGAATAATAATAAATACAGTCAGGAACCGTGAACTGGCTCTATGCTTATTTGAGGACCCCTGATATAGTCCTTTGAAGCAGGGCTCTTCTTTTGATGTTCCTATTGTACTATTTGCATTTGAAAACTGGTTTCACCCATATGAGCTCCTGCTTCTTCTATGGTCAACCAGGAAGGTGCTGACATTGGGAGGTGTTCATTAGAAACTACCAAATCAATCTTTGCCATGTGGATCCCTGCCATTTCCTGCTGTATTTGCAGGTGGGCTGCTTGATTGACAGTATTGAGTTTTGCCAGTTATTTGATGTCCCTCCCCCCAGGAATGAGAAAAGTGGTATATAAGAGCTTCTGGGGAGGCCCTGCTTTTGGTCCCACCACTGTCATAGGGGCATTTGGCAGGGACAAGAGAGAGGGCCTTTTCAGTGATTGCCCCCCAGCTATGGTCCTCACTCTCTGAGGAGATTAGATCAGCCCCCTCCCTCCTGACCTTCAGAAAGATGGCGAAGACCTGGCTATGGGACCAAAGATCCTTTGAGGCATTGTAATGAGGCAATAATAGGAAACCTACTCTGCTGACTGGAGTCAGCATGGTGTCCTGAGTTGGCTAAATAATGGATTTTAAAGTAGATATAACTGATTTTATTATTTGTGTATATTTATAATTACTTTATGTCCCAGCATAGAGTGCTTGCCGTATATAATAATAATAATAACAACAACAACAATAGACATTGACAAAATTATGATCTGTCAACTGCAAAAGGCCACCCTGCTGGGATCTGCACGCATCATCCGAAAATACATCACACAGTCCTAGACACTTGGGAAGTGTTCGACTTCTGATTTTGTGATACGAAATCCAGCATATCTATCTTGTTTGCTGTGTGATAATAAAATAATAATAATAATAATTGGGTGTAGTGCCTAAAGACCTTGGCCTGCACTTAAACACAATCGGCGCTGACAAAATTACCAGCTGCCAGCTGCAGAAGGCCGCCTTACTGGGATCTGCACACATTATTCGCCGATACATCACACAGTCCTAGACACTTGAGAAGTGTCTGATGTGTGGTCCAATATAACAGCCAGCAGAATGTCTGCTGTGGACTCATCTTGTAGTGTTTCAAATAAATAACAACAACAACAACAACTTATTATTAATAATAACTAGGCTATATCTTCCTAGAAGATCTGGTGGCTGAGGACTCTTACAAGTAAAACAAGCAGTCAAAGAAGAAGAACATGCCCTGGCAGAATATGTAAAGAAAAATGAAGAACCTGCTTTGATTGAAGTAAAAAATCAGAAACTCCTCAAAGCACAGCAGACAAAGAATTAGTACAAGAAGACTGCACTACAAACTAGAGCTGACAGCTGGCACAACAAAGCATTGTATGGACAGTTTCTTGACAAAATTGAAGGAAAGGTTGATAAGGAGAAGACTTGGCTATGGCTCACAAATGGTACACTGAAGAAAGCAACAGAAGGTCTGATCTTTGCAGCCCATGAGCAAGCCATCAGAACAAATGCAATTAAGGCTAAGATTGAAAAATCAGCTGATGACCCAAAATGCAGACTGTGCAAGGAAGCTGATAAAACCATCGATCATATCCTCAGCTGCTGTAAGAAAATCACAAAAACAGACTACAAACAGAGGCACAACTATGTGGCCCAAATGATTCATTGGAATTTATGCCACAAGTACCATTTGCCAGCAGTAAAGAACTGGTGGGATCACAAACCTGCAAAAGTATTGGAAAATGAACACGCAAAAATACTGTGGGACTTTCAAATCCAGACTGACAAAGTTCTGGAACACAATACACCAAACTTCACAGTTGTGGAAAAGAAAAAAGGTTTGGATTATTGATGTTGCCATACCAGGTGACAGTCAAATTGATGAAAAACAACAAGAAAAATTAAACTGTTATCAAGACCTCAAGATCAAACTGCAAAGGCTCTGGCATAAACCAGGACAGGTGGTCCCTGTGGTAATTGGCACAGTGGGTGCCATGCCAAAAGATCTCAGCTGGCATTTGGAAGCAATAAACATTGACAAAATTACGATCTGTCAACTGCAAAAGGCCACCTGGGGAGTGAGTTCCAGAGTCGGGGGGCCACCACTGAGAAGGCCCTCTCTCCCATTCCCACCAACCGCACTTGAGACGGAGATGAGAGCAAGAGGAGGGCCTCGCCGGAGGATCTTAGGGACCGTGTAGGTTCATAGGGGAGGAGGCGATTGCGGAGTTAAGCAGGTTCTGAACCATTTGGGGCTTTGTCGGTGATAACCTACAACTTGAATTGGGCCCGGAAACTTATTGGTAGCCAGTGGAGCTGCTTGAACAGAAGGGTTGACCGCTCTCTGTAGCTAGCTCCGGTTATTAATCTGGCCGCTGACCTTTGTACCAACTGTAGTTTCCGAGCCGTCTTCAAGGGTAGCGCCATGTAGAGTGCATTGCAATGATCCTGTCTGGAGATAACTAAGGCATGGACCACCCTGGCCATGCGACTGACCTGGAGGACCTCTGCCTTGTCAGAATTAAGCTTCAGTTTATATATGTTGTGCTCCGCCCTGAGTCCCCTTTGGGGTGAAAAGGGCGGAATAAAAATGTTTTAAATAAATAAATATAAATGCAGTAAATAAATAAATAGCACATCCTTGTCCCACTTTGGAAAAAAAATCAAATGGTTAAGTTTTGCGATGATAGCTCATTTAATTGTTTTTAAATCCATTTTTAATGGTCTCGCCTGCTGTTTTAAGCTGCAATTTCATGTTTACGTTTATATATAGCACACCTTTCACCCAATCGAGTTGTTAGCCAAGACAATATGAATTGAAAGCAAGTTATATCTAGGATCTTATTAGGATCTTATCAGGCTTGCCAGGTATCTAGGATCTTATCAGGCTTGCCAGGGACATAAAAAACAACAAAAAAGGCTTTTTTGCTTACGTTGGTAGAAAAAGGAAGAAAAAGGAGGCGATAGGGCCATTGCAAGGAGAAGATGGGGTGATGGCGACAGGGGACAGGGAAAAGGCAGAACTACTTAATGCCTTCTTTGCCTCAGTCTTCTCACAAAAAGAAAGCCATCTTCAACCTCAGAAACATGGAATGGGCGAAGGATTGGGGGAAATCCAACCCCAAATAGGGAAACAAGTTGTCCAGGAACACCTGGCCACTCTAAACGAATTCAAGTCCCCAGGGCCAGATCAGCTACATCCAAGAGTACTGAAGGAACTAGCGGAAGTTATTTCAGAACCACTGGCAATTATCTTCGAGAGTTCTTGGAGAACGGGAGAAGTCCCAGCAGATTGGAGGAGGGTGAATGTGGTCCCTATCTTCAAGAAGGGAAAAAAGAACGACCCAAACAATTACCGTCCGGTCAGCCTCACATCAATACCAGGCAAAATTCTGGAAAAGATCATTAAGGAAGTGGTCTGCGAACACTTAGAAACAAATGCGGTCATTGCTAATAGTCAACATGGATTTACCAAAAACAAGTCATGCCAGACTAATCTGATCTCTTTTTTCGATAGAGTTACGAGTTGGGTCGATACAGGGAATGCTGTGGATGTAGCCTACCTGGATTTCAGTAAGGCCTTCGACAAAGTCCCCCACGACCTTCTGGCAAACAAACTAGTAAAATGTGGGCTAGACAAAACTACGGTTAGGTGGATCTGTAATTGGCTAAGCGAACGAACCCAAAGGGTGCTCACCAATGCGTCGTCTTCATCATGGAAAGAAGTGACAAGTGGAGTGCCGCAGGGCTCCGTCCTGGGCCCGGTTCTGTTCAACATCTTTATTAACGACTTAGACGAAGGGTTAGAAGGCACAATCATCAAGTTTGCAGACGACACAAAACTGGGAGGGATAGCTAACACTCCAGAAGACAGGAGCAGAATTCAAAACGATCTTGACAGACTAGAGAGATGGGCCAAAACTAACAAAATGAAGTTCAACAGGGACAAATGCAAGATACTTCACTTCGGCAGAAAAAATGGAAATCAAAGATACAGAATGGGGAACGCCTGGCTTGACAGCAGTGTGTGCGAAAAAGACCTTGGAGTCCTCGTGGACAACAAGTTAAACATGAGCCAACAATGTGATGCGGCTGCTAAAAAAGCCAATGGGATTCTGGCCTGCATCAATAGGGGAATAGCGTCTAGATCCAGGGAAGTTATGCTCCCCCTCTATTCTGCCTTGGTCAGACCACACCTGGAATACTGTGTCCAATTTTGGGCACCACAGTTGAAGGGAGATGTTGACAAGATGGAAAGCGTCCAGAGGAGGGCGACTAAAATGATTAAGGGTCTGGAGAAGAGAAGGCTGAGAGGAGACATGATAGCCATGTACAAATATGTGAGGGGAAGTCATAGGGAAGAGGGAGCAAGCTTGTTTTCTGCTGCCCTGCAGACTAGGACACGGAACAATGGCTTCAAACTACAGGAAAGGAGATTCCACCTGAACATCAGGAAGAACTTCCTCACTGTGAGAGCTGTTCGACAGTGGAACTCTCTCCCCGGGGCCGTGGTGGAGGCTCCTTCTTTGGAGGCTTTTAAGCAGAGGCTGGATGGCCATCTGTCGGGGGTGCTTTGAATGCGATTTCCTGCTTCTTAGCAGGGGGTTGGACTGGATGGCCCATGTGGTCTCTTCCAACTCTACTATTCTATGAGTCTATGATTCTATACAGTGTGGAGTGGGGGGGGGGGGGGAATTAAAACAATTCTGTTAAACAGAAATTAAAACAATTAAAGAGTCGATTTCTCCGTGCTGTAAACTGCTCCCACACAGGGAGAAAAGACAAAATTATGCAAGGTCACAGTTTCCTTTGGGTGAGGCATATATATAGCAGCAATAAAGAAGTACCTGCGTTAATGATTTCCAGCGTAGAAAAATGTGAATGCTCAATGACATCTGCATGAGTAGACGATGAATATTGGGTGTGAATGGGTGAGGCCAGCCGAAGTCACAGGCAGTTTAATTTAAACACACAGAAAAACAAAATGCTCCAGAAGGATCAACCTTTTCCACTTCCAGCTGAACATGTCTTGTGTGTTTTATGCTGCATAGAATTATTGTATAACCCAGGCAAGGGCAAAGTTGGGCCTTCCTTCCAGGTGTTTTGGATTTCAACTCCCACCCTTCCTAACAGCCTCGGGCCCCTTCCTTTTTCTCTTCAGCCGCTTAAGTAGGCATCCTCAGAGGTTGTTAGGTATGTTGGAAAAGTAGTCAAGTGGCGCTTAAACACCTGTGGCAGTAAACAACCAGACCTTGAAGCTGAAAGGCTATTCAATGCTAACCAGGGTGGCCAATTGAAACATTCACACCTGCCTCCCGGTGGTACAGTGGGTTAAAACCCTTGTGCCAGCAGGACTGATGTCCTAAAGGTTGGTTGCTGACCTGAAGGTTGCCAGTTCGAATCCAACCCGAGGCAAGCACAGATGTGCTCCCTCTATCAGCTCCAGCTCCATCCAGGAACATGAGAGAAGCCTCCCACAAGGATGGTAAAAACATCAAAACATCCGGGCGTCCCCAGGGCAATGTCCTTGCAGACTGCCAATTCTCTCATGCCAGAAACCACTTCTCAAGTTGCTCCTAACACACACACACACACACACAAAAACCCTGCCACAAACAGAGAGTTATTTTTCCCACCCTGAACATTCCACAGATATATAAACCCCACTTCCTTAGTTTTCCAGCAGACTTCATAACCTCTGAGGATGCCTGCCATAGATGGGGGCGCAACTTCAGGAAAGAATGCCTCTGGAACATAGCCATACATGTTACTCGCAGGAACACTTCAGCAAGCAAGAGTCCAAACGTGGCAGGCTAAAATCCATGCTGACACCGAATAGGAGACTCCCTCCTGGGAACATAGAAGACTGGGCAACTTGGAAGGTGCTGAACAGACTGTACTCTGGCACCACAAGATGCAGAGCCAACCTTAAGAAATGGGGCTATAAAGTGGAGTCCACAACATGCGAGTGTGGAGAAGAGCAAACCACAGACCACCTACTACAATGCAGTCTGAGCCCTGTCACATGCGCAATTGAGGGCTTTCTTACAGCGACACCAGAGGCACTCCAAGTGGCCAGCTACTGGTCAAAGGACATTTAGTATAATGCCAAGTTTTTGTATTTTGTTTTCAAATACATTAAAATTGTACCCTCGGTTTGCTTCTGACATGATAAATAAAGAAATGGCCATACAGCCCGGAAACACACAGCAACCCAGTGATTCCAGCCATGAAAGCCTTCGACAACACATTGAGCATCTCTATGGGGAGAAATTGTCCCAGAAGACCCTCATTTGGGGGGGGGGGGGGAGGCATTCAGTTGGAATTGCCTGATTTTGCTGCCCACAGGGATATTCTTGCTTTTGCTGGAGGAGCATTAAGCGGAGTGGTGGTTTTCATGAAACCTTCCTTGGGTTGCTGAGAGTTTTCCAGGTTGTATGGCCATATTCCAGAAGTATTTTCTCCTGACGTTTCACCCAAATCTATGGCAGGCAACCTCAGAGGTTGTGAGGTCTAATGTGTTGTTGGAGGCTTTCATGGCCGGAATGAAAGCCAACGGCTTAAATCGAGAAATAGTTTTACACCTATTACAGTGCAGTCTGAGCCCTTAGTATAACGCCAAGTTGTTGTTGTCGTCGTTGTGTGTGTGTGTTTTTTTAACTGTGTGTTTTCGAATACATTACAACTTGTACTCTCGGTTCGCTTCTGACACAATAAATAAATATGGCCAGAATCGCTGGGTTGCTCAGAGTTTTCTGGGCTGTATAGCCATGTTCCAGAAGCATTCTCTCCTGATGTTTCACCCAGATCTATGGAAGGCCACCTCAGAGGTTGTGAAGATTGTTGGAAACTAGACAAGTGGGGTTTATATATATCTGTGGAAAGTCCAGGGTGTGAGAAAGAATTCTTGTCTAGTTGAGGCAGATGTGAATGTTGCAATGGGTGGGCTTGATTAGCATTGAATAGCCTTGCAGCTTCAAAGCCTGGCTGCTTCCTGCCTGGGGGAATCCTTTGTAAGCCGCATCGAGTCCTTCGGGAGATGCTAGCGGGGTACAAATAAAGTTTAATAATAATAATAATAATAATAATAATTGGCAGGTGTTAGCTGGCCCTGATTGTTTATTGTTTGGAATTCTCCCGTTTTCAGAGTGTGATTCATTATTTACTGTCCTGATTTTAGAGATTTTTTAAAATATTGGTAGCCAGATTTTGTTCATTTTTATGGTTTCCCCCTTTCTGTTGAAATTGTCCACATGCTTGTGGATTTCAATGGCTTCTCTGTGTAGTCTTGACATGGTCCAGCATTTCTGTGTTCTCAAATAAGATGCTGTGTCCTTGATTTGAATCTACTGGGAGGAGGCTGATAGCCATACAGAGGGTGGCTTTCACCGTGCTCAACAATTGGCAGCGACATCCGTCATGATATCCCAAGTATGGGCTAACCTCGGCCCTCCGGGTGTTTTGGACTTCAACTCCCACAATTCCTAACAGCCTGCCGGCTGTTAGGAATTGTGGGAGTTGAAGTCCAAAACACCCGGAGGGCCGAGGTTCGCGCATGCCAGCAATATCCTCTCTCCCTCTCTCTATCCCCCTCCCTCCCCATATAAAAGAACGGGCGCTCAGCTTGCAAAGATCCGCCAATCGGAGGCCGCAACGTCACCGTGGGGGCGGAGACAGAGCCAAACTGCCATGCACGGGGACGTCTCCGCCCCCTACGGTGACGTCGCGGCCTCCGATTGGCGGGCGTCCCCGGCTGAGCTTCCGGTGCGATAGAGCGGCGCAGTGACGGGCGGGGGGTTGGTTGGTTTCTAAGGCTGCTGCTGCCGCCGCCTCTATTTCTCTCGCCGTCCGAGCCGGCAAAATGGTGCGCGCGCCTGAGAAGCTGGCTGGGCCGCCACGGGCCAACGGCTGCAGCCTTCCCGGCCACAAGAACGGCTTCGTACGCAGCGCCTCCGAACCCCACAGCCAGGTGAGTGAGGAGGGCAGGCGAGCGCTGCCAGGAAACCCCGCCGGCCGCGCCCCTGAGGGAAGGCCTGCTTTTCCGGCTCGCTCCCCTCTTTCCCTGAGGCGGCGCCGCCGCCGTCGTCTTCCGGAGGCAGCCACGGAGGGTGAGGGCCGGGTGGCAACCCTGTGCTTGCTTCCTCCTCTCAGAACCATATTGGAGGAAGATGCCACGAGGGGCCTCCAGGCCAACCCCATTCCCTTTCCTTATTTCCCTCAAAAGATAGAGTTTTGGAATGATTTCTTTCAGGCTGATGAGTAAAATAGTCAAAATACGTTACCGTCACTGAAAGTTCAACCCAACCCCATTTCCTCCTAAATCTTTGAATTATGGAATGATGGAGAGAAGTTGCTTTCAATACGTTAGACCAGGCATGGGCAAACTTGGGCCCTCCAGGTGTTTTGGACTTCAACTTCCACCCTTCTTGACAGCCTCAGGCCCCTCAGCTTAAGCGGCTGAGGGGGGAAAGGAAAAGGCCTGAAGCTGTGAGGAAGGGTGGGAGTTGAAGTCCAAAACATCTGGAGGGCCCAAGTTTGCCCATGCCTGGGCTAGGCAATATATTTTTTGAGTCAGGGTTAGCCCCACTTACGATTGGAAGAGCCATCCACTCCAACCCGTTTCCTTCCCCAAACTTTTTTTTTTTACCCCCCAGAGAAATTGAGGAAACATTGAATTGTATTATGGAATAATGTATTTTTAAATTATGGATTTTAAAAAATTGTGTCAGAAGTGACTTGAGAACATACTACAAGTTACTTCTGGTGTGAAATAATTGGCCGTCTACAGAGACGTTGCCCAGGAGACTCCTGGATGTGTTGCTGGGAGGCTTCTCTCATGTCCTCGCAAGCTAGAGGTGACAGACGGGAGCTCATCCCATCTTGCGGATTCAAACCGGCAACCTTCAGGTCAGCAGTCCAGCTGGCAGAAAGGTTTGACCCGTTGCACCACTGCAGCTCCTTAAATGTTAAGATGGTTTTATTAAGAGGCTTATTGAAAAAAAGGACCACGAACAGTTATCTAGTCCAATCCCATTTCCTTCCCCAAACTTTATTTTTCCCCTTAGAGAAATTGAGGAAATATTGAATTGTATTAAGGAATAATATATTTTGAAATGATGGATAAGATGTTTTTATTAAGAAGCATTGAAAAAAGGACTGAAAAGCCATCCAGTCCAACCATATTTCCTTCCCCAAAATGTATTTTCCCTCCTAGAGAAACTGAGGGAATATTGAATTGTATTATGGAATAATGTGTTTTGAAAATGATGGATAAGATGTTTTAATTAAGAGACTTACTGAAAAAAAGGACCATGAAGAACCATCCAGTCCAACCTTGCCCCCCCCCCCCCCCCCAAGAAATTGAGGAACATTGAATGATAGAAAAAAGTATTTTGGAATGATGAATAAGATGTTTAAAATAGTTTTGAGGAGACAACAAGGGGCAGCAGCCCAACCCCATTTCCCTCTGAAAACCTTAATTTTATAGAAAAAAATTGAATTATGGAATTTTTTATTTCAGAATGTGGGGTGTTAGAAAAGATGCTTGAGATAAGGGTCTTTATGTCCAACCCCATTCATCTCATAAAACATTAATTTGCTGGAAATGTTGAAGAACACTGAATTATGGAATATTTTCTTTCAAAAAATAAATAAAATGTTTATTACAGTAGAGTCTTACTTATCCAAGCCTCGCTTATCCAAGCTTCTGGATTATCCAAGCCATTTTTGTAGTCAATGTTTCCAATATATCATAATATTTTGGTGCTAAATTCGTAAATACAGTAATTACAACATAACATTATTGCGTATTGAACTACTTTTTCATCAAATTTTTTGTATAACATGATGTTTTGTTGCTTAATTTGTAAAATCATAACCTAATTTGATGTTTAATAGGCTTTTCCTTAATCCCTCCTTATTATCCAAGATATTCGCTTATCCAAGCTTCTGCCGGCCCGTTTAGCTTGGATAAGTGAGACTTTACTGTATTTAAATTTTAAACCACTGGAGTAATGAACACAAGTACTTAAGGCATTGCTCTTAAGTGATTTAAGACAGATGACATTTGAATCATTGGCTGGAGATTAGCAAGGCCTTCATTACTAACAAGAGCAACAACTAAAAACTCTTTCACCTCCTGAGAAAGAATATTAGGGGGATTAATCAGGGCCAGTATCCTACATTGTGCTTATCTAATGTAAATCTACATGGTACCTAGTGGTTGCACTAAAGTACTCCTCCATGGAATACGAATACAAGTTGAGCATCTCTTTTATCTAGAATTTCCAAATACAGAATACTTCAAAATCTGAAATTGTCCACTTGGGTAGCTGAAATAGTGACACTTTTGCTTTTTAAATGACTCAATGTAGACAAGCTTTATTTCATGTACAAAATTGTCGAAATATTATATACAGTATATATGAAGCATGAATAAATGTTGTGTTTAGACTTGGGGCCTATCTCCAAGATCTCTCATTATGTATGTATGTACAAATACAGATTTTCAAAATCAGAAAGAAATATGAAATTCTTTTGAACAGAGACTGGATGGCCATCTGTCAGGGGTCCTCTGTGCTTTTCCTGCATAGCAGGCAGTTGGACTGGATGGCCCATGTGGTCTTTTCCAACTCTATTATTCTATGATCACAGGGGGCCATCCAGTCCAAAACCATATCCCTCCCAAAATCTTAATTTTATAGAAAAGTTGAAAAAAAATAAATTATGAAATAATGAATTTCAAAATTATACCTAAGATGCTTAAGAAGTTGGAAAAGACCTCAAAGGGCATCCAGTCTACTCCTATTTTCCCAGAAAAAAATAAAGCACCCTGGAATATGGAAAAATAGAATCAGAATAGCAGAAGCATAGACTGGAAGTTTACAGTAAAATTAATGCAGTTTGACAGCGCTTGAACTGCCATTGCTTGATGCCATAGAATTCTGGCAATTATAGTTTGGCGAGGCATAGAGGATTAAAGACATTATAAAAATACAGGTTTCAGGATTCTATATCATTCAGCCGTTGCAGTTAAAATGGAGCCCAGAATCATATTAGTGGAAGAGACTACAAGGGCCTCTCAGTCCAATCCCATTTTCCCACCAGAAAAATCGAAGAATATTGGATCAGAATGAGAAGCATAGAAGCATAGAGTTGGAAGAGACTGCCATGGCCATCTCGTCCAACCCCATTTCCCTCTCTTCCAAAACCTTATATTTCCACAGAAATTGGAATCCTAGGGTTAGAAGGGCCATTCAATCCAATCTCCTACCATGCAGGAACACACAATCAAAGCACTCCTGACAGATGGCCATCCAGTCTCTGCTTAAAAACCTCCAAAGAAAGAAACTACACCACACTCCAAGGAGGCAGCATATTCCACTGTCAAACAGCTCTTACTGTCAGGGAGTTCTTCCTAATGTTGAAGTAAAGTATCCTTTTATACAATACTAGCTGTGCCCGGCCACGCGTTGCTGTGGGTTTTTTTTAGTGGTGTTGGTTAATGTACATTAGGTTTTATTTTTGTTGTGATCCTGTCCCTCTTATAGTGACAATTAGTAGTAGTTGTTGAAATGTGTTACATGTGTTTTTTGAAGTGTGTTTTTTATGTTGATTAACGTCAGGGGAAACCTTTACCTTTTTAATTTATAGTTGTAGTATATTGTTTCCTGTTTAGTTGTGTGTGCTGGTGGTAAGCGTGATGGGGTAATGTGTTGTGAGGTTTAAAGGGGTGGGTATTTATTGTTGTTATTATTATTATTACTATTGGGAATGGGGATGGGGTGTGGGGTCCTTTGTTGTTGTTGTTGTTGTTATTTCAGAGTGGGAAGTGATTGTAAGGGTAGGAAGGGACGATGCGATCCGTGGTGGCAGATGGGCATGTAACCAACAGATAGTATAGAGTGGGAAGGGAACTCCAAAGTGATGCGATCCCTCCCGTAAGATGGCCATGTAACCCACAGATAGTATAGAGTGGGAAGGGAACCCCAAAGGTCATGCAGTTGGGCGCCATTCTGCTATAACGGACAGAATGAAAGCCCTCCCGAGAGAGGTCCGTCTGGCCCATGGTTTGCACAGGGCCAGAGGCTGCGTTTACTGGCAGGGCCATCCTCAGTGGTGGCAGCAAGGGCCCTAAGAGGCTACTCTTGGTTGTTTATTTATTTATTTATTTATTTAAAGGCCCCGGTGGGAGCCTCTGCAGCCTGCCCCGTTGCCGGGGAAGGCCGCAGCAGCAAGGCCGGGGAGGGGGAAGGGTCCGGAGCTCTGAAAGTTCAGGCAGTTGTAAGGCCGCGGAGGGGGTGGGGTCCAGAGCTTCAGCAGCCTCTGCGGAGCTTGAGGGGCAACCCAAAGGTCCCGATGGGAGCCTGGTGCAGCTGCAAGGCCGCGGAGGGGGAGGGGCCCAGAGCTCCCAGAGCCTCCGCGGTGCTGGGTCCCCACAGAAGGGGGGCTGAGAGAGGGAGCAAGTTGATCCTGGGCAGCCATGCTGCCCCAAGAAATACCTTGACATCCCCACATTAGACTGCAGTTCGTCTCGCTCCTACTGCCGCTGAGGGGATTGGAGGATGGGTAGTTCAGCCTCATGAGGCGGATGTGTGCTTTCTCCTGCCGCGTTTTTGCCTCTTTGCCTGGGGAGTCCCTGGCTTTGGCAGTGGAGGTGGGGAGAGAGTTGTGTGCGTGTGGCAAGGGTTCGGAGGATTGTGTTAGTGCGCATGCGCATATGGCCTGTTGCGGGTTTTGGCCTTTTTTGGGTGTTGTGATTGTGTTTTTTGTGTAATTGTGTTGTAT
Organism: Anolis carolinensis; assembly: GCF_035594765.1. Taxonomy (NCBI): domain Eukaryota; kingdom Metazoa; phylum Chordata; class Lepidosauria; order Squamata; family Anolidae; genus Anolis; species Anolis carolinensis. Next base: position 331,977,298 of record NC_085841.1, on the reverse strand, counting down.
CGTACTTGACGCGGGGATGATGGATTGTGTTGTAAATTTTCGAGTTTGGGGGGTTTTGGGTTTTGCTGTTTCTTGTGTCGCTGCCATGCGAAAAGCCTTTTCTATATACAGAAGATGAATCCATTTCTTGATGTCAGTGTAGTAACATTGTATATTTATAGCACTTTTATACCTCTTGAATTGCAGTGGCTCAATGCTATGGAATTCTGGGAGATGTAGTTTGTTGTGGAACCGGAACTCTTCCACAGAAGGCTAAATATCCCTCAAAACTACATCCCTAGTTTCTGGAGCAGCAGAAAACAAGCTTACTCCCTCCTCAATATGGCAACCTTTCAGATATTTAAACATGATTATCATGTCCTCTCTTAACCTCTTCTCTAAATTAAACACTTTTTACAGTTGTTTTTCTCTGGTCACGTTCAAGTTTGTTAATACCATTCTTGAACTGTGGTGTCCAGAACTTGGCACAGGATTCTTGGTGAGGTCTGACCAGAGTAGAGCAGAGTGGGATATTACTTCCCTTGATGTAAACAATATTCTTCTATTGCTACAAGTTAGAATTGCATAGACTTTTTATCTGCAGAATCATACTGTTCTTTTTTTTTCCTGGTGAGGGTCAGGAAACTAACAGGGTCTTGGTGGCCATTTCTCTATTTCCGAGGAGTAGTAGCGAAAAATGAGGTGCGGAGGGACTTCACTTAATGTGGACTCTTAATCAAGAATTATCCGGGATTTGCCCCACTGTTTTACCAGCCTTGTTCTTCGCATTTCAAGAAGCAAATGGAAATAGAGGAGGCTTCTTTTCAACACAATCACTAGTAGTTGTATTTGTCACTTTAAAGAAGAATTGGCTTGTTTTCCAATTTATGTATTCTAATCAATGAAATGAGAAGAATGGAGATGAAGGCAAGTTGCTGTTGTTTTCAGGGTGCATCTTCACTGAAGAATTAATGCAGTTGACACCACTTTAAAGGCTACAGCTCATGTTATGGAATCCTGGGATCCTGAGACAACAGCCCTTTTTGGCAGAAAAGGCTAAAGACCTTGTAAAACTACAAATCCCATGATTCCATAGCATTGAACTATGGCAGTTAAAGTGGTGTCAAATTTATTTAATTTTACACTGTAGATGGACCTTCAGTTGTGGGAATGGGCAGTAAGAAATACTGATGAAACATACTCAGATCTTGACAAAGTTTAAGTAGGATTCATTGATTGTGTTTCAGTTATGTGTGAAGAGATTTGAATACCATAGATTTCTGTTGGAGCATCTGGCTATGCCTGGGGAAGTGTATTTTAGACCTCCAGAATGATTTTGTGGTTAAATTCACCTTGAAGTTGAGCGTAGAATCATTCTGGATGTTTACAAAGAACACATCTCTGGACATGACTGAGTTATGCTGTTGGCTGGAAATCTAAGACAGTGTTCATTTATGATAAGAAAAATAGACTTACAAATTATACTTAAAAATTGTATTACATGAACACTCCTAGAACGGATTCCTTGAATAGTATACAGGCCTACTGTATGTTTTATTTTACTGTCAATCACAACATTGTCATGCTAAAGCCCTGATTATTTTCATTATATAACTAGCATGATTTGTGTCTCGGTTGTGTAATTTTCAACTTGGCATATTATGTGCACACCTATATAGACCAGTAATGCATTGAGCTTCTAGGAAAGATTACAGTTTGACTCATTTTACAGTAAAGGTAAGACTATTTAGATTTTACAAGGTGTGATGTATAATGCACACCTGTAAATTCTGTTGAAACATAAACTATAGTTGTACTAAAAAGTTCTCAAGATGTGTTGCCCATTTTTGACAAATGTCAAAATATTAATATATTTACCCCATTTATATGCTATTTCCCTTTTTTATTTCTTCCAAAAATACACGTTATTTATTTATTTAATTTATATACCACTCTCCTTCTTTATTATTAAAATAATAAAGTTAATTGTAATATTAAAGTGCCTGTTAAAATATTAAATACTTATTGTATTAGATAGTTTTAACAAGAAGTTAAACTTAAGAAGTAAATGTTTAAAAGTCCATAACACGTATCTGAAAACCACTAACAGGCCATCAATTGCTGATGGCCTGTATGAATAGAGAAGTCTTTGCCTGCCAGTTCCTTATCAGCTACTTTTCCTCCAGAGCTATAAGTTGTACATTTTTATTTAGAAGTTAACACCCAAAGGGCAGGTCCTATCAACACTTACTAGGGCAGCTATGTTCTTTTATTGTGTTGAGGTTTAGTTTATTGTAGAAATGTCTTTACGTAAGTGGTATATACCTCTGTTGCATAGTGATGTTAGCTAAAAAAAAGGAATGCCTTCCATCCTTGGCTTTTGTTTTTGAAGACTGGTGAGTGTGTGGTACCTTAAGTATTCAGAATTTTGGCATGTATTTTATATGCTGAACTGTCTATTTAGGTGCAGTTTCTGCCCCTAAGTTCTAGCAAAGCTGTATTTAAAAGGCTAATTTATTACTAGGATTCCTGGTCAAACCAGATTTTTTGCATAGGCAATCTTTCATATACAGTATCCTCTTTGAATGGTATAAAGAGCTTTATTAAATATAGGTGGAGCATCCCTTATCTAGAATTTCAAACTCTAAAACACTTCAAAAATGTCCAGATGCAGGGTTGAGAAAGTGAAATTTTTCCTTTCTGATGGTTCATTGTATATAAACATTCTTTCACACACAAGATCATTAACATTTATGTAATATTAAAATATGTATGTATATGCAAACACAGGTATTCTGAAATACATCTGGTCCGAAGCATTTTAAATGAGGGATACTCAACCTCTATAACTGAATGAAAGTCTCTGTTAAAAGAAAGGGGAAGTCTGCTGTGTTTCGACTACTACACTTCCCGTTTCCAGCAGTTTACAGATGACTTATTTATATTTCCTTGTGTTTTGTGTGCACACTTCCCGTATATACTCGAGTATAAGCCGAGGTTTTCAGCTCTTTAGGACTGAAAAAGCCCCACTCGGCTTATTTATTTATTTATTTCCATCATTTCTATCCCGCCCTTCTCACCCGAAGTGACTCAGGGCAGCTTACAAAACTGGCAGAATTAAATGTCAATATACAACAATACAAAAGAATAAAACATAAGCAATTAAAAACAGATTTAAAATAATACAAAATACTTGAGCCATTCATCCACAAAACCTTATACATAAACCTTAGTCCAGACCAAGTTGAAGCCAACAAAACTTATTCTTTGAACGCTTGTTCGTATAGCCAGGTCTTCACTTTCTTTCTGAAACTCAAAAGGGATGGAGCCTGCCGGATGTCACTAGGGAGGGAGTTCCACAGCTGAGGAGCCACCACTGAGAAAGCCGTGTCTCTCGTCCCCGCCAGCCGCATCTGTGAGGCTGGCGGGACCAAGAGCAGGGCCTCCCCTGAAGATCTTAAATTACGTAGTAGGTCATAGTGGGAGACACATTCAAATAAGTAAGCTGGGCCGGAACCATTTAGAGCTTTATAGGCTAAAGCCAGCACTTTGAATCGTGCTCGGTAGCTAATCGGCAGCCAGTGGAGCTAACGTAACAGAGGAGTAGTGCGCGCCCTGTACGCTGCTCCGGTTAACAACCTGGCTGCCTCCCATTGTACTAATTGAAGCTTCCGAACAGTCTTCAAAGGCAGCCCCAGTCTCAACGATGAGTCTAAGATCACCCCCAGACTGCGAACCTGCACCTTCAGGGGTAGTGTGACCCCATCCAGCACAGGCTGTAACCCTATGGCCTGTTCAGCCTTCCGACTGACCAGGAAGACCTCTGTCTTGTCTGGATTCAGTTTCAGTTTGTTGGCCCTCCTCCAGTCTGACACAGCTGCCAAGCACCGGTTCAGGACCTTGACAGCCTCCTTAGTGACAGGTGGGAAGGAGTGACAGAGTTGGACATCATCTGCATAGAGATAACATCGCACTCCGAAACTCCTGATGATCTCTCTCAGCGGCTTCATGTAAATATTAAACAACATGGGGGACAGTACAGAACCCTGCGGGACCCCACAAGTCAACGGTTGTGGGGCCGAGCAGGAGTCCCCCAGTGATACCATCTGGGACCGACCCTCCAGGAATGAGTGGAGCCACTGCAAAGCAGTACCTCCAAGCCCCATCCCTGCGTAACATCCCAGAAGGATACTGTGGTCAACAGTATAGAAGGCCGCTGTGAGGTCCAGCAGAGCCAGCAGGGACACATTCCCCCTTTCCAGCTCCTGGCGAAGATCATCGACTTCTCAGTACCAAGCCCCAGCCTAAAGCCAGACTGGGCCGGATCTAGAAAATCAGTGTCCTCCAAGAATGCCTGGAGTTGTGAGGCAACCACACGTTCCACGACTTTTCCCAGAAAGGGGAGATTGGAAATATGCCGAAAGTTACCGAATTGAGTGGGGTCTAGAGATGGCTTCTTCAACAACGGTTTGATCACAGCCATTTTTAGGCTCGCTGGAAACTTGCCTTCCCGGAGGGCTTATACTCGGGTGAGGGTCCTGGTTGGCTTATATTCGAGTCGGCCTATACTTGAGTATATATGGTACATTTATTATTTTTCTCTATTATAATTGGCATTATTACATTTATTATTTTACTCTATTATTATTATTACATTTATTATTTTATTCTGTTTACTACATTTATTATTTTACTCTTAATATTTTTACTATTACATTAATTTTACTCTATTTTTATTATTAATACATGTATTATTTCACTCTGATATGATTATTGTTACATTTATTATTTTACTGTATTTTTACATTTATTATTTTACTGTATTTATTAGTATTATTACCTTTATTATTTTACTCTATTATTATTAAAAGGATATATAAGCATATTTACATTGAAGAAGATGAGACTAATGATTTAACCAGAGTTGGACAGTTTTATCTTAAATTATGGTTTTATGTTAATATTTAAAAATATTTAACCTGCTGATGCCTCAATTAATGTAATTTTATTAGTATCTATTTTTATTTCTGAAATTTACCACTCTCGACTTATACTTGAGTCAATGTTTTCCCAGTTTTTTATGGTAAAATTATGTGCCTTGGCTTATATTCGGGTCGACTTATACTCGAGTATATACGGTATATAAAGATAAGCATCTTGGGATTTATTTGGTGAGATTTAATTTTGAAAACCAATGCACAGGGTCATGCTGTAGAACACAGTATTTGCTTTAAAACATTAACTGCATTGGTTGTCATTTGTAGTAGAACGGTAGAATATATTTTTCATTAATAAATAGCTGATTACAGAAGTTCTTCTGTTATACTTGATGTAATATTATAATTTTTTAAATAATAAGCTGATTAATCCCGAAGAACTGATACCATTTTATTAAAACAGCTCTGTCTGAACTTGTGGATCCCCAGATGTTTTGGCCTTCAACTCCCAGAAATCCTAACAGCTGGTAAACTGGCTGTTGTAAGCGGAAATACCTGGAGACCCACAGGTTGAGAACCACTGGTTCTGTGATGCTTGTGTGAGAGCTTGTGAAACTCTTGTGAAAGGCAGAGTAATGTTCTATTCCTGTCCTTTTTTCTTCTGTTTTACTCATCTGCGAACCCTTCAATTGATATGCCACAGTAAAAATCCTCTGAAAGTGTTAGAATCTACTAACCTGAAGGTGTAAGCTTTTCAAAAAAAAACCCAAAGCAAGTTTTCATCCCTCCCCCTCCCAAAAAACTTTAGTCTGGAATCCCTTGTGGTTGTGTACCATAAAATTGTTCTCCTTTTATGGTGAATTTTATCACAACTTTTTCATTACAAGATTTTCTTCAGAGCTTCAACCCTTCACATACATATTAAAATCATATGTCACTGTTAATTTCAGTTAGAATTATATCCTGATAAGGATGTTGTGGTCCATGACATCTTAATCCTTGTAGGATCTGTAGTCTTTGGAAACTATATATGTTTCAAATATTTACATGAATATGGATACATAATGTTTTTGAGAAATAATTAAAGCAGGTATCTAGGATAATTTGCAGTGTTGCTTTCCATAGTACAAAAGTTATGTATGTAGTTACGGCTGATATAACAAAGTAGCTGAGCATTATTCCTTTGGCAGAAAATTCCATATTACAGGCAACAAAAGAAAATCAGGAACAAGTTTCAGGAAACAATTAGTTCAAAACTAATGACAGGCAGATGTGAAATAGAACAGTCAGGTCATGTAAACCTTATATAAGCCATCAAAAAACATTTTGAACCTTCTTGAAGGCTTCTTCAGAAAAAATATCCAAGGATGACATTTTCTTCACCTCCCATTTTTCCAAACTCCTGCTTGTTCCACATGATTAGATAATTTTCAGTTTTATGCAGACTGAAAATGTAGACTGGATCCTTGGAGAGATGAGAGCTACCACATTATTGCTCTCCCTGATTTATGAAAGTAGACAGATTGGGACTAGCAGAGTAGGTAGAGGGAGTGGTGAATGCCTCATTACGGTAAAGCATTCAAGACCATTGCCTGCAATTCTCCTTCTGCTAACATCAAGATAAAAGTTGCTGCATTCTTTATCAGTTGCACTTCCCAAATAGTTTTAAGGACAGGACTGCATTGCATATTATAGAGGTCTATCCAAGCAGTTACTTAATTTTGCTGATTGGCAGATTCCAGTGTAATATGTGGGCTATTACAGCAGCAATGAAGTTGTGAATTTCAGAAACAAAATGCCTTCTGTGAATATGCTGAGTGCTGAAAATAGTTCTCTCTGCTTCCGCAGAGTTCCTTGACAGTTTGACTGGCTGATGTTTATCTTTGTCATTGTACCATGAAATTCAGTGTGAATTTCAGTATGACTAACAAAGTAAAAGCAATTCATACACTACAAGATTGTACAAACTGGAGTGCAACAAAGTAATAGTTAAAAAAATAGTTTGGCTATAATCTGGTACATTTTCCATTTAAATCATGTGACAAATAAAATAGTCAGGTAATTTAAAATTTGGGTTGCTATTACTCTAAGCATTCAATTCAGGTTAACATCTAGCGTAATAATGGTTTCCCTACATATGATTCTGTTTCCAAGCACAAAGTGCTGATTATGATGTAATATAGCTCTATGTTTGGATCCGGACTATCTGAAGGTACCCCCTATGTAAGCCTGTCTGAATGCTAAGGTTTCTCCTGGTCTTATCACCATCATAGATGCGCAGACTGCTTCAGTCACTATCCCCAGGTCTGTGGACCATCATCTCATGGCAATCTAGGTTTTCCACTTCTCTGGTTTTTTATTTAGACAGTTCTTTAGTTGTAATCTGGCTGTCACAGAAGAGTCCTTCAATGAGATGTGTTACCTTTATTAACGTGTTTTTAATCTGTTCTAAATCAGTGTTTCTAATAAGCTTACTTATGTGCATATGTTACATTTGTATTAGAAATTGTTTTAGTTATTGTATATATTTATGTATAAGTCTAGAAATTTTAATCAACAATTGACCACAAAAAACTGGGTCAAATTATCCACAGATCAATGTCAGTATTTTATCCATGCATTTGCAAAACTAAAGAACCACCCCCTTCTCTGAGTAGAGTGATGAAAGATGCAAGCTTAGTCCATACCAGGAGATTATCTATTATCTGTGGTGCGGTACCACTTCTCACCTCTTTTAACACCAAGGCAGAAAAATGAGGCAGCCAGAGGCAGCTGATACCCTCAGGCAGCACTGGTGCTCCCCCCTTCAAGGATTTACCCTCAGTTTATCCACTGGCCATACCAAAACCTGCCTGCAACTTATACATACGGTTTACTTATGCAGACCTCATGTGTGTGTGTGTGCACGCGTGTGTGTGTATGTACAGTAGAACCCCGCTTAACCAAGCTCCACTAATCTGAGCGTCTGTATTATCCAAGGCACCGGAGGAAGTTCCAATGCAAGATTTCTTCCCCCCATGCCTTCCTTGTTTACCTTTGAGGAGCTCAAAGGCTCCCACCAGCTCCTCTTAGGCGGCGGACAGCAAGGCAGGCTCCGTGCAGAAGAGGGCACGGAGCTGCAAGGAGGCCTGAGAGGAAGCCACTGCTGCCATCGCCGCTGTGCGGAGGGAGCTCAAGAGAGGGAGAGGGAGGAGGACTCTTCTTCCTCCGGCTGGAAGATGCGAAGGAGGAGGAGGCGGCAGAGGGGGATGCAGAGGTAGCCATGAGCGCAGCAGCTCCGCGCCCTCTTCTGCATGGAGCCTGCCCTGCTGTCCGCCGCCTCAAAGCAGATGGTGGGAGCCTTTGAGCTCCTCAAAGGTAAACAAGGAAGGCGTGGGGGGAAGAAATCTTACATTGGAACTTCCTCCGGAGCCTGCCTGCCTCCCTCCCTCGAGGCATCTTCTCCATGGCCTGGCCAAGCCTCTGGCTTGGATAATAGCCCCCCCCCCCTATTATCTGTCAAATTCAGTTATCCAAAATTGGGCCCATCCGTTTAACTCGCTTAAGCGGAGCTCTACTGTATATTAACCTATGTAGCAAGCTGCCTTTGGCCCCATATTGGGAGTAAGGCAGATGAGTTAGATAAAAGAGAATGCGGGAGGACAATCTAATAGGCATGTGTGATCCATAAAAAATGGTTTAAACTCCTTCCAAAAATAAGGGTGCTGGCACTTCGTTTCTAAAGTATTTCCTTATTTTGGGAGCTGAAAATTTCAAAACTTTATGAAACTTCAGAATCTTCGTAAGTACTTCGTTAATGGCGGGGTGCAATTGCGCAATAGGGAAAATATCACTGGCAGTGGAGAAACTTCATGGGCTTCTTTCGCCCTCGTTTTTGAGCTATCCTGATCAAAATTAGCTCACCAAATTTCAGAACGTTTAGATGATGCACTGATTTTTTTAGGGAATTTTAAAAAGATTTAATGAAATAAATTAAAAAATATTAAAGAGGTATCTCCTTGATTTAGAGAATGACACAAGGTAATAGGGGATCATTCCCCTCAACTTTGTGGAATTTGGTGAAAAAGGAATGCTTTGCCTGCAATGTAGGATATAATATGGAAGGGGAACACAAACAATAATCAGGGCCCTTACTGGGGCTGCAGGTTTTGAGTAATGTTTTAAAACAATGTGAAAAGGTAACAATAATACGGAAAGGGCAAGCAAACCACAGAGGGATTTTTCCCCAGGCTAGGTGGTAATGTTTGAACTTCCAGTTTATCCAGACACTGTTTTTAGAATTTGATATATTGATCTCAAGCTAATGGGCAAAGTTGTGGAATTTGGAGAAAAAGGAATGCTTTGCCTTCAGTATAGGATATAGGGAAGGGGAACTCAAACAAGAATAGGGCCCTTACTGGGACTGCAGGGTTTGAATGCTGTTTTAAAATAATATGAAAAGGTAATAATAATATGGAGAAGGTAAACAAATCACAGATGTTTTAATTTATTCAAATACAGATTTTAGAAACTGATATATTGATTTCCACAAACTACAAATTGATTTTCACAAACTAAAAATCAAATTAAAAAGACAAATGCCCATCCTTTTAGACCCAGCAACACACTTTAACGAAATGAATCCCACTCACACTGCCCAACAAAAGAGATTGTTTTTCACTCTCCTGCAATTCTTTCTCTCTTTCGCTCCCTCTTCCAACACTTTCTCCCTTTCTTCTTTCTTTCTCTTCCTCCCAAAATCGCTCTCTCCCAATATCTCTTGCTCTCTCCCAAAAACATCAACTCTCCACCATCCCTTACCCTGGACCACTGAGGCTTGCTTGCCATACAGTCGGGTTTATAAAGGGTAATGGCAACCGGATGTGCTGATAACCCCTCCCCCTGCTTCCAGCGTAAGTCCTTATTGGCTGAGAGGCAAATCTACTGTTAGGCTTTGCCTCCCAGCCAGCAGGCTTAATTGACTTGCATAGTTATAGTTGAGTCATACATCCAAAGCCATCACAGCAATGGCTTAAAAGCTTCGAAATATAAATGTTACGGTGGACGCTCGCATGCATGTTGGAAACCCATTCGGATGTGCTAATCTTCCAAATAAATATACAACTTCTGAGACTTCCTCTTCAAACTGCAGAAGCCTACAATCTAGTTTGATGTGGGAGGGGGTTCCACAATCTTAGAACAGCAGTCAAAAATATCCACATCAAGTGTCCTGGTGATAATGAACTAAGAAACTGCCATCCTCCTGAAAGATCTTTAAACTGAGGCATATAAATCATAAGTGCTGTTTCTTTTGTTTACATTGATCCAATTTTATAATGTTTCCTTTGAAACTGGGACATTGCAGCCTAAATAAAGAAATAGGTGTGATCGTTATAAATAGTTTATGGCAGCAGATTCCAGGTGGCTTTGGAAAAGCTTTAGGGAGTAAAACATGACTTTGAGTGTATGCATTATATCTACAGGAGAAACTTAAAAGTTCACTGGAAGTTGATTGCTGTTATGCTATTTTAAAAAATTGTTTCTTTCTTCCTTAGATTCACCATATCACTCAAAATGGAGGCTTATATAAAAGACCTTTCAATGAAGCTTTTGAGGAAACACCAATGCTAGTTGCTGTACTAACTTATGTAGGCTACGGAATCCTCACTCTTTTTGGATATCTTCGAGATTTTCTGCGCTACTGGAAAATTGAAAAATGTCATAATGCAACAGAAAGAGAAGAACAAAGGGTAATAACTTTTAGTTATCTAAATTGTGGATTAACCATTTTCCATTGAAGAGATGCTGATCTGTTAAAATGTTCTGATTAAGCATGTTTTTACTTGATTTAATCTGTATTCAGAAAATGATGCACTAACTGTAATTCAGATTAAACAATGACTTGTGATGGAGACTAATTCAGTGATGGCAGAAATTTGGAATGAGTTTCACTAAACATAGCTGACAGTCCATTGTGAAGCCTATGCCATGGTTGTAGTAACCGTGACAAAATCATACTTCTCTGCCACCATTGCGTATGTATAATGTCCTCCAGCATAGTTGTCTAGGGATTGTCTACTCTCTGACTAAAAAAAAAAAAGTGTGTGTTCACTTAATAGCTTTCTATGAAGAATTTACACAAGACAAAGGTGTTTGTATTTGCTTTAACTCAAGTAAGGTCGTTGGTGCAGACCCAGATAATGTATGTAGGCTGTTTGTGTTATTGGATATATTTACATTTGTGCAGTCTGAGGATGTGGACAGAATCCTTGGAAAAGTGAGAACAATCACATGTGTACTGGACCTATGCCCTTTGTGGCTCATAAAAGTTGTTAGAGGGAGAACTGACCAAGTGAGTAAGGGAAATAGTGAATGCTTTACACTGTGAGGCCATTATGCAAGAAAATCTCCCTGAACCCCATCATGCTGAAAAATTATCAGCCAGTTTCCAATATCTTATTCTTAGCTTTATTTCTAGAGAGGGTGGTGACTCATGCCTCTAGAAGTTCCTGGATTAGATCCATTTCAATCTGGCTTCACTTCTGGTCATGGGAAGGAGGTAGCTTTGGTCATCTTGGTGAATGACCTACTAAGAAAAGGGAAGAGGGAGTGTGTTCTTGTCGGTTCTGCCTGGCCTCTGTGAAACTTTCAGTACCCATGGTTTCATATTGGGCTGCCTCTTGGGACTGAGACATGGTTTTACAGAGGTTCTAATTCTTCTCAAAGGGATAAACTCAAAATATGGTTATTGGAAATTTTTGTTCAACATCTTGTTCCCCATGCTATTAAACATATGCACGAAACCAGTGAGAGAGATTATTCAGATTTTGAGGGGTTCCGTTTTACTAGTGTAGTGATATAAATCTGCCTCTCTTTTATAGCTAACTAGCTGTGCCCGGCCACGCGTTGCTGTGGCGTTGTCTGGTGATGTTGGTGAGAACTTGTTGAGGTAGTGGTGGTATTGAATGTCTGTTGTATGGTTGTCTTTATGTTTAGTATGCATTTGGTTGTTTGTGTACTGTGAAAGTGGTGAGGGTAGAGGGGGGTCTATGTCCTTGTGTAGTATTGTATAGTATTTATACGTTGTCCATGTGTTGTGAATGCTTGGATTGTGTCCTGCTGCATAGTAGAAAGGGTTGGGCTGGATGGCCCTTAGGGGCCTCTCCAAACTCTTGGATTCTATGCTATTATCATCATCATCATCATCATAATCTTAATCATCATTATTATGTAGAGGCTGGATGGCCATCTGTCAGGAGTGCTTGGATTATGTCCTCCTCTTCTTCTTCTTCTTCTTCTTCTTATTATTATTATTATTATTATTATTACTGTTATTATTATTGAGAGGCTGGGTGGCCATCTGTTGGGCATGTTTGGATTGTGTCCTCCATGGCAGAATTGGGTTGGACTGGATTACCACAGTAATTATTTCATATTACAGTAGAATCTCACTTATCCAACATTCGCTTATCCAGTGTTCTGGATTATCCAATACACTCTGCTTTTTAGTAGTCAATGTTTTTGTAGTCAATGTTTTAAATTCATTGTGATATTTTGGTGCTAAATTTGTAAATACAGTAATTACAACATAGCATTACTGAGCATTGAACTACTTTTTCTGTCAAATTTGTTGTATAACATGATGTTTGGTGCTTAATTTATGTAATCATTACCTAATTTGATGTTTAATCGGCTTTTCCGGAATCCCTTCTTATTATCCAACATATTCACTTATCCAATGTTCTGCCGGCCTGTTTATGTTGGATAAGTGAGATTCTACTGTATATTTATAAACTTATATTATCTGCTTAGAACTGGATTATATGAGGCCCCTTCTACACAGCTATATAAAATGCACACTGAAGTGAATTATCTGGCAGTGTGGACTCAAGATAATCCAGTTCAAAGCAGATAATACAATATTATAAATGGGTAATATAGCTGTGTGGAAGGGCCTTGAGTCTACACTGCCATATAATCCAGTTAAAATCAGATAATCTGTATCTTATAGGCAGTGTGGAAGAGGCCTGAGGCCTAACTGTGCCTGTCCCCTGGGCTGAGTAGGTTGCTAGGAGACCAAGTGGGCAGAATTTAGCCTTGTAACTGGCAGCAATTGGATAAAAAACAATTATTCCTCTCCCACTAATTAGGACTTTATTTTTCTTTTCTTTTTGTTGTATGAACGTAGAGGCATGGATGAGGGGTTGTGTTGCCACGTTTAGTGTTTCTGGGATGTGTAGTTTTGTTGTTTTGTCCTAGGCCGAAATGTTTTTATCCTTTTATATATATAGATTCAATACTAAACAAATGTGTTCTGCAATGAACTGGATGAGAGTAAATGAATGGAAGATGAATCCATATAAGACAGAAGAGCTCTTGGTCAATGGAAAGGCAGATTTAGGAATAAATTCTCATTTGATGATGGGTGAAGTTATACTCTATCTGAAATAACAGGTCTGCAGCATGGGATTCTCCTGGATTCAAACTTGAGCCTGGAGGTTCATGTTTTACCAGTAGCTGAAACTGCATTATACAGTTAAAACTAATGTGCTAGCAATGACCATTCCTGGAAAACATTAGATTGGATTATAGTGACACATGCTTTGGTCACATGCTGCTTGGGTTGCTATTGTATCTCACTCAATATGGGGATGTCTTTGGAAACTGTCAGAAACCACAATGCTTCAAAAATGCTGCGGCTAGAGTGCTGACTGGGTCTGATTATAGAAAGTACATTTTTCCCGATAGCTATTGACCTGTTACTGGATGCAGTTCAAAGTGCTGGTTATGACATATTAGTTGTTAGGTAAATAACTTGTTAAATAGGCATTTAGTTGTCAAGAAGGCTTATCAGTAGGTTGTGTAGAACAATTTTCTAATATGGTCCATGTGCTGCACTTTGATTGTCTTTATTGCTTTTAAGGTTTTTTTTACTGTTTTGAATTATAGACTTTAAAACTTTTGATCATCAGGTTTTAAGTTTTATTTTGTATTAATTTTGTTACAAGATAATTTGGGTTCCATGTCCAGAGAAAGGCATATAAAGCTCTTACAAAGTTGATGCAATAAAATAACTATGGAACAAAGCTTTTCCCATCAAAGGATTGGTTAGTGTACATTAATACCTTGCTCATAACTAATAGGGTTCCCACAGGTGCATTTTTATTTGGTCATCCATCCTGAAGGATTACATCGCTATCATGTTGAATTGGCAATTGCTTGTTCTTTATTGATGTAGGTATACAAGGTACTTGAAATTGGATCTTTCTTAGGCTTGTAGCTTGGGTACTTCTGTGGTAGACTCAAGACTGATTTTATTCTTTGCAATGCTGCACTCTAAAATTATAAACCTAGAACCTTAGGGGAAAAAATGAGGAGAACTATGGATTTTTGGTTTATTCACATGAAATAAAGTGAAGTGGAAGAATTCAGCTTCTTAGCAATTTGCCCAAGTGACTAATGCAGGAGATCTTTTGGATGATCTCTGCTTCTCCTGCATTGAGCATCTGACTGTGAATTAACCACTAAATATGACTCCCTCCCCATGTGTTTTTGTTTAAAAGTTACAAAATTTGGCATATTAATCAAAACCAAAGTAAGTTTTCATTTTAAAATATTACTTGAATAGAACAGAGCTGATGTACCAAGGATGGCTACAAGCTCATAAAAATGAGAGAGAGAGGACAGATATATATTCCTTCTATTAAAGGGAAAGGCAAAACCTGCAGGGAGTGTTATGGATAGAAATTTGCAATGTATGTTAAGCACCTATGGTATATCGTTTGGCATATAAGCAATGCTTAGCCCAAGTTTGCTCTGTAATATTGCTAATGGAAAATCAATTTTAGCATACATTTGCCCTGGCATATTGATGATGATGATAGTGATGATAATAATACATTTTATGTATAAGCCATGGGTTATAATACAGTCAAAAACATGAACATAAAATATATACAATAAATTACATAAATAAAAAAACAAAAATATAAAATGCACAAAACAGATACAGAATTGACATATAGAAGTAATAGACTAAATCAAAACTCATGATTGAAAGTTGACTGGGTAGGTCTGCCAGAAGAGATTGGTCTTCAATTGCATTTTAAATTTTGACAGCTTTTTTAGCTGCCAAAGGATGGATGGATGGAGATAGATAGATCCATCCATCCCTTGGCAGCTAAATAAGCTGTCAGAATTCAAAACACAATTTAAGATCTATCTATCTATCTATGAGAGAGACTGTGTGATATACTGGTTTGAGCATTGGACTATGCCTCTGGAGACCTCTTTGAGTTCCTGCTCAGCCATCGAAACCTTGAACAAATCACACATTCTCAATGCCAGAAAACTCCATAATAGGGCAGCTATAAATGACTTGAAGGCACACAACAACAGTATATTTCTACTTTAAAATAAAGTCCATTAAATTCAATAGGACTTTCATATAAATATGCGCAAGACCACAGTAACTGTATTTGAACATTCTTTATTGCAATATGATTCAGCTGGAAAATATACCATTTTCCAGAGTTGTCACTCAACACAACAGTGTTTACATGCAACTAGCAAAGGGAGGAAATGAGACACATTGCCTAATACTGATTTTACTGGAAAGCAACTTTGAAGTATTGGCTGGCTGCTGGCAAAAAAATTGTTCACTGATACTTAAGTGAATGCTACAGTGAAATACATCAATAAATCTTATTAAAGGGTGTTTAGAGTATTCTTTTCTGAACCTTGTAAAAGAGGTCAGTGTAATGTTTGGCATGAATTTGATATTCATGTAAGAAAGAACATGAAGCTTGTATGCATCACCAATACAGAGAGATGTAATCTAGGAGCCGCCAGGTCAAGTTTGCATAGATTTCTGTTTTATCCTGAACATTACTGCCCTTGAAGGCACACAGTTACTCACATAATGGTGACATATAAATTTTAGTGTTCCTGAGAAGTAACATGGTAGAAATGACTTTTCTACATACTCATCTAAGAATATAATTACATGTTGTGATTTGGGGTTTTTTTTGGGGGGGGGGGAGGGAGGTTAACGTGTTTCAAAACTCAAAACATTGACAGAGGCTAGAAATTGATTGTCTGTCTTAATTAATTTTACTGTTCCATCAATGCATAAACAATCCGGTTAGCACCAGAGTAGTACTGGCAATGAGGAATAGCAGGTTCAATTGTATTTAGTAGTGATCAAGTCCTATTTTAGTGTGTTTTTATATTTCTTGCGGCAGTGTGCATCCAACATGATAATTAAAAAAAAATAAAACAGACTGAGTTAGATCCAGAAAAAAGAAAGAAAAACTCTGTTTAGTCAGTGGGCTTTCCTACCGTGTTTCCCTGAAAATAAGACAGTGTCTTATATTATTTTTTGCTCCCAAAGATGCACTAGGTCTTATTTTCAGAAGAAGAATTCACATTTATTGTTGAACAAAAAATGAACATTTATTATATACTGTACAGTAGTTTTCATCACAAACCAACATAACCAAACCAGACAAACTGTGACTCCAGTCAAGAATTTCTTGTTATTACCATTATTTCCATGTACAACTCGTATGTACATTTACCAATCCTGCATGCTCTGGTGTTTTGTTTGGCAGGCGCCGAGCATGCTTCCAAACAAAAACTTGGCTAGGTCTTACTTTCGAGGGAGGCCTTATATTTAGCAATTCAGCAAAACCTCTGCTAGGTCTTATTTTTTGGGGATGTCTTATTTTCGAGGAAACAGGGTAGGTCCCTTTCACCAAATCAAAATGCTAACTTATTCAAAACCACTAATGAGAGTTGGTGGTCCCTCTAAAATGGTATGGGGTGGGGCAACAGGATAGAAAAAAAGCAACAGTTCAGTGGAACTACCTTAGACAAGCTGAAGTGTTTTTCTGCTTTCCCATCACTGAATTCAAACCACTGGTTTGGAATTAAATAGTTCCCATAAGAGCTTTTGAACATTTGGCTGCATGCGTTTTGTTATTACAAAAGACATGCAGATAAAGGAAGTAAGATTTCTTTCTAGACAGGTAGCAATTTTAACCTCTTGCAGCAAAGCCTATGCGTTAGACTTAATTATTTTAAGATCACTTGCTTCAAGGCATAGCCTATTGTCCTATATCTGCTTCTTCTGTTAGTGTGACAATTCATGTAATAATGATGGGATCTGGATTTTTTTTTAGTGATGGTGATATATTTTAACTAAAGTAAAAATGATTTCTGAGTAAATATATGTAGAGTTGATCTTGAACAAATGTCTATAACTTTCTGGAAACAAGGCATGACAATTGGAAAAATAACAGTTTTTCTATTAGTTGGACAAGGAATCCATACTGAGAGTTTTGTGGCATGCATTTTAACAATTTAAAAATTGTACTCCCAAGATGCTTCCATCTGTGCATAGCGAATGATTAGGGACACATCCTCTGGATCCTTCCTGAGGTGATAACTAACTAGTCTTCTAGTTCTAGTAGGAAGCCTCTGATGGTATAAAATACTGTTATCTTTTGTGTTATTTATAATGCTGAAATTCAGAAGTTAGCTTTACCCTCAGCCCTTTGGGGTACTTCGAACACAGTTTTAAAATGGGACAAGTAAATCTGTATTTCCTTTAAACAAGGTTATTTTTTAAAGTGAACCTTAACAGCTAATGCTATTCAGAATCAGAAAATGTCATAGAATGATACATTTTATTTAATTATTTAAAAATTAGGATTTTAAGGTTAGAATTTCCCAGTGTGTGAAAGAAATTTTTTCATCTCCTGGGATCACTGAAACAAGAGAAATGGAATTACAGGTTCTTAAGTTTTCTGTTATTGCCTTCAAGATACCTTTGACATATGGCAAACTTTTGAATGAGAGACCTTCAAGAATACTGGTCATCAAATGTCCCAATCATCAAACTGAGAGTCATGGTTTTTATATAAATAGTCCATTTGTAAAGCAGTCTTCCTCTTCTCCTACGTCCTTCCACTGCTGAGCATCACTGCCTTTTCTACACTCATGTTGTCTAATGAGGTGTCCAAAATATAATAGTATAGATGTTCTACTATTATTCAAGATAAAGAGATTCTGGCAATCACTTATATTTGTGTGACATCTCCAGTAAGGGTTCTTGTTTAATCACATGGGAGATCTGCTCTATTCTAAGTGCTAATTGATTTGTAACGATGAAAATTTAGCAGCGGCAGTCAGTAGCAAAGTACTACTTATCAAGTTTGCAGGGGGAGACTTGACACTTTTCATTATTCTAATACCTTTGCCATATTTTCAGGACTTTGTCCCTTTATACCAGGATTTTGAGAACTTCTATACAAGGAATCTCTACATGCGGATTAGGGATAGCTGGAACAGACCAATCTGCAGTGTACCAGGAGGCAAAGTAGACTTGCTAGAAAGGGTTTCTCATGACTACAATTGGACATTCACGTAAGTACCAGGCTTTTGAAAGGTTCAAAATGGCTAATCCTTAGGGGACAATACTGGGGATTGGAATTTTAGTGTTTTTTGTAGCATAGATATGCAGCTG
Organism: Anolis carolinensis; assembly: GCF_035594765.1. Lineage (NCBI taxonomy): Eukaryota > Metazoa > Chordata > Lepidosauria > Squamata > Anolidae > Anolis > Anolis carolinensis. The sequence goes on along the minus strand of NC_085841.1, from coordinate 331,958,875 downwards.
TTGTCTTAGAACAGGGGTCCTCAAATTTTTTAAGCTGAGGGCCAATTCAGAGTCTCTCAGACATTTGGGGGGGGCTATATGAAGAACATTTTTAATCAACATAAACTTGATAAACAAAGGTGTAGGCCTGCTTTTGGCTGATGAGATAGTCAGGTTAATTAGGATTGTTTTTGTGGTGTGCCTTCAAATCATTTTAGGCTTGGAGCGATCTATAAAGTTTAGGGCGGGGGCTGGGTAAATGCCCTTGGAGGGCCGCATCCAGCCCATGGGTCTTATTTTGGGGACCCTTGTCTTAGAACAACATGAAGCTATGTTAAAGAAGTTGGAAACCTTTTTTTCCCTTCTGTAGGATTCCAAACACTTACTGGACTCAATGCAAAGTAATTTCCTTTCTAGATTGCCCATGCTAAAAATCTCAGTTCAGCTGTTCTTTGACTATGCAGAATAGCTGAAAAGGTTGAACTATGGACAGTATTTGTAGAACAGACATCTAGGTTAGTAATGGTTGTCACATTTAACAGAAGTGATGTCTTGTTCAAATTATGTTACTTGTGCATCCTCCTTTGCTTTGATAGATGTGTTTCAGTCCTCTAATGTAGGGAGCAGGCAGATAGAAGGTTCTGGAGAAGCAGACAGCAATGCAGGTCTGCCTTTCTGTTAACAAGTCCATTCATTCCCCTGTCTAGAGCATGCTAGAAATTCAGTTCTGCTTTATATGCAGTGTGGCTTTGTCATCAGTGAAATCGTACAAAACATTCTGCCAGAAATACTTTTACCATAGAAAGTAGTCACAGAGTATCTCCAAGTGTAGACTTCTGTTACCTTTCTTGAGCAAGGCTTATGCACTAGCAGTCAGGTGCAATAGAGATAATTTAATATCTGAAGGGCCTGTTGACTATTTCAGTTGTTTATCTGTAGTAGAGGAATACATCTTCCCGGTGTCTGGGAGTTTCTGAAAATATATCTAGATGGTTTTGCTGTGGGATGCAGTTAATTGAACATACCTACCAGCCATTGTCCTTGTCAAGTTTTTTCAAGAGTTTGGTTAACATACTCTTAAAAGAGACTGGGTTTAGATCAGCTAATTGCAGCACTTTACTGACTACCAGATGCACTTCCTTTGTGTGCCTTGAGGAAATGCTTGAGGAAATGACAAATATTTGATACATATAGTTGTTTTGATGGGAAAAGCCTTTTAACATTACCAGAAAGAAATAGCAAGATTTTATTTTAGATGCTTTCAGTACTGTATTTTAATTTTTTTAAAGCTTTCAAAGAACATCTGCTAATCTACAATATGAAGGATTTTACATATTTTTCTGAATAAAGCTAATTATGTTGAAAGATGCAAAAAAAAAACCCCATTAGTTATAATCTTCAAGCACAATGAAAGAAGTCTTGCTGAGTTAACCAAACTGTGAAATAGCGAGCAGTACTTATGCAAACCTATATTTTGTTGCTTTAATATGTCAAATCTTTAAAAGACTAATGTGCTGTACTGGAATGCTTAAATATTGTTCGTGATAGTTTTACCTCTAAACTATGTCACAAAATGGCTTTGAAGCTCTTGGGATTTTAAAGTAGTTTGCAGAATATCATGTATGACTTTGTTTAGTTTCTAGCAAACTGAAAACTATGTTAGATACACATACCGTAGTTTTCATTTCGGGCTTACCACCCCTTTATAAATGTGAAGAAATGCTAAAGCCATTGAGGAAAAGTTTTTATTGTTTGGAAGAAAAAACAGAAGTTTTCAGAAAAATTGAAGCAACATTACAAGAGCACTCCTTACAGATTAAAATTGCTTTGTTAACTTTTAAGAACATAAAATGTGTACTTGATAATTTGAGTTGGCATTAAAATGTCATGTTTGATATATTGAAAGTACAATTATAAGTTTAAGTTCTTATTTTTTTTTCTTCCAAATAGAGCTAGAAAGTCCTGATCTGTATATAACATCTGTTCTGTAAGGACCTTGTTTGATTTTTCCAGTTTATGAGAATCAGTCAAATGTAAGGACAGGCACAATCAGAATTAGTAAACTATGTTGTCTTCTCTAGTTGAAGTAAACATAAAATACTCATGTCCATAAAATGAACAGAGAAAAGAAACTGGACCAGGTATTGTGATGTTTTGCACCCATGCTTCTGATTTAAGAGAACTGGCTTTTAAAAATTGTGCTGGTGACTTGTAACATAGTTGTCCCCATTGGCAACAACTGTATGCTTCCTGGAAACATGCAGTAGATTGGCAGCTGATGGGTCAGTATTTGTGTACGAAGCATGCTATGCATAGTCTTATATAGAAGTCTAATTTGGACATCATTTCTAGAAATTTTGTGAATTGAGAAAATTTCTGAAAATTCCTTGGATGCTTTTAAATAGAGGCTGGATGTCCTTTTGTCGAGAGTTGTCTGATTGTGTATGGCAGGGTGTTGGACTGGATAGCCCTTGTGGTCTCTTCCAACTCTATGATTGTAAATGATCTTAAACATTTTTATTCATTATTCAGAAAAAATATGCTATACTTTTTCCCTTCAATTTTTCTGGAAAAATAAAGAAAGGGAGATATTTTTCTCCACCAACATTTTGTTTTCCCTCAAGCCTTTTCATTTCTCTTTCTCAGATATTAGTAACCTAGTTTGCGTTTTTGAATCTTTCCATATTCTAAAATACTTTTTTTATATATAAAAAACAGGTACACAGGAAAAGTGATAAAAGACATAATTAATATGGGATCCTACAACTATCTTGGATTTGCAGAGAATGCTGGACCTTCTAAGATTCCAGTGACCAAGGTTCTGTCACAATATGGATGTGGCATGTGCAGCACAAGACAAGAAATGGGTAAGTCCAGATGACTAACTGGGCATTAGGTATATTGAAATGGCCCAAATGTTGCAAAACTTTATATGACAGCTGCACTATCTTCAGTGTTTGAGCTACTACATAGCATCAAAACAACCTCTTACAAGCATAATAGGGTTTTTTAACCTTCTTGCACTAATTCCTTTCTTATTTAACAGGAAATGTGGACAAACATGAGGAGCTGGAAACTTTACTGGCCAGATACCTTGGTGTGGAGTCTGCTTTGGCCTATGGAATGGGATTCGCAACCAATTCCATGAACATTCCTGCTTTAGTTGGCAAGGTATGGATGGTTTTAGAGAGAGAACCGACTTAGTCCTGCTCTCACAAGCTTCCCTTGGTACTGTTGTATTTATTTAATGGGCATTTGGTTGAAGGAACAGAAGCCATAATTCCAGGATAAATCTATCTCTGCTAAGAAAACATTGTCCCTTAAAAAGAATAAACAAGAAAAAAATCCAGATGTCATAAGGTGAATGTGCACATAGGGTCTGCTTTCTTATCCTCTCAGTGTGACGAGTAAATATCAATGTAGCTTGAGGAGCTGATGAGTTTGATTCCCCTTCATTTCAGTCCAAAATTGTATTATGTATATTGATCAGGTAAGAATTCTACCATTGAAAAAATGTGTGGAGAGGATTTTATAGTCATTGTTTTCTTGTTTTAAGATTCATTACAATTATTTTTTCCTCTTCCATTATATTTATTCAAAACAATTACCAATTACTGTAGTCCTTGAAGTAGGTGAACAGGGTATGGTTGCAGAACAAGTTGTAAAGCATCCAGATGAATAGACTACAGAATGCTGTAAACACTTGCATATATATAAATATATATATATAGTCAAAAGACATTGCGCTAGTTGTTATTTGTGAGTTTATACATGAATGGTCAAGGCTGATTCCTTACTTCTTACTACATTCTTATTTTGTCTCACACACATATTTATATTTGGACAAATAAAGGTAATTGCTATTTAAGTTCATTTTTGAATGGTTTTAAACTGTTCATTATTTGCACATATCAAAAGAAATGTCCATCTACAAAGCTTTGTGACGAAATGTCTCATATGAGTGCATTGTATCTTGTTTCTCTTTCTCCTATCACAAATTGCCAGCGCTGGCAAACATTCCCCCACTCCTTTGTTAGTATGCTGCTTAGCACCCATAGGTGTAAAGATCTACTCAGTCTTACCTAAGTGATTGCTTGCTCAGATAAGAACTCAAATATACAGTAGTGTTCCAGTTATCCGACATAAAGAGGCGGGCCCAATGTTGGATAACCAAAACTGTTGGATAATAGGGAGGCCCTAAGGCTCCAAGCTGGGGGCTTGGCAAGGAGGGAAGGGACTTTTGCACACCATGCATGGAGGAGCCCCTCCGGGGGGGGGGGGGGGAGGCCAAACTCGAGAGGCGCCCTTTGAGCAACTTTTGAAAGGGAGGCAGGCTCCGAAGAAAATTTTAATGGAAGTTATATTCTCCCTGCGCCTCGCTTGCTCACCTTTGAGGAGCTTGGAGGCTCCCACCAGCTGCTCCGAGGCTGCATACGGCAGGGCGGGCTCCATTCAGAAGAGAGCGCGGAGCTGCGAGGAGGCACGGGAGGAAGCCACCACTGCCACTGCCGCTGCGCTCATGGCTGCCACTGCGTCTGCCTCCTCCGCCGCTGCCTCCTTCACAACTTCCTGGGACAGCCCAAGGAAAGGAGCGCTGCTGAGTCGAAGGGAGCTCAGGAGAGGGAGAAGGACTTTTCTCTTGGGCTGCCCCAGAAGATGAGAAGGAGGAGGAGGGGGAGGCAGACGCAGAGGCAGCCATGAGTGTGGCGGCAGCTTCCTCATGTGCCTCCTCACAGCTCCACACTTTCTTCTGCATGGAGCCTGCCTCGCTGTCTGCCGCCTTGGAGCAGCTGGTGGGAGCATCTGAGCTCCTCAAAGGTAAGCAAGCGAGGCGCAGGGAGAATAAAACTTCCATTAAAACTTCCTTCGGAGCCTGCCTCTCTCGAGGCACCTTTCCGCAGCCTCAGTTTCAAAAGTTGCTCAAAGGGCGCCTCTCGAGTTTGGCCTTCCCTTCTGCACCCCTTGGAGCGAATCCTCCATGCTCCTCCATACATGGTGTACAAAAGTCCCCTCCTTGCCAAGCCCCCGGCGGCACATCGGATAATATGGCGTGTCAGATAAGCGGAAGTCGGATAACCAGAACTCTACTGTATATCCAACAATTAATTGAAATATTTAGATTTGGTTCCATAGGTGCACTTCTGTTGGCAATTTAAAAATTGCCATTTTCATATGTAAGCTGGAGCCATAGAGCTGTCAGAATTTAAAACAAAATTAAAGATTTACCGTATCTCTTCTAGCAGGCCTATTCAGTTAATTTTAAATTATGAATTTTTAATTTGCATTTTATTTATATTGGTGTTTTAATCTTTGTTCTATGCCTTTGTATTTTTTATGGTCTTATATTTTATCTGTGTATTTTAACTATGTTGTAACTGAGGCATCTGCTTATTGTTCTACGGATTTTTTTCAACTTATTTTGCCCGAGCACATGGACAAGATCTTGGAAGGAATGAAGGCGACCACCTGTTCTCTGCACCCTTGCCCATCCTGTCTAATTAAATTGGACAGGGGGGACTGGCAGAGTGGTTGAAGGTGCTGATGAATGCCTCCCTGACCCAAGATATAATGCCATTATGTTTCAGGGAGGCAATAGTAAAACCTCTATTAAAGAAACAGGCACTGGATCCCACTCAGCTGAACAATTATCAGCCAGTATCAAATATCCCCTTCCTGGGCAAGGTTCTAGAGAAGTTGGTGGCCTCACAACTCTAAAGTTGCTTGGAGGAAATTGATTATCTGGATCCATTTCAATCTGGTTTCAGGCCTGCTTTGGAACAGAAATTGCATTGGTCGCCTTGGTGAATGATCTACGAAGAGAGTTAGACAGGGGGAGTGTGTCCCTGTTGGTTCTCCTGGGCCTCTCAGCAGTGTTCGATACCATCAACCATGGTATCCTTCTGGGTCACCTCTCTGGGATGGGATTGAGAGGCGCTGTCTTACAGTGGCTCCAATCCTTCATGGAGGGGTGGACTCAGATGGTGGTGCTGGAGGACTCATGTTTGATCCCCTGGCCTGTGGCTTGTGGGGTCCCTCAGGGCTCCACCCTATCCCCCATGCTGTTTAATATCTACAGGGAACTGGTGTGAAAGATCATCTGAAGTTTTGGAATTTGGTGTCAAATTTATGCCAATGACACCCAACTCTATTACTCCTTTTCACCCAAAGCCAAGGATACTGTCCTAAACCCTTGCCTGTCATCAGTAATGGACTGGATGAGGGCTAATAAGTTGAAGTTAAATCCAGACAAGACAGAATCACTCCTGGTCAGTGGGAAGGCAGATCAGGGCATGGGGTCGCAACTTGTGTTGGATGACATCACACTCCTGAAGTCGTCGCTGATCCTGGAACCCCCAGGTGTCAGAGGTGGCCAGGAGCACTTTCACATCACTAAAATTTGTGTGCCAGCTGTGCCCATACCTTGAGACGCCAGATCTGGCCATAGTAGTCCACACCTTAGTTACATCCCATCTGGATTACTGCAAGTTTCTCTCCATGGGGCTGCCTTTGAAGATAGTTCAGAAGCTGCAACTGGTTCAGAGATCAGCAGTCAGGTTACTAACTGGAGTGCCATACAGGGAGAGAACTACTCCCATGCTACTACAGCTTCATTGGCTGCCGGTCTGCTTCCGGGCTAAATACAAAGTGCTGGCTATTACCTATAAAGCCCTAAATGGTTTGGGCCCAGACTGTCTGAAAACCACATCTCTGTATGTAAACCAACATGGTCATTGCGGTCTGCAGAGAGGGCCCTGCTCTCGGCCCCACCTACGTCTCAAACGCTGTTGGTGGGAACGAGAGAGGGGGCCTTCACTGTGATCACTCCCCTCTTCTGGAACTCCCTAAAGAAATAAAAATGGCCCCTTCTCTCCTTTAAAAAACTTTTGAAAACCTATTTATGTGCTTTAGCCAATGGAGAGAACGACTAGAACATCTTAATATACAACCTCGCTTTGATACTGGAAACCCACCCTGGCTTGGTTGGCTGCTGTAAACCATTCTATACTTTTAATGCATTTTAGTTGTTTAGATTTCATTAAGTTGTAAATGTGTTTGATGAGATTCATTATGTTTATTTAAGCACTTATTTTTTGACTAATTATTATAAGTTTATAATGATGTTGTTTTACTTATTGTATTGATGTGGTCTATCTGTTTGTCTGTTTTTTATTGTGGCATTGAATGTTTGACACTTTTTGTTTGGAAACCACCCTGAGGGAGTTAGAGTGGGTTATAAATAAAGTTTTATTAGTATTATTATTACCTGGGCAACAACTATATGGTTGGAGAAGCAAGAGGTAGTCTACAGGAAGTGTTCAATTTTTTCACCCAATAGTCATCTTAATAGGAGTTTGTGGTTACTTATGGCTTTCTCTCTGGCTCAATCCTTAGCTATTGCTTTCTTGTTCAGGGTTGTCTCATATTGAGTGATGAGCTGAATCATGCATCTCTTGTACTGGGAGCAAGACTTTCAGGAGCAACAATTCGAATCTTCAAACACAACAGTGAGTATTTCCCAGCAGGTTTATTTATTGCCATGAAGTAGCTGAGTAGAGAGAAGCATGCAATAATACGGTTGACTCTTAAGATGAGATATACTCCATCAGTAGATACAGTATTAATGATGTTTTCTTTGAAATACTTCTAAGGAATTTTGGTAAGACTCTATCTTGGTCTACATTTTTAAATAGTATAATGGAAATAATGGGGCCATGTATCGGGGAAGCTACATTCTGATTAATGGGAAGTAATACATTAATTTGGGGTGGGATCAACTCCTGCATTGGTTAAACATTTTTATAGCCTTTGAGATGAAGTGTGTTGCAGCTCTGAGCACAAGGATCAAACAAAAATTACCTGCGTCCTTGTGGCACCCTGGAATATTTTCCAAAGTGCCCCCATCCCCCCGGTAGTATTCACATCTCTAGTGCTATTCTATTCTAGGTAGCATTTTCGTAAATGTGAAAGTCATTCTGCCAGTGGTGAAAGTGATAAAGAGCAATATTATAGAGGACTCTAATAACTGGTTAGAAATTGTCGGCGTCCTCTATAATATTGAGGTTTGTGAACTATCATCCGTCATCCAACATGTATTTGAAGAGACATTGAAAGCAACCTACATTCTTTCAGACGTTCTTCCTGCAACCAGGACATTTAGGAATGCTTGCTCTATAAATAAAGTTTTTTTCCCCTTAGCATATTGAGTTTCACCAATCATCTGGATTTGACAGGTAAGGGTTGGATGGGCAGATGGCATATCCATAGATCATTGTGGGGTACTCTAGATAGTAAGGGATAAAGAATTGCTCAGTAATATATCGTGATCAGAGATCATATAAAAGGGGAAACTCGGGGATGTTAAAACAAGAAATTGCCAATGACTACACATAGATCAATTCATAATTAGGGGTGAGCAATGTTGTGAGGAGTGACCAAGTTATTTCTCTCACTCGTCCTATTTATTTACTTGTTTATTTCCTTATTTACTTATATGCTGTCTGTTTGTCAAAACTAATGGCACATCTACACTGTAGAATTAATGCAGTTTGACTGCACTTTAATTCTCAAGGCTGTGGGATCCTGGGAATTGTAATTTATTGGACCACTAGCAGTCTTTGGCAGATGAGACTAAATATCGTTTAAAGCGACATCTTTAGCTCAATGCTATGATATCATAGCATTGAGCTATGTCAGTTAAAATAGGGTCAAATTGCATTAAATCTACAGTGTAGTTGCATCCTTAGACAAATGGCCAAGCATCTGGCCATATTCAAAAGCATATAAACTACAGATTTCATGTCAAGATGCAATTTTGCTTTCAGGGGTTCTCAAATCAGAGAAATCCAACATTCTATCTCCAGATGAGAAAATATTGCTTCCTGAGTAATTACTCAAAGTAAACTTGCATGTAGTAATATGTTGATGGTTCTGTTTTTACTCAACATTTCAATGTCCTTTGGAATTGTTTTCTTTCATATACAGATATGCAGAGCTTGGAAAAATTACTCAAAGATGCCATTGTGTATGGGCAACCTCGCACACACAGACCCTGGAAGAAAATTCTCATAATTGTTGAAGGCATATACAGGTACAAGTATTTCTCCACTACCAGTCCCGATCAATCTCTTTGGCTGTTGTTAGTGTCCATTTTGAGGCAAACTATAATTTAAATCAAATACATAGGACTCTTACCAGTTGCCCGTAACTGTTCTAATTACTTTAATCATACCTTAGGCCCCAAGGTTAACCAGTGCTAATAAATGTAAACCAAAAATATAAATCACACTGCTAGAATATCTCACATCTTAATTTTTATCATATACACCAGGGATGGAGAGACTTGACAGTGTGATTAATATCTGACCTCCATGTATTGCTTTGTCTATATCTTCTGTAGTCACACTGTCAAGTCAGATTGCCTTTGTAATAAACACTCATTAAATCTGACTGAAGGGGATGTTGTGCTGGAAGGAAGAGGCTAAAGTAATCCTCTTCTGTTTCATTAGTAATATTTACTTTTGCCCCACTTTCTGTTCACTTGTTAGAACAGCTTACAAACAATTTAAACAGTGAATCAGCACAGTGTTCCAGCATTTAAAAACCTACACTTTCACAGCTCTGTTATTTTAAAAAAACCTTAAACAAGTGTGGTTATATATTCTTCCACCATTTTTAGTAGCAAGTTAATCTGTGAAATGCCTCTAGCCTGCTCTAAGCAAACAAGGCTGATGGGAAGAAAAAATGTTTGTGTGCACACAGGCTAGTTTAGGAGTGGCATTGTAGTTCACATATCCACGCTTCGGTATAAAGTGCTTTCTTTTCCTGCTGAACTTTTGTTTTCCCTTTTCCCTTTTCTTGAGTCGCAGAATCAATGCCCACTTTAGTGCCTCACTGATGTATGATGGTCACCTTCATTGTCTCCAAGCTAGGAGGCTGAGACATTCACACATGTTTTTAAAATTTCTTAGTAAACCTGAGGGTGTTTGTTGTGTAGAAAACATTGGAATGAAAGATAAGCATTGATATTAGTGGATATCTGTCTAATCTCATTTCTTTCCAGAAGAGCAATATGGATTGCTTGTACCACAGCTCTTTTAGACATATATTTAGTACTTTAACTTCTTCACCTTAAGAAAAAATATCCGTGCCATGACACAGGTGAATATTTTGGGAAGCCTGGGCATAAAAGATTATACAGTTAGAGTGAATAAAGAGAATGTAATAACATAGTAGAATGTAGGAGCTAATATGTTATGAATACTAGACATACTGGTATTCACCCCTGAATAAACATTTTGCAGAAAGACTTGTCACACATTGTGTAAAATGGAATGGATGGCTGTGGAAGTGTAGGGGACTGCATTATCTGCTCAGGAGAGCTTGAAGGGCTATACTGCTGCTACATCTGTTCCTGCCAAAAAATCTACTTTTTCACTTCCCTCTAAGTACAAAGAGGGAATTTTCACCATGTTTTGAGACCATTACAGGTTTAAGAGAGACCTTTTGTCACAATAGGACATGAAGAGAAATAATTTTCTAATTGCTTCCTGTTCAATCTGTTGGACCCGAAATGACCCAGAGTGGGCCCAGATGTAGTGGAATTAGACCCCACAGTCCTGACAGGACATTTTGTAAACAATTAAAAAAAACGAGTTTCCAAAAACACTTAATGGTTTGATCCCTGGGAGGCTCAAGACATAGTGGAAATATATTCCAAAAAAATGTAGATAGATTTGAGGGACATTGAGCAACTTTAAAAAATGATTGATGGGTTTTACTTTGTCTACCACTGATGTAGGAAGTTCATCTTCTGCAAAGTAGTTCCCTTACCTTTCAGGCCAATTATTGTTACTTTGCTCTTATTCCTAGAAGTTTGAACGCTTCCTATCCTTTCAAATGCGTAAGTCTTGAGGCACTCTGTATTATTCCATGTGTGAATTTGTATTATTTTCCAGTCTTCTGTATTGTATAACTTGGTTGTATAACTATTTGGAAAATAATTAGATATAGCTTTTCAGGGAGATTTGGGTGTTATTGGAAGATTCTAAAATTCATATTAATTTTTGCTTTTCTACAACAGCATGGAGGGATCGATTGTCAGGCTACCTGAAGTGATTGCCCTTAAGAAGAAGTACAAATCTTATTTATATTTGGATGAAGCTCATAGTATAGGAGCACTGGGTCCTAATGGCCGTGGTGTAGTGGAGTATTTTGGACTTGATCCTGAGGATGTGGATATTATGATGGGCACATTCACTAAGAGTTTTGGAGCTGCTGGAGGATACATTGGAGGCAAAAAGGTAAAAAAAAAAAAGTGCTAGGAAGAAGCTTGCTATTTTTTAAGAATTGAAGTATATTACTGTTAAAAAATACTGGGAGAGATATAGTTAAAAAACAAACCACAGATAGGTATACTATTACCTTTTAGCAGTCATTCCTTGCTTTAAATTATATAGTCAAGAAGAGGTATTTTTTTCTTTTGGTGGTGGCTGTTTGGGAAGGCATCTCTCTTGTTTGTATTTTTGAATAAGGGCAACTAATATTTCTTCTCGCAGCATATATATCCAGATCAAAATTAGCTAGTATAGATTCTCAAATTCCAGAAGTACAAAGATAATGACAGGAATGCACAGTCCTTATTTTACTGGAGAGATAGGTTGTACTATGCTAGTTTCACTTCATCTCCTTTGCCTATTTTTGGTATAACTGGCCAGCGGAATAGTTAAGCAGTCTTTGCAACATTGCATAAATCTTAATGTTATATTACTCAGAGTGTATCCTATTTATTTCTTTTTTTTTCATTTTTAAGCCTTTCCTGCCTCTGAGACTGAGAGAGTATTACTTTCCTGGCTGAATTCAAAACATGGTTTACAGTCATTGTCCAGCATTCAAATCACCACATCATCCATGGCTCACTAAAACAGTTTAAATGGTTTAAAACAAAATTAATGTTTATATTATTGTACAGTAATTGATTGCCTTAGTTTAGAATTCCAGAGACAAAACTACTGTTCATTAATGAGTCCCCTTCGGGGTGAGAAGGTCAGAATATAAATGTTTTAAATAAATAAATAATAAAGAAATAGAATCATAGAGTTAGAAGAGACCACATGGGGCATCTAGTCCAACCCCCTGCAATGCAGGAAAAGTACATTCAAATTACCCCTGGCAGATGGCCATCCAGCCTCTGTTCAAAAGCCTCGAAGGAAGGAGCTTCTACCACACTCTGAGCCAGAGAGTTCCACTGCTGTACAGGTCTTACAGTCATGAAGTTCTTCCTACTGTTCAGGTTGAATCTCCTTTCCTGTAATTTCAACCCATTGCTCTGAGTCCTAGTTTTCAGGGAAGCAGAAAACAAGCTTTCTCCCTCCTCCTTATCCTTTCACATATTTATACATGGCTATCATGTCTCCACTCAGCCTTCTCTTCTTCAAACTAAACATACTCAGCTCTTTAAGACATCCCTCATAGGACATGGTCCCATACCTTTGATCATTTTAGTTGCCCTTCTCTGAACACCTTCCAGCTGTCAGTATCTCTTTTAAACTATGGTGCCCAGAATTGGACACAGTATTCCAGTTGAGGCCTGACCAAAGCAGAATAGAAGGGTACCATGACTTCCCTCGATCTAGACACTATACTCCTAATGCAGACCAAAATCCCATTGGTCTTTTTAGCTGCTGCATCACACTGTTGGCACATAGAATCATAGAATCATAGAATAGTAGAGTTGGAAGAGACCTCATCGGCCATCCAGTCCAACCCCCTGCCAAGAAGCAGGAAATCGCATTCAAAGCACCCCCGACAGATGGCCATGTTCAACTTGTTTTCCACTAAGATTCCAATATCTTTTTCATATGGACTGTTGTCAAACCCATTGTATATCTCTGCATTTCATTTTTTCTACCTAAGTGTAGTACCTTACATTTGTCCTTGTTGAAATTCATTTTGTTAATTTTGGCCCAGCTCTCTAATCTGTTATGGTCCTTTTGATTTCTGATCCTGACCTCTGGAATATTAGCTATCCCTCCTAATTTGGTGTCACCTGCAAACTTTATAAGCATACCCGCTAAACCTTCATCTAAGTTATTAGATTAAAGATAGTGCTGTTGAATGCCAGGTCTGTTAACGGGAAAACAGTTATTATCCAGGATTTAATTTTGGATGAGCGGGCATATCTGACGTGCATTGTGGAGACCTGGTTGGATGAGGCAGGAGGAGTCAATCCTACCCAGCTTTGCCCACCAGGCTATTCCGTGCAGCATCAACTGAGATCTGGAGGGCGGGGAGGTGGAGTCGCAGTGGTCTATAGGGATTTAATCTCCCTGACCAGGTGCCCCATCCCACAATCAACCACTTTTGAATGTGTCCTCCTGAGGGTAGGTGACCCTGTGCCACTCCACTATTCACTTCTTTCCAGGATGAAGAGGAACCATTGGTGAACCTTCTTTGGATAAGGTCGCTTAACCACTTACAAACCCACCTAATAGTAGCATTGCCTTGCTCACATTTGACTAGTTTGCTTGCAAGAAGGTCGTGGGGGACCTTGTTGAAGGTCTTACTGAAATCATGATAGGCTACAACCACAGCATTCCCTGCATCCACCAAGCTTGTAACTATCAAAAAAAGAGAGATAAGATTGGTCTAGCATGACTTGTTTTTGAGAAATCCATGTTGACTTTTAGTGATCACAGCTTTTTTTTCTAAGTGATTGCCTCCTTAATGATCTGTTCCAGAATCTTCCCTGGTATTGATATCAAGCTGACTGGACAATAATTGTTTGGGTCCTCCTTTTTCCATTCTTATTTATTTATTTATCTACGACATTTCTATCCCACCTTTCTCACCCCGGAGGGGACTCAATTTAAGAACATTTGCCTTCCTCCAGTCTGCGGGTCTTCTCTTGTTTTCCAAGAATTCTCAAAGATTATTGCCAGTGGGTATGAAATCACTTCTGCTAGTTCCTTCAATCTGGCTCTGAAGACTTAAATTCATTTAGAGTAGTTCGGTATTCCTGGACATCTTTACTTGTTTTGGGTTGCATTTCCCCTATTACTTCGTTCACTCCGTATTTCTTAGGGGGGAAACGGATTTCTTTTTGTGAGAAGACTGAGGCAAAGAAGGTGTTGAATAGTTCTTCCTTTTCCTTATCTCCTGTTAGCATTTCACCAGGTCCTCCTGTTTCCTTGTTCTTCCCTTTTCTACTGACATAACCAAAGAACCCCTTTTTATTTTTTTAAAATCTCTCTGGCAAACCTGAGCTCATTTTACACTTTAGCCTTACAAACCTTTTACCTACATATGTTAGTTATTAATTTGAATTCCTCTTTGGTGATTTCCCCCTATTTCCATTTCTTGTGCCTGTCTCTTTTAAATCTTAGCTCAGTTAAAAGTTCTTTGGACATCCATTTGGTTGTTTTACATTTCTCCTATTTTTCTCCTTCCTGGCACTGTTTGCAATTGTGCCTTCAGTCTCTCACTTTTAAGAAACTCCCATCCATCATTAACTCCCTTCTCTTTTAGTATTCCTGTCCATGGAATCACGCTCAGTATTTCTTTAAAATTCCTGAAGTCAGCTAGTCTAGAATGCATGTTTGACTTCTCTTAGTTTCACTCTTCCTCTGTATGACAAACTTCAGAAGTATATGGTCACTCCCACCTAAAAATTCTACCATTTCCACTCCATTGACCAGATCCTCAGTGTTGGATCAGATCTAGAATAGCAGATCCCCTTGTTGCCTCTTCTTAATTGTCTGCAAGGCAAGTGAAGAATTTTTTGGACTTTGTACTCTTGGCAAGGTTTGTTTTCTAACAAATATCAAAAGTAATCTTTTTTCTGCATGTTTGGTCATCTGGTCAAGGGAGGCATCATCCAGTTCTTCAGTCTGGCTTGGGGATCTGTAGTAGACCACCCACAACTACATCTTTTTCAGGCCCCATTCCTTTAATTCTTTCTCAGATCTCTAAACCTGGTTTCTAGGATTGAAGTCTTGCATCTCTTCACAGGTATAAATATTTTTGGCATATAATGCTGCTCCACTCTCTCTCCTGTTTGGTCTGTTTCTCTGAAATAAGTTATACCCCTCCATTTCTACATTCCAATTATAGGATTCCTTCCACCAGGTTTCAGTTATGCCAATTATATTGTAACTGTCTTGGGCCAAAAGTTGCAATTCATCTTGCAAAAGTTGCAGTTTCCCATTCTCTAGGCATTAAAGACATCTAAGCTTGTGGGACATTCCCTTTAGCTGTTTATTTGAGATTGTTGTCCTCTCGTTGCTTGGTACTTGTTGTGTTTGTCCAACCCTCTCTTTAGCTTTTTGGCTGTTCACTCCAGGCCTTGATAAACTACAGTTTCCAAGGATATTGTCAGCCTCCCCCACATGACCTAGTTTCCTGAAAACTGACCCTATTGCTGTTCTTCCTCTTCATTTTAAACAGGGTTGTGTAGCTCTAAATTGGCCTCCTCCTCTGAGACATCCCCCGTGCATTCATCTAGGACATTCTAGTCAGATATGTCCAAGACCCCCTCATTCCCATCAGTTTGTTCTTGATCTGCCCCATCTATGATTGGGAAAAGAGTCTCTGCTTCATTCTGTAACTGCAGATTCTGTGTTTATGAACTGTCCTCCTCCCCAGAGACATCTCCCATGCATTGATCAAAGACAGTCCACTCAGTTGCATCTAAGAACCTCTCATCCTCCCCAAGGTGTTGTATTTCCTCATCATTTCTTACTGGTGAGAGAACATGGAATCAATTGTGTAACTCCAGATTAACAGAAGGATTCAAAGAATGATCCCTGGTTCTCTTCCACTTTCTAAATGTCACATTCTTCCAAGCATCAGCGTTCTCCACATTTGAAGTGACCTCCCCATAGCCTTCTCATGCGTGTTTATCTGACGTGGGTTGTGTATCTAGAATGGTCTACTGGGCTGTGTCTAAGAAAAACCCGAATTCCTTAATGTCCTTAAGTATAACAATTCAGGCCTCAAGTTCCTGGATCCTCTCTTCCATTGAAGTAAGCTGTTTGGACTTACTGTAGATGTAGCTCACTAGAGGTTCTGTTGAGAAGATGAACATTCCACAGACCCTGCCTGTGACCTGAACAGCTTGCCCCTGCTCCATATTTTGGTGACTCATGTTATCAAACAAGAACCATTATTGAACTCTGGTCCTCCTTCTTCTCAAAACACTTCCATTCTGTTCTCTATGTTTTCCAAAGTTGCGTTGTGTGCCCTGCCTTGTGTTGATGAAAAAAATGAAATTTCACAGTAGCCACAAATAATATATGCAATTCTCACCACTATCATTGTATAGAAGGTGGAAATCTCTTGCATACCTGTATCTACTCAGACATAATTCTTGATCCTTACCTTCCATGGTAGATCACAGTATAATCTGATAGGCAAGTCAACAGAAACATTTCCCATTAATATTGTCTTGAGCTTTGTGCAGTCTAGTTGTTTCAAGATCCACAGTAATACCTGAGAGTCTGCTGTTTTCACTATTCCAGGAGCTGATCGATTATCTTCGTGTCCATTCACACAGTGCAGTATATGCCACATCGCTATCCCCTCCTGTTGTTCAGCAAATAATCACCACCATGAAGTGCATTATGGGTGAAGATGGCACAACGCTTGGTGAGTCTTTTTCATAATAATAAGTAGAGTGTTTTCTGTAGAAGGTGTCTTCATTTAGTCTTTCTAGTCTTGAGACAAACAACTGAAGATTTTCTTCCTGGAGAATTTAGAAGCTATATCATTTAAGTGCTACTAATATACCTTTCTTAACCCTTGCACTGTAGTATTCAGGTGGGTTATGTGCTGATGGAACAAGAAATGGTGCATTCATATCTTCTACTTAAATGGCTTGGAAAAAGGTTGAATCCATTTTTACTTCTAATTTTATGTGGAATATTCTAAAACATTCAAAAATATGAGGTGATGGAATCCTTCTAGTATTAGCCTGCACAAGAGAAGGCTGAGAGGAGTCATGATAGCCATGTATAAATATGTGAGGGGAAGCCATAGGGAGAAGGGACTAAGCTTGTTTTCTGCTGCCCTGGAGACTAGGATGCAGAACAACGGCTTCAAACTACAGGAAAGGAATTTCCACCTGAACATTAGGAAGAACTTCCTAACTGAGAGTTGTTCAGCAGTGGAACACTCTGCCACGGACTCTGGTAGAGGGTCCTTCTTTGGAGGCTTTTAAACAGAGGCTGGATGGCCATCTGTAGGAGATGCTTTGAATGTGATTTTCCCGCCTTTTGGCAGGGGGTTGGACTGGATGGCCCACAAAGTCTCTTCCAACTCTATGATTCTATGATTAAAATACCTTGCATTCAAACCTAAATTATGGGTTGAATTCTAGTAGATGTTGCCGATGACCACAAGGTGGCAGTATGTATTGGACTTAGCTGGCAATTGCAGACCCATAACTTGTATGGAAATTTGTATTCTACAGTCTTACCTTCTTTTGTTCCCTTCTTTTTGAAACTGAATGAATGGAACTTATTTCATTGATAGTGCTCAGGTTCAAACTTACTCATGAAGGGAAAAACTATATTGTGAAAAATATTTAAGAACTATTTGTACTGTCAAGTAACCAGTTTTCTCATCTGTAAAAGCTTGTGTGTGCTTTTCAACAGCCATGCTCACATTCAAGGGAAGGATATTTCATATACTTTGTTGGGTTTATTTGCCAAATTACAAAAGGATAGAACAAGCTGTCAGTTTTGCATAGTAGGAATTTCTCAAAACTACACAATAACTTTATTCTCTTATCCCACCACCATCTCCTCGAAGAGACTCAGGGCAGTTTACACACAGCACAAAAGTGGCTAAAAACAGAACACAAGATAAAACACAGTCTAAAATGCAATTATATAAAACAATAAGTATATAAAACAACAACTTAAAACCCAATTAAAAACAGCATTCAAGTGATACTGTTGTATTAGGTTTCCCCAGCCTGCTATAGTTTATCCCATTAGATGTTTTTATTTTTTAATCAAATGTTGCATTACCCCCAAGCTTATTTCATCCCGTGGAGACTCATTAGAAACTTATTTGGGCATGGCCAGTATATTTATCTATGTCAGTGCTGGTCTATGTAGTGAATTTTATACTGTAGGAAAAAGTATGTCTGACTGGTTGCTTTGGACTAAAAGAGCTTTGAGAGCAGATCCAGGCTTCTTGAGCTCAGAGACACAGCTTCTTTAACTCTGGATTATTCCTATGTTTTGTACTTCAGCTCATCTCACTTTAGCCAATATGCCCAAGGTGAAGGAATTATTGGACTTGTGAAAAAACAAATGAAGGGTAGGATTTTCACATTTCGCAATTTTACCAGAATTATCCCAGACACTGCTTTCAATGTGTGTTCCCCTGTATGATTCTGGAATAATCTTTTTGACTGAGCTTTCACTCCATTCAGCATAATGCTCATTCAGAGATTCTCGATTTTCTGTCATCCACCATCAGGGCCTCATTGTGGGTTATAGTGTGCATTAGTTACTCTTTGGCTCTCCCCCCTCCCCCCAAACTGTTCTCCAGTTTATGACATCTACACCATTCTTTAAATGTGACTCCTGTGAAAATAAGTTCCTACAGAAGGATTGCCATTTTAAGTGCCTCCTTTTCTTCAGGGAGACCCACGACAATGATAACTGCTCTCATTGGCTTCATATCCTAAAATCCTGTTCTGAGAGTTGACTGTTGGTACAGCTGATCTCACAGCCCAAAACTCCTCTTTGTACAGCCTTTGCTGGCATTGTTTCACACACTTTTGTATCATTGACTTTACTATCTACTATACTGATGCATGGTACTAGTACTAAAAAGACTTCACTTGTTCATTAGAGAGCTTTGGTTCCATCAACTTCAGATTCAACCCAATCCTGCTTGAAGTCATCAGTGCTGCATGTGCAAGTTCTGCCCAAAGTCTCTGCTGCTCCCAAATGGAAGAAGCCTTCTGATGGTTCTTCAGTTCATGAGAAATCCAAGTCTCCTGATTGTGTGTGTGTGTTTTTTTTTAATGATCTGTCATCTCTTCGGAAAGGATCCAATCCTGCCTGTGTATCTTCACCTTGTTCAAAAACGTCAAGTGTGCTAATGCTGCCTAATACTGTTGTTCTGACAGTGCCATCTATTTCAGTTGCTGTTACCAGTGATGATGTAGGCCAGTCTTGTCTGTGTTTGATTTCCCTGTTCCTAGACCTCTCAGAAGAATTTCATCTCCTAAAGTCAAATCTAACAAATGTCTGGGGTTGCATTCAGAGGATAAGATGCGAGATAAGTCTTCCATCTGCACCTTGGCAAGAAATAGATCTACCCATCTAGCCTCTTACCACTTCACAAAGGTCCAGGTTGTCAATTCTTCAGTGATTGCCCATCACACTGCAAGAACTATATAATCCCAAAAATGTCATCATTGTCATTCTACCCCACTTCCACTAGTGGAGCAATACTATGATAATTTTGGTTGTGTCCTCTACTGGGTTAGAACAGTTGTCACCTATGTAGAGACTGGTACAAGCCGTATTGTCCATAGCCGCCGCCACCATGGAGCTAAATTCTGAGGTTCGTGACTTCTAAGAGCCCCGCCATCAGCATCTCTGTTACATCTGCCTCCATCACCATCTGGACAACACCCTTTTCTAGAGCAAAATTCAATGCCATACATATGTGTAAAACCAAATCATAAATCTGAAAAAGTAAACATATAACTATGCATTAAAATCAATAAAACTATTAAACATGAGATAAAAACAACATTTAGACATTAAGAAAAGAATTAAAACACCTAATTTAAACATTAAAATCACGTGATCCAAAATCGTAGACCGGGGCCGTTCCAATTGTCAATTCCCTATTCCTTATTTATTTTTTGCACTGTATTGACTGTGTGTGGTATAATGGGTAGATGTAGGCCCTCAGCTGAAGAGATCTAGCTTTCAAAGTTTCTGAAGATGGTCTGTACAGGTGCATAGGTTCCTATATATATGAGTTCACAGGTAACTACTAGAAGAACCTCAAATATAAGTAAGCAACATGCTTTTCCATGCAAGTTATCACTGAAATCATGTTTTATGGTGGAACGCAACTGAACATAAGGTTCTTTTGAGGGATGTTATAGTTGAATTGTTTGCCTGTTGTTGTTGTTGTTGTTAACTGAGCTGCTCACATGTTCCTTATACTTTTAAATATTTTGAGCTGATTGTTAGTTAAATAATCATTATGATGTGGAGAAAGAGACTAGTCATCAAAGAAATAATAAGAGAGAAGGACAGGTAAAAAGAAGTACCGTATTTTTCGCTTTATAAGACGCACTTTTCCCCCCCCCAAAATAGAGGGGAAAAGTCTTATAAACGCAATCTGCGTCCAGGAAGGGAGAATGGGGCGATCTGTGCTGTCCGTGCGTGCGAACGGCACAGATCGCCCCATTCTCCCTTCCTGGCAATCTGCGTCTTATCATCAGGTGTGTCCTATAAAGCGAAAAATACGGTAATTCATGTAGCTTTTAATTCAAATATTATGGAACTCAGTAGCACAATATAAAGTGATATAGTGATGACTGCCATCTTTTAACCTGAGACAAGTCAAATCTGTGAATGAAAAAACTATCCATATATTATAGTGCATGTTATCCTTCAGTTGCGCCCGTACCTTGGGAAGTCAGACTTGGCCACGGTGGTCCACATTCTCGTTACATCCAGGAGAGACTACTGCAACGCACTCTATGTTCTCTATCAAGAACCTTAAGATCGTCTGGAGAGGCCCTGCTCTCGGTCCCACCTGCCTCGCAAGCGCAGCTGGTGGGAATGAAGGACAGGGCCTTCTCGGTGGTGGCTCCTCGGCTGTGGGAACACCCTCCCCAGCAACATTCGACAGGCCCCAACTCTTCTGGGCTTTAGGAAAATCTTAAAGACATGGTTATATGCACAAGCATTTAATGAATAAGTACAATGACTGACATGGTCTGGCTTAAGATTTATGCATGAGGATCTCGGATGAACGGACTCAAATCTACACATGTTTTTAAATTTTGTATTATACTAGCTTTGCCCGGCCACGCGTTGCTGTGACTTATGGGAATTATTTGTTGGCCAGGTGGAATAGCAGTGAATAGCCTTGCAGCCTCAAAGCCCGGCCATTTTCTGGAGTAGCTGGAGTAGCCAGGTTGAATGGGATGGAGTCGCCTTGTGGCTTCAAAGCCTGGGGATTTTTCACCTAGGGGACATCTTGGTTGGCCAGGTTGAAAAGCAATTAATAGTTTCAGTGTGGCAGGTATGAATGCTACAATTAGGCACCTTGATTAGCATTTAATGGCTTTGCAGCTTCAAAGCCTGGCTGCTTCCTGCCTGGGGGAATCCTTTGTTGGGAAGTTAGCTGGCCCTGATTGTTTCCTTTCTGGAATTCCCAATTTCCCTGCTTTCAGAGTGTTGCACTTTATTTACTGTCCTGGTTTTAGAGATTATATTGTTCTGTATTATTATACCACAGTAATTATATCATATTATATTTATAATCTTATATTATCTGCTTAGAAGTGGATTATATGAGGCCCCTTCTACACAGCTGTATAAAATCCACACTGAAGTGGATTATATGGCAGTGTGGACTCAAGATAACCCAGTTCAAGGCAGATAATATAAGATTATAAATAGGTAATATAGCTGTGTGGAAGGACCTTGAGTCTACACTGCCATATAATCCAGTTCAAATTGGATAATCTATATTTTATAGGCAGTGTGGATCAGGCCGAGGTGCACTCTGCCTATACCCTGAGCCCCATTTTGGCTGAGGGAGTTGCTAGGATATGAAGGGGGCTGGGCCTAAAGGCAGCAGCAGGAGGGGGGGGGGGGGCTAAAGGCAACAGAGCCTACCTTTCTAACTGGCAGTTAGGGGGAAAAAGGCTCTTCCTCATCCTCTGTAATTTGGACAATTTTTCTAGGTTTTTTTGATTGAAAGACATATTTTGTATGACTATGTCTTTTGTGGCCAAATTTGGTGTGATTTGGTTCAGTGGTTTTATTGTTTACTCCTTAGTAAAACGAACATTACATTTATATATATATACTAGCTGTGCCCGGCCACGCGTTGCTGTGGCTTAGTCTGGTGGTGTTGGTCAGTCTACATTAGGTTGTATTTATGCTGTGACCTCCACCCTTCTTTATACTCACATTAGTAGTAGTATTTGAAGTCTGTTACCTTCTTCAATTTTTGTGTTGATTGATAATTGCTTGAGATCCCTGTTATCTTTGGTTTGTTGTTAATCGTGACATCTGATTCTGCTGAGTGCGGTTTACATCTTATTGTGGTACAATAGTGTTTTTTTTGTTTTGCCTGTGTAGGTGTTTATTATTATTGTTGTTGTAGAGGTCATGAAGGCTGGATAAGTTAGATGCTACTGTATTGTTTTTTGGAGGCCCAGTGTAGCACTGACTGGCCTCTCAGTCTCAGTGCCTGGCTGCTTCTTGCCTGTGATGGTGTTGATTCTTATTGTTGTTGTTGTCATTGTTATTATTGTAATTGTTTTTTTGGAGGCCAAGTGTGAATGTAGGGATTGGGGAGGTGGATGAGCACTGAATGGCCTTGTAGACTCAGTGCATGGCTGACTCTTGCCTGTGTAGGTGTTTATTATTAGTGGGTGAGTGGATGGATAGATGAGTGGATGGATAGATAGAGTTGGTGCTCTCCTTGTTTCCTTTATTCCTATGCTGTTCCCTTTCTCTGCTCCGATCCTGAGCTCGCTGATAAGAACACACTGGTCAGAAAGGAGGGTAAATATAACCGGATCAATGGCCTTTCTCTCCCTTTTGCTCTTGGCTTTCCGGGCAGAGAGGGAGGGCTCTTGTACTTGGCGTTCCTTCGCTTCCCTTCCCTCCTTCCTTCCTTCTTTCTATTTGTCCCAGCCTTTCCTGCCTGCGGAACCATGGAACTGGGTCAATGGGTTGGATGGCGGGGAAAGGGAGAAGGAAGAGACCTTTAATTGAAATGCATGGACTCCATGCCATGGCGTGCTGGAATTTGTAGTTTGCATGCAGTCCAACCCCTTTCTTTCTTTTTGTCATGGAGGAAGAACCCACCCAAACCTTTCAGACAGATGGCCATCCGGTTTAGTTGTGTTGTTATAGTAACAATGCGTTGTTGTGAGTTTTGTGGGTCCAGATTGTGGTTTTGTGGTTTGGTTGTATTGTTACAACTGGGAGGCAAGACTTTTGCGTTGTGTTGTCAAGTTTTGTATTTCTGGGGCGTTTAGTTGTGTGCCAAGTTTTGTATTTCTGGGGCGTTTAGTTGTGTTGTTATAGTCACGATGCATTGTTGTGAGTTTTATGGGTCCGGATTGTGGTTTTGTGGTGTGGTTGTGTTGTTACAACCAGGAGGCAAGGCTGTTGCGTTGTTTTGTCAAATTTTGTATTTCTGGGGCGTTTAGTTGTGTTGTTATAGTCACGATACATCGTTGTGAGTTTTGTGGGTCCGGATTGTGGTTTTGTGGTGTGGTTGTGTTGTTACAACTGGGAGGCAAGGCTTTTGCATTGTGTTGTCAAGTTTTGTGTTTCTGGGGCGTTTAGTTGTGTGCCAAGTTTTGTATTTCTGGGGCGTTTAGTTGTGTTGTTATAGTCACGATGCATTGTTGTGAGTTTTGTGCATCCGTATTGTGGTTTTGTGGTGTGGTTGTGTTGTTACAACCAGGAGGCAAGGCTTTTGCATTGTGTTGTCAAGTTTTGTATTTCTGGGGCATTTAGTTGTGTGCCAAGTTTCGTATTTCTGGGGAGTTTAGTTGTGTTGTTATAGTCACGATGTATTGTTGTGAGTTTTATGGGTCCAGATTGTGGTTTTGTGGTGTGGTTGTGTTGTTCCAACCGGGAGGGAAGGCTTTTGAGTTGTGTCGCCAAGTTTCGTATTTCTGGGGCGTTTAGTTGTGTTGTTATAGTCACGATGTGTTGTTGTGAGTTTTGTGGGTCCAGTGTGGTTTTGTGGTGTGATTGTGTTGTTACAACTGGGAGGCAAGGCTTTTGCGTTGTGTTGCCAAGTTTTGTATTTCTAGGGCGTTTAGTTGTGTTGTTATAGTCATGATGTGTTGTTGTGAGTTTTGTGGGTCCGGATTGTGGTTTTGTGGTGTGATTGTGTTGTTGTAACCGGGAGGCAAGGCTTTTGCATTGTGTTGCCAAGTTTCGTATTTCTGGGATGTTTAGTTTTGTTGTTATAGTCACTGCGCCCGCAACTTTATCCTTTTATATATATAGAAAGATAGATTATGTGTTTTTATTCTGTATTGTTATTTTGATTTGTATAAGCTGTTGTTTTACTGCACTGTTTTTGGGCATTGAATTTTGCCTGTTTATGTAAGCTGCCTTGAGTCCCCTCG
Source organism: Anolis carolinensis (assembly GCF_035594765.1). Taxonomy (NCBI): domain Eukaryota; kingdom Metazoa; phylum Chordata; class Lepidosauria; order Squamata; family Anolidae; genus Anolis; species Anolis carolinensis. The sequence continues at coordinate 331,934,523 of NC_085841.1, read as the reverse complement.
GCGAGAAAGGCGGGGTAAACATGTTGTAAATAAATAAATACGTGGGGTTGCCTTTGAAGACTGTTCGGAAATGCCAAATAGTCCAATGAGAGGCAGTCAAGTTAATAAATGGGGCAGTATATAGGGAGCACACAACTCCCGTGTTACATGAGCTCCACTGGCTATCTGTTGCTATCGAGCACAAGTAAAAGTGTTGGCTTTGACCTATAAAGCCCAGTTTACCTGTCCAAACGCATCTCGCTTTACTAACAACTGCAAAGACTAAGATATTTTGGGGAAGCCCTGCTCTTAGTCCCGCCACTGTCACAGGCGCATTTGGATTGGGACGAGAGAGAGGGCATTCTCAGTTATTGCCCCCCCAGCTATGGAACTCTCTTCGTGGTGAGATTAGATCAACTCCCTCCCTCTTGCCTTTTAGAAAGATGGTGAAGACCTGGCTGGGGAACCAAGTCTTTGGGGCAGTGCAGTGAGGAAACGTGCTACGCCGACCGGAGCCAGCATGGTGTTTTGAGTTGGTTTAAACAACTGATTTTAAAGTAGATATAACTGATTTTAATGTTTGTGTATATTTATAGTTATTTTATGTCCTGGCAAGGAATGTTTGCCGTATATATGCTGTGCTCCATCCTGAGTCACCTTCTGGGTGAGAAGGGCGGAATATAAATGTTTTTAAAATAAATAAATATTGGACAGAGCATGCTTCTCAGGAAATGAAAGTAGGAAGCCACTGTTGCATTCATGTCCTGCTCATAAGCTTCCTATAAGCAATGCATTGGGCAGTGTGGGAACAGGTTCCTGGACTCGATATACCATTGGGCTTATCCAGTAGGGTTTGTCTTATGTTCTTAATGAGAAAAGATGGGGGATAAACAACTTTACCATTGTCTCTGGAAGCATTCAGTAAGTGTAAACTTAGGCAGGAATATTTATTTCCCACTTCTGTAATACATTGGCTATTGTTAAATATTTGCCATCATTCCAGAAAATTTCTTTTAACTAAACAGGATGTTAACAGCAGGCACTTTAGATAGAATACACATGCCACAGAGAACAGCATGACCATTTCCGAAATGGGACAAGAGGCTAATGAAGACTGAATAGACTTAATTAGGTGACAGCACGTGAACATGCAATCTGGAAGGAGATAGCAGCTTCCCTTCCTTTATTTCCTATTGTTTGTTCAAACAAATCTTTCAGTGTCTGGTATTGTTTCTGTCTGGCATTCATAATGGCCATCCACAGGGTGCTGTCTGAAGTAGTCCGTGTTAGTTTAAAAATACAAATTGTGGCAGTATTTGTATCTGTGTTTTGCAATTGAAGATGACTAAAAAACCAGCTTAATTCAAGCAGCTTCTAGATTAGAAGCACAAGAATAATATTCTTAGGAATCTGTTTCTTTTATCTTCATAATAGGGGTTCTGTTTCTTTCCTGATGGGGTTACTATTGTCTTATTGTCTGGTACATGAGAATTATATATACTCCTTACCTCCAAGGTTTATAGGCATTTTCTTGCTGTTTGAATATTTTGTAATTTTTGACACATGACTTCAAAGTGAGTAGGCTGTTGAAATTGTGAAACCGGCATAGTAAGGTGCCTATTCAGTGTATCTAAATATCTATGAAGATGTTTGACATAACCAAAGAACAGTGGATACCTCAAATATGCGAGAAATGCCATTTTTTGGGGGAAAAGACTTTAACCACAATCTAGAAGAGTGAACAGGATCTATCCTTTCTTTGTATTTGATTTTACAAAAGGGATGGAATTTGTTACTCTCTTAAAATCACCAGAATTGGAACAAATTTTGTGTAACCTGAGACTGTTGTAGAAAAGACCCAAGAGTGGTCCAAAGATAATGAGTTTACTTTGGAGTCAAAATCTATTGCTTTATCTAGGGATAGATATTTCCTGGCTACAAGCAAATTATTTTAGATCTTTAAAATAGTAAAAGAAATAAATTTAGAAACAATTAGATGTACAGCGCAAAATGCTTCTTCTTTTCATTTTTATGCTGTTTTTCAGGGATGAGAAAAATGTGGCCTTGTAGGCTATGTGTCACCCTCAGAGCAATGTTTGTAGCCTCTAAAGACTTCTACTTTCCTATCCATCAAGGTTTACAACTTTTATGCATTCAAAAATGTCTGTCATGTCTGGGGGAAGGACTTTCTTAAGACATGAAATTATTTTTGGTTTGCTTTGTGCTTTGAAAAAATGTCCTCCGTGGGCTCAAAATAGTACTATCCAATATTTCCTCTCGTTCTCTAGAGATCCATAGGGGCATTTTGATTTTTTTAAGATGATTCATTTTATGGGGGAGGGAGCATCAGTGTATATGTGGCCACTAGACCTCCAAAAGTTGTCTACCTAGCTGTATATCATTTTTTAGGACCCCAGATATGCCCTTTTATAAGATTTCTGGGTCTCTGGAGCAACATGGTGTGGGGCACAGATAGTCTCAAGGGGAGACACTATTCCCCCTGATAGTGATTACCTTGTGAGTGAAATTCCTCAAATGGATAGCCTACAACCAACTTCATCTATTTTATTTCCAGAGTCAGACTATTTCTATGCAACTTCTCACTACTTAATCGATTTTGATATTGAGAAGTATGCAATGAATTCATAATTGATGCATTGTGAGTCTGATCCTTTCCATGAAATACATTTCCTTAGTTTGGTGGAACTTCCAATTAAATAAGTGCACATGGGATTGCAGTTTGACCATAGCATGCATGGTGATACAGTTGTCCTGATAAGATCAGTTGTAATGCACCAGGATATTTGGGGGGGGGGGGGGAAGAGCCAGTCATGACTGATGCGAACTGTGTTACCCAAAATATATCCAAACAAAAGGTGCAAAATATACACGCTAGCTTTTGGAGCCCACTAGCAAAGATGGTTGAAAAGTCATTCAGGAAACAACATCAATGTTAAAGATACCCAGACCTCTGAGATGTTTGCTTGAGGTGGTTTTCAGAAGGTTGATGCAGATCAGGCCAAATTTCCAGAAGTCCATGATGAAGCCCATCTTGATTACAGTTCTGTTTCCTAAATTATGTTTACCATTTGTTTTCTGTTTTAAATGATCTCTAATATAATTGCAGCAAACAAATTTTTGGCTTTATTAGAAGGAAGACTGTTTTGAAACAAGGTCAACTTTAGAAAGAAACTGCCCAAGACTTTTTACGCTAAGTAAGATATGGAGTAGGCCTAAATCCGCTCAACCTTGATTATTACTTGGATGGGAGGCAGCCAAAGAATACCAGATCTGTAGGCTATATTTCAGAGGAAAGAATTGGCAGAACCTCCTTGCCTAAGAAAACTATGAAATTAATGCAGTCGCCATAAGTCAGCAGTTGATTTGAAGGCACAAATATTAGATATGGACTAGAGAGCTCAGTTTTCAAGTTCAATAACATATGCTTGCTATCAAGGTATAACAAATATTTAAAACATACTGAATATCTTCATTGTTTGGAAAATGGTTAATCTAGGAGCCTTGGTTAGTATATTTTAGATATACGTAGCGTAATTGTGATTTTGCAAAGAAAAGATTGGAGTAATATATTTGAGTGAAAAATGTATTAAAATACTTTGGTGGAATTAAAAATGCTATAATATTTGAACCAAAACCTTGAAAACATGTTGAGATTAATAAAACTTACCCATGACCTGATGTGTAATAACTGAGCTGTATTTTTAAGTAGCACACAGAGCTATGCATTTTTCGGTTGTGCTGAATTGCTATCCCTTGCTTTTGGAAATTAAGCCTTTCGTTGAATGGGGTTGAGAATGTCCTCTTACATATGATTAAACGACACCCTTTACAGGGAGGCTGAAAATGTTCAGTTATACCGTAAGCACCTCTCATTTTGAATTTCCTCCAATAAGTGACTTGTTAATGAGGTGTTAAATTATCACTTTGGGAACCCAGGGACTAGTCAAAACTAATTTGGGCAGAGCAAAACTTTTTTTTGTTGTTGCTGACCTCAAGAATCCCAAGCTGTGCCAAGGAGCTGTTGGGAAAACAAATACTTTGGGGGTCATAAAGAGTTTCCTGCTTCTCCTCAGGGGACTGACAGCTTTAAACATCACGTACTGGGGTTGTGCTTCTGGCAGGGGGTCTTTTAAATCTAACAAACTGCTCCTCCCCTTGTACTCCCACAAGGCATAAGAGTAGGCTCCAGAAATTCTCTGTTCATCTAATTTTCAGTAGAATCTTTTGCTCCTTTTAGAAGAAAGTTCACAGATGCTGAGTGTGTTAGTAAACTTTCCTATGTGGCTTACTAGCACACATTGCAAGTGTATGTGTAGTTTAAAATGACTTCCCTGCTTCTCTTCCACTTTTCAAAAATCTGTCCAAGATGTCAGAAGAAACGATTTGAATTGTTCACTCCTTGGTGAATTACTTTTTTCCTTTGTTTGAACAGATGTGTACCGCCAACAGACATTGCAGTGCTGTTACCAAGCACTGCATATCGACAAAGTGGCATACCACTCTGTCGATATGCCATAAGAAATCTACCTAGGACAAGGGCAAAGTTAGGATTTTTACTATTCTTTCATGGAAATTTGATATTTAAAATGGTTTTGTAAAATGGTTTTACATTTTATGTTGCATATTAATATTAAGGAAACATGTTAGTGTGGATGGCCATATGGCTTCTTTAGAAAATTAAGTCATGATATTAGTCCGAAATTACTTGAAGACACCTGATAACAACAATTACTGCTAGTAGTAATATTACTAGTAACAATAATAATTACAAATAGTAGCTATCATTTATGCATCTTTCTAAACAAATCATGTCACATTTTGTTTAACTTGATCTTTATGAAAGACAACAAGATAGAGTAATTTGCTCTGGTGTATTCTTTCCCACTTAGTAATCTGACTCTCCTCAAGTATCTTGAGATCTGAGTTGTCAGTTTATATTTTTGGAAGTACTTTTTTCACACTCATCTCTGTTCTATATTTTAGTAATCTCACTCCAGTTTCATGACCTTCATATTTTTGAGTTATAGGTAATGAATGCTTCCAGTATTGACTTTCTCGGGCCATTGCGTTGAATTCTTTGGCTAGACCTAGGTAAAACTCAATTATAGAGTCCTGAGTTATGCTAATATCTTGGGATATTGCCATGGGCTACATTAATTTCTTTTAGTACAATGACTGGGTTGACCTTGAAGGAACTGGGGGCGGTGACGACCGACAGGAAGCTCTGGCGTGGACTGGTCCATGAGGTCACGAAGAGTCGGAGACGAGTAAACGACTGAGCAGCAGCAGCTCAATGAGCCTCTGGAATATAGCTATTTTAGCAAACTAAATTGGGACTAGCAAGGGCTGGAGTAAGTTTTGGATGAATTCTACATGTGACAAACATCAATATTTATGATTTTACAGTATACCAAACCCATATTCACCTCGCTCCCCCTCCCCAAATTCCCATTTTTAGTTGCCCGAATCGAATCGGGGTTTCTAGTCTTTTGGCTTCCCTGGACCAAATTGGATGAAAAAGAATGTCTTGGGCCTCAAAAACACTGCCACTTGTGATAACTGATGAACAGAAAAAGTTCATAATTTTCATGATACCCTCCATCACAGAGAAGCAAAAAAATGTCCTTGCATCATAATCCTAATTATTTCTAAATAATAAAACTTTGTTATTTTAAAAAAATAGTTTCATTATAAAAGTAAAAGAAAATGAGGTAACATAAAACTAGTGGAATATTTGATACTGTTTTTGAGAAACTAATACATCCGTATCTGGTTTGATAGAAGTAACTGCAATTCTCAGTGAGTTCTCAAGGTGCTTATCAGATATTTTGGTTCTAATTATACTCTTTGTTTGCTTTATCCTTGAAAATAGTTGCTCACAAATGTAAGTGGTGCCAAAAAGTGATGAGATGGAGCAAGAGATATTTGTGTCCGGGAGGATAGGTCTTATAAAAGTCAAGCAAAATCAAGTAAAGACTAAAAATCTCAAAATGTTTTAAATAAGTTGACAATTTTGTGTTGCGCTGCATTCATAGCTGTGTTGAGCTGTGGATTACACAAACTTGGTTGACACCCTCTAATGAAAGAACCTTCATCAATAGCTTCAGAAGGAAGTAGATCCCCTCTCTGTGCAGTCCATTTGTGTCTTCAACAGGACATTATTCTTTTCTTCAGCATCCTTTGTCACCTAAAACTCTGCTTTTAGTGTCTCAGAGATATTGATTGCTTAGAAAAGGATATCATCTCTTCCTTGATCCACTACCCTAGCTTCTTCTATCTGTAAGCATACACAACTGGATTGTGGCAAATGTACTGTGGTTCTGAATTCAGATGAGTAGTTAGCTGTGATACTGACCTCAAGCAAAAAGAAACACATGGTAAATATAGCCCACACTCACTGTTATATAAAGCACTTAAATTGTTTCCATGGAATGCCTTGTAAATGTTCCCCATAGAGCACACGCCTCTGAAGTCAACAAATTCCATGTCTTTAAAAAGCATGGTGTTAGTATATGTTCATGATGCTCCCATTCTATGTGGCTTCTTGGTTAGATGCCTAAAAGCAGATTTGGAAAAAAGGTTATGGGACTGAGCATGTTTACTGCCCAATGCTGTAGTACTGATTATCTCTTTTTGTTTAAATCTTTCTGTATTCACTCTTTCTTTGCATACATGATGCAAACATTCTTTTTAGGCTTTACTCCATAAGGCATAAGTATATCTAAAGAAAACAGATCAAAGCATTGCGGTCAACTCAGCAGACGATCTGTAGACTCTGGCTCGTTCCTTCCTTTCCAAGCCTGTGGTTTTTTTATTCCCTTTGAAACTGACATTTAATGTGTTTCATCTGTCACTGGCACAGGTCCAAATACTAGTGTCCATGATTACTTGAACAGGAACTATCTGGCAATTGTCAGCTTTTATCACAAAATGCATTTGTATTGTAAATTTTTATATTTATGTTTCTCCCTTTTAAATACTGTATGCCCATAGCACAATAGTAGCAAAATCACCTCAGTTTATCAATTAAATTTGATGACAGGGTATAATAAATAGCAGTAATATGAGTACTTAAAGACTATGATATACATACCATGTTATTTCAGTGACTAGAGAAAAACAGATAATAGGTTACTGATCTGATGGCGTGGTATAGTTTTATGTTCAACATCATTTTTATGATTTCATTTCTAGTATTTTAAATCTAATACCTTTAAAGAAACGGGCTTCTGCATTATAGCAATAAGAGTCTCCAACAAATGTTTGCAATTCACAGTTTGGTCAAAAAGGAAGTAAATAACCATATTTCTGTTGTTGTTGTTGTTGTTTCTTACCCGCCTCTCCTCACGGCTCAAGACGGGTTACAACATTGCTAAAACACATAATCAAAGCACATAATCATTTAAAAACACTCCATAGAACACACATATTAAAACATATTTACATAAAATACATATTAAAATACACAAAACAGAAGTTAGACATAGAGTGAAAGTTTAAAATTCGTCAGAATGCAGTTCATGTGATTTGGTTTGTCATAGACTCATTTACAAAAAGCTAAAATGTATTAGTCAGTGGGGGAATCAGGTTATAATTTTAGCACTTTTGTTATAAGCTAATACAAATAGCTAGTTCCTGACTATATCAGTACATGGGAAGGATGGATTTGTGAAATATATGATCAGTGTTGTCTAATACATGATGGCTTTCCAGGAGAAGCAAACAATGTCCTTCTTATGAAAAGCCTCTGTTAATTGTTCATATACCTGTCTTTGTCTGGATTTGGTCTGCAATGTTACCATTTGCTAATTATTTCTCTACCATTGGTACAAGTAGTCCCTTCCCTGTATAGAACTGCATTGGTTAAATATGAGGATTTTTTGGGGAATAACAGACTGGTGCCAAGGTGTTAGCTCTCCTTGTTCTGTAATGTAATTTGAATTGGATACTTAAAACAGAACCATGCATTAAATGCATTGTTTCGTTTAGTCCCCTGTTGCTTGAAACTTCTTTACATTACATTTTGAAGGTGTTAATCTTATCAAAGCTAATAATTGTCCACTGCAATTTGAAACTCTGAAGTGCAAAGAATTTAGAGATGAGCTTTGTTCTAGTTTTTTAGGATCACTATCAATGTTCTGATCCCAGTAATTTGATTTGTTGGCCAGCCCTTAAATACTTCTCATTCCAAAAGGGGAAATGTGTAGGGTAGCCTTTTGGTGTTGGACGACACTTTAAGCATCTATAGAGTAACTGAAGCATAAGGGGTTTCTTCTATCAGCATTCATATCAGACACGGCTATCAGTTTTTTTTTTCTTTGAGCAGATGGATATCATAACAGGTAACCTCTTAACCACTTAATTGTATAAGTTGTGTAAGTTTCATATTTCCCTTTAAAATGAGATGTCCATGCCCCTTTTTGTATAAACTGGAAAGAAATGCTTGCTTAGAAATGGAGTGAGGAGATGAGCTGATAGAACATTAAAAAGCTGTTGTGCTTCCAAGTGCCAAGAATCTGTCATGCAACTTTAAAACAAGTGTGGGGGTAGGGAGGATTATGTTATAAGCAGAACATCAACTGCTGTACTCCCAACATAAAAGGGGAAAGTACCAATCCACAGTCTCTAGGAATAAATGCGTGGCACGCCTTAAATGCCAGATTCGCTTAGCAGGCATCATGGTGTTATGACAGCTGAGATGTCCATATATTAAATTACAAATAGCCTGCCTGTCCTACTTGTTGAGTTATATGAAGGGAAGAAGACTAGGTCTTTTTAATGAACAAATTAAAAATTGTGTTTATAATCTTTGCGCTGTGTATGCCCTTTATGTGGATTTCAGCAAAACATTTGATAAGATCCCCTATTATATTTTAATTATCAAACTGACTAAATATCGAATAGATAGAAACACCATCAGATGAATCGCAATTGTTTGGGAAACTGTAGCCAGAGAGTTGTCTTCAGTGTCTGCTTCAGACTGAAAGTAGGTCTCAAGTGGAATGTTGCATGGTTCAATACTCTTTAATATTTTTAATAAATCATTTAGATAATGGAGTTGAAGGAATTCTTATCAAAATTGCATATGATTCAAAATAAACTAGAATATTGGGCTGAAATTAATGTAATGAAATTCAACAGAGACAAATGAAAAATATTACATATAGGCCACAAAAACCAAACACACTGGTGTACGATGGGGATACTTGGCTATGCAGTACTACATATGAAAGGGACCTTGGAATTATTTTTGATGATAAATTGAACATGTTACTGTAGCAAAGAAGGCAAATGCTATTTTACGGCCCTTCTACACTGCCAAAATACCAATGCAGATAATCCAGATTATCTGCTTTGAACTGGATTATCAGAGTTTACACTGCCATATAACCCAGTTCAAAGCAGATAATTTGGATTTTATACAGCTTTATAGAAAGGGTCTCTGCCTACATTAATATAAAAATAGCTTCCAATTTGAGGGAAAGAATAGTCCCTCTGTGTTTTGTGCTGGTCAGGCCTTATCTGGAATATTATGTTCAGTTCTGGGTGCCTAATTTTAAAAGGGATTTAGACAAGTTGAGGTGAGTTCGGAAAAGGGCAACAAAGATGATAAGTACAGAAAACCAAACATATGAGGTGAGTTTGAAGTAGCTGGGCTCATTCACCTTGGTAAAAATAAGATTGAGTGTTGACACAGTTGCGCTCCTTAAATATCTCACAATGGCTGTCACAAAGAATAGGATGCAGGCTTGTCCGTTGCTGCTTCAGAGGGTAGAACTGGACAGGTAAAGGAACAAAAACTGTGATTCTCCTGAGTCTGTGTGGTTGCCCTTTATCGACCATTTGAACCACAAGAAATAAAATCAAAGAGTACAGCCATATTGCATAGTAATTTTTGGACAGAATCAATACATAACCCGCTCCCCAAATAATGCTTACTACATTTCATTTTAACCTATTTTGATAAAACTGATATAAAGATGTATTTTATAAGGGTTACAATTGTTATATCTATATCTATACACATAATAAAAGTGAAAATTTGTATATGTGTATGTGGCACAGGTGTCCGCTCACACAAACAGCCTCCGGCCTCCACAAACAGGCTATAGTTCCCAGTCCTGGGAAGCTACCAAGTCACTCCCTCCCAGGACATTGTGGGTTAGAGTGAGCACATCCCAGTTATTCCTTTCTCTCGACATTTGCATGACTCCGCCCATGGTCTTTCCCTTAACCCTTTCCTATTCTTTTCTGTGGCACACAGCAAACAGGAATTGGTCGGCAACTGAACATACTGGAGAGAGGTTTGGGGAGAATTTAACCTAATTTATAGGAGTTGTAGGGACTGGGATGTATAGTCCACCTGGAATCTAAGAGCACTCTGATTCCCACCAACCATGGATCTCGAACTCACTTGGCACACAGACCCAACATGCCAGCTTTGCATACTAGCAGGGTTTGGGGGGTGACTGATCTTGACATCCAGGAGTTATAGTTCACCCATAATTAGAGAATGCTGAACCCAGCAGATGAGGGATCTGGGCCAAACTTGGCACACAAATTCAACATCGCCAACTGGGAATACTGGTGGACTTTGGGGTGATTGACCTTTAACCCAGGGAGTTATAGTTACCTTTGTTCTGTGAGCTCTCTGAACCCGACCAATGACGGAACTGGACCAAACTTGACGCACAGACTCAGTGCTGCCAACTTGGGATGATTGACCTTGGCATCAAGAGAGTTATAGTTCACCCGTATTCAGAGAACACTGAACTCAACCAATGATGTCTCTGGACCAAACTTGATACACAGACTCAACATGGCCTACCTTGAATACTGACAGCTATTTTGGGAAGATTGCCCCAAGAATCTGAGAGTTGTAGTTCACCCTCATCCAGAGATCACTGCAGCCAGACGATGACCAGCCAACAGCAGATCTGAACCAAACTTGGTACACAGACCCAAAATGGCCAACTTTGAATATTGCCAGGGTTTGGGGACAATTGATCCACTATTCTGGGAATTGTAATTCACCCACACCAAACTGAGAATACCCAACATCCAAAAACAAATACTGTAATGCCTTTTTCAAATAACCCGGGCATTGCCGGATCCCCAAGCTAGTTTTATAATAAAAAGCTGAGAAAGAAATATTTCCCTGCAAGTGGTCATATCAAGCCAAGCACTAAAATGGTTTCATTTAGCATCTTAGAAAAACAGGATAGGATGTCAGATTATATCTTGTGATCAACAAGAAGTTTTTCCATCCATCTCCTAATAGCTCCTATTTAAGCCCAGAGTCTGGCAGCAGAGAAGGAAACACCACTCTGAAAACAGGAAAATGTAACTGTTTCAAGAGTTGCAGAAAAGACTTTAGATTGTTTAGATTAGATTACTCTTTCACTCTCAAAAGTCATTAAAAAAAACCAGCCCCTCTTTCTATGCTTAACTAGCATTGAACCATGCATTGGAGAATGTGGAAGCTTTCTTTATCTTCAAAGTTCTTTGGTGTTTCCCCAGTCTTCTCTAGCTGGTTTTGTAAGATAATCTACCTTTTTCATGAAGCAAATCTTAATTCATCCTTGTGAGATACCAGTTTTTTTATTGCAGACATCATTGTCCCTTTCATTTTAACTTATGTGATATAAATAGTATACTTCATTATAGGATAGGTTCAAAAATGCAGCGTAGAGAAACATTGGCACCAGTGGCTATGGATTTTTGGCATACATATATAGTTTGATCATAGATTAAAATGCATTCCAAAGCTTTAGTGAAATTTAGGAGATAACTGTTAGTTTAGGAGAGAGAAAAATTAAATCTAGCTTTGCTCCTGAATGTACACAGTGGCTAGGTAATTTTAAATAACGTTTTAAAAGGCTGTAAGCAGTCTTCATGTAGTGTAGTAGCTCAACAACTTTGTACATGCACAGACACTGAAATCTCTTGTACCATATTTGAAGATGAAATTGATTAATCAAAGCCATCAGTTGATAGTTGAAAGAGAGCCCTGTGATTATAATTATTTTTCTGGGATTCTTATGGGAAACGCAGCAAGCCACAGTGGTATGAGATACTTCTGGCTGTCCCTTTTAATTTCATCTTGGCAACAATTAATGCTTTCAGAAGAACACTCAGTAAAAATTAGAAGGAACTGGCAAATGTAGTACTTGTTTTTCAGGTTTTAGGAACATGGAACCTAGTGTGACCACTGATATGGAAATATACAGAAGACTTCTCCAAACAGATGCTCTCCAGAATGCCTGGACTATCACTCCCATTAACACTAGCCAGTATGGTTGAGCCATAATCTCTAGAGGGCACCAGATTGGAAATGCGTAGTATACAATACAGTAAGCCCTTGACTTTGCTTAGAATTCACATCCAAGAGGCATACTTGATTTGAAGGAATTTCTTACAGAAGATGAGATGAGCTCTTTTCATCATAGATGCTTTGTATCCTTGAGGTCCTAGGTTCAATTGTTGGTGTGTTCCAAGTTGATGTGTCCCACTGTAATGCAGATACCCAAAATTTGGATTTCCCCTTAGGCCTGTCAATATACCTCACTTTTACATGGTTCATAGCATTCAAGCTGCATTAGGAGTAACATGTGGATAACTGAATTGACTACGAGTGCCAACATCTTTGTGAACTTAGATGCACTGAATAGCAAACACAGATGTATTACGTTGAAAGTTTCTTGGTGTGTAGAAGTTAAGGAAGCCACCTACTCACCAGACAACATTCAACATGTCTGTCCAAGGTGTACAGTAATAGCAGCACCAATATATTTAGTATAGCAGCTTTACATGTGCAAACTTGCTCAAGTATATCACAAAGTAAAACCAGAAAGTAAAATAGTTGTGGATAACATCTAGCATCCTCTGGCATTCATCTACCTAAGGGCAACCTAAATTATCAAGAGGCTGAACAAACTCTCCTTTTGGATCCGTTTATAGCTTAGAAAAAGGGAAGTAAGAATGAACATGATGAAGTTGTATGGAATTTGAAAAAAATCAAAACATTTTCCTCTGTCTTTCATAAAACTCTAATCCAACATTCATCCAATGAAGACTGCTAGTGGAAATTTCAGAGCAGATGAAAGAAATGACTTTTTTTCTCACTTCGCAAATTTAAAGGATGTGATTAGTTACAAGATATCAATTTAGCAGTTTGAAAAAAGTATTGGATAAATTTATGGAAGTTAATGCATATTGTGAGTAGTAGTCAATGTTTGTGTATTTATATACCAGCTTTCTGAAACCCATTGGGGCAGTGTGCAAAACAAATAATAATAAAATCATATTAAATGTTATAAAACAATACAAAACAGCATTATCGGTTATAAAAACCTATCACTCCATTTATAACTATGAGGCGTTTATTAAGATCTAGTCAGGGGGCACTGTGGTTTTTAACTTTAAATATGTTTTGATTGATTTTAACTGAATGTTTAGTGTTGTTTGTGTTTAATTCTGTTTTAATGTTTATATATTTGTATATTTTATATCGTATACTAATGTTTTTACATCAAGCTGTTTGAGCCCTTTGGGGAGATAAAGCAGGATATAAATATAAATATAATAATAATAATAATAATAATAATAATAATAATAATAATAATAATAATAATGTCATTTGTAAGTCGGATATTTGTAACTCTGGAACTGCCTGTATTTCCAGCAGTTTCCAGAACTTGCCAAAGCTATTGTTCACCTAATTGACTCTAAATGCAAAGCTTGTGCATAATATTCTTTCACTCTTTCACCTTTTCATGATTACTCTTAGGAATACATCAAGAGCATTACTCATAAAAACAGCAGTACCTTGAGCCTACCTTTCCTATTTGCCTGCCACTTTTACTTTCAGATAAGCATGTTGGCTTGAAACTCCAGTCATCTCTCAACATAAGTCAAATGGTCTGAGCCTAGTGGAAATTGTAGACCAGTAACATGTAGAGGATGGCACATTCCACATCCATGCTCTGAGACAAGACCAGCTCGTCCTTTTAACTGGTGATGCCAAAGTACTGAATTTGGAATCTTCTGGATATAAAGCACATGTTTTACTACTGAGCTATAGTCCTTGTCTCTCAAAGGAGGAAGCACAAGACCTTATTTGACTCTGAATAGCAAACTTAGAGCTTGAAATAGTTATAAATGCCATTTTTGGCAAATGAACTTGTTGAAGCAAGGAACAGAATATCTGTTTTTGATCTGTAGAATATTGGCTGTCAAGAATACAAAGGTTCATATCCCAAAGTCTGGAAGCTTACTTTTAATTATAAATACATTGGCATGCAATCATTGTGACATAAGTCCCAGAGCATCCTCCCACTACATGCTTGAACATGTCATTACTTTAAGTATCCTTTCAATTAGCTTTCTCATTTCTACTTTAGGACTTCACTGAGGCCTTGCACATGATATTCTTCCATCAACACTAGGGCTTCCGGCCTCCCATTGCTTGTCATTGCTGATGGATTCAGGACCGGCAAGCACTGGTGTAATAATAATAATATAATAATAATAATCATAATCATAATAACTGGCAGAATCCAGTGCAGGTGGTCCCGGTGGTGATCGGCACATTGGGTGCCGTGCCAAAAGATCTCAGCCGGCATTTGGAAACAATAGACATTGACAAAATCACGATCTGCCAACTGCAAAAGGCCACCCTACTGGGATCTGCACACATCATCCGAAAATACATCACACAGTCCTAGACACTTGGGAAGTGTTCGACTTGTGATTTTGTGATATGAAATCCAGCATATCTATCTTGTTTGCTGTGTCATAATAAAATAATAATCATCATCATCATCATCATCATTGGAATGGTGACACCAAGTACAGGTCCATAAGCATGAAGCTCCAGTCAGTGGTGCTGAAAGTGTGCTGCCACCACTGGAAATCCAGCAAGGACTGTTGGCTGAACCTAGTAGCAGCAATTCTAGTTTGGGTTTTAGGGACATGTGCGTGGACATGCACACTCACTTTTTTCTGGTTTCTCTTGGAAGAGAAAGATACTGGTATCATGTAACTGCCAGCAACTTAACGCTGCAAGGTTTAAGAAATGCTGCCACTTTTCTCCCTTCATCCTCTGCAGTCCAAATTAGGGAAAAAAATATCCAGGCAGAACATTGCTAAGTCTTTCAGTCTGGCAATAATTCCAGCAGAAGCAAGAAGCTTTTTCTAATTGCAGTGAATTTTTAGATGCTTCTTTTTATACTTATAAAGCATTATTATGGTGCATTATTAGGTGCAATATTCATATTTATATATGTGCACACAACTTTTGTTTAGTTCTCATTCCATTGTCAATCTCTGGATTAAATTGTAGTCCAAATCCACTCTGGAAAAATGCAAGCAGGTTGTAAAATTGAGGACAACATAGTCTTTAAAATGGTATGTTTAGTAGTAGCATGAAGGAGAATTTGCAGGAAATTAGTATTTTATGAGTCTCCCAGGATTTGGCAGACACCACACATAATAAAAAATATATGGTAGGTTTCAGGTTCACATTGTTGGGAAGTCTGATGGCAGAGGGAAGAAAATTAGTCAGAATTGACTTCCTTCTCCATTTCAGTTCATAGCTACATTTGCTGGAAGACAGGCCCTAACTTTGAATCTAAGCTCCTGAACCTCCCTTATCAGTGAGAGAACAGGTGATTTAATGTGTGTATGGTTAAACAGATTGGGCAAATGCACCAGGGCCACATACCCAAGGGAAGTGTCTAAAAAGAAAGGGTGGAGCTTGATGGACTTCTGAAATGGAAGAACACACAGAATGGATAAAAATAGGCTACTTTCAATTTTATTATTTATTATTTTAAATTGACATTTAAAATTATATACACCTTGAATAACATAAATTGCTTATACACAGAGAGAGAAGCATTTTAAAACTACATTTTCTTGTCAACTATTGTTCCTTTCCCAATTGACAGTAAAACAGTTGTTTTGACACCAAACCATAACATTGTTTTTAAAGTAAATAAAAAAAATTCTGGGAGGGATGGGGAGCTACAAAAAGTAATTTCAGTGCTGTATGTTACAGTGGAATTCAATATATCAACTCCAGCACAGACCTTGAAGTAGCCTTTGTTGCCAGATAGTAGATTCTTTTCACTTTCCTTCAAGAACCTGTTTAATATTCGCACTATGCTGAATGTGCTGGTGTGGTTGAAGTAGGTAGAATTGGATCTTATGGTCAGATCCAGGACCCTGCCCATCCACTCCTCTTGTCAGTAAGAGAACAACTGATGATGGTATCAAGGTAGCAGACAGAAACACCAATTTATTTCTGTCATGATGATGGAAGAATAATATGTATAAATTGCATGAATCCATATCCTTAAAAGTTTTCCCCCCAAAAAGATCAGTATTTGAATTTTTTTCCAGCTAATATAATCAGGTATGTAGAAAGGGTTGCAAAGTAAGGGATAGCATTTAAGATTAGTGGAAAGAGAACTGTGTTGCACAACTGAAGCAACACAGTAAAGGGCTTCTTTGCACTAAAGTCACTCCTTTATGTAAGCACAATGTTCAGGGACTAACAATCTTTAATGAAAGATAAGACAGATTGGGCTTGTTTAGCCCTATGCTAAAGAAAGTCAGGGAATGCACTAGAGTCACAACGAAATTACAGAGTAACCCCGTACTTTGGACAGTGTATGGACAGCATGACCATTTAGCAGCGGTCCACATAGGCCATTGCTCCCACCATCCCCTTTTGCCTGCACTCGTTAGCATGGGGAAAAGGGAATACATTGGGCCCATGCACCATTGCTGCTGCGGAGCTCCTGGAAAACTTGTGGCCATTGTGTGCACCCTGTGCTGACATCAGTAGATGTGCCCATATAACCAGGGAGAAGGAATGGGTATCACCTTCTTCTCCTGATCATGTAGACACCTCTCCTGATGTCAACATGGAGTGCGTAAGAGCTGTCCCAGAGCTCTGAGACTGTCCGGTGACAAGGAAGGGAGGTTGACAGTCAAGGCGGACCTAAATCACTTTCACCCCAACTGCACCATGTAGGCATCTACCCATTGCCATTACGCATTGGGTACAGTTTATAGATATCCCTGAGATCTCCAGAACCAGTTGGGAGAATTTCTACTCCAGACAGACTTCAAAATAATTGGCCAGTGCAGACAACCCCTAAGCCATTATCTCCAAAACCAGTAAGCCTGGGTTTTTTCATTTCCTTATGGCACTACCATGGGTCCCCTTTTTTCCAGGCAGTTTTGAGATGTGCTTTCGAAAGATTTTTTTCAGAATTGGAAACTAGATATAAGGCAGCATGGGCAAACTTTTTTGCCTTGAGGCCGTATTGTAGGCCCGGCTGGGAGGATCGGGCCAGGAAGGAGGGTGGTCAGACACATGCTGGGTGGGATGGACCTGGGAGAGGGAGGGCTTGGGAGACAGCAGGGCCAGTAGGGGGCGGGTCATCCTCAGGTTGTCCTAAGGACGGGGCTGCTCACCCTATCCTTATGCCAGGAGGAAAATGAGACTTGTGGCGACTGCCCCAATTCTCCCCAATACTCCTCCCTCGATCTTCGGGCTGTTATCTCGGCATTATGCTGTGAGGAGAGGGAGACAGGTGACATCCGATAGCGCTCTGGAGGACTCTCAACTGTTGCGTGCCTTTCTTAAATCATCCTCCTGGCATAAGGACAGGGCTGCTCACCGTCATTATGCCAGGAGGAGGGTGAGACACACAGTGACTGAGAGAACTCCAGAATGCTCTTGGCTGCTGCTTGCCTTTCTCCCTCATCCTTTCTGCATAAGGATGTGGCAGGCTCCCGCGGCTTTATGCCAAGAGGACAGGAAAAATGAGAAGGGCCTGAGGTAAGTGCCCAGGGGGCCACATTCGGCCCCCAAGCCTTAATTTTCCCACACCTGAGATAGGGTGATCCAAGGAAAGGAATGTCTGTTACATTCATTGTTTAAGGATGTTTAAGACATTCCCACACTTACAGGAAACATATCTTAATCTCAAGAAGATACAACCTATATCCTGGAGTCATCAACTTGTTGGTGTACTTTTGTCACGTAAAGTATCTTTCATTTATTGTCAGGATTGAGGCATCTTAATCACTGACAACATATGCTAATCACTACTATAGTTCTGCTATTTCTGAACTTTAGCATTTTCTAACTTGGCTACTATAGTTGGTATTGTTTCCAGATGTGATATTGCTGGTTCTTAGCAAAACTTAACTCACTGCCAAATAGTTCTGGGCTCAGATCCACCTTGTATTTTGGCATTGCAAGAACAATTAGGTACACTGTTGCTCATAGACCTTCCAAAGTAAACTGGCCTTTATGGGAGTAGCCTCTACTGGAATAATTTTATTCTTTGCCTTCATGGTATATTGCTTGAATAATATATCGTTTATTATGCAGTTCGTTTAGTATGGAATTGTGGCCTTTCTGATGTTTTATTCATGTGACCCACTTTCATATTAAAGGTTGTATTATACAACTCCTACTTCGTCTTATTTATATCCTTCCTTTTCTCCAAGAATCAAGAGTGTTCATAAATGAAAATCAGGTACCATATAGAGCATGCACAATATTAAAATTAATCTATACATGGTACAGAAAGTGCTGACACTTGAGGTAGACTTTTGCACTATTCCAGGTGTAAAATGTATGCACACCATTGATATCTGTCAGAACCAGCCCTAGGAAATGCTGGCTCTTGTCATTGGGGAGGTCTCAAATAGGAAAGCTTGTACTTTTGAGTTAAGTACCACTTAGTGGTGTACTGCAAGATCTGTCATCATAGAAGGAGAGAGGAGAGCTTTTTAAGTGCTCTCATCCAGGGCTTGTGGATTTTGAAATGAATATATATAGAGAAGCTCCTTTTTTGCTGTTTGCACATTCAGCATGTCCAGACGGCATGCATCTCTTTTCAAATATCCACAGCCACCTTTCCCTTTGGTTTCTCAGAATCACTGCTGCGTATTGAAAATAGGCAGCTAGCTACATATTAAATTTTACAGTTAATCATTCATGCATTCAGTGTTTTACATTAGAAACAGAAAAAGATACTCCGCTACATGAAAGAATAGTACTTTTCTTACTGTGGGAGTTTTCATGTTCTTTAGGCCAATTCATCTGACAAAGTCTACTGTAGGCTATAAGGTTTGTTCATTTGTTTGTTGCTATACATTGCTATGCAAGGTTTTGTTTTTTTCTTTCTTTCTGGTTTTTGAAGCTATAACTTCAAAGAAATTATCCTGATAATCCTGAAAAAAACCTATTGAATTGTTGTTATTCAAGGGAAAGTGGATGCATGCAACATTAATAGATTTACACAGATAATGATAAAAGTAATCGCTGAAAATAATGCAGCACAAATAATTACATCGCAAACACTTGAAACTGAAAGTGTTGATGTCCCACCATTAAAAAATAGATGTCTGATTTGGAAACCTTGTTGTACAAAGTGATGGAAGAAGGGGGGAAACCGTATTATCCTTTACAGGTTTTAAACTTCAGTGCCCTCCAGTGAAATTACTTTGCCTTCAAAGGGCTAGCTAAGATGTAAAGCAAACACTGATGCTGCAGGCGCCCTCCTTTGCTTCTTTGTATGACAAGATTTGATATATGTTTGGCTTTGATGTATATGGCACTTTTTATATCTCACAGCAGACGAGTTCAGAACAACTATATTTGTTTTTCTTGAATCTTGGTTCTCCACATGGGATGTTTTCATTACTTTTGGAGTAAAATGTTGCTTAAAAGGAGGGAAGGCAAACCAGCTACTCCATATACCATCTCTACCAACAAAATGCTTATTTGGATAATATTTTGTTTTTGTTCATTTTTACTTTTTGATGGATAATCTTTTTGTGCAGGAAACTGATTGCTGCTGCTAGGATCTACCCCTTTGTGCCATGAGGCATACTATAAAATGTCTCAGATACAGTCATCAGTTATCTTTTGACATACTCAGTGAGCATGAATGAAACTCTCTTCAGGCAAATGTACTCTGAATAATGCTGCATACTAGTAATTTCACATCATAGCACATTTGCCTATAAACAGAACATGAATAGCTGCAAGGATAATCTGACTGATGCGTGGTCAAATTGCTACAGTGCTGTCCAGATCTCAGTCCCTCTGTGTCAAGACAGCTCAGAAACTCACTGTGAAGAAGTGTATAATTATATTTTGTTTATAGATGATATGTATATTTGATTTTGTTTGAACAGCCAGGTTTGGCTAAGTTTAAAATGGTGAGTATTTCAGTTGACCATATGTATGGGGGAAGGTAGCCATCTTAGAATGCTAGAACAGGTTACCATAGCAACAGGGGCGGAGCCAACCGCCGCTTGGAAAGGAAAAGGGGAATGTTTTAAAACCCAGCAGTCTGTGATTTCCATCCACAGTGAAGGAACTGATTCTCAGGTAGAGAATCAAGGTGACTCAGAAGAATTTGAGTCAGGCCTAAAATAAAAGGATTTATTTTAGGAGTCTGTGACTTTCCAGTCACAGTGGTGGATCTGATTCTTGTGTGGAGAATCAGACTGGCTTAAATAGAAAGATTTTAGTCAGATTTAGGTTGGACCAGACTAGGCAAGTTAGGTGATTTGTCTAGGGTCTTTTATAGAGTCTGTGGATTAGAGAACATTAATCCCAGGGGATCCAGTAGGATCAGGGTTTAGTGTAATCCAGAGAAAGAAGTATTTTTGAAAGTTTAACCACCTTATAACCATTTGTAACCATTAAGCGAAGTGCCTTTAGCAAGTTATATGAAACCATCAAGCTCTGTACCTGCAATAAACTTGTTTTGATTTTATTCTAAATAAGCCTCTGTCATACTCTCATATTAAGTTAAGTAACATCAACACCTGAAGTGGAACAAATAGAGAAAGCTTATAAGAACCAGTACCATCTGCCTGACGTCTCCATTGGTGGCAGCGAAGAAGAAGATAGTCAAACTAAAAATTAATTAACATCATCTCTCATAAAACATCTTTATTAAGTGGTGGCATCTGTGTGTGTGTGTGTGTGTGGGATCGAAAGGGTTCCATCTCTGGCACACATTCCTGTCAGACACCTCACCTCTGTACATATTGGTGGCAAAGCTGAGGGATTCAAAGGGGATTCCATCCTCTGCCACATTAAGTCTCCACATTAATTGTTGGCAGCGGTGGGATCAAGAGGGATTCCATCCTCTGCCACATCAAGTTCTCCACATTCACGTTCAGGAATTGAAAAGACAGCAAATATGCAGTTAACCAAGTGAAACAAAATAGGAGTGTGTTTTTGCTTTCTTTAAAAAAAACTCTCATGAAAAGAATTAAAACAATACATTAACAGCATACTATGACTAATGCAGTAGCTTAGAAACATAAAAAACACAGTGTATTGGAAGCATATCCATCTTGCTCAGGTTGGACAATGCATGGTCCATGGGTAGCATTCGGTCCTTCAGATCTCTGTGTTCTTAGAATCCCCCCCCCCCCCAAAAAAATAAATTACACGCACGCACTTGCCTCCGATGTGTGTGAATTGCCCCTTGCTTGTAATTCCACCCCTGTCATAGCTGGTCTGTTTTAAGCAACAAAGGGCATTTTAAAGAAACCAGAAGTGACCGTTTTCAGGGGAATCGAGAGAGGGAAAAAATGGATCAGTTCTTGGGAACCACTATATTAGAGCTTTTTGCCACATCTAAAACCAATACTTGGCAGTTTTATTATTCTGTTTCCTAATTGATTTGATCTAGCCATTTCTTGTCAGATGCTGAATGCAGAGCAACAATTCAACGTTTATGATTCAGTGCTTCATTCTTATTTACAAATGACAATAAACTGCAGAGCAGTACTTGGCTCAGTATTTGTCTTCTGTGCTATATTATTCCAGTTTTCCCTTAATCAAAGCCAATATGAATTTCAGTACAGGGGACTTGCATACATCATTCATTTTGATTCACATCATCTCTCCATGATGGTCTAACCTTTTCCATAGCAACTAATTCTGTTTATAATTTATACAACTTAGAGGACAATTTGGATCAGGTTTGGTCACATACTTTAGTTACTGTTTTCAGCATCAAACTTGATTTGGGTTTGGATGATTGGTTTTACAGACCCCCTCCTGCCAATCCCTTTTGAAAACCAAGGAAAAGAATATCAAATGACACAAATAGATAGGTCAGAGATTGGCAGCAACCTTCTGTGTCATTTTTTTCAAATTTCAAGACACATAGACAGGAAGGGATTTTAATACTTCTTAATCCGTACAAGACGTCTAGGATTAAAAATTATTCCTTTGCGTAATGCTCTTTCCTCTTTTCTTCCTTCCATTAATCCAGTCAGGATTCTTCCTTCAATTTATAATGTGTATAAGTTGTCTTAATTGAAATGAATTCCTCTATAAAACCCTCAGGAAGTTTCAATCATTATTTTACCTACCTTTTGATCAAAGTGAAATCCCTTTAGATTGTTTGCATAATTTTTTCATCTTTGGGACACTTAACAAAGAATCACTTTGTATCCACTGCAGTTTCTTTACAGAGCACTGTCTGTTAAATGGTATATTAATACAATATACATGCGCTGTTGTTAACTGCAAGTGGACTTTGACTTATGGTGACCCTTTCAATGAGAGGCCAAGTCATCCAGTATTCAGCAGTCCTGCTTGGGACTCACAGGCCCACTGCCATGACTTTTATGACTGATTCCATCCATTTCTCATACAGTCACCTTCTTTTCCCACTACCTGCTACCTTACCAGGCATTATTGTCTTTTCTAATGAGTTATGTCTTCTCATGATACAGCCAAAGTATTACAGTCCAGATTTAGTTATCTTGGCTTCCAGGGAGAGTTTAAGCTTGATTTGCTCTATTTGTCTTTTTAGCATTCCTATGTTATTGGTACAAGCCTTTTCCAACACCACATTTCAAATAAGTTGATTTTCTTCTTTTCCGCTTTCTTATTCTCCAGCTTACATCACCATACATAGAAACGGGAAGTATAATAATAATAATAATAATAATAATAATAATAATAATAATAATAATAATAATAAATTTATTTCTATTTTGCCCTATCTCTCCAAGGGCATGGGCAATCCTAATTTTATTTTCAGTAATATATCTATGCATGTCAGGATCTTGTTCAATTCATTCATAACTGCCCTTATAAGTCCAGGTGTTTTTTAAGTTATTGATTGCAATCAATAATACTCATGACTGAACTTAGAAAAGTCTTGAACTATTTCAATGTCTTCATCATCTACTTTAAAGTTATATAAGTCATATATGGTGATTATTTTTGTTTTCTTAATGTTCAGCTATAAACATGTCATTGCACTTTCTTTGACTTTCTTCAGTAATTGTTCTAAGTCTATGCTTTTTTCAACTACTTGTTTGCATATCTTAGCTGACATTCTTTCCTCCATTTTCTTCTTCTGAGTCTAATCATGCTTTATATACCCTGTTTCCCCTAAAATAAGGCATCCCTAGAAAATAAGACCTAGTAGAGGTTTTGCTGAATTGCTAAATATAAGACCTCCCCTGAAAGTAAGACCTAGCAAAGTTTTTGTTTGGAAGCATACCCAGACTGATGTATGGATAAAGCACAAGTATATTGGATAAACGGGTTTTAACCATATATTTTATATTTTATACTGTATTTAACTGTTTGTAATAGATTTTATATGCTGTTTGTTTTTAATGATGTGTCGGCATCGAATTGTTGCCAATTGTACGCCTCCCTGAGTCCCTTCGGGTGAGAAGGGCAGGATAAGAATATTGGAAATAAATAAATAAATAAATGCCTGCCGAACAGAACACCAGAGCATGCAGGATCGGTAAACACCATAGAGTGTTGTACATGGAAATAATGGTAGTAACAAGTAATTCTTGATAGGATTCACAGTTTGTCTGGTTATGCTGGTTTGTGATGACAACTACTGTACAGTATATAATAAATGTTCATATTTTTGTTCAACAATAAATGTGAATTCTTCTTCATGGAAAAATAAGACATCCCCTGAAAATAAGACCTAGAGCATCTTTGGGAGCAAAAATTAATATAAGACACTGTCTTATTTTTGGGGAAACATGGTAGGATGCATTCAGTATTCATTTCAGCCATACTTGATCTCATTTTTTATAACTAGCATCCATTTCCTCAAGCTAGTAATGCTAATGTTGATATCACAAATGATTTTAAAAGAATATGATAAAAACTGTATTTTTTCTTTTCAGGTAAACAGCGTATACAGCAGTTGGCTGAGAATACCAGATACTTCCGCAGGCGGCTTAAGGAACTGGGCTTCATCATTTATGGAAATGAAGACTCTCCTGTTGTACCTTTAATGCTGTATATGCCAGCAAAAATTGGGTAAGGTGTAAAGAGATGAAGTATCTCATGATGGAATTCAGAAGCTAATGCTCAAGAAGCTTGATGCTAACTCAAGAGCACATTTTGTTTGCCTTTTCACATTTACATGAAATTGCAAAGCACATACGATTAACTATAAGGTCTTCCACTCAGATAACTGTGTGTATGTGGGTGGGTGGGTGGGTTTGTGTGTGATTCCTGATAAGTGAGCTCCCAAGCTAAAACTGCTGTTCTATCAAAGAGACTTTCAAGTTACAAATCCACTTAGAAGCAGCCCACTAAAAGATCAGTCCCTGCCAAATATAATCTTTCAGCTTTGTGAGAACTTAATACAGTGAAACTTTTTTAGGAAGACCACCTCAGATCTGAACAAAAGCACCCTTTATATGCAGTCATTCTCCTTCTGAGGCAAAGCAGTTAAACAGTGGCCTCCCAGGCATTCTTCACCAAAGGCTTCCTTGCACCAAGTAGTTAGTATAGACCTTAAGTTGGTGCTGCTTCTTTATTAATCTTTTCTTGCTTCTTTTGTAGTGCATTTGGACGAGAGATGTTGAAACGGCACATAGGTGTCGTTGTTGTTGGTTTTCCTGCCACACCAATCATTGAATCCAGAGCTAGAATCTGTCTGTCCGCAATTCATACCAAAGAGATACTTGATATTGTAAGTACTGAAGTTTGACCTTGTCTTTGTAGAAGAACGAAACAATGATCCACTCTTACTTGTCACAACAGTTAGGCATATAGGGAGGGAGGGAGGGAGGAGAGAGAGAGAGAGAGAGAGAATATGAATGAATCACAGGAAGAAAGCGATTGCACTTCCAGGAATAAATATTGTGTTTAAGTCACGTGACTGCTCTCTTCATTCTGCTGTCATGTTGCTACCATGCTTTTTTGCAATTGTCAAAAAACCTTCCATAGCCTGGAGTGGTCGGCTTTACTTTGTAAGTTTGAGGGGCAGCTCTCAGTTCCAGTAGGGACTGCTATATTTCTGAGTGAGTCCATCACTATAAGGAATGCTGAATCTTAAGTTATTATCACAAATTTTCTTCAGAGCATTTGTTCATTTCATCAAAATGTTGGCTAGGATGAGAGAAACTATATGAAGACATTTTAAACAACATTTGTGTGTTTCTTAATCAAACTATATGAACAGTGGCTATGAATAGTTGCATTTAGAAAGGACCTAGGTGACCTGTTCATAAATATGTCAGGCAAAATACAATTGATGAAGTGTTTCAGGTTGTGGGTGCAGATACTTTGTTTGTTCTTGCCAAACTAATTTGAAATAGTCCCTAACAGAGAAAACCCTGCTAGTCTTTAGGCACTGCTTAAAATTCCATACTTTTTTGGTTTGACTTAGAGGTTTGTGATAATTTCTCAAATTGTTCCATGTGTTAATTAGAATTCAGATTTTCTAAAAGTTTTCCAGATTTTCTAAACGTTTTACATAGCTTTGTGTAACTTTTGTATAAATTTGTGCATATAGTACTATAATTGTGCAGGGGTACCAATGGTGCTAGAAAGTATCAGCAAAGAGAACAAAATGTCAGCAGCGTAATGTATACAACATCAACCAAGATGGGTATCTTTTGAAGATTATATTCATAGAAGGATGGGCTTTGAAGGACATATACTTCTATTTAAGCACAAGGAGAGCCCCCGGTGGAGTAATGGGTTAAAGCCTTGTGACTTGAAGGTTGGGCTGCTGATCTGCAAGCTGCCAGGTTCGAATCTCACCCGGGGAGAGCGCGGATGAGCTCCCTCTATCAGCTCCAGCTCCATGCGATGACATGAGAGAAGCCTCCCACAAGGATGGTAAAACATCAAAACATCTGGGCGTCCCCTGGGCAACGTCCTTGCAGACGGCCAATTCTCTCACTCCAGAAGTGACTTTTCAAGTCGCTCCTGACACGGGGGGGAAGCACAAGGATTTGGAAATTTTGGATGCAACCTAAAATAATTATATTACAGCAGGACTAGTTAAGTAATTGCACAGATTTGACATTAAAGGTTGAACACCCTTTATCTGGAAATCCAAAATATTATAAAATTTGAAACTATCCCCATGAGTAGCTGTAATAGTGACACCTTTGTACACTATCTTTATTTCATGTGCAAAAGTATTACAAATATTGTATTAAATTACCTTCAGGCTATGTGTTTAAAGGTGTATATGAAAAATCAAAGAATTTAATGTTTAGACTTGGGTTCTATCTCTAAGATATCGCCTTATGTTTATATGCAAATACGGAGTATTCCAAAATTTGAAAAATTCCAAATACTTTTGGTCCCAAACATTTTGATAAGGAATACTCAACCTATATTATGGCACAAGATTTCATTAAATTTAAATAGTTCAGAAAAGTTGCTATTTCTTTTTTTTAAATTGGGGTTTTAAAGTATACGTCTCTTTCTTTCAAATGCTAACCTTAAAGATTAACAAATTTATTGTGGAATACAGTTTTATAGACAACAGATAACATAACTACATCCAACTTTAATCAGCAAAATCTCATGCCACTCCTAAGTTCACTAGCTTTTAAGATGCCACAGAACTTTTCTGAAGCCAAAAATCATGTATGACTGCTTTCTGAATTTAATAGTTATGTTCCAAATCTGCCTGCCTGTTTATCTGACAGTAGCTGGTATCCACCTTAACATGAAGACTAGCATGGGAAATTGAAAAATTATGGCACTACTATTGATATCCATACTAGAAATCTGTGAAATATTAATGGAGTCTTGACCCTTCAGTTCCTTTAAAATAAGTAATATTACACATAGCCAACATGGTCGGAGTGCTCATCATGAGATATAACCCGCCTTTACTAAATTATCATTGTGTTAACATTCCAGGTTATCAGAACTGAAACTGAGCTGAATGTGGAATAGAGACTTTGTCCATAGACGCCTGGGTCTTGCTCTCTCTTTCCTTCTTTTTTATTTTCTATTCTCTCTCCTCCCCATGTTGAGTATAGAAATCTCTTTTTTAAAAACCTGAGATTTATAATGCTTCCTTATTAAATCAATGCACATGATGGGCACTGTTTCTCTTTTACAATGTATAACTGTTTTATGTAAATAAAACTTCCTTCCCTGAAAATACTTTGGCCATGGATCAGAGCAAAGCCTCTCATAACTTGCATCCCTGTGGGCTGGTGCTTTCTTTTCAGTGATGAAAAATATATTACACTTTCCTGAAGTCAGAGTTCACCAGTGCCATTTCCTTTGTAGTCTTTGCAAGTCACGTGTTCGTCTTTGTTTTAAATTAATAAAATCCTAAATCTGGGTTCAAGAATAACAGTTAACAAATGCTTTCAACAGAAATTCAACCTCAAATTGTTTCCATATGTTGTTTTTTTAACTAAATCTCTGCTTAAAATGTGCTCAGTTTCGACCATGTTTGGAAATGTCTAACCTTGTTCCTTTTTTTCCCTGTCGCCCCCCTCTTCAGAGTATATTGGGCCTCTATTGGGGAGGGGGCTCTCCAAAACATTGTTACCACCTTTCAGTTTCATGCATATGGCACTCATTTGTACACATCACATTTTTGGTCATTCGGGCCAGAGAGGTTGTGAAGGAAAAAGAGTTACTGAAATACCGGGTGGATTAGGGAGCTTGATATTTCTGCACATTTGCCAAAGATGATTTCTAGGAAGAAAGGGCAAGAATGAAAAGGTGTTGGGGGACATTCATAAAAGAGTTTGCAGAAAAACTAGGAGAGGTGAGAACTTGTGACTTTAAAAATAGTTCAGTGCATATCTGGGAAAGATTGTGTGACTATGATAGTTCTTGCTAGAACAGATTATATATAAAGAGATCCAGAAATTACTTGAATTTCATTGACTGAAGTAGTGGAAGGTGTTAACAGTGAGCAGGGCCTGTGTGTGTTTTGTACTTTTTAAAAAGTCCCAAGTAACTTACATCCTGAACCAAGAATAATAAAAAAAAATGTGCCTGCTTTTGCTAATTTTTTTTATATTACACTTTTCGTTAACCATCGGAGACACATGGAACTGTGCAAGGCATTCGGTCTTTAATTATTTTGTCTTTCTGCCTCTCTTTCTGTTATACAGAATCACTAGATATCCTATTCTCCTGACTTTAGAGATTGGAATGTTTCCACATGTTCAAACTTTAAACTTCACATGCTCAGAATTAGAACTTTCTTAAAATAAAAGCTGAAGTTTTTGAAATCCTCAATTTTCATACCAAGTAGCTTGTGCTGTCAAAATGTTGCAGAATGCATTTCAGGAAATATAGAAAGGGAATGGCAAAATAAGATATTGGAAAGAGTGCTATTTCGTTTATCAAATAAAAAGCCAGTTGTCCAGGGCAAATTAGTCTGTCTAAAGTAATTTGGTTTTCATTAGAATGGGTGTCCTTGCTACCTGCAAAATATCCTGCTTATGAGGCTCTTTGCCTCATGTACTCAAAAATCTAACTGGTACTTTCCCATGTCTTTGTTGGGGAACCTCATCTATAGTAGTTGGTAATTGGAGTTATATTCTTAAAACTTCCTAAGGTGTTCTTGTTCAGTTAGTTCAAATAAAAGCTAATTCTGAAACCATCCCAGTTGTGCAATCATACTCCATCTGCCCTGGAAGACTGCAACCGTTATGGCTGGACTTGTTTCTCCCATTTCCAAGCCTCATCGGCAATTTACACATGTCAACACATAGGCTTTTTAACAGTGATACTGTGCAGACTCATGTAAGCTTGCAGCTTGCCAACAATCTGCTTGTGAAACAAGGTAGTTTCAAACACCACATGTGGTTCAGGTTTAGCTGTATACGTTTTTTAAAGTAGTAGTGCAATAGAAGTAGTAGTAGTAGTGAGAGTCAGCATGGTGTAGTGGTTTGAACATTGAATTATGACTCTGAAGATCAGGGTTCAAATCCTTGCTCAGCTGTAAAAATCTACTGGGTGACCTCGGGCAAGTTATGTTTTCTGATCCTCAGAGAAAGGCAAAAGCAACTCCATTCTGAACAAATCTTGTGAAGAAAACCCCATGATAGGTTTGGTTTAAGTCAGAAACATCTTGAAGACACACAGTTGTGGTAGTGGTAGTAGTAGTAGTAGTAGCAGCAGCAGTGTACAATTTGTTTGTTGTCACATTTTTGAAGGAGGGGAATTGATCTCCCTCTTACACTTGTTTATTTTCCTTTTCTAGGCTTTAAAGAAAATAGATGAAGTTGGAGACCTCTTGATGTTGAAGTATTCCCGCCACCGACAGGTACCTCTCCTCGACCGGCCTTTCGATGAGACTACATACGAAGAGACTGAAGACTGAGTTCTTTCCATGTCTTTTTGCAGACAGGGCACACTCCTCAGAACTCTGTGTGACTCAGAGGCCAAGGACCTTGAACCAAACACTTAACGACTGCTTATCTTAAACAGAATGACTTTTTACTCACAAAACTGAAGTGGCCACAGCAGCTCTACGTGGTGTGTTGTGATGGCAAAACAAACCCTGGCTTTTATTCTGTTGCTTCAAGGTCTTGCTCTGGAAAAGAGCTTTGCTTACATTTTTTAAACGCTGCTCCCTTATTTATTTGTCACAACAACATCCCAGTGACAATTATTGGCAGTGGAGGTGTTCCCCATCATGTTTCCAGGGGGGCATTCTTAATGTAACACAGTATGTTGCAATGATTCTGTCACAACATTTCCTTTTTTTCATGACTAAAGTCTAATCTTCTTGAGAGTGCAAGACCAGGCAGTTTGTTCAGTCGAGGCTTCTGAGGAAATTGTTGACAGCTAACTTAAAATATATTTAACAAGAAATAATCAACCAAAGTATTTTCTTTTTCCATTTATGATGTCATTTTTTATCTTTTTTGTTATTAAAATGATGGTTGCCTTGCTACACGAGAAACAAGGGCACAAAACAGGAAATCTTCCAGGGCCTTAACCATTTTTTTTTCAGTTTGAGTACCAGCTGTCTTAGGGTAAGTAGAAAAGGATATTTTAGGGCAGCCCAACTCTTTATATGGAAATTTCTCTGATACAGAATCACATACCAGCTCTGAGATGCAGCCACTATTCCATTGTCCTGTATCAGTTCTGTTGTTTATTGGACCAACCAGCGTCTAGTCTCTTCTGGCATTAACTCTTGGGGGAAGAGGCCAAGGTCAGATGGATTGATTAGAGGGAAAAGGCTTAAATGTAAAAGATTCCTTACTTTCCCTCCTTTCATGTTATAACATTCCTCTTCTATATCCTGGTAAAGCTAGATTTTTAATTTTTGCCTGAATAGTGCATTTCTGTGAAAGCATGAACATTGACGGCAGAAGCCTTTTCATGATTTTTTCATTGCTTTGACTAAATTGACTAAATTAGCTGCTTTTTATGGCCACAGAAGGTAGATAAAATGAGGCCAGATCCACAACACTACATATGCTCAGGTAGGTTTGCCTGGATTGTTTTGGGAAATAGTTTTGAGAGCAATCTGTGTATGAAGAACAAACATGATTCTCCATGATAAAGTAAACTCTTAGTCTGTTGGGATTCTGTTGAGAGGCATCAGCCATTTCTTTGACATGAGATAAGAGTTCCCATAGCACTCCTGTGGATTCCTGTAGATTTTTGCCCTAAGATGCTCAGAATAGTGCTGGGCAGAGGGGAAATGATGTTGGAGGATTTCATTTTCAGAAGTGAGACAGCAGTTGATCTTGGAATACGAGTTGCACTTTAAGTGTTATAAAAATGTCTACACTGTCTCAAGTGAGTTTAGTTTACTGTGTATTGTTATGTTTTGAATTCTGAATTCATATATGAGCCATTCATCAACAAGGGTACAGTATATGATCCTTTTGCATGTGTGCATTATGAAGTCACAGCACAATGGATTAACTTTTTATTCTTTAACCACAGAACCATTTTCACATTTTGCACCAGCTTCAGTGTGGCATGAATCTCGGTTATATCAGAGTTAGGATTTTCATGGTATGGCTTGGAAATAAGAAATCCCGAGAAAGGATAACAGACTGCACTTACTGATAGTTTGCAGCATAGTTTGCCAAGGTCTGAAATGAAGGGGGAGGGGAGTTCTAAGAGCACTTGGTCTTATGTATTGAACATGTGAATATCAAAAGGCTCTGTTCTGCCTGACTGTGCCACAGGGCCTTTAGCAATGTGAACAAAATGCACAGAAGAGGGAAATTAATAATACAAGTATCTGTAAATGTTTTTGAAGAATACTTCAACTAAACTGGTTTATTCACTAAAAAGTGCTTTTATTGGTAATTATGATGTCCATTTTTATTGGATGTTAAAATGTTTCTCTTGAGAATCCACCACCCACCATTCCTAGGTTTCTTCTGTTCAAAATTACTGAAAAATATTGACTGTGGGAAAAATATTGACTCTGGGAATAAGCTACATATTATGGTTGTATCAGGAAATGTTGATCATATGTATAAACACTCCATTCTGCAGCAAACATATATAAGGACGTCAAATGTACATACATCATAATTTCCTGCAACAACTAGAAATGTAGCACTTTCATTACATAGGACATAGGACTGGACCAAATATAATAATTAAATTGTTTTGCAAATTGTTCCTTATATTTCAGCTAAATAACTTGCTGCCACTAAACCGAACTAACTTTATTCTCTACATAGCTTTTGACACCCAAAATGAAGCTGAACATTTTTCATCAGAAAATAATAAACTGCAATTTTTTCCTTCCACTAAAAGGAAATGTTCTTATATCATCACAGAGCAATCTTAAGATAGTACAAAGTGGTCTAAAGAAGAGCTAACTTGTATGCAGTAAATGCAGTCTGTTTTTTATCATCGTTTTACCGTTGTGTTTTCACAACTGCTTTTGGAGAAGTATTTCTGAAAAACTGAAAGCAAAATGAACTAAAATGCATTTAGCGGAATACATTTGAGCAGGTATTATATTTTGAGTATTTGGGCTAACTTTGAATTCAGGAATGAGGAAGATAGTTAAAGGTATGGTCTGATTCCCTGAGGATGTTTCTTTTTCTATGTAAGCTTTGAATGAAAGATAAGGAAGCAAAACGACACAGAAGACAAATGTCTTGAAGTTGCAATTACTGAATGTTGTGCATGTATGTATTCACATGCACATACACATCTTTTAGTAAACTTGATGTATAAGCTCTTTAGAAGAAAAGATGGTGATTCAATGTATCCCATACATACCATGCAATAGAACTGTTTAGCACAAAGACCACATGTCCCTATGATAATGACTTTTCTTCACAGGACAGTTTATAGTGTCACTCTGTCATGGTGGTTCCTAATATACAGTGTAATGGGATAAGGTTCATGGGAATGAAAAGGACAACTTTTCCTGGTTTTGAAAGGACACTCTACTGTCTGTATGGTTGTTCTCTTGAGAAAGCAGACAGAATTTCATAGCAGAGGAAACCAGACTCAAAGTACAGAAATACTATGTATTTACATGGAGAGTATTCCAAAAGGCCAATGTTGTAGCCTAGTTTATCCACCAAGTTTGTTTGCACACCTGAAAAATGTAGAACTGTTACTTTTTTACATCTCATATTGTACCAAAGGCAAAATTGCTTGAGTTTAAGCTCTTAAAGTCCTCTTTAATGCCTGATCTCAGTCTACTAAGTTTTTGTATCAGATAAATTGCTCTTGCACATTGAATGTTGTGAACACATAGAAAAGCCTGAGAGAACTAGGAAAGATCACTTGCTATGTGGGTATTTGTTGTTTTTGAACCATACCAAAATTCAGAGGGTGGTCATTTCCCCAATCCCAGCAAGGCTGAGCACCATAAGACGAAAGGGACTTATAATGGTGGGCTTAAGGGACCTGCAAATGACTTGGCTGGTAGACACGACAGCTGCCTTCCTTCATGTCTCAAACATCAATTTGTAGAATTAAGTCCTTTATCACAGTTTGAAAAACTTGTCACCAAATTATTGTCATGGCTATGTAGCATCTCCCTCTACTTTTTAGTTTTCAACATCTGGATGCTGCTTGCTGTTAGATACCTCTCTCTACTTGTGTGCTGGCTGTGTCAGGACCAGAGTATAAATGTGGGATCATTAGACTTTGTTTCCATTGTCTTGTTTTGTTTTCTTGGAAGATGAAATTTATATAACATACAGAGTGTGCTTATCTAAAGGCCAGATTTTCTTTTTCTTTTTTTGTACTGGTGTGAATTCCAGAGCATATATATCTCGGTGTGTATGAATTGCAAAAAAAGTGTGCACATATTTTAATTTTCAAAAAAGCCTTTTAGTTTAAGATCTTTCTTAGAGATGTTCATATACAATAAGAACAAAGACTCAAAGGGCAGTGAATCAAAAGAAAAGAAAAACCAATACAAGTAAAAAGAAAATAGTAAGAAGTGTAAAAGCAGTAAGAAAAAGTATATAAATTTGATCTCCAACCTTCCTAATGATGATTACATAGAATTAAATTTTAAAAACCTCTTCAAATATAGTTAATATGTATGTGCTTCACTACTCAAACAAACCTATTAATTATCAAAGCAAATGTCAAAGTCAATAATTTCTCAATCTATCAAAAAAAAGCCAATTAAAACTTCGTAGTTCTGTGAAAAAGTCACCAGTGATTTTTCTGTAATCAGAATTCTTATATTTTTTCATTGCAGCTAAGTCCAAACATTTGAACCTTTTTCATACATTGGTATAATTTTATTCTTCCACTTCTGCACATAGTCTTGCTGCTATGGTCATATATCACAGCAGTGTTCCATATTTCTTCTCCACTTTGTCCTCCACCAATAGATACCATTCAGGTTTCACTTGAAAATTAACTTGTAAATTGTATGTATTTGATTCCAGAATTTTTGGGCAATCCACAAGTCCGCCATATATGGTGAAAAGAACCCACATTTCCAACGTATATTAAAAATGCCTTTAATGAATTTGGCCATTTTTTCTGATGTTAAATACCAATTTTAATCATCTTATTAAAAATCTCTTTCAGAGCATAATGTTATGTACATTCCATTCCTTTTGACCATTGTTCTAACTACAGTATCCAAAATGTTGTGGCCATTTCATCATATAGTCTTCAACTTGTTCTTCTTCCTTCTTCCATTTTTAAGAAAATTATACATCTTACCAATCAAATGTTCATCATCAGGGCACAAGTGTCTCAAATTCTGATTTATTCAACTCAGAACCATAGTTTCTTGTCCATATTTGTCCGCACTATATCATTGATGATGATGATGATGATGATGATGATGATGACACGACACTTTACAGATGTTTACACTATCACTGTTCCTTGCCCTTTTTGTATCTTTAACGTTTTCTCTTACCTCAATTTATGCATAAATCATCTCCTTGATTTATTTGCAAATTTGAAATTCTATTGTTTAGCACAGGGGTTCTCAAACTGTGCTCTGCGGAGTCCTTGGGGCTCCACTGGTGATAGTGAGGGGCTGCTTCCCACCTCCTCCTCTTTCCTCCTCCTGAGAAATGCAGGGATATTAAAGTTTTGAGGTGCTGGAAACAGCAGCAACATTAGTGTCCTCCTGGGGCACAGACATTTTTTCCACTGCCCAGACTTTTTTTCGGACTGCCCAGACCCTTTCCCTTTGACTCGATCGCTGCCTGGACTCTTTTTCTTGCCAACCAGACCCCCCCCCCCCCAAAAAAATGGCGTTCTTTGCTTCCAAAGCCCTATTTCAGGGGGTGCTTTGATTATGTTTCTCCTCCATAGCAGGGGGTTGGACTGGATGGGCTCTGGGATTTCTACCATTATTATTATTATTAATTACTGTACTATTAATTACAAAGGCTAGATCGCCATCTGTTGGTGTTTTGATTGTGCTTTTCCTGCATGGCAGAAGAGGGTTGGACTGGATGGCCTGGAGGATCTTCTACTGAAATACTGTTAAGCTTATGCTGGTTAAAATTGTTCTTCATTTTAAATATTGTATTGTTCTTTCTTTCCTTTTTTTAATTTGTTTTGTTGTACTGTGTGAATTAGCTCACACAAAACTCTCTATCCATCTGCCACATTCCCAGACCATACATTATATATAATATATAAACATTTCTTGGGGCTCCACAAGAAACTTCAAAAAGGGCCCCGTAGCTCAAAAAGTTTGAGAAACCCTGGTTTAGCACATTGTACATGTTTTTATTTCACTTACCATCATCATTAATACTTGACTCTGCAATATTTTTTATTGTTCACGACCTTGTTCATGATGAGAGTTATTTCATTCTTCTTTTTAATCACTGGCAATAATAATTGCATCTTTGCTATCTCTTCCTTTTTAATTTCGCATTCTGTTGTACAATATTAAACCAGCCTCATAAAGACTTCACTTGAGTGCCCTACCTTTCTAATGTCCATGCCTTTATCCAAGCTATCTTCAAAATATTCTGTCAAATTTTGTAATTCCATTTGCTATAGACTTTGAGATAAAAAACGTATCAATTCTCAAAAACAATCTTACGTATTTCAAGGAAAAGGTAGATTCTTTATCATCTTCGTGTTTAAATCCCCAACTGCTTATCAATACCAGATTTTAAAAAGGTTTCAGGAATTTGCTTTGTGCAATCTTTATATTTTTCTCAGAAACTATCAATTTGAGGCTAGATCACTCCATTCCATCTCCCAAAAACAAACTATTGTTATACGAATAATTTGATAATGTATCAATTAATTTATCATAAAAGGAGTTTGTTCTCTCCAAAATCGATTAATCTGAACTCCCACATACCTACCCCTTTATCTTCAATTCAATTATTTTAAAAGCAGCTTGTGTGTACTTTACATTTTGATGTGACATAAGTTCAGATTGGCTTGAAAGGCCTTTGCAGTGATACTAAAAGGAATATTGTTTCTTTAATTGGGTATGTTGCCATTTTTTTCTGAAAGTGTGTCAGGCTGTTCTTTTATACGTAAAAGGCCTTTATTGACTCAATTTTTGTCCTGTAAATCAATACATTTTCAAATGTGCCCTTTAACAGTTTTGAGCGCTAAAGGGCAAGCCACATTCGAAAATATACATCCTTCACTACTCTTAAGTTTGATCAACTGGCCTTAATTTGATAATTTCATATTGGTTACTTTGAGCCCTGTTTATTCAGCGAGCATTATAAGAGGTCCAGATTTTTAAGAACCACTTTTGTCTCTATTATGTTGTGCATAGCATGATCTCGTTGATTTCTTTAGGGACTGCTGTATGATTAATGACATGATGGAAGATAACTTTTCTATGTATATAGCTTATCTGGCTAGTTGTCTACTCATCTGTTAACACAGGTGTTTGTCTAGAGCAGCTGGAGTATTCCAAAATGTGAGGTAGCTACCAAAACACTGTCCAAAGCAAAATGCAATATATAAACCTTCTTTGTGTGGTTCTTTTGCCAAATACACTTTTGGCCAGTATTTCAGCAACCCCTGTATCAAAAACCTCTCCTCCATTCATTTGTGGCTGTAGAAGAGGGGGAAATTTAGGAGTGTGGGGGACGACAAACATATGGAGTCTGAGGCTTAAGGCTCATCAGCCCCAAAGCTAATGGTGGCCCATATTCTTATAGCCTAGAGCAAGCTTGTCCTCCAAACTGTAACTCCTAAGTCTTAAATTGCACTGTGCTGCTATGCCTCTCTGGTAATAATGTATATATATCCTAGATTTTTTATAGATACTAACATTTG
This sequence comes from Anolis carolinensis, assembly GCF_035594765.1. NCBI lineage: Eukaryota > Metazoa > Chordata > Lepidosauria > Squamata > Anolidae > Anolis > Anolis carolinensis. The sequence goes on along the minus strand of NC_085841.1, from coordinate 331,897,490 downwards.
AAGTAAAAATTTAATTACCTCCCCAAGATGTTTTCTTCCAGAAATATGCCTTTTTTACACCTTGAACAAATAGCACAATGCTGAGTACCATGTGGGGAGGGCGGAGACAGTGAAGCAAATCCTGCATTGGCTTTGAAGAAGGAAATAATGCATGTTAAGCTGAGAGAAACTGCTTGACAAAATTTAGTTACATTCTGCTTAATAAAGACTTCACAAACAAAAAAACCTGTCTTTGAGTCTACTTGAAAATGTATCACCGGCTAACATTTTTGAATGCTATGCTAGCACTGAATACAAAATGTTGACAGAAGACTTGGCTATGTTGTTGTGACCCATGGATACTGAAATCTGTGGATGCTCCCTATTTTAATACTACAGTGCTGGGGTAAAACAGTGTTTCTTATATAAATGTCAAAATTAAGATTTGTTTGCGGGGCTTGTTTGTCTTCAATATTTTGACGTCATGGATGGTGAATCTGTGGATATAGAATCCATAGATACAGGAGACTGACTGATTATATCCTATGACAGCTCCATAATCTGAATACAGTAGAGTCTCACTTATCCAACACTCACTTATCCAACGTTCTGGATTATCCAACGCATTTTGTAGTCATTGTTTTTAATACATCGTGATATTTTGGTGCTAAATTCGTAAATACAGTAATTACTACATAGCATTACTGCGTATTGAACTATTTTTTCTGTCAAATTTGTTGTATAACATGATGTTTTGGTGCTTAATTTGTAAAATCATAACCTAATTTGATGTTTAATAGGCTTTTGCTTAATCTCGCCTTATTATCCAACATATCCGCTTATCCAACGTTCTGCCGGCCCGTTTACGTTGGATAAGCGAGACTCTACTGTAGTAAGATACTGTCCTGCATTCTGGAACCTTTGCCCCTTGAATGGTGGGATTCCTCTAGAATCATAGAATCATAGAATAGTAGAGTTGGAAGAGACCTCATGGGCCATCCAGTCCAACCCCCTGCCAAGAAGCAGGAAATCGCATTCAAAGCACCCCCGACAGATGGCCATCCAGCCTCTGCTTAAAAGCCTCCAAGGAAGGAGCCTCCACCACGGCCCCGGGGAGAGAGTTCCACTGTCGAACAGCCCTCACAGTGAGGAAGTTCTTCCTGATGTTCAAGTGGAATCTCCTTTCCTGTAGTTTGAAGCCATTGTTCCGTTTCCTAGTCTGCAGGGCAGCAGAAAGGAAGCTTGCTCCCTCCTCCCTAGGACTTCCCTTCACGTATTTGTACATGGCTCTCATCATGTCTCCTCTCAGCCTTCTCTTCTGCAGGCTAAACATGCCCAGCTCTTTAAGCCGCTCCTCATAGGGCTTGTTCTCCAGACCCTTAATCATTTTAGTCGCCCTCCTCTGGACGCTTTCCAGCTTGTCAACATCTCCCTTCAACTGTGGTGCCCAGAATTGGACGCAGTATTCCAGTTGTAGTCTGACCAAGGCAGAATAGAGGGGGAGCATGACTTCCCTGGATCTAGACGCTATTCCCCTCTTGATGCAGGCCAGAATCCCGTTGGCTTTTTTAGCTGCTGCATCACATTGTTGGCTCATGTTTAACTTGTTGTCCACGAGGACTCCAAGGTCTTTTTCGCACACACTGCTGTCAAGCCAGGCGTCCCCCATTCTGTATCTTTGATTTCCATTTTTTCTGCCGAAATGAAGTATCTTGCATTTGTCCCTGTTGAACTTCATTTTGTTAGTTTCGGCCCATCTCTCTAGTCTGTCAAGATCGTTTTGAATTCTTCTCCTGTCTTCTGGAGTGATAGCTATCCCTCCCAGTTTTGTGTCGTCTGCAAACTTGATGATCGTGCCTTCTAACCCTTCGTCTAAGTCGTTAATAAAGATGTTGAACAGAACCGGGCCCAGGACGGAGCCCTGCGGCACTCCACTTGTCACTTCTTTCCATGATGAAGATGACGCATTGGTGAGCACCCTTTGGGTTCGTTCGCTTAGCCAATTGCAGATCCACCTAACCGTAGTTTTGTCTAGCCCACATTTTACTAGTTTATTTGCCAGAAGGTCGTGGGGGACTTTGTCGAAGGCCTTACTGAAATCCAGGTAGGCTACATCCACAGCATTCCCTGTATCGACCCAACTCGTAACTCTATCGAAAAAAGAGATCAGATTAGTCTGGCATGACTTGTTTTTGGTAAATCCGTGTTGACTATTAGCAATGACTGCATTTGTTTCTAAGTGTTCGCAGACCACTTCCTTGATGATCTTTTCCAGAATCTTGCCTGGTATCAATGTGAGGCTGACCGGACGGTAATTGTTTGGGTCGTTCTTTTTTCCCTTCTTGAAGATAGGGACCACATTCGCCCTCCTCCAATCTGCTGGGACTTCTCCCGTTCTCCAAGAACTCTCGAAGATAATTGCTAGTGGTTCTGAAATAACTTCCGCTAATTCCTTCCATACTCTTGGATGTAGCTGATCTGGCCCTGGGGACTTGAATTCGTTTAGAGAGGCCAGGTGTTCCTGGACAACTTGTTTCCCTATTTGGGGTTGGATTTCCCCCAATCCTTCGTCCATTCCATGTTGCTGAGGTTGAAGATGGCTTTCTTTTTGTGAGAAGACTGAGGCAAAGAAGGCATTGAGCAGTTCTGCCTTTTCCCTGTCCCCTGTCGCCATCACCCCATCTTCTCCTTGCAGAGGCCCTATCGCCTCCTTTTTCTTCCTTTTTCTACCAACGTAAGCAAAAAAGCCTTTTTTGTTGTTTTTTATGTCCCTGGCAAGCCTGAGCTCATTTTGTGCTTTAGCCTTGTGAATCTTTTCCCTACAGGTGTTGGCTATACATTTGAATTCTTCTTTGGTGATTTCTCCCCTTTTCCACTTCTTGTGCATGTCACTTTTGAGCTTTAGCTCAGTTAGAAGTTCTTTGGACATCCATTCTGGCTTCTTTGCACTTGTCTTATTTTTCTTCTTTGTTGGCACTGTTTGCATTTGCGCCTTGAGTATTTCACTTTTGAAAAACTCCCATCCATCCTTAACTCCCTTGTTTTTTTAATATTGGTGTCCATGGAATGCCGCTCAGTAATTCCTCTAAATTTCCTGAGCCCCAGCCAGCATGGTCAGGGCTCAAGGATTATGGGACTTACAGTCCAACATGTAGAGGTTTACCATACTGGAACATTGCATTGTGATACAATGTGCAACCATTTCCTGGAAGTAGAAAGACTTATCAAGAGTTGATTTATATACTGCACAATATCACTTTTGTTGATGAATTTGAACCAGGGCTACTCTGCAGTGCCAGAATTAGGATTTTGAACCTACAGTGACGTAATCACTTATTTATTGACTCTAAAACTTCTTTTGTTAGCAGATTGACCTATATGGGATTTGGAAAAAAATTCTTCAGTGCAGTAGAAGGCAATCCTAGACCTGGTTCCATAGAATTGTGCTGTGTAATGGGACACTAATTTGCCCATTGATAAGTAACTGGTAATGAACATGTTTAGCACTCCCACTATTTAAAAAAGACACAATTTTTGAACATGTGAGACTTTGCAATTAATAGCAAACCCTGGAAGATCTAAATATCGCACCCTTCTTGAAGTGCCTATTCTTTCTGCATCTGTGAAGCCTTTTTAGTTGGAACTAAGAAACCTGTGGCCCAAATGATACTGGATTCCTACCAAACTCCACTTTTACAATGAAGTGCTTTCTTCACAGGACTGTACTAATTGGCATGTTTGTTGTTAGCTGCTGTCAACTTCGACCTAATGGCGACCCTATGAATGAGAGACTTCCACGACAACCTGTAATCAGCAGCTTTGCTCAGGTCCTGCAAACTTAGGGCTGTGGCTTCCTTGACTAAATTTGCAATGTGGCCTTCCTCTTTTATTACTGCCTTCCACCCTGCTGAGCATTATTTTTAAGTTTCTCCCAGATATCGGGTTGAATCTAGAGATAAGGAGAACATTCTTGGAAGTTTTCCTGCTTCTTCCTCCTTTTTTGTGTTCCTCTCTAAAACAACATGAGAGATTAAACCCTTTCAACAGACCTTGGCCATATTTAGTGTGTACATGTAAAAGAAGCAGCGATATACCCATCAACATGCTGTCACATGTCACTTTTTGCCACGGCTCTGTTGCTTTGCCTTAATGTTACTCCTAATTTTCTGGTATCCAATTCCAATCTTTGTTATGGTTTGTTTAGGTTTTATGAATATTTAATTTCTGTCTTTAATTGGACTGTTGCAGTAGAATAAATATTGGAGATTATAATTTCTTGCTCCACCTTAAATGCTTAATTATTTCCTCTGCAAAGTAATGTAATACTGTTGTGAAGATGTATGGTGCTCCCATTAACATGCTGGAGGAACAGAGGCTGAGCTTTTCTGAATAGGAGAAAGCCAGTTAGCTCTCCAAAGGCAAATGCTTATGGATAATGGGGTAGTAAATGTGGCACATAGATCTTCCAGAGTTTATTTGGCTTTGAAAATGCCCACTATTGTCATGAATAGAATATTTGTATAATATCTGCCTCTGGGATGATCTGCAACACAAATTATGGGCAAATTGCTGATTGCTAATTGGGCAGCCTATATCCTATCACAAGGAGAACTTCAGACCGACTGTATAGCAGGATGACAACTTATTTCCTAGTAAGGGCTGTATCTTCAGAACTTCTAATACAACAAGGATAGACAACCTTTGCCCCTCCAGATGTTTCAAGCTTTTAATTTCCAGAATATCCAAGAGGAAAGAACTGTGAGAGCCCTTGTCTAAAAGTCAACACTCCCCTATGTTTTCCAGATGTTTCAGATTCCAGCATTGTCTGTGTTTCCCAGGGAAATGGGAAGCTGAAGCCCCAAACATCTGCATGGCTATTCTAAAAGACAGCAAGAAGTGATGAAACACTGCTGACAAATTGGACCTACAAATGTAACAACTATATGAAATGTCATAAACCTCAATGGACATACAAATAAGCCAAGTTCAGGATAGGATTTAAGAGTTAGATGCTCAGCAAACTGAAAGGTGTGGGTAACAAATCTGTACCCTGGGATGGAAATTTCATTTAGCTATCTCCAGCTCACCAAGTCCAAGCAGGGAACAACACTGTCCAGTTCTGGGCACCACTATTTGAGAAAGATATGGCCAAGCTGGAAGCTGTTCAGAGGAGGGCGACCAAAAAGATCAAAGATCAGGATGCCAAGACCTAAAAAAGCAGCTTAGGGAGCTGGGTCTGTTTAGCTTGGAGAAGAGAAGGTAGATGGGACAGGGTAGCCTTGTTTAAATATTTGAAAGGATGTCTCAGTGAGGAGTGGGCGAGCTTGTTTTCTGCTGCCCTGAAGACCAGGACATGGAGCAATGGCTTCGAATTGCCGGAAAAGAGATTTCACCTGAACATTAGGAAAAACTTTCTGACAATAGAAGCCAATAAACTCTACTGTATACCGATGGAGCCTGATTTCTAAATTATTTTGCATTACGGAACTACTCTTCATGATTCGCTTTTAAAAAAGGTTAGCCAGTTTTTTCTGGCTGTGGCCCTGCCTTCCACAGATACAGTAGAGTCTCGCTTATCCAACGTAAACGGGTCGGCAGAACGTTGGATAAGCGAATATGTTGGATAATAAGGAGAGATTAAGGAAAAGCCTATTAAACATCAAATTAGGTTATGATTTTACAAATTAAGCAGCAAAACATCATGTTATACAACAAATTTTACAGAAAAAAATAGTTCAAAACGCAGTAATGCTATGTAGTAATTACTGTATTTACGAATTTAGCACCAAAATATTGTATTGAAAACATTGACTACAAAAATGTGTTGGATAATCCAGAACGTTGGATAAGTGAAACTCTACTGTATATAAACCCCACTTGCCTAGTTTCGGACAAACCTCACAACTTCTGAGGGTTCCTGCCATAGAGGTGGGCGAAACGCCAGGAGAGAATGCTTCTGGAACATGGGATATACAGCAGGGAAAACTCACAGCAACTAAGAACGGGATATTGTTGGGGGCAGGGATGGTTTATGCCTGCGATGCCTTCCACGTGGGTTTTGCTCCTTCCTTCGGTGGGTTTTTCGGTAGGGGGAGGGAGAAGGGGGGCAACATCGTCACAGACACTCGTGCTTCGTGGAAGGAGAGCGGCCCGAGGGAGTGGAAGGGCTGGAGGAAGCCAAGGGGAGGGAGAGAGGGAAGGAGGAGGAGGAGGGAAGCGTGGGATTGCGGAGAAAGAGAAGGAGAGGAAAGCGAGCGGAGCGGAGTCTCTGGAAGGCACGAGCCGGGAAAGAGGGGAAGAGCCTGGGATCCCAGAGCGGGGAGCCGAGGCTTTCGAGGGGGGCGGAAAGCGTGGATGCCGCAAAGCGCCGCCGGGTCTTGGGCTGGGAGGGAGCGCCCCGAGATGCGCGCCGAGCCGGACCCGCGCCGGGAGGGAGGCCCATCGGGAGCCCTGGCCGGGGCCCCGCAGCCGCCCCCGAGGTAAAGCCGCGCCGCCAAGGAGCCGGAGGCATGCGGCAGCGGAGCCCAGCGGCGCCCGCCCGGATCTCTCTCCCCCCGCCGAGCTCTGCCGCCTCCCTCCTGCGCGGGGCCGGGACGCGTCCAGGGAAGGGCACGAGGGACGCCGGGAACTGAAAGCACCACCCCCGGCAGACCTGGAGGAAGCGATGCCGAGGGTCGGGGCCGCGGTGGGGCTGATGCTGAGCGCGCTCTTCCTGGGCGCGCTGCTGGAAGGGCTCCCGCTGAGGAGGCTCCGCCACCCGGGACCCAAGGAGCGCGACTACACCCTCGTGGAGGTGAGTGCGGGGCCCAACGCTTCGCCTGCCTGCACCGGGCGTGGGCAAAAGGAAGAGACCCCAGGCTGGGTTGTTGTATGTCTTTCGGGCTGTGTGGCCATGTTCCAGAAGTATTCTCTCCTGACGTTTCGCCCACATCTATGGCAGGCATCCTCCGAGGTTGTGAGGTGTGGATAAACTAAGATAAAGACCCGAGGCTGTTAGGAACGGTGGGGGTTGAAGTCCAAAACACCTGGTTTGCCCAGGCCTAGTCTACATCACTGGGGCCCCTGGTGGCACAGTGTGTTAAAGCTGCTGAACTTGCGGACCAAAAAGTCCCAGGTTCAAATCCCGGGAGCGGAATGAGCGCCCGCTGTTAGCCCCAGCTTCTGCCAACCTAGCAGTTTGAAAACATGCCAATGTGAGTAGATCAATAGGTACCGCTCCGGCGGGAAGGTAACGGCGCTCCATGCAGTCATGACCTTGGAGGTGTCTACGGACAACGCCGGCTCTTCGGCTTAGAAATGGAGATGAGCACCAACCCCCAGAGTCGGTCACGACTGGACTTAACGTCAGGGGAAAACCTTTACTTTTTTTTTTTTTAGTCTACATTGTGGGAGTAATGCGCTTTGGCACCGCATGAACTTCCGAGGCTTAATGCATTGGAACCTTGGAAGTTGCAGCTCGAGTCTTGCCTCGGCCAAAGAGTGCTGGTGACTCACCAAACGACAAAGGCCTTGTCCAACAGCATTCATTCATTCATATTAAGGATGCTCCGAGGAATCTCGAATATGACTGCCCGGTTAACCGTGGGGCTTGGTATTCTTTTGTTAGGGTTTGGTTCCAGAGCTGCGTCGAAATCCCTTGAGGCTCAAGCCCTTGATTTTACCATTTTGTCCCTCACACAAAATGGTAAAATCAAGGGTATTTGGGGGGGGGGGGATGTTTTCAAACCCTGGCTGGTTGAGTCCATGGATACAGAAGCCCAGGATATGGAGGACAAACTGTGCTAAGGGTTGTGTGTTTTCCGGGTCCCAGAAGCATTCTCTCCTGACTTTTCACCCACATCTATGGCAGGCATCCTCAGAGGTTGTGAGGTATATTGGGAAAAAACTAAGCAAGGAAAGTTTATCTATCTGTGGAATGTCCAGGGTGGGAGAAAGAACTCTTGTCTGTTGGAGGCCAGTGTAAATGTTGTAATTAATCACCTTGATTAGCATTAATGTCCAGGCTTCTTCCTGCCTGGGGGAATCCTTTGTTTGGAGGTGTTAGCTGCCCCTGATTGATTCATGTCTGGAATTCCTCTGTTTTTAGATTGTCGTTCTTTATTTACTGTCCTGATTTTAGAGTTTTTTTTAATACTGGTAGCTATATTTTGTTCATTTTCATGGTTTCCTCCTTTCTGTCGAAATTGTCCACATACTTGTAGGTTTCAGTGGCTTCTCTGTGTAGTCTGACATCGTGGTTTTTGGAGTGGCCGAGCATTTCTGCATATGCTGTGTCCAGGTTGGTTCATCAAGTGTTCTGCTATGGCTGACTTCTCTGGTTGAATTAATCTGCGGTGCCTTTCATGTTCCTTGATTCATGTTTGGGCAATGCTGTGTTTGGTGGTCTCTATGTAGACTTGTCCTCAGCTGCATGGTACATGGTAGACTCCTGCAGAGGTGAGAGGATCCCTCTTATCCTTTGCTGAATGTAACATTTGTTGGATTTTCTTAGTGGGTCTGTAGATAGTTTGTAGGTTGTGTTTCTCCATCAGTTCCCTATGCGGTCAGTGGTTCCCTTGATGTCTGGTAAGAACACTTTTCCTCTGGGTGTATCTTTGTCTTTACTCTCATGGCTTGTTCTTGGCCTTGCGGCTCTTCTGATGTCCATGGTGGAGTATCCATTGGCCTGGAGAGCCCAGTTTAGGTGGTTCAGTTCACCTTGGAGGAGGTGGGGTTCGCAGATTCTTTTTGCACGTCTGCCAGGGCTTTAATTGTTATGTTTGTTTATAACCTGCTTTTTCTCTCCACAAGGAGACAGTTTGGCACCACTAACTGTCATGGCTTCATGCAATGGAATTATTGGACTTGTAGATTGGTGAAACACCAGCACTCTTGACTAGGGAAGGTTAAAGACCTTGTGAAACAACAACCCCAGTGAGCATTGAGCCATGGCAGCTAAAGTGTTGTCCAGCTGCATTCATTCTACAGTGTAAATGCACACTGTGACTGTTCATTTGACTTCCCATGGTGGTTTTCCTCCCTAGAATAAAACTCATGGGACTCGGGTGGCAAATTTGTTCACTGTTTGAAGAAATTGATTAGAGAGCAATAATTTGTAGCTTTTTATGGGTCATAGATTCTTGAGAATTTGACAGTGGATCCCTTTCTCAGAAAATAGGGCTTAAAGACATTTTTCAGTATAGGAGGAAGAAAGATTGCCCTCAGTGGCGCAGCGAGTTAAACTGCTGAGCTGCTGAACTTGCTGACCAAAAGGTCTGCCGTTCAAATTCGGGGAGCGGGATGAGCTCCTTCTGTTAGCTCCAGCTTCTGCCAACCTAGCAGTTTGAAAACATGCAAATGTAAGTAGATCAATAGGTACTGCTTCTGCTGGCCACATCACCTTGGAGGTATCTACGGACAACACCGTCTCTTCGCCTTAGAAATAGAGATGAGCACCAACCCTCAGAGTCAGACATGACTAGACTTAATGTCAAGGGAAAACCTTTACCTTTACCTAGGAAAAAAGATTATAAAAGAACTTCATTGAGGAGATGTCAAGAGTCTTTGGATTGCAGTTGAAGAATTCATGGACTAAAGTGAAACCATGACAGAAAAGACCAAAAAACAGTAAAACAGCATATTAAACATTGGTTTAAGGGTGAATTCCAGAAGATACCTGGAACCATATTAGTGCAAGATCCATGTCATATAGAGATAGACTCTTGCCTTGGACTACAAATTTCTATTTAGTTGTCCAGCTGTGTAAATAGTACTGATTTAAGTCTTTGGGCAGGTTTAATCTGTGTTGGCAGATGTAATTTGTGTTATCAGCTTTAGTTGAGGCCTGTGAAGGAATGGAGTGTAGGGTTTTTAAGGTGTTTTTGCCATTTCACAAAATATGCATACACTCGACAGAGAGCTGCAGCGATTCAGCACTCCCGCAGGAGCACACTTATGTGGTGATGTATCTGTAAACACATGTTGCCCTGTTTTTTAGTAGAGAGGGGCAGAGTACAGCCTCCCTGCTATTACTATACAGCATCATTTCTCAACTTGGGGGTCAGGCCCCGAGGGGTGGGGGGTCAGAGGGGTTGCCAAAGACCAGTATTTTCTGTTGATCATGGGATTTCTGTGTGGAAAGTTTGGCCCAATTCTATTGTTGGCGGGGTTCAAAGGGCTCTTTAATTGTAGGTGAACTATAAATCCCAGCAACTACAACTCCCAAATGCCAAGATCTCTTTTCCCCAAACTCCACCAATGCTCATATTTGGGCATATTGAGTATTCGTGCCAAGTTTGGTCCAGATCCATCATTGTTTGGAATGCACAGTGCTCTCCGGATGTAGGTCACTACAACTCCAAAACTCAAGCTCAATGCCCACCAAACTCTTCCAATATTTTCTGTTGGTCTGTGTGCCAAGTTTGGTTCACTTCCAAAGTTGGTGGAGCTCCGAATGCTCTTTGATTGTAGGTTAACTATAAATCCCAGCAACTACAACTCCCAAATGACAAAATCAACCCCCCCCCCCCAGTCCCACCAGTATTCAAATTTGGGTATTTGTGCCAAATTTGGTCCAGTTAATGAAAATGCATCCTGCATATCAGATATTTACATTATAATTCATAACAGTAGCAAAATTACAGTTATGAAGTAGCAATGAAAATCATTTTATGGTTGGGAGTCACTCTCTTTTTCCATTAATGACATCTAATGATTGACAGCAATGAGATTTATTTAGATTTTTTTCATGTCAGAAGCAATTTGAGAAACTGCAAGTAGTTTCTGGTGTGTAAAAGTCAAAGTATGTCTATATGCTTGCTTGTTGGTTTGTGCCACAACATTTCCTACATGGCTTGATGGACCTGGACAAAATGTGGCACACATATCTTTCACTGTCCAACTTAAAATAACTGAGTTTGAACAAAAAAAACCCATCCCTTTCAGGCCCAGAGCAGAAGGAAAGAAAAGAAACAAAGCAGATTGACTAGCTAGGTGGAGTGGCCCTCTGTCATGTGTCTGGGAAATAAAGAGAGTGAAGCAAATTGGCTGCTGCTAGGTGACATGTGGATGTGAAGATTAGTCAGGAAAGAGAGACAGAGAGAGAGAAAGGGAGGGAGGGATGGTGGAAGAAAGAAAAGGGAGGGAAGGAAGAGAAAGGAATGGGGAAAAGGTATGACGAGCGGGAAGGAAAGAAAGAGAAAGGCAGGAAGAAATGGTCACTCTAGGTTGCGGAATCTGGGAATTGTAGGTCCAAAAGCAATAACTTTTAGAAGCTAAACCAGTGTGATTCTAGGCTGCATCAAAAAGAGTATAGTGTCTAGACCAGGCATGGGCAAACTTCGGCCTTCCAGGTGTTTTGGACTCCAACTTTTACAATTCCTAACAGCCGGTGGGAGTTGAAGTCCAAAACACCTGGAGGGCCAAAGTTTGCCCATGCCTGGTCTAGATCAAGGGAAATAATAGTACCCCTATATTCTGCATTGGCCAGAGCTCACCTAGAATACTGTATTTATTTCTGAGCACAATTCAAGAAGAATATTGACAAATTGCAATGTGTCCAGAGAAGAGTGACCAAAATGGTAAAAGAACTGCATGCCAAGCTTTGTGAGGAGCAGCTCAGGGATCTGATTAGGTTTAGCCTGGAGAAGAGAAGGTTAAATGAGAGCCAGATTTAAATATCTGAAAGGGTGTCATGTTGAGGAGGGATCAAGCTTGTTTTCTGCTGCACCACAGACTAAGACATGGAGTAATGAATTAAAATTGTGGGGGAAAATGATTCCACTTAAATATTAGGAATTGCTTCCTGATGGTAAGAACCTATCCAACTGTGGATTATCTTGCCTTGAAGGGTAGTTGAGTTTCCTTCTCTTGAGGTGTTTAAGCAAAGGCTGGATGACCATCATTTAGGAGGGCCTTGATTGTATTCTCGCATGGCAGGGGGTTGTACTGTACTTTGAGGTTTAATGAAGATAGGGGCCTCCTTTGCACTTCACTGGTAGTCTTAGCAAGGATGTAGCAAGTAGAGTAATTTTGATGAAAGGATAAAACATAGTAATTTCTATGGAGACTTTCCCCTCTTCCACTCGGGATGAAGCTGCTGCTGCTATGACAAGTTCCACTTAGTGTCAACATCTGCCCTGAGTGTGTTCCTGTAAGGTTTATTTTCTCTTCAGTTTTATGGCTTGGGATGAAGGCAAGCTATTTCTTTGCCGGGAGCTGATCTGTCTCCCGCTACTTATTCCTGACCTACCGGCGTCATTCTCTCCCTTCCTGACGTCTGTCCTTGTCTTGGCAACAGATAATTGTCATGTTACAGACAGTGGTAAGTGATAGCTCCAGGTGGGGGCTGGGGGGCAGCTGCTTTTGTGCCTTCTCTGAACCTTGAGGAGGAGGCTGCCTTGGCTTGCTTGCCTTCTCCTTTACGTGTATGGATGGAACGCATGTCCCACCGCAGACTCCCTCTGGATGTGGATGTGCTTTTTACCTTTTCCATTTCCCCCATTAATTAAACCCCCTTCTCTATTGCTTTGTCCTTCGCTGAGACCCAATGTTCTGGCACAAAACATACGCTGAAGCATTGGCCCTTCGTGAAAAGGAGCCTTCTTATTGTGCTTTAACCTTCCCCAGCAATTTCTCTTTTTCAGAACCACTAAATTATCTTGGTCAAGATAGTGTCTGGCAGGGGGCTGAACTGGATGTCCCTTGTAGTCTCTTCCAACTCTATAATTCCTTGATTGTATGAAAAGCACAAGGAAAGAGTTGATTTTCTTAACCTTTCCATAGACAGGAGAGAGGAGGAGTCGTTTTAGCACAACCAGCTCCAGATATTTTGATCTCTCAGGCACAACAGTAAATAGTACCTCACTCTTGCTGAAGTCAAGGTGTGTACCCCTCAAGGGAAAGGTTGAGTTATTTGGTACCTGAGGCAGGAAATCCCTTAAACATTCTTCCTTGACACAAGGAAAACAACAAGAACACCAATATAAAAGTTAAGTTTTAATCAGCAAATTGCTGTCCTTCCATACTCTAACTAGGTTTGCAAGCTCTGATTGTGTGAATAAGAGGCACGAAGGTTACTGCAGACGCAGACTGCAGCCAGGAAATCAGAAGACGTTTACTACTTGGAAGGAGAGCAATGACCAATCTCAATAAAATAGTGAAGAGTAGAGACATCACATTAGCAACAAAGGTCCACATAGTTAAAGCAATGGTATTCCCCGTAGTAACCTATGGATGCGAGAGCTGGACCATAAGGAAGGCTGAGCGAAGGAAGAGAGACACATTTGAACTGTGTTGTTGGAGGAAAATTCACAGAGTGCCTAGGACTGCAAGAAGATCAAACTAGTCCATTCTCCAGGAAATAATTCCTGACTGCTCACTGGAGGGAAAGATATTATTTATTTATTTATTTATTTACAACATTTTTACCCTGCCTTTCTCACCCGAGGGGACTCAAGGCAGCTTACAACACCCGGCAAAATTCAATGCCAAACAAATCAGTAAAAATTAACAGCACATTTAAAACCATTAACAATAATCAATAAGAATACATTATACAAGCATTAAAAACATATAAATTACTATTAAAGGCAAAGATGAAATACTTTGGCCACATAATGAGAAGACAGGAAAGCTTGGAGAAGATCATAATGCTGGGGAAAATGGAAGGAAAAAGGAAGAGGGGCCGACCAAGGGCGAGATGGATGGTATCCTTGCAGTGACTGGCTTGATCTTGAAGGAACTGCGGGTGGCCACGGCCGACAGGGAGCTCTGGCGTGGGCTGGTCCATGAGGTCACAAAGAGTGGGAAGCGACTGAACAACGACATTGTATGAATAATTAATTGAATAAGAAATTACATGAAAGAGCTGATTCATCAAGTACCCTGCATGTTTGTTCCACTCCCACGATCTTTCACCGACCAAAGGCAAAGAAGCCTCCTGAGATAACTATAGGATTTTGGTGGCATTCTTTGGCTGTCACAATGACATCAGAGAAGCAGATTGGTGCCCCCAGATACACAGAGGGCTTGTCAATATCTCTTTAAACCTCCTGCTGTAATTTGCTGTCCTTCTTAATATTTCCCTCCTCCCTCTTGAATGCATGTCTTCTTTGTAGGTTTTGGCTTGTATGTTTTTGCTTTGTTTGTTTTAACATCATGGGGATATGTTGATGATAGGAAAGAGGGCTGCATGTCTTGACTGTATGTCCCTTTTCCAGCTGTCAAAGCCACAAGCTATATTCCAGGAGTTTTTAAAAAGGAGGACTTTTAATTGACTGGGAGGTCATTGAGGTCAAAAGAAGAACTGTTGTGCTTTGGGGGAGTATGTGCTTGGTCTTGCTTGTTCACATAGTAAAGATTGAGACACAGCCTCTTGGGAATCTAGCAATCTACCTCCAGGCTCCTTTATGCTCCTTCTCTCAGTGTTGGGATGCCGGAGGCTGCGCAACAGTAGGGATGAAAGAACCCTTTGCATAGCTCATGTTTGGCTAATTATTCACAGCTGCTCTGTTGCCCCTTATAAACTGTTGCCCTCGGCAAGCATCCATCTTGACCAACTGGTGGGTGAGGAAAGGGGGGAGCAGGCAGGTCCTTAGGTATCTTCGAGGCATATGTAGAGTCAAAACTCAGAGAGCACCAGGTGCTGGCCTCTGTGTAATAATGTCTTCTTCACCAAGATGAGATGAGAGGCGCCACAGATGTCTCCAGTGCACATCTGCTTCCCCCTGCCTCCCCCTTCCTTTGACAGAGTTGTGACTGCAATGCTCAGCCAAGCCAGCTGCTCCTTAAATCTGTACTTTTGTTGAAAGAGACAACCTAGTCTGTCTTTTCCAAGACCGGGTGAATCTGTCAAAAGTGTTCCCAAGAAACTTTGTTTGCATAGAACTCTACATTTGGATATCCCATGCTGCTGAAAGTTTGTGAGAAGAGTGATATTAATACTGCCTGACCACATTTCAGCACCATGTTCATGATCGAGCCCTTCTGGTTTTCCCTTTGAGCAACGATTCACAGGTGGCAAAGCTTGTGTTTTTCACTTACTGGGGAGCATGTGTTCAGGAAATTGGGAAAGGCCTGAGGTGCAGTTTCTAACTTTTGCAATAATAATAATAATAATAATAATAATAATAATAATAATAATAATAATAAAAAAACTTTATTTATATCCCACCACCATCTCCCCAACGGGGACTCGGGGCGGCTTACATGGGGCCATGCCCAGAACAGTACAATATAGCAAAATATAAAACAACCTATCACAATACAATTAAACAATACAATAAATAATCATATACACTGCAACACAAAATCTCTCTCTCTCTCTCTCTCTCTATATATATATATATATATATATAACAGGGCGGGCCGCATGAGACACTTAATTAAAACTTGGGGTGAGAAAAGGATAAGAATACAATCACGGAGACCAGGGACATAAGATAAAAACAATCTAGAGGGTAGATGATGGGGGAGTAACAAAAGAAGTGTGTAATAGTTACTCTCCGAAAGCACATCGGAAAAGCCAGGTTTTTAAATCTTTCCTGAAGGCTAAAAGAGTGGGGGCTTGCCTAATTTCGATGGGCAGTGAGTTCCATAAACGGGGGGCCACAGCAGAAAAGGCCCTCTCCCTTGTTCCCACCAGGCGGGTCTGGGATACAGGCAGTGGCGACAGGAAGGCCTCCCCTGATGATCGAAGAGATCGGGTAGGTTTATGGTAGGAGATGCGGTCACGAAGGTAGGTGAGTCCCAAACCGTTTAGGGCTTTATAAATGATGGTCTGCACCTTGAATTGGGATCGGAAAGTGAACGGCAGCCAGTGGAGCTCCTTAAACAGGGGAGTAGATCTCTCCCTGTAACTCGCCCCCGTTATTAATCTGGCAGCCGAGCATTGGACCAGTTGTAATTTCCGAGCCGTCTTCAAGGGAAGCCCCACGTAGAGCGCATTACAGTAGTCCGGTCTAGAGGTAACTAGGGCATGGACCACCGTGGTCAAATCAGACCATAAATCATAAAGGGGGCTTTTCCATCTAGGTTAACTACAGTGTGAGGAAGCTGAATCCAACTCAATTGTGTGTCCTCAATCAGTGATTCCTTTGCAGGATCAGAGCTGTTAGCTCTCTGTGAAACCTTTATTGTAATGTCCTGGCAAAAAACCTTCTGTGTTCACAATAAGCTTGGAGTTTTTTTTTCTTTTTAAGACACTTCCAGATTTTTTGAAACTTTGGAGGCAATAACCCAAGAGTTGATGAATGATACATTTTCAGTATTTCCTTTTGCATTGAACTTTTAAAACTTGACTAGTTCAAGAATATGAAAATGTATTAGATAGTATCCATTGACAGTTTTGCCCTCAATGGAGTCTACTTCTGCCCCGATAAGGCAAGTCAGCTAGTATTTGCAGAGATGGCCTTATCGTTAAGTGGAATGTGAAAACCACCTCACCTGGCACTTATTTGTGGAGGTGAAGCAGACACATCAAGACAATGTTTGTTTTCCATAAGTCTCTTGGCCTTTCCCTTCTCTTGGAAGACAGACCTGTGTGGAGAGCACACCATGAACCAAGATTGCTGTTGTTGTGTTCCATCAAGTGATTACCAACTTATGAGAAGCCCTAAGGCAATGCTACAACAGGTTTTTTCTTGGCAAGATTTGTTCAGAGTTGTCTTTAATAAACTTCCTCCAATCCCATTGTCCTCTCCAGTGAAACAGTCTATTCCAGTCAAACAGCTCCTATAGTAAAGAAAAGAAAAGTGATTCCACCTAAACATTCAGAAGAACTTCTTTACAATAGGAGCTGTTTGACAGTGCTTCTTACCTGATTCCGTTGATTTGTTTTCTAGTCTCTGGAACCGTAGAGAATGGCTCCTTCTGCTTAATGGTAGGGCTGGTTCTGAACAGTATTTTCTCTGGCAGAGGCAATGGTAGATGTTACCTTTAGTACTATATTTTTGGGATATCCCATCAGGCAGTCTCACGCCTTACTAAACCCTCATTTGCCAGGTAGGATGTGGGGCTGAACTGTGTGAGAGACTATGCAAAATCCCAGCAGACTAGAACAACTAAACATACGAAAGCTAGTCTTGGGGTGTGTCTGTGTTTTTGCAGCCTTTTGGCCACAGCTAGCTGGGCTCCTTAATAAAAAGCAAAGGGACCAGCCATCTCCCTGCTGCTCTCCCTTCCTTTCACGGTGGGAGGGGAAGACAGGCTTCAGGTCCTTTTGATGTGCAGCCCTTGTAAATCCATTGACGGTGCCTTGTGTGTGCGCTCATGTGCGTCCGAACGGGCTCCAGCTCCCTTTGAAGTGCTCCAGCGGTCAGGATGAAAGTGGGATGGAGGGGAAGGAGTCCTTCCCAAGCCATCAAGCCCTAATTGCAGGTAATAGTGCTTCTCAATATCCCATCTGGGGAGGGGAGCATCCCTATTTCCTCTAATCCTGCCGTCCCGTTCTGGGTTCCTGCAGCGAAAAGGAAGTTGCACACAGGGAGCAAGGCTGGGGGACTTGGCCTGCATGTCATTGAGCTCCTAGTAGCAAAATGTAAAGGGCTAATGGGTCCTCTGAGGAGATCCTTGGCATGGTTAAATAGAGCAGAACAGAGGGAAAACGTACATTAAGGGACTGTGTTGTTCACCAAGATTCTAGTTCTGCTTCATTGTTTTAATTGGCAAATTGATCTCCCAACTCTGGCCAATTCTCAGATTAAATGTTTCACCCCTTCTTCCTCCATAAATGACATCACAATTAAAAAATTAAATATACCAATGTGACAGTTTTCTACTCTGCAGAATGTAGCAGATGCAGATAATGTAAAATGGAGATAATGTATATGTTCAAACAGCATACTAATAACAGGCAGTGGGTGATTTAGTCTTGATTTCTCTGCTCTATGGAAACAGAATAGCCATTTTGGTTTATGCCATTTTAATCAGCATCTGGGTAGGAATATCAAAGGGCGGTTGCTTACTGGGGTATTACAGTAGAGTCTCACTTATCCAACATAAACGGGCTGGCAGAATGTTGGATAAGTGAATATGTTGGATAATAAGGAGGGATTAAGGAAAAATCTATTAAACATCAAATTAGGTTATGATTTTACAAATTAAGCACCAAAACATCATGCTATACAACAAATTTGACAGAAAACGTAGTTCAATACACAGTAATGCTATGTAGTAATAACTGTATTTACGAATTTAGCACCAAAATATCACGATGTATTGAAAACATTGACTACAAAAATGCATTGGATAATCCAGAACGTTGGATAAGTGAGTGTTGGATAAGTGAGACTCTACTGTACTTAAAATGTCAGTGTTTAATGTTTTTTAGGAATCTTTCTATTCAACGATCTCTGTTGAACACAATTCATATTCTGCTGGTATATGATGCATGGCTCTGCAGATTGGGGTCTTTTTAGGTGGTGGTGCCTAGATTGTGTAAACTTGCCCTTTAGAAGAAAGCTAAAACATCCTGCTCTTCTGGAAAGTATTTAGCAAACAGCTACATGAGTTGTTGTTCTCAAGCCCTAGATAAATTCCTGCCATGTTAATATACTGGAACCACATCTAAATTTGTGTTTATTTTATGTCTTTGACAAGTCACCTTGTAGATCACTTGCTACAAAAAGCTAATATAAATAATTAAAGAAGAATAACTAAATAAGCAAACATAAAATAGATCCTCTCCCCAGGGTTGTGAGTAATATAAGACAGGAAATAAAAGAAAGCAAAATCATCATGGGATGTAGGCAACATAAACTTAGTTAAATGAGCTTATTCTTTGCATCTGACTTGAAGATGACAGCTAAACCATGAAGCTTCCTTTCTATATTAATCTGCTTCAGAAGAGGGCACATCTTTACAAAGGAGTCAAGCTGTGTGATACACAGGAATTCAGGAAGTTGCCATATTCCAAGCCAGGTCATTTGTCTATCTAGCTCAGTATTGTTGTTTTGTGCCTTTAGGTCAACTCCAACTTACAGTGAACATATCATAGCGGTTTTTTTCAGTAAGATATATTTAAAGGTGGTTTGCCAATTCCTTTCTCTAAGGTTGAGGAACTATGTGACTTCCCCAGGGTCATCAATTGAGTTTCTATGGCTGAGCAAGGATTCAAACTCCTGGAGTCATAGTTCAACACTCAGACTATACACCATGCTAGAACTAGCCCAATACATTCTACGTTCTATGGCAGAAATTCTCTATGAGTTCAGATTCACAGAATCCCAGCTTGTATAATCAGTTACAAGAGGTTTGGGGAGTGGCAGTCCAAAACTTCTTGAAGCCAAAAGATGAATAGTTAAAAGAAAGGAATTAGTGAGCTGGCATAGTAGGACTCAATGTTCTTTAGTGTGCTCATACACAGCTAAAACATTGAACTAAGATGAACAATAATAGAATTTTGGAAGAAAACATACAAGAGTGTGAATCATTTAGAAAATTAAGAAAAAATAAGAATTTTTTCTTAACCATTCAGAAAAAATGACATTAGAATCAATGAACCAACTTTTCAGTGGTGCCTGTTTGAGCAAGACTTGGGACTAGCAGAATTATACAAAAACTATAAAACAATTGGTCCTCTATATCCATGGATTCTGCATCCACAACTTGAATGAATAAATGGATGAATATGTATGTATGTATGTATGTATGTATGTATGTATGTATGTATGTATATGTATGTACATACACACCCCAAAAAACCATGACGGTGTCATTTTATATTAGATACATCATTTTATTATGCCATTGAGTATAATGAGACTTGAGCATCCATGGATTTTGGTATCCACAGAGGGGTCTCGAACCAAACCCCAAAGGATACCAAGGGTCCACTATATAACATAAAGCCAACTGATAAATATATATAATCAAAACATACAAAATTGAACAGCGATATTAAACTAAAATACACAAAGCTTTGGACAACAATAATGTTTTGAATTGAGATTTTCAAATAACAATAGAAGGAACAATTTGCAAATATTCAGGAAAGCAATTCCAAGAATGAACAGAAGGATCTCCCAAATATAGCAAGGTTAGTCTACTGTGTTCTGCAGTAATATGATAGATATTATCAAAGGGGGATGAGGTTTTGAAGTTCATTGAGACCAGTGTCTAAAGTTTCTTGTGTGTAAATTTGAAAAGGAATTAAGCCAAGTTAGATAGATGAGTTAAGACAAAATTGTCTTAATCCATCATATCTGAAGGACACCATCATGGTGAAGGACATAAATGTGCATGTTGATGTATAGTGCATTTTGGTGCTGATGCTTCTATTACTGCTTTAAATTAACAGATCTCTACTTCGTCTGACATGGCTTCAACCAAAGGAGAGGAGATACCTCAGTCTAACAAGGTACGGAACCTGAGGCGAAATGGACGCGCCATGCCACGCCGACAGAAACGCCGTTGGCCATTGCATCATAACTCCAAGAACCAGTTGCAGTCTCTCCAGTCGGGTGGAACAATTCAGGAGGAGAGCACACCTTTTGTGCTGGACTTACAGAACCTACCGGGCTTAGCTAACGTGGATCTGAGTGCCCAGAATCCAAACATCCAGGTAGGCCCATGGGCCGTTCAGGTTATACTTGCTATACTAGAACCAAAGTGATGGAATTCACTGTTAACCTTACAGTAGATAAGCAGGTTTGGGCCACTAGGATCAGCCTTAGGCTACACTAGCCCCGCCCCGAACAAAAACCAGGAGTGGCTGGAAGTCCACTTCCAGTTCTGATTTTGAAAACCCTTTGGGGAGTTGTGGGGTCAAAACAAAACACAGAGAGACTCTGCAGATTGTTTTCAAGAAAAATTGTTACTTCTAGGACTAGCAGTTTTCATTCTTAATAATAATAATAATAACAATTTTATTTCTTTCCTGCCTCTCCTCGTGGCTCGAGGAAAGTTACAGAATAACTAAAACACATAAACATTACAAAAGTAATACAAATCCACATTTAAAATGTATTTCTATAAAAGCTACATATTAAATCATATGTCTATAAAATACATATTAAAATATACAAAACAGAGATTAAACACAAAAGATGCATGTAATATTCATGTTTAAAGAATGGCTGGGTAGGCCTGCCAGAAGAGATAGGACTTTACATAGTTTATAAATTCTGACAGCTGATCTAGGGGAGCTCTACCAACAGGTTATTCAACAGTCTTGGGGCACCTCTGGGTGATGATTGCCAGTGACAGTTTGGCTGACGGTTCTGACTGGCTGAGCAGATGCCTCTCAGAGAACCTCAGTGTGTGGGGCAGATTGTACGGGTGAAGGTGATCCTGTAGGTAACCTGGACCAGGCCTGTAGCCAGGAAGGGGGTTTTAGGGGTTCAACCCCCCCCCCCATTTTTTTCTGGCTACGACCCTGACCTGGACCCAAACTATGTAGGGCTTTAAAGATCAAAACCAACACCTTGTACTTTGCCCGGAAACTAATTGGCAGCCAGTGGACTGACTTTATGATAGTTGTGATGTGCTCACTCCTGGATATTACTGTAACCAATCTGGCTGCTGTATTTTGAACCAACTGAAGTTTCTGAACTTGGTACAAATGTAGTCCAATGTAGAGCACATTGCAGAAGTCCAACCTTGAGATTAACAGTGCACGCACTACCATCTTCAGGTCCTCAAAATCCAGGAAAGGGCGCAGTTTGCGTGTCAGCCAAAACTGGTATAAAGCACTCCTGACTGTCGCATGTACCTGGGCTGACATTTCGAGGGATGGATCCAGGAGCACTCCCAAGCAGCGGACATAGTATTTCAGGGGGAGTGTAACCCCATCCAGGGCTGGTTGACACTCCTCCATCCCCAGATTAAGACCTTTGATGGCAAGCACCTCTGTTTTGCCTGGATTCAGTTTCAATTTATTTTTCCTCATCCATCCCATTACCTCCCTACAGGCATTCATTCAGAGGAGACACACTATCCTTAGCTGAAGCTGTTTTGAAAGGCATGGCGAAATATATTTGGGTGTCATCAGCATATTGATAACACCCCGCTTCATGCCTACAGATGATTTCTCCCAGAGGCTTCATGTCAATATTAAAGAGCCTTAGGGATAGAATGGCACCTTGTGGGACACCACATAACAGCTCCTTTTTTTGAGGAGCAGCGATCCCCAATCGCCACCATCTAGAACCTGCCTGAGAGGTATGACCGGAATCACTACTGCACAGTGCCTCCAATTCCCAGCCCCTCCAGGCGTTCCAGAAGGATGCTATGGTCAATAGCATGGAAGGCCGCTGAGATGTCTAGAAGCACCAACGACACACTCCTTGTGTGTGTCATCTAAGACCGCCTGGAGTTGGAGGGCAACTGCCTTCTTCAGCTGAATTTTCACCTCACTCATCCATGTAGAGAAAATATATACAAAGACCACCCTCTTTAGGATACAGACCAATTCAGCTTTGTTTGGCCTTCCCATAAGGCAGGATGTTTTGGCTCTTTGGATGTTTCTGTCTATATCTTCTGTCAACTCACCCACCATAGGCAGTGCTATAGATTGTAGAAGTTGTAGTCCAAAAAATCTGAATGCCAGAAGTTTTCCAGTCTGGCTATGGAGTGACCATTGTTCTCTCTATCCTTCCAGCCTTTTGTTTTATCCATCCAGTCTGTGTTCCCCCTATAAAGCTATGAAACGAATCAAGTAGCATCCCAGCTACCAACTCTGAATGACCAAGAGTGATTACAAACAACAGGAATGTACTTATGGTTGCATTGCAATGCTTTGATGACCATCCCAACTTCAATTTTTGCCTGGATTCAGTTCCATTTGGCTGCTCCACTTTCAGTCATGCCAGGCCTGGCTTGGTTGAAGAGGAAAGATCAGACAAGAGGTAGATGTCAGGACCACATGTTTGGCACCCTCTTCTTTCACACTGTGATGTCAGAAACAATGAAGAAAGTCTAGCACGTTAGCAGTGCCCAGTACTGTGGAGATCAGCCAAGTTGCTCTAAAATACAGTTTCCCCTTGTGAATTAAAAGTGGTTGGGAAACAGTTGTTGATTTATGTATAAAGGAAGACTTGACATCCAGTATGTTGCAATAGAAGGGCCTCACTCAGTTTCAGCATTTGATGTGGCCTCTTCTATTTGCTGACCCCAAAGTAATCCATTGAAAGGTAGATTCAAGGTCTGGGTGTAATAACTTTTCATAGGGATAATGACTTTTGAGATAGGCTTTAATTCATTACCTTAGTTATTTAATGTGTGTCTGTGTATTGTGTGCTTGCAAGTGGTTTTCAGCTTCCAGCAATCCCAGGGCAAACCATAGTTTCCTTGATAAGGTTTGTTCAGAGGGGGGTTGCTGTTGCCCTTCTTAGGCTTCCAGCGTGTGACTTGTCCAGGGTGTTTTTGTGGCCAAGTAGAGATTTGAACCCTGGTCTCCAGAGTCATAATTAATTTCTCACCACCTTAACTCTTGAACAAAATGTCAGATTTAAAAGTGGGGCTTGATAACACCAAAGAGAGGAATAGCCAGCCATGGAAAATGGTTGGAGATAAGAACAAGGTCAAAAGAACACAAAGAGTGAGTGCCTTTTTTACTCAATCAAGAGGAAGTGTAAAAATTAAGATTGGGACACAAAGTGAGGCATCTGAAGATAAGTTAGGTTATTGAACAGCATTACAGGCCTTGAATTTAGATCTTGTGCTCCTTCTGCAGCCTTACCTGTTACCTTGTTTTCCAGGTGACCATAGAGGTAGTGGATGATCCTCAGGCTGAGATGGAGATGGACTTGCTGAAGGAGACTAGGAATGATTGGTCTCTGACTTCCTCAGAGTGGCTCTCCCATAAAGACCTCTTCTGGCCACTTTTCTGGGAGTACACAGACCCTGTGGAGGAGGGTGATGAAGATGACAACTTGGATACAAAGAGCAGGGGTGACGAAGAGGAAGAGGAAGACTATACTTCAGAGTATGATGAGGAGGAGACGGTTCTGAGTGGAGTGGGAGGTGACTGGGATCAAAGGTGGTCCAATCAGAAGAACTGGATCTTCAAAGAAAAGTATAAGTATGGTGAGTCTTCCTTGGCTGCTCTTGATAGCTTTGTAGAGAAATAGGGGAGGTCATTTCATTCTTTAAGTGGAGCAACAATGTTTTCTTTGTGCCAGAACTCTTGACCTGCTCCGTATTATTCTTCCCAGTTGTGATGTCGCCAATATAAGTGATTCAGCAAGAGAAATATGGGGTATAACTTGCTAAATTTTCAGTCTTCCAGACATTGAGGCCACTTCCATAAGCTTGTGTATGTGTGTTTTCTGTCATATGCATTTATTCATGTGTGCTTTCTGGGTTTATCGCTCAGTTGGTGTGCGTATCATTTAATAATAGAGAGGTGGGGTGGAGGGGTAAAAAGAGGCATGGGTCCTGCTTCAGTACTGTGCTCTGGCCTAAAACCAAAGCACTTATCTATCTTAGCTCCATCCTGTAGGATCCTGGGTTTTGGAGTCTGCTAAAGAGATCTAGTCCTTACTGCTCAATTTCAGGATTAGATCTAGTGCAGGGAATTCTTGCCCTGTTAATCCCAGGATTCCACTGGATGGATCTGTGGCAATTAAAGTATCATTGACGTGTTTAAACTGCACTATACGGATACACCCCGAAAGAGAAAAGGTGGGGAAAGCCTAGAACAATTTTATTTTATTTCTTACTTTGGCTTCATCTTGCCTTCTGCAGATTATGAGGATGAGGAGGAGTGGAGTCCCTGGTCTCCCTGCACTGTAACTTGTGGCAATGGCAACCAGAAGAGAACTCGCTCTTGTGGCTATGCCTGCACGGCCACTGAATCAAGAACTTGTGACCTGCACCAGTGCCCTGGTACTTTCCTTTCCTACTGTCCAGATTTTACTGCTACATTTCCTCTATAGACTGAATTTTCTCTGCTTTTAACTGTTGAAAGCTACCAGTCTGTGTAATGCCTTTGAGTTTCTTTCTCAGCACCTACCTTTTGTGGGGATCCCTTTATCAAAGGTCTGCAAGGACTAGTGAGACTCCAGTAGTAAAGGAGTTTTTTACTGTCTTTAAGTGAAAAGATGGAGCAAATCTGTTTTCTACTATGTCTTGTACAATGGATTCAGATAAGAAAGGAGATTTCAATTAAACATTGGGAAGAATTTCCTTAGATTGCAAACTGCTTGACAGTGGGATGGGTTGCCTCAGAGAGTGGTAGACTTTCCGTTCTTTGAAGGTTTTTAAAAATAGGTTGGATGGATATTCTGTCAGAGATGCTTTAGCTGTGGATTTGTTATGTCAGCAGATGATTGAACTAGATGCTGTGTAATCTAGTTCCAGTTCTGTAATCCTTTTCCTACATTTCAAAAGTCACCCAGCTTCTCTTTGTTTTTTAATTGGTTCAACAAAACACAAATGCCTCTGTATTTTCTTAATGTAAGACAAGTGAACAGGGATAGTTTTTCCATGGCAATACACACAACAAATAGAAAGACTCTTCTGGGCTTGGGCAGATGGAGCACTGTTGCACCTCGGTCTCAAGCAGCACAAATTTTCACGTAGCCTTATAAAAACATGGTTTTTTAAAAAGCTGCTAAATACCATGCTATGTAATATTGCAATAAATTATAACAAGATAACATTTCATTTACAATTTGCTTCATACAATCTGTGCTGGTATGCAGTTTGCAAGCTATAATGAAAACTTACTTAGGGTGATGATTCTTTGAACACACTCATAGCAGCTTTGATCTTGGTCTCCTTCTCCCCTGCTTCTTTTCTCAGATACCTTTGATGCTTAGAGACCATTGGTTGAAGCCTACTTTGGGAGTCAAAAGCAAGCTTTTAGACACTTTGTGTTAGGGGTGAGATGGGGTCTAGGCACATCAAAATGAAGTATAACTCCCCAAATTTCCAGCCAGATTAACCAGAGGATTCTGGAAGCAGTTCAAAACTTGGATAACTCTGGTGTGGTGTCAGATTGTGATCTAGGAGAACAAGGCAGGAATTATTTGCTATGAGGTTTTGACATTTGGTTTCTATTCCTGTAGTGTCTTTGAAATGGAATGTGTCATGTCTTAGGAAGTTCACCAGGACATTTTTTGCTTCTCTGTTTCTCTCAAGGAGCAGATGGGGAGTTGGAGCTCACAACTGAAGAGGCACCCTATGAAGCAGGGAATTCTACAGGGATCATAAACCCAGGTTTGGAAAGTGTTTATTCTTGCAATGAAGGAAACGAGCATCACTGTTAAAGATGGAAAGAGAAACTGATTTGTAATGCTTGAATTTTGGGCTGTTCTGTGCCATCATGTCAGGCTTGATTTATAGAGATTTTGTTACTTGTATCTATGCTCAGGTACTTCCATTGGATTCTACTTTCACCAATCTGGTACACTCAAGTCGCACTCAACTGCATTTCCCACAATCCTAAATCCATAAAGTAAATTGTCATGATTACTAAAAATAATGGAAGATATAGTCTGGAGTGACCTGTACCTCCTTAGGGATTTTTGAGTGCTACAGCAACAAAAATATCTTTTACTTTAAAATGAGGAACATGTACAGAGTGTGTACATTGTTTTCAAACTTGGGAAGCCTCCTGGGAGCTATGAGAAGCCTGAAGACAAGATACACACTCCCTACATACCTTGTTGTATAAGTGAATTTGGTCTTTTCTTGCTGAGGTTATGCTGAGGGAACTTTGGCAGTGAGATCTAAATTGTTGTAGTGTTTGTGGGAGGGAAATATACCCTACTGTTTTGAATTACACAACCTTGTTATAGTTATTATCTGGAGGATATATGCATTTTTGGAAAGATGATGCACACCATTTTGAATTACAGTGGTAGGTATGATAAGCAGTATGTAATTTGTTGAAATAGTAGGTTGGGGCACTCTAGTTTGGGGTCATACTGCTTTAGCATTTTGGCTGTCCTAGCCTGAGTACACTACCAATGACTTAGTGTGGGTTTGTTTGCTTCCCATCTACCTGCTTTCTCCAGATGTAGACAGCTGTGAGAAGTGGCTCAACTGCAAGAGTGACTTCCTCAACAAATACATAAGCAAGGTGCTCACAGACCTGCCCAGTTGCCCTTGCTCCTACCCATTGGAAGCAGTGTACAGTGCCGTCAACTTGCGGGATGAGCGGCAGGGCAAGAACTTCCGTTGGCGGGATGCCAGTGGGCCCAAGGAGCGGCTGGACATTTACAAGCCTACCGCCCACTTCTGCTTGCGCTCCATGCTCTCTCTTGACAGCACTACGCTGGCGGCACAGCACTGCTGCTATGACGAGAACACCAAGCTCATTACGCGAGGCAAAGGGGCTGGAGCCCCCAACCTCATCAGTACGGAGTTCTCCCCTGAGTTGCACTACAAGGTAGACATGCTGCCATGGATTCTCTGCAAAGGCGACTGGAGCAGGTACCACGCAGTGCGGCCTCCCAATAATGGGCAGCAGTGTGCTGACAACCCATCAGAGGATGAATACCTTTCTCAGCTACAGGAAGCCAGAGAATATTAGCACCTCCAGAATAGAGACTTTGAAGAGCACAGCATCTTTGGGCTACCACACAGCATCCTAAAGAGCCAAAGGGGACCTCTTGCCACCACCCTGCCATTCTGTCAGTGAACGTTTGTGGTTTACAGAACCATCCTTTGTGTTGCATTCCCTTTGTAACAAGGTAATTTGTAATAAGCTTACAAACCGATTCTTACGATTGCTCTGGCCACCTCCTCTCTGAACCTTTATTATTTCCTGGTGGTGGCATTTCTTAGCAATTCCTGTGGTCTCATTGGTTCATACTGAAATGCATACTGTACCCAGTGAGGAGGTGAATGGTGGTGGGCACAGCCCCTGAAGACCACACTTTAATGACTTCTCTTGACTCATTTTATACTGTGCTCACAAATGTCACACCCGCAAAACAGACTTCAGAGTTCTTAAGGCATAAACCTACAGGGTGCTTGATTGTTTTGTATCGTGTCCAAAATTATCTTTGGTGTAATACACCAATGTTATGTTTTAGATAAAAGGGAAATATTGTTAGATAAATTCAGAATTTGGTGGTAAGGTTCTACCATCTTGAAATGGTTCCAGGTAAGAGAGAGTGTGTGTGTGCTATCTTCCTTGTGATATTATATTCTACACTGTTGCTAGGGTTTGGGGGCTGAAGATGGGTGAACTGAAGGGCTGGAATGTGTGCATGAAAACATAGACCTTAAAGAAGAGAGTTAGGTGGGAGATCAGGCTAATTAGGGCTGATAGAGATGAAATAACTAGGTCCAATTTTTACCCAGAAGATAAGAAAAGGAAACACCCAAATATTTTAATCCTACTTCTAAATATTTCAGAAACCAGGGAGAAAAAGACAACAGATTTAGAACCAGATTTTCATGGTTTGGGGATAGAGAATATGCCATACAAGGAGAAAACTCTGAATTCACTTCATGCTGTCTCTAGTAAGGGCTGGAAAAATATGCTTCTGGTGGTAGTTACTACTTGTCTGGAATAAGGTCCATTTGCATGGCACCATTATTTATTATATTGCTCCACTTTTCATTGTCCTAAATGCATCTTACAGAATCCTGGGGTTTGCAGTTTGGTGGGGCATTAGCTGGGAATTATAAATGCCCCTCCCTAATCTGCAAGAATTTCATAGAATGGAAACATAAAGTGGAATCAAAGTGCTATAATCGTGTGAATCAACTCTAGTTAATGCTTGGCCAGCTGGACCAGTTGTCTGATGCAGGGTAAGGCAGTTTAATGCATTCCTGCCCTGGTAATCTACAAGACTGAATACTACTGGTCAAGGACAGGTAGAAAAGCAAGGAGCCAGTTACTCCAGCCAAGATTGTTCCATCCCCTGTATGATGGAACATATTGGCAGGGGTTGGACTGGATGGCCCACAAGGTCTCTTCCAACTCTTATGATTCTATTAAGAGAGGCAACAATCAATATCCACCTGTGTATTTTTGTAGGCATCAAAATTCCACCTGTACCATGTTAACAGAAAAAGTGAAGAATCATGCGTGTGGTTTAGCCCTGTAAAAAGTTTGGTATAGATTCCTAGGAAAACTCCCTCTGTTCAATTCAGATCTCCTTGACCCCGTCAAAAAGGTGTTGTCTCTTGAAACGAGCAAACACTTTGAAACCACGTGTCTTCAAGCTGTTTGCAATTCTCTGAGTTTCAGGACAATTGTTTCTAGCCTATTTTATTTTATGGCTCAGGTTTTACCACATATGAAGCTATCTTAAACATTCTCTTTTTAAAAAAATCTCAAGTACAAACCTCTGATATTTTCCAAGATTCAGATGGTTCTTATATGACCTCTAGCGGCCACCTAAGGGAATTTAGTAAGTATATCATTAAGTTGAAATCAAGGGTGAAAAACTGAACCTCAGCTCCTGCAGATATTCCTTCTGTCACTGTGGTGGTCATTGGGTGTTGCTTTCACTCCAAGAGATCAGTGATGGGACAAAGCATCTAAAACTGGCCAAAAATATGTCACAGGAGTTTCTTCTGATTTAGGTTCTGGGCTGTAATGGAAATTTGGGAAGCTTGAGAGAGGTGTTAGAAAAAGGCAATTGCATGGTTAAGATGCTTTTGTCCATTTAGGGGTAATAGTGGCATGACTCCACATTTTATTTTTTAGAGGTAGCTTGGTGGACATAAGAATGCTCCCCAAAAGTCAATGGAAAGAGTGCACATCGGCTGTAATCCTATGTAGTTCAGTATACCATGGAAGTTCCACATGTGGATTCTTGGTATACTTTGCCATTGGTCAGTATCCAGACTTACTGTAAAACCACTAAAGCTTGCCACCCACATTCATTTATGCCTAGAAGTGAGAAGGAGGTATTACAAACATTTTGGCTCGATTATGTCATTCATGGATTTCTCTTGATGTAATATGAGCCCCTGGTAACATGGCATAGCGGGTTAAACTGTTAAGCTGCTGAACTTGCTGACTGAAAGGTCGGCAATTTGAATCCTGGGAACAGGATGAGCTCCCACTGTTAGCCCCAGCTTCTGCCAACCTAGGAGTTCAAAAACATGCAAATGTGGGTAGATCAATAGGTACCGCTCCACTGGGAAGGTAATAGCGCCCCATGAAGTCATGCCGGCCACATGACCTTGGAGGTGTTTATGGACAACACCGGCTCTTCGGCTTAGAAATGGAGATGAGGACCAACCCCAGAGTCAGACTCGACTGGACTTAATATCCAGGGAATACCTTTACTTTTTAACATGTTCCCGAGACATGTCTGCAGTTCTTTCTACTTTTCTCTTGATAGAAACGGCTGAGAGTTGAAGGTTTGGCTGGCTCTATCCTTGGCCACGGGGTGACTGTAAAGGGAATAAAGGAATACCAACCTCCACAGCAACCAAAAATAGACCTTCGCGGGCATAGGGTCAATTTACATATGCATTTGCCACTAAGAGATACCACCCATGGCATGCAGGGCACACTTTTTGTTATTATTTTTTGTAAAGCTCTTTTGTCTTCAGACATAAACTTAAACCAGAGGGGATTTTTACTGCTCTTCCTCTACCAGAGTATCTTTGTGTTAAGAGTTATGTCTTCTAACAAAACGGCTTCAGAAATGAGAATTCCAGGGGGACTCCTTCTGATTTCAAAGACCCGCAACTTGACACTTAAATTTTTATAGCTCTCTCTTCCCTCTGCCCCTAGTATATAGAGTGGCAGATAGCTTAGCAGTAGGGAGGAAAAGCTTTCATGCTATTTTTACAAAGTATTGCAATATAATATGGTGCAGTTTTTTTCTGGAATGTGAGATGCAGGACAAGACGTTAATTAAATACTAATGCTGCGCTACCATAACTTGCTAGCAGTAGAACTTCCTCCACCTTTTCTCCCTGTAGAACATGAACCCAAGAACTGGGATTTGTCCTTTTCTCCTATCCTGTCTCTCTCCCCCATCCACCCAGATAGGTTTGTCTTGAGCAGGCATGTATTTGTATGCATATATCCTTATAGGCTTTTCCATTCATCAGGGTACAATCAGCCCTCCACATTCATTGGGGATAGACCAGGCATGGGCAAACTTCATCCCTCCAGGTGTTTTGAACTTCAACTACAGTAGAGTCTCACTTATCCAAGCTAAACGGGCTGGCAGAAGCTTGGATAAGCGAATATATTGGATAATAAGGAGGGATTAAGGAAAAGCCTATTAAACATCAAATTACGTTATGATTTTAGAAATTAAGCACCAAAACAACATGTTATACAACAAATTTGACAGAAAAAGTAGTTCAATACGCAGTAATGTTATGTTGTAATTACTGTATTTACGAATTTAGTACCAAAATATCATGATATATTGAAAACATTGACTACAAAAATGGCTTGGATTATCCAGAAGCTTGGATAAGCAAGGCTTGGATAAGTGAGACTCTATTGTACCACCATTCCTAACAGCCTCAGGCCCTTTTCTTTTTCCCCTCAGCCACTTAAGTGTTTCTTTTTAGGGACTAGGAAAAGGAAGGGACCTGAGGCTGTTAGGAATTGTGGAAATTGGAGTCCAAAACACCTGAAGGGAAGGCCCAAGTTTGCCCATGCCTGGGATAGAAGTATGGTACTCCTCAGAAAGTGAAATATTGCAAACAATGAAATTGCTTTAAAAAAAAACAAAAACAAAAAAACAAAGAACGCCTCTAGGAATTCCTATGTTTTCCAGCAAACCTCTGTGGTCAATTTTTGTTGAAAGTAAAACAAAGAATCACATTGGGGGACCTAAAGTTTCCTAGACAGGCGTTCTGAAAGTCTATGGAGAAAATGGACCATAGAACCATATTGGAGAACCTAGAGATTCCTAGGGAGAATTTTTTTATCAGATCTGTGAATAATGAAGCCCCACAAAAGTCAAAACTGCAAGTGTACCCCTGTCTGTAAGAACATTATTTTTGGTTGGTTTGTGGAAGATCTCCCACTATGTTCTGCCTTGCCCTTTTCTCCCTCTGAACTGTTTGTTTCTGGTGGTTTTCTGGCATTTTGTGGATATTCCAGTTGGTTAAACTATATACAATGGCCACAATTTAGACACTGCATTTTTGTTGGCAGCGGAACCTGCCAGCATGTACACGCAATGCTTGATAGCATCTTCTACTCAACCTCGTGCCCATCATATAGAATTAATTACAGTTACCATTATCCCCAGCTAGCAAGACCATGGAAAAGGTTGCTCTGTGCTGGGAATGGGGAGCCTGAATTATCTGCCAAGGGGTGTAGGCTGGGGATGATTCTGTCAGTCACAGGCATCTGTAAGGGTTTCACTCTCTCTGCTTCCTGCACACTCAATGCTGTTGTTTCATAAGCACCTTACCCTCCCAGAAAGCTTTGCAGCCTCATTTGGATGAGTAAATATTAAAGAACAAGGATGTATTTTTATACAATTTGACTATTTTGTTCAGCAATTTCTATTTAAGCTATAAAAGTATTGTATATTGTCCTTGCCCCATAATTTTATTGCTATATTGGTATATATATTAAGAGGTACAAAAAGGCATTTATGAGAGCTTCTTTATCTGACATTAGATGAAAGCACTTTATTTCAAAATACGTGTGTATGTGACCAACATTATTCAATTATAATATCACTCTGTGGTTTGTTTCTTTGAAAGGGACAACACAATGCCAAATGCTGTTTCTTTTTAGGGACTGGGGGAGCTTTACCATCTTCTGTGATATTTCTGTTTTGATTGTGATGGGGGGAGTTCAGAGCCAAAGTAAATGCTTTCTCTTTTGGGAAAAAGACTTCTGTAGAAGAAGCTCTCAGGAGAACATTAGTTCAGTCTTGTTTAGAAATCAGTCTTTCCTATAACATTTAGACATTCCTAAGAAAAAGGCCTTTGGGAAGGACTTCTTGTTGCTTTCCAAAGACAGGTAATTAGTTGTTCATGTGGTTCTTCTATGGCAGTGGTAAGGAACCGGTGTTCTTCAAGATATTACCGGATTACAACTCTTCATCATCCCTAACCATTGGTGGTCGCTGATGGAGACTGCAGTCCAGCAACATCCAAATGACTACTTGTTCCTTATCCCTGGTTTTATAGGGTGGAGATTTGGGTCAGATGTTCTCCATTGCTGGTTCGCTCACTCTGAGTCCCTCCCGTTTCTGGTTTTTCCTTTGTACAGTATTTATTGCTTGTAATGGTTATGATAGCTTAAGGAATGGATATGCTGGTGGTGTTGAATGAGGCCTCTTTCAGGAAGAGGGTGTGGGTGCGGGCATAAGGTGCCAAAAATTGAAGCAAGATGTCAAAATATTCTCTTACAAATAAACTTTATTATTAACACACAGCCTCATATCTCAATTTCTGAAGGCTTGACAGCAAATAATCTTTTTGTTCCAAGGTTTACAACTAAAAGTCTAGAAAAGGAGAGGGCCACTGCACAGAAAACTAGGGTCAATTTTCCCTTCCCACAAATCAGGCTATGCTTTTCTACCCATCTTAAACCTGTTTCTTTATTTAGCCATGTATCAATCAATATGGAAAATTGTCAAAAAAACAAAGAAGGCAGGATGTTTTCACTGAATTTTTCAAATGCAAAATACTGCCACAAAGCAGACCGAGAAGGAAGCTTATTAATTGTCAGAAGAGCTTTAAATATACAAGTTGAGCATCTTATTCAGAATTCAGAAATCCGAAATATTCCAGAATTGTCCACATGGGTTACTGAGATAGTCGACAGCTTTGCTTTCTGATAATTCAGTGTACATCAACTTTGATTCATGCACAAAATTGTCATGTTTTGACTTTGGTTCAATCTCCAAGATTTCCTATTAAGTACATATATGAAAAAACAAGTTTTCAAAAATCTAAAACAAAATCCAGAACTCCAGTCCCAAGCATTTTGGATAAGCAATACTCAACCTATACCAAATAACAGCACTTAACAATTGCACAACACATTCGAACATGAGCTGTCAAATGTATCTTTTGGAGCTAGATGAGGAAATGGACAGCACTCCTCAACTAAATGATCAGTAAAACAGACTTATACAATTATATTTGTTAAATGAAATTTTTGCCATCATTTTGTACCCCAAAAAACTGTAAATCATGGTGATGAACAAGGAGCACCATAGTTGGAATGCCATAGGCCTCACCCTATGCTAACTTCCAGGCCTATGACAGAGATCACATTACCCATTAAAAATATTTCCTCTTCATGGTCTCTGTGAATCACACAAATGGGAGTTACCACCAAAAATGTATCTCTAGGGCTTTTGAAGGGTCTGAGTGTGCTATGTGCAGGCGCAGATTGACCCATTTGTGTGATTTTTTTAAATGACCACTTTCCTGTAACAGTGACAGCCAGAACTGAAGAACGGAGTTTTATTTTTACTTTGTATATTTGTATATAGGTTGGAATCTTCTCAATGTTTTATGTTCATATTGAATTTTCTTACAGAATGATCAAGGGACGTTCTATTTGATTGGCAATGTTCGCATTCTGTTCAAAACTACTGGATTGCACATG
Source organism: Anolis carolinensis (assembly GCF_035594765.1). Classification (NCBI taxonomy): domain Eukaryota; kingdom Metazoa; phylum Chordata; class Lepidosauria; order Squamata; family Anolidae; genus Anolis; species Anolis carolinensis. The sequence continues at coordinate 331,863,067 of NC_085841.1, read as the reverse complement.
GAGTGCTATTATTCATGTGGATGAGACTTCTTTACTGATACATATCTGGTCCTGTTGAAATGGTAGTACTACATTGGTTGCCTTTGGTTGCACACTGTTGCCATTCAACACAGAGGTCTGCTGCACAATATCCCTGCAGTGTTGCATGTGGAGATTTATGTTTCAGATGATGATATAATCCTGCATTTGACTCTGCTATAGCCATTGAGGAGGGTGGAATGGAAGAGCAATCCTTGCAATACTCCAAAAAGACCGACTTGTACAACACTAGCAGGATTTCAGCTAATGAGTGATTAGTGAATGGCCAGCGACTCCCAACCACCACCACCCCAGTCACAAACCTAGCAATAACTCCTCTTTACGTGCTGGAGGAGGGCTATCCATTTCTTCTTCCTGCAGATCTGCAGAGATGTTCCATCTGGCTTTTTCCAGCAAGATAACAAAGTCCCGACACCTCTCTGGTTTGTCTTCATATAGATTACTCACACAGCTGGAATATTGCCTGCACAGACAAGGGTGCCAAGCCAAGCCACGCCTGTCCATGAAAGACGTTGGCCTCACAGATCCCCTTCAGCTAAGAATGCCAAGCACTCTCCTGGGGGACCAACAGGCGTGTGTTAGCAAGCAGCTGAATTTGCCAGCATCAGATTTCAAAGCTCTCTGTAAAGCTACAAAGTGAGTTCCAGCTGCCCAGGGAATGGGTGTGTATTTAAGCAACAGGGTGCTACTGAGGAGTTTGATGACAAGTCCAGAGAGGAGCCAAAATCGTCTGTCCACAAAAGCAGCCACTTCTCAAAAAGCAGCCTTTGCTGGGGACCAGTAAGAGCAACTGGTTAATCAGCATTATCCAGATGAAATTCTTTGCAGGAAGACTGCAGTGGGAACATCATACGACCCTAAAGTTTTTCTTCAATTATCTATGGCAAGCTTCAAAACTGCATGCTCCCCCTACACCTCCTAATTTCTTAGTCATTATGTTCCTATCATTGTAGCTTCTTATATTGTGTGCATTTCAGTTTATCAACAAATAGTGTTGTCTGATAAATGGAGAGAGTGCCTGCCAATCCTGCAGTCCAAAGCTTACACAACATCAATCCAGCCATTTTGTTTTTTTTCATGTCATGAGTGACTTGAGAAACTGGTGTGAGAGAATTGGCCATCTGCAAGGACGTTGCCCAGAGGACGCCCAGAAGTTTTTGATGTTTGTATCATCCTTGTGGGAGGCTTCTCTCATGTCCCCACATGGAGCTGGAACTGATAGCAGCTCATCCATGTTCTCCCCGGGTTGGATTTGAACCGGCAACCTTCAGGTCATCGGTCCTGCTGGTACAGTCCTGCTTAACCCAGCGCGCCACCGAGAGCTCCATCAATCCAGAAATTGGGCTGGTGCTGCTGTTGAATTCAGACATCAACCATAGCTCTGAAGCGAATGTTATGATTCACACTGTAAAACTATGTAATCTTAGTGAGAGCAATTACAGATCTATTCTTTTTCTCAATCTATAACTGCAATACTGAAGGTAAACCATTGAGCTTAACCTTGTTACTTACAGTACATTTAGAAAACTATAAATGAAAGGCATGGGAAATCCATCTGCTCCCATCTCAACAATAATATACCATATTTCTGACATTCAAACTGCCCTCATCTGTTTTCCTACATTGGGGTAGACACAAGTGATCTCTCTTCAGGCCAAGTTTTGTCTTCATGCTCCAGTAGAAGGCCAACCAAGTTGTTCTTAACCAAAACTCACAACTGGTTTTGACTTCCATTTACAGCTTCCAGATTCATTGCCGTTTTACGAGGGGACGGGAGCCCATTTTTCAAAAAGCAGATGCCAAGGATTTAGTGAATGCCAATAAGTCATGGGACCATTTTAAAGAGACTCTGGGTTGCATATCAGAGGCAGTACGTCCTCCTCCAGCCTTCATCTTCCTGAATCAGCACACACAGAGAAATCCCGTGGCTGCTTCAGTGGTTGAAGTTGTTGCACACAAATCAAATTATGTTTCATCACTTATTGAACGCGAACATTTTGGGCCCATCCACACTACACAATTACAGGGTTACATTCCACTTGAATTGCCATGGTAACATCACATGCAAAACTGAGATTGGCAATTTAGTAGTATATAGAAGTCTCAGCCAGAGAGTTTAAGTGCCTACTCAAGTTGCAGTGTAGACTGGAGGCAAGGAAATCTGCTGCTGCAGGACTGGATAAAACCTTGAACTTCCTGCAGCATATTATACTGCTAGACAAACAGAACAGAATTTATCTCAGAAGTATTCACCACTTTGCAAACATATTATGTGCACAAAAATGTGGCTTACAATCTCTAGGCAATGTCTCTCCTAATGTTTTGAGTTTTCAACAACTCAGTTTTACTGGGCCCTTTGTATGACATGATCCTGTATCACAGAAGTGTGACTTTACAATAATGAGGTTACACCACTAATAGTATATGCAACCATGTTACAGAGTTCCCACAATGTGTAACTGGGTACTGCACAAAAGATGTGTTGTTGAATAACAGAGGCACAATGAATGACAGGGACATTTTTCCAGTTGTGTGAATGGCACCTATGACTGTGCATGTCCTCCATTCTGGATTACCAGTGCCCTTGGCTCTGGTGGGGCCCATTGCCCATCTCTCATAGAATCATAGAGTTTGGAAGAGGCCCCAAAAGCCATCTAGTCCAACCCTTCCCTGCAGGAACACAAAGCAATCCCAACAGATGGCCATCCAACCTCTGTTTCAAAACCTACACAGGAGGAGACTCCACCAATCTCTGAGGCAAACAATTCCACAAACAGTTATTGCTCTCAGGAATTTATTTTCCTGCAGTTGGAACCCATGGCCCATAGAATATAAACCTGCCACTTCCTCAATATGAAATGTTTCAAATATTTAAACATGGCTATCACGTCTCGTCTCATCCTTCTCTTACCTCGTGAGCAAAGGCACTCTATTCAAGTTGCCATACAGCTGTGCATTGCAAGGCTTGTGAAATAGTGACATTGCTCTGTCTATGCAATGGCTCCAGTAACACAACTACCATGCCACCACCCTGGCAATGCTGCAGTTCTAAATTGTACAATCATTAATTGGTTTATGTCAGAAACTTCAAGTAGGATGCCAGCCATAATCTTAATTTCTCAAAAGCTACCTTTCACCTTACCAGGTTCACCACTCAGTGTTTTGTTTCACTATTTTACATTGAGACTGGAATTAAAAAATGAATGCATATTAAACATGTTACAGAGTTCCAGGTTTAAACTCCTTCCAAAATTTTTGGCAGCAACAGGCTCTAAATAGAAAATGAATCTGCTGCAGCAGCTGTATGGCTTCACTGAGGAACAGTACGCCATAAAGCAGGGTGTCAAATTCATGTTCACATCTGCCTTATGGTTTCCTTCAAAGGGCCATTAAACACATGGGTGGAGGGCCAACTATAATTTCTTTTTACATAGTGGTTGGTGCTCTTTAGTTTTTACCCAATTTGGGTCCCCAGTTGTTACTGAACGACAGCTCCCATCATTTTTCATTATTTGCCATGCAGACTGGGAATAATGGGAACTGCAACCCAACAGCACTTGCGCCTCTGAGGCTGGGGAAAAGTTAAAGGATATTTTAAAGTCAGACATCATATCCACACGACTACTTTCCTGATTAAACAGAACAAACTTCAGCATTCCAGATGATACTATATCACAACTCCCATCAGCTCTAGTCATGATGTCTAATGATGAGGAATACAGGTATAGTCCAGCATCTGGAGGGCCACATAAAATGACATGGCAGGTTAGATTCGGCCGGCAGGCTTTGAGTTTGACACATGTGCCACAGAGGAATATGGCATGAGACCTATATACATAAGATTTACAGCTGGAGATTAATAGAACCAGAGATGACTTATCCAGAGACCATTGCAGAAGGGTTTCTGACCACTGATCTTCTAAATATTTTGAAGCCAACTGTTTCACTGCTATTGGTCCTGTCCAAGGAGAAAATTGGGAGATATGTGAATATTATATTGATTTGTTCTGTATTATTTTAATCCAAGAGCACTGAGTGCCAGAAAATGCTCAATTATCTATGGTCCAGGAAGTTGGGAATGACTGCCCTCTTGTGGCCATCTCTATTCAAAACTTGCCTGAAGGAGCTTGGTGTTGACTGAAGCCACTCAACTGCAAGACTAAGATCTTATCTGACATACTTTACAGGACACAGGAGGATCAGAGAGGCTGCTTTCTATGCTTGGAGGCTCCCCCTTCCCTGGATCAACACAACTGGAAGCTGCTAAGTACAGATCTCCCACCAGCTGTGAGAGTATGTCCAGAGAGAACAACAGAAAATAGAAATACTGGGACATTTAACTGAATGAGATTTCATAAGCAAAAGCTTCCTTCTAGAAGACATGTCCATTTCTCTCAGTCTCTTCTAACCAGAGTTAAGCATCCTAGGAAAAAGTCCTCTTGCACATTTCCCCTGGAATTTAGGCAAACAATGATTAAAACACTGGTCTTTTCTACTTTGAAAGTCTACGCTTGAATTTGCTGGAATAACAGCATGACTGTTATTGATGCAATGTAAAGAAAAGCGGGGCCCATCAAATTGCCTCAGAGTTAGACTCATCTAGGCTTAATCAGAAGCACATTATTATAGGAATATGGTGGCATCGTCACTTCACATATTTCCTTTAAGGAAAAGATATCAATACAGGCAGTCCCCGAGTTAAATATCCAACTTACATAAGTTTCTATTTACAAATAGGGCCAAGACAACAGAAAGTGAGATAAATTTATCCCTAGATGGGAAAGTATTAAGAATTAATAATGTAAGAATTAACATGGGGAACAGGTTTCTCCACTGAAGCTTTCTCAGAAATTCTTATTTCCACAACTAGCCATTTTTTTCATAATCCAGTTATCACAGGGACAGAAAGTGGGGTGAAATCTTCTAAATAGGTCACAGACAAAAAAACAAAACAAAACAAAAATTATAGGATGTTAATCCTTCCCTATGCTATCCAAAACTAAAAAGAATACATTTTTGGCTTAAGTTACAATTCAAAAATTTTACCTGTTCAGATGTGCATACACATTCAACTTTGGAACAAACCTGCAGAACCTATCTTGTATGTAATTCGGGGACTGCCTGTATATTAATTGAAGATGCTCCCCCATTCTGATAATATTGTGATTCTGAGTAAGGCTAGAGGAGGAGAATTGCATGCAAAACCTTCAAGACCGTTATCAGGAAATCAAGCTGCCTAAAGAAACATGTGAGACATTATTGGTCTGTTACTAATATTATGCCCCCCGCCCCAAATTGATTGGTATAAGGAAGTGGTGTATGTGTGTGTGTGGGCTTTACCATGCGGTTTTAGGGTAAGGTACCTCCCACAACTACCTGCTGGGACCCCAAGATAACAGTGCTGCACAGCCACTTTTCCTTCAATATAGATGCTATAAACCTCCAATAGTCCTACTATGCCACAGTTTTAAAGCAACAGCGTCTTCTTGAGTGCTTTCTATATTGTACCCACATGATCTTCTATGCAATGTTGTACTTTATGTAACAAGTTTTGCTCCAGAAAAAGCTTCTCCTAGAGTACAGTTGTTGTAGCAGTCAAAGATCCATGTATGTTATTCGTTATGCATGCAAGCAAGACTAATACCTGAATAAAGGTACTTGGCATTTATGTAGTTTTTGTCCTTAGCTTGTGTGTATTTGAGGTATCGCTGCCCACATCCCACATAGTTTTCATTCTTCTTTTTGAGGGCAATATTTTTTTTTCTGCCAATACTGCCCATTTCAGAGAAAGATAGATATGACAGCACATCAGGCAAAAGGATGTAGCTTTCCACTTTTTAAGTCCAAACAAATTAGAATGAAGTCTCAATTTTTTACTTTTCCTGGTAAACCTTAAAACATTTATCATCAAAAAAGAAAATGGAACAGGTATTTGAAACCATGCCGAAATACATTAAGAGTTTTCTAGCCTGAAAGGTATTACAGTAGATTTACTACAGAATTTCTGGAAAATGAGGATTTTAAAAAAACTTGCCTTAAACTAGGATACACCATAAAACAGTGATAAGAACTGTACAGTCTTCCAGATATTGCTGAATTGAAATGCACCATCACCATTATATCGGCTCTATTTGCTGGAAGTTGCAGTTTGAACAATATTGTGAGAGCCACACAACTCCAATCCTTGTTCTAAATCTGCAGGCCGGATCACAATACTTCTGAGGGAGGGTGAGGGAGGGAGGAAAAAATATAGGATGATTTGGAAGGCAAATGTTAAAGAAAGGGAAGTACTACTTTTATGATTATGAATATAATATTCAATAAAATGTTTGTTTGTTTTTTAAAAAAACAATGCTTTTGTTTCTCTTTGTTGAATCCTAACCAAAGGTCTTAGATATCTATAAGTCAAGATTCTTTCTTGAGAAAAGACAAACGGCATACCTTCTTTAAGTTACGTTTATTTAGCAATACGGGTGTATGTACATTTATGAGAATCCACCTTTGAATCCCCTGCAGCAGGAGACATGCACAAGCAGCGAAGACTGAAATCCGCACTGCACAGGGGCCTCCGAGGCCATCCTCCCCTCCTCTCATCACAACAGTGAAATAGAGGATAAGAAAGGGACAGACAAGAAGCGAATCAGTTCACACGGTAGAATCCTTGGGTCAAGACTCTCCACATTCGCCAGTGTTAAAACAACCGGGCTCCGTAACCAAATGTCTGTTTAATGCCCTCAAAGTAGTAACGTTGCCAGCCCTCCCTTGTTCTCTCTTCCTCGCTGGCTGGGATGCCCCTCCCTTCCAGGCGGACTTCTGTTTCACCATCTTTGTCAATGAAGGTCAAGTTGATGGCTGCAAAGTGTCCTGGAAGAACCACATGAACTGTGACACCAGAGCAATGCAACAAAGCAAAGCACCTGCTTCTTTCCTACTAGAGTTGGAGAAATCTGCTCTGTCTTTCCAGGAAGCCAGGAAACCATTCAGAGCATTTAATTTTATCAAGGGTGTCAAACACATTTTCATCGAGGACCACATCGCCTTCTGGCTGCCTTCAAAGGGCCCTTGAATCCATGGATGGAGAATCCCTGGACACAGAGGACCAGCTAAAAGGTGTTTACATAGTGGTCGATGCTCTTTAGTGTTTACCCAATTGGGTCCCCAGATATTATTGAAGGACAGTTCCCATCACTTTTGATTATCTGCCATGTGGACTGGGGATGATGGGAATGGCAACCCAATAGCACTAGTGACTCTGAAGTTGAGGAAAGGTTAAAGGACATTTTAAAGTCACATATCCACAAGCCTTGTATTGAAATTCAAACCCCACTCTCCCGACCAAACACAACAAAATGCAGCCTTTCTGATGTTACTGCATCACAACTCACATCAGCTCTAGTCATGATGTCAAATGATAAGGAATGCATGAGTTGTAGTCGAGTATCTGGAGGGCCACCTAAAATGATATGGTGGGCTGGATTTGGCCCGTGAGCAATGAGTTTGACAGGTGTCCTATATGATGCGAGATGTTACCAGTAATAAGTATGGGTAACACCAGCACTCCAAAAGTCATGGGGACAAGCAAGGCTTCTAAATTACTGAGACTTGTCTGCACCTTTTCCTATGGTATCATACAGGAAAGAGAACCAACACCTGTGTAAAGAGCCCCCAAGTATGAGGCTATTATTTTATTATACACAACAGAATTACTTACCTTCTGGCCATGATTTAAATCTCCACTTCATGGCAATCTGCTTCTCAGGAACCTAGAAAGGAAGTGAAGTTAATCTATTAGATATATTTCCACTTGAATAGTCAAGGGACGGAAAAAGACTATGGTGGGCTCTTGGTATCTGCTGCGGTTTGGTTTCAGTACCATCTCAGTGGATGCCAAAATCCATGGATGCTTCAGTCCCATTATATGTAGCGGCATATATAAATCATATATAAAACAGCAAAACCAAGGCTTGCTTTTCAGATTTATAAAAAAAACCCTCAAGTAATAGATGATTGAATCCATAGATGTGGAATCTACTGATACGGAAGGCCAACTGTATAAGAACCAAGGACTAGAACATCAATATTTTGAAAGACACTTAATCTTATAATAGAATGTTAGAAAATATTATAAATGCACAAAATTGTTTTATTAGAGTCGAAGTCATCTTATGATCAGTAGCAATCTACCAGATTTCCCATGCTATAGCTGTATTTTTTTGTGTGAGCCAGACACCAAATCTAGAAAAGAAACCCCATATCATAAATTTAAAATTTATTTTACTAAACTAATACAGACATCACAGACATTAGGGGCCGGGCTGTGGCGCAGCTGTTGAGCAGCTGCCTTAAATCACTCTGACCATGAGGTCATGAGTTCGAGGCCAGCCCGTGGCGGGGTGAGCACCCGTCAATTAAAAATAAAAAATAGCCCCTGCTCGTTGCTGACCTAGCAACCCGAAAGATAGTTGCATCTATCAAGTAGGAGATAAGGTACCACTTATAAAGTGGGAGGCAAGATTAACTAATTTACGACCTGGAATGAGGAAGTGCCGTCAGTGTGGATGATGAAGCAGCTGCTCCCCCCTGTGGCCAGAATGGAACATCCCCTCAGAAGAAGGTTAACTTGCCTCTGCGTGTGTGTCTCTCAGTCTCTGTTTGATGTGTTTATGGGCATTGAATGTTTGCCCTATGTGTGTTATAATGTGATCCGCCCTGAGTCCCCTTCGGGGTGAGAAGGGCGGAATATAAATACTGTAAATAAATAAGTAAATAAATCACAAAACAAATAGTTCATGGACTGAAAGGAAGGCACTTCTCAAATTGCAAGTAACTGGCTAATGCTAATGCTAATAATAAATTTTATGCATGATTAGTACTTACTAATTCAGTAAATTCGCCAGTGACACTGCCCTCTAACAGTTGGAATTTTCCGCCTTTGTCAGCCTCCACTATTGCAGGAGAATGGGTAAAAGCCTGGATCATCTGCCATGGGGAAAAAAAAACGGAAAAGAAAAAGATAGTAGCCACTTAGTCACAAGGGGACTCCTTGCACCACACAACCCAATACTTCAGCCCAATTTGATTAAGTAACAGGGATTAGAGTATGGTGGAATCATCTATTGCTGTCCACTGAGGGACTCTGGAGATGACTGCAGCAGTGCTCAGGTTAAGAGAGGAAGAAGCATCTTCCATCAAGTGGTCAAAATTATCCAGACCTGATGCTTATCTCTGAGGGATGTATGTTGTATGGAAGGAGGATACCTGTTTCAGGAGGATGTAACACTTCCAGGCCGAAGAGAGCCAAGGTGGCTCACAAGGTTTGGGATATTTACACTGGAAATATAGTCCAATTCTGCTAACTGTGGCTTGTGAGCCAGAAAGAATACTGCAGGGAAGGTATGTGAAGGATACTGTTCCCAAAAATCAAGAGACACCATTCTTAGCAAATTGTTCTGAACAGCTTAAAGTAGGTAGCTGGATGAGAGAGAGAAGAGAGAGAGCTTTTGTGTATCTGGTGAGACTTGTAAAAACTTACCTCTTGTGTAATAAACACTCTGTACAACTCATCTGGAGATGTAAGAAAAGTATCCTTCAGATTTATCTTACAGGTCGGTATCTTGACTCCTACAGATTTGGATTTAAGTGCATTGCTAGAGTTGCCAGATTCCATAACCTAAAGGAATGCCACATAATATCACAAGACTAAAATGTATCTTAAGTGCTACTGGAGTAGTACAATTATCCAAAAGACCCCTCCCCAGTCAAGATGCATTACTTGTGGATGCAATGGGAGCAAGAGCAACCACTCTCTCACTGGACCCTGCTCCCAGCCCCCTCCCAATCTGTAAATATTCCAAGTCCAGTCACATGCCACCAAGTATAAACATCCTTGGAAATAATCCTCTATTATTATTATTATTATTATTATTATTATTATTATTATTATTATTATTATTATTACTACTACTACTACTATTACTACTACTACTCAGACCCACTTTGCTTGGGAAATCTACCACTATGAACAAGCCCTTAAAGGAACAACTTAGAGAGCTGGATAAGTTTAGCTTGGAGAAAAGAAGGCCCAGAGGGACATGATAGCCGTGTTTAAATATTTGAAAGGATGTTTCATTGAGAAAGGAACAAGCTTGCTTTCTGCTGCTCAGGAGACCAGGACATGATGCAATGGATTCAAATCTCAGGAAAAAGGTTTACACCTAAACATCAGAAAGAACATCCTGACAGCAAGAGCTGTCAGGTGGAATATGTTGCCTCAGACCAGGGGTCCTCAAACTTTTTAAGCCAAGGGCCGGTCCACAATCCTTCAGACTGTTGAGGGGCTGGATTATCATTTGAAAAAAAAAATACAAAAAAAGTCTTATTTGTAGTGCAAAAACAACAACAACAACAATGAAAGAACAATACAATATTTAAAAATAAAAACAATTTTAACCAACATACATTTATCAGGATTTCAATGGGAAGTGTAGTCCTGCTTCTGGCCAATGAGATAGTCAAGTTAATTAGGGTTGTTGTTGTTGTTGTTGTGTGCCTTCAAGTCATTTCAGACTTTGGGCGAGCCTAAGTCTAAAATTTATTTATTTATTATTTATTTATTGACTGTATTTATTTACTACATTTGTATCACACCCTTCTCATCCCAAAGGGGACTCAGAGTGGCTTACAAATTATATGTAAATACAATATATTATATTATTAGCATAGCACAATATTAGCATTATATATTACTATATTGAACTATACCACTATACTGTAATATTATTATTAATATTATATGTAATATAGAATATATAATTTATATTATTATATGGTATTATTATTGTTATATTGTACTACATTATAATATTATTATCAATATTATATGTATATACAATATATTATATTATAAAACTGAGGGCGGGGGCCAGGTAAATGACCTCGGAGGGCCGCATCCAGCCCCCGGGCCTTAGTTTGGGGACCCCTGCCTCAGACCATGGTGGAGTCACCTTCTTAGAGGCTTTTCAGCAGAGGCTAGATGGCCATCTGTCAGGTGGGCTTTGTTTGTGGGTCCCTGCATGGAAAGTTGCTGAACTGGATGGTCCTTGGGGTCTCTTACAAATCTATGATTCTATGACAACTAAACTACTGTAAAAATATTAGAAGATGGATATGAATTAAATGATCAAACTTGCTACCTCAGAATAAGCAAATGTTATCTTTCAAAAGACGTCTTCCCAAGTTTTCCTACTCAGGTTATTTCAAAATAATATATACATAAAAATTTCTTCATCTACCTTGCGCTCCTCTACTTTACGCACAGGTTGCGGTGCTGGGTCCAACTGCTCACCATTCATGGTGGGCAAGATCATCCCTTGGGTAAACTCTAGAAAACATAATGTTTCAGCATTCCATTATTCTATAGAATTCATATTCTGTGACAGAGATAGGAGGGAGCTTTGTGAAGGCAAGTCAGGCTTCCCAAGGAAACTGGTATTTAATTAACTATTATCCCATGTTGAAACAAATTGAAAACGAAGATGCACGTAAATCTTGTAAACAGGTAGTTTGCAATAATTTTCAGAACTGGAACCCATTTGCCAAGATGTCCAAGAGCATACAATAAAGGCTACATTTTCTGATAGCAAAAAAATGTGACTAATGCTAGTAATAAAGGATGCCAACTTAATTACAACTCACATCAAAAAGTTACTCAGGTAACTTAGAATCACCATGGGCAATCTGTTTTAGGACAGCATGCTATTGGTTCCTTACACAATAGTCCTTTCTGTCAGCATGAAGTGTTTTCTGGAATGGTGCACAGCAGCAGAAGGGAGACAGCAAACAAGGCCAACTCCATCGGCATAAAAAATCTTAATGGAGCATAACTCCACGAGTGTAACACTAGATTTAGCTTCCATCTTCCATCTAGTCTATCAAAACATGTAACACACAGCACATTTATTCTGCTCTGATCTCAATGTATTATTTTTTCTTTCTATGTGGGAAAGTAATTACTGAGGTTTTTACACGTGCAAAGCACTCTGACTGGATCTTTGCTGTTTTTGAGGAGGAAAACAGTAGGCTGGAGCAAAATAATCCATATTATTATCTTTTGAAGTGGCAATGCCTTCACAACATTGACCAGTCTTCTCTCTGACTATTTTAATGTCTATGCATATATACAGAAGTTTCATAGAACAGATCAGAAGTCTGACATTCTGATTTTGTATTAGCAAAAGTTCCAAATGATCCTTAAAGACAATATTCAATAATCCTATGTAGGTACAACACAGGGTGAATCTGCACTATAGAATGAATGCAGTTTGACAGCACTTTTAACTGCCATGGAATTATGAGAGTTGTAGTTTTACAAGATCTTTAGCTTTTTGTGGCAAAGAGTGCTAGTGCTTCCCAGGATTCTACACCACTGAGTAGTTGAAGTGGTGTCAAACTGCATTAATTGTACAATGTATATGCACCTTAAAATCCATCTACTTCTGAGAGAGTGTGTCAAGCAAATACAATTCCAAATAGAAGTAAAATACTCTGTGTTCTCTGTCCTTCATTGAAAAGACAGCAAAGAGAACTTTTGTCAATTTCTTTATCCTCTCTGCATACCTGTCTTGAGAGTCTCGATGTAAGTTCTCATAGCATTGCTGATCTGTTTTACACCTTCTTGCTTCATCAAGGCTAGAAGATTTGTGTCTGGCTCATCTTTAGCAAGACAAACATTAATCTAAGAATAAAAGAGAGATTATATATATATATATATATATATATATATATATATATATATATATATATACACAGCAATCAAACAAAATAAAACTAATTCACTATAACAATAAAGACTCTTAAAATTATTGCACACAAACTACCCTATCTCATTACCTGCCCACTTCACCTACACACAAAACAAGGGAAAAAAGGGTTGATTTTCCATCCTCCAGCCCCAAAGACAGAAATAGGATTTAATATAAAACCTTTTTTTTGCACACAACCTCAATTTGCACTGTATCCATTAAAATATTTCTAGAGAAGAGCCTTCCATCCAGTGTGAGAGAGGATGCTTTGTTTATAAAAAGCACCGCCATTGTGCCACAATGCTGGAAACTATGTGGAACTTTGAATAGTAAAAATCAGATGTAAACCTGGGGGGGTTATAAAGAACAAAAAATTGAAGAGAGCTTTCAAAAGACATTAAGAGGTTGAGAGATTGATGCCATTTTAGCTTCAAGAGCAATACGGGAACAATGCAAAAGTACTGCAACATTTTACTGGGAAATATGGGATTATTTAGATTTGTGAAAATGGAAATGTCACACTCGGAAATACCACTTGAAACTGGCCTTACCTCAATTTCATCAACGTCATTTTCATCTGATAGATTTGGAATCTCCACGTGTCCCTTGTATTTCACACCAGTATTTGTGGTACCTATAAAAAGCAAAAACTCCTGCATCAAACAGTCACTCGATTTCCCTCCCCTAACACCTAGCTTCTCTTTGGCATCCTGGAAAAGCCAAAGAACTTTTTTTTGTTTTTCAATTCTGTTTGTGATTTAAAAAAAAAAACCTTTAGAAATTTCGCTTTTAACAAATCAACATTGAGAATCTTAAAACAGCCATTTTGCACTGATTAAAACAAAACAGTCATCTCACCTGTCCAAGCCAGCTTGATGTTCCATTCATAGAAGAAAATTAGCTTTCCTTTGCGGTTGTTAATGGAGGCTTCTCCATCCAATTTGCTCACTTCTGTCACTTCACAAGTTCCCTCTGCATTCTCTGCTCTAACAGCTAAAAACAGACTTTTCAATTTCTCCAACGACCAATTAGATGCATCTCTTTCAGTCCTAAGAGGAGGAAAATCTCCAATTATAAAAATGCAGTAAGAAAATTTATAACTTTACATACTTCCATGACATAAGCAGGCTTGTCCCCATGTTTTGCCAGCCCTCTCAATGCTTCACTCTTCTGCCTGTCCTAAAACATGGCTTCAGAAGTTACACTTTAAAAATGATCTTATTTAAAGGCAGAACCTTGGGAGTAATAGATATGAGGTGTTTCCTATCTCCTCTGAGAACTTTTACCTCCAAATCAAAATAACAGAAATTTGAAGCACGGATCATGCTCTCCAAAAAAAATGCAAGTGGACTGCCCCATCCATTGATTAAACCATCCTCAGCTTGAAAATAGTTTAACAAATTCCAAAAAGGAAACCTTGATTTTGCCATTTTATATAAGGAACACCATTTTAATATGCATATCATGGACATGAGCATCCAATGATTTTAATCTGAATGAAGGTGGTCCCAAGACTGAACCCTAAGGGGATACCAGGCGCCCACTGTATGTTTTCTTCTGAGTTAGCACAATCTTTTACAAGGAAAGGCTTTATTCATTCAAAGAGTGTCCTATGAAGATTTGTTTACGTTTAGCAGTATTTTTTTACATTGAAGTCTGCACTTCATCAAGCTTGCTGCAAATGAGCAAGGCTGAAGCAGAAGGTGGATGGACCCAAAGTCAAAAATATGAGATCATCCCTTTCCCCACACCATTCTTGCTGCCAGTTGCTGCAGAAGGGACAGACTGCTTTAGAAGACATGAAATGATCACTTGCAGAGAGTGTTTTAAATTTGGCACAGGAATACATGCGGTCCTAGGACTATGAGTTGCTTACTCCTGATCTAATCCTGATCATTAACAGAATAATTTCTATTTGTAGAGAAATACAATGCCTAAAAAGGTATGTTTCTGTAAATGGAATGTTCCAAAACCTTAATGAAAGAAAGATACCAGATTTTTATGCTTTGGTTCAAATCACACCCTTGAGGCTGCATACTGTAAAAGATGTGGTTTGTATTCTCAGCTGGTGTCTAGAATGTGTAAAAGGCTAAATGGGAACTAATAAACCAAAGCGGAATCTCAATAATATGGTAATTCTATACAGTAGTGATTTGTAGGCCTGAGAATTGAGTCCTGAAGGAGAACTGCACAGATCTGGAATTCTCTTAGAGCCATCCTGTCACTACAGGTCCGCGTTTGGGTTGGCTCACCAGCAATGGCTTTTCCCAGATGTGTGCCACTAATTAATTAGTAATTCCCTGGTTATATTACTGCAATGTGCTCTACATGGAATGGCTCTTGAAGATGATATAGATGTGCTTAAGGGACACATCTACATTGATCACAAGGTTAGTGTGAAACTGGCAGGGGAGGACGCGATTTCAATGTATGAATGATTACACAAGAAACACAGGAATTTGGTTGAGGCCTTGGTGGTGCTTAATACACACTGGATAGTTTGGTTCCAACCCAGTTCCAGGATCCACAGTATCAGTGGATTCATGGCCATTGGAGGACTTGCCCCACCCCAATTCCCCCTGCCTCAAAGCACATGTGCAAATCCCAGGAGAGTCAGTCCCTTAAATGGTTTTTACTGTGCAATGTGATTTACACTGAAATACGTTGATGTGCATTACAGGCTCTATTTCAGAGTATCCCCTAATTTTTCTTATCCTGGTTTAAAGCCTTTAATGCATGTTACGACACTAGTTCATAGTATGTCTTTTAAATACTGAATTCTCAAGCTGCTTTCAAACTGCATTAGGCAGTCAATGTAGACATGCGCTAGGTCAACGTGAAGTAACTGACAGAATATCTCACAGAACACATGAGACTGACTTCAGAGGAATTGCACTGGTTGCCAAAATGATTTTAATCTGAATTTAAGATGTTGGTGAGGATATTTAAAGCTTTAAACAGTCTTGAACCTAAAGCTACTTCTCCCCGTAAATTACACCTACCTAAGCACAAAGATCTGCTGGAGGGGGCCTTCTCTGTAACCCGCCTGTCAAAGAAGCACAATGAATGAAGATATAGAAGAGGACTTATTCTACTGTGTTCCCTCCCTGTCAAATTGTGGAAAACATTCCCCCTTGTATGCCCAATTGGTTCTGATATCAACTTCATTTCTGCACCATGCTAAAACATTATTCTTGCTGAAGTTTTTGGGAGTCTACAGATTCTGCTAGAATTTGTGTTAATTATTGTTGAAATTTCTACACACTATTTTGAATTGCTGTCTACGGTTCTAAATTAATGTTTTGTATGTAAACCACTATGATAAAGGGTGGAATACTTTACTTTCCCAACATCAATAATTCAAAGATGTCTAAGACATGTCTAGAAAAGAGGTTTCATTTAGTGTGAATTTCTTCAGGGTATGTGACTTCAATAGCATTAGAAGAAGTAAAAGGGCATTACAGTTTTTCATGTATTTAAAGAAACTGTCAAAGAGAACAGAGCAAGGAAGTCTATCCTACTGTCTCAGAGGGCAGGACTACTGCAGTGTTATGGATATTTTGTTTTTATAATTATGGTAAAGTATTGTAATGTATGTGATACATAGTAGATGCAATAAGTTGGGAAGGGATGAAAGTATGGAATGTTAGGAGTGGCTAAAGACTGGTTGAATGTCTGAGATGATTTTTAAAAGGTGGGTGGGTATGTCAGTGAGAGAGCTGAACCTGCCAATGTTAGGATTAGGAGACTGTCAGAGTCAGGAATATGACTTCAGAGATCTTAGGAGAGTTAGGATATGAATTAGAGCATGAGAGAGAAGTAATTTTAATAGGAATATGAGAAAGATATGTCAGCTTGAAGAAGTTAGGACCAGTCAAGACTTAAGTACACAGTATGACTCCCTGCATCTGCGGGGGATACATGCTCAGACTTCACATGGATAACAGTAAACTATTGATGTGAAAGACCTCTGGCCTAAGAATATCATAGGGAGGACCTAGAAAATATCTAGAGGGCATATTTTGTGAGATATGTATAAATGAAACCATGCACCCTGGTCTTATGGATGCGAGGGTATTACTGCATTAAATGAATTTTTATGCTATATTCAACTTCTGTTTAAAAATTATTTATGTACAAGCAGCCCCCGAGTTACAAACACTCAACTTACAAACAACTCACCATTAATAACAGGGGTGAGACAAGAGGAAGTGAGAGAAATCTACCCCCCGGAAGGGAAATTAACTCCTAAAAGAGTTATCATGGGGAAAAGGTGTCTCCATGGAAGCTTCATCTCCACTCCTTGTTTCCACAAGACATATTTTTTTCAAAATCCAATTATAATAGAGACAGAAAGTGGGGTGAAATCTTATAAATAGGAGCACAGACAGCAAAACAAACAATACAAGAAAAGCATAATTCTATTCTATCCATAGTATTGTGCTTTTCTTGCATGGCAGGAGGTTGGACTGGATGGCCCACGTGGTCTCTTCCAACTCTGTGATTTTATGATTCTATCTTGGGCAAGTTGCATGCTCTCAGACTCAGAAAAATCCCATGAACAGTCTCACCATAAATTAGAAATGGCACAAAGGCATGCTACAAGCTCTATAATGGTACCACAAACTCCCAACGGGTTTACCATTTGGAGAACCCAGGAGGCAGAAAAATAAGACTCCAAGAAAAGTACTTGCTAAGATGGGAAGTAAATCTTGCCCTGCATGATAGTAGCCCAACACAAATCAGATTGCATGGCTTTCTAATTACAGTCCTAATTTATTCAGCAGTCCTCTTTCCCCATTTAAGCAATGTCATACCTCTTTGCACACCATGTATAAATGAAGCTGAATCCAGGAAAACCATAACCAGGAAAACAACAAAGCCCAAGTTATTACATAATGGTAGGCTGCTGCCCTTATAGCAAGGATCAGCAACACTAAGAACCCATTTTAAAATCTGACCTGATATTTTGCAGAAGGCAAATATAGAAATAGTGAGCTTTCTAAGCTTGTGAGCACCACATGTTTTGCAGTTCCATGAGTGTTGCTGTATTTAGTATTACATACCCTGAAAACAGCTTGCAGACTACTGCAGAATGAGCTCCTGGCTCACTTCACACAGTTGTGATACTGTTGGGTTTTTTTTGTGACTTTTTCTCTCACTTAGGTTGAACCAGAGGAATGGAAATAAGAAATAGCTCCACATGAAGAATTATCAGGACTCAAAATACAACTGCTATACAGTGTTCCCTCACTACTTCGCAGTTCACTTTTCGTGGATTCGCTGTTTTGCGGTTTTTCAATAAACTCTAAAAGACTATTATAAATAATAAAAATTACAATTTACAGCCTAAGGTAGGGAGGAAGGAGAAGCCAAAGAAAGAGAAAAGGAGCCCAAGTGGCAACGGGAGGAGAAGGAAGCGATTTATCAACACACGATTGATTGAAAAAGACTTAAAAGAGTGTATAACTACTAAAATAATGTACAAATATTAAAATAAATATAGTGTCCCTACTTTGCAGATTTTTACATATTGCGGGTGGTCCTGGAACCTAATACCAGCGATAAGTGAGGGAACACTGTACACATTTTTATGAGCCATTGTAGGTGGTTCAAATGTTTCCTGAAGTCAACACACTGATTTCTAGTTCTCTACAATATGTGCTGGGTTTAAGTATAGCCACAGGAAAGCAAATGCTGTAGCAGCTCTGAGGGTATAGCTGATATTAAAAGTTGATGTTAAGTACAGCTCATTGAAATAAACAGATATTGTTTCTTAAATGATCACATCAAATATGTGTTCAGTTGAAACATATTTGTCTTTTTCAGATGAACAGAATGAAGGTTGATGAGGAAAAATATTGGCACAGTTCCAAATGTAAGGTTTTCACTTTTGATTATGAGGATGATGAACTGTATCAGGTACAGTTGTTACTCTTAAACAAGCTGATGGAGCACTATTCATATGCTGGATACAGGGAAAGAAGAAAAAGTGCCACATTAAAAGCTCTCAGCGCTCAAAAAACGACAACTATACTCTCCCTCCATAAGTCAATGCTAACCCTTGAAAGATACAGTACACAAAAGTTGGTTGTGTCCTACAAGTCAATTTAACAGATGTGTTACCAAAGCAAGGAATATATTCCTTCCCTCTTTTAAGGTCTCCTGTAGCTCAGAAAAGAGCAGCTGCTCTACAAATCAGGAGCACAGTGATCATGTTTCTCCTTGAACGTTGATACTGAATAGAGGAAAAAATGTGACTGAACTGAAGGTCTTGGGTCAGGATAGGTAGATGGAAGTTAGGACCATTTTCCTATATGCTAATTCTCAAAGGAATTGGCTGCTGCTCACAAGAATTTATATCTAACTGAAGTCTATTGTAAGCTGCCATAGATTTCTTAGTATCACAAAAGGCATTTTTATGCAACCTGCAATAGTGGGTGCTTAAAAATGGTGTGCATACTTTATTTCTTGCTTGTAGCCAGCTGGTCATATATGGTTGCCATTATGTGAAAGATTCAACTTCCAATTTACCATGGCAACTGATTGGGAAAAATGTGTTGATATAGCAAAAAATGAATCTGAAATATTCTAACAAATATATAAAGCCAGCATCTAAAGGGTTTTCAAGTGCCTTTTTATTGGAATAGAATGATTTCTTTCCTAGGTGAGACTCAAGTAATATAGCTCAGCATATTATCTCCAAGCCTGCAGTTTTTTTGTCACCAAGATTGGAAGCCATCCTCGGCATCCGGTATTCTGAGATATGCTGCCTACAGACCTGTAACTTCTATTTAGTGATAAAGGCTGTCAAAACTTCATGCATTTTCCTGCAACTGACCTGCTGACTTGATTAATGTAGCCAGTGTAATTTCTCCTCCCCAAAATAGAAGGGCCGACATCTGTTACTGATGTTTATAAAAGATGTTTAAAAGATGTTTTAACGATGTTTTAAGATGTTTTTAAATTGATAGATTTTAGCCTGTTCTTGTAAGCCGCCCCGAGCCCTAGGGGAGTGGCGGCATATAAGTTTGAACAATAAATAAATACATTTATTCTATTGTAATTATATGTATAGTAGCAATTGATTGTCCTGGTTGATTAACAGTTAAAATAAAACCACAGATGATAAAGTTCTCTTTTACCCACACAAAATATCATTTATTGATATTTCATGGAGAAGTGTGCAACTTCTGGATAGCAACAGAAATCAGTTCAAATTTGAAGAGCCAGAGGAAGTGCGTCCCAAGAATAAAAAAAACTTGCTGATGCACTCTCTGAACCACTTGCTGTCATTTTTCAGAAATCTTGGAGAAGGTACCAGAGGACAGGAAAAAAGGGCAGCCCCTCTCTTCAAAACAAACAAGCCAACAAATCACAGCAAAAAGAAGATCTAGGAAATTACAGACTGGTCAGCCTAATTTCAACACCAGGAAAACTATTCAAACAAATTATATAGGGGTCTGTTTGCAAGTATCTTGATGGCACTGCAATGATTAATAGGAGCCAATTTGAGTTTTGAGTTTGTCAAGACTAAATCCTGGGAAACTAACCATATTTTTTCAATTAGTTACCAGTTCAATAGATGGTGGGAATGCTATGGATGTCACTAGTTATAGATCCACCTGAGTATTTAATCAGTTTGCTAGTGAAAATATACTTTGCTGAAATCCAGATGTTTAGTTAGCAAACAGATCAGATGTGGAACAGATGAGAACACTGTCAGATGATCCCATTACTGATGGGAAAACTGCTCAAAGAGTTGTCATTAATGGCTGTGCTTCAAACCTGAAGGAGGTTTGTGCAATGATTAGATCTCATCTGGAGTACTCTTGTCAATTTCTGAGTGCTTCATTTTAAGGATACAGACAAGTTGGGGCAGGTTCAGAGAAGGGCACCAACAATGATAAGAGATATAGGGAACAAAACATATGAGGAGAAGTTGAAGCTGGGTATGTTCAGCTTGGTGAAGAGAAAGAGATCGACAACAGAAACATGACTGCACTCCTCAAACCCCTCAAGTGCCATCACAAAGAGAGGTGGACAGCCCTGTTCTCTGCAGCCCCAGAGGCTAGACCAGGTGTAAAGATTTGACATTAGAGGAGAGGAGATTTTGATTGAACAGGAGACTGAAGTTCTTGATAGTTAGAGTGATTTTGGATGGAACCAACTGCCCAAAAAAGCGCTGGGGGTCTCTCTAGATATTTTCAAAAGGAAGATGGACAGCTACCTGCTGTGGTTGCTTTAGATCAGTGATTCTCAACCTGGGCTCCCCAGATGTTTTAGGCCTTCAACTCCTAGAAATATAACAGCAGGTAAACTGGCTGGGATTTCTGGGAGTTGTAGGCCAAAAACATCTGGGGACCCCAGGTTGAAAATCACTGCTTTAGATCAAGATCCTACATGGCCTTTCAACTCTTGATGCTACTGCTCTATTAAACCACTTCCCTGTTACAACCTGCATCCAGCCTGCACAAAGTTTGCACAGCCTTACTTCTCAAGATGTTATAAAAGAACTTCAAGGATAGCATAAAGGATTCACAAAGCTATAATCCTAAACTCCTGAGGCTGCCTCTGATATCCACGAGTTCTCTTTCAAGTTCTTATTTATTTCCATGCTATGCTAGCTTCATTTGCTAGTTTATACAAATCATTCTGTTTGAGGCAAGGAGGTGCCTAGCTCAGTACACAATAACAGTAATACATATAGACGGTTCAGGTCCAGGCTATCTGGCTGACTGCATCTCCTTGTATGAACCTGCCTGGGCCCTGGGATCTTCAGGAGAGGCCCTTCTCAGTACGACCTCCAGCTCAAACTCGGTTGGTGGGAATGCGAGAGCGGGCCTTCCTTCTATCTCAGTGACTGCCTTTCGATTCTGAACTCCCTGCCTGGAGAAGCCAGAATGGCCTCCTCCCTGCTGTCCTTCCGTTGGCAGGCTATAACTTTTTAAATAGGGTACCAATGCTTTTATAAACCTGCTCTGCCATTGTGATCATCAAAGGTCCTCCTCTTGGTCCCAAGCGCAGCTGGCGGTCACGAGAGAGGGGGCTTCTCCGTGGTTGCCCCTTCCTTCTGGAACCTTCCCACAGAAATTAGAACAGCCTCCTCACTCCTCTCCTTTAAAAACAACAACTAAAAACCTTCTTCTACACTTTAGCTTTTGGACAGGAAGAGGATTAATCTAACACTGATTCTATCTCAACTGATGGTGCTGACAATGATCACCTTAACTGATTAAATAATAATAAATCTTTATAACCTTACAACATATTCAAATCACATAAACAGCAATCAGAAAACATCAATAATATAACGCATCTTAAAATAAACAAATTAAGTAAACACATTCACATTTATGTGGCATCATATCAAGACATATATTGTACTTTTCTTCAGTCGATATAATATATTTCCTGTCAGATGTTTTAATTTTCTTAGCTAAAAGCTTGTTTAAACAGGAAAGTTTTAGTTGGTTTTTAAAAGAGGCAAGGGAGGGAGCTGTTTTAATTTTTTAAAATGTGGAATAGCCACATTTTTATATTCTTAGATTTTATACAAATTTTATACATATTTTAACTGTTTAATGTGTTACTTATGACATCTGATTGATTACATTCTCTTGCTACGGTTGTTTTTGTTTGTTCATTTTAATCTATTTGATTTAACTATTTTAACTGCCTATTTGGCTTATTTCTATATACTGCACGTGGCACTGCATGTTTGCCTTTTGTTTTTGGAAGCTGCCCTGAGTTCTCTTAGGGAGAGAGGGTGAATTACAAATAAAGCTTTCTTTATTTGTTATTATTAGTAGTAGTAGTTTATGTCATGCTGCTTTGAGTCTCCCTTTGGTGAGATTTTTTTTCATGTCAGGAGCGACTTGCGAAACTGCAAGTCGCTTCTGGTGTGAGAGAATTGGCCATCTGTAAGGGAACTCCCGGATGTTTTACTCCTCTTGTGGGAAACTTCTCTCATGTTCCCGCATGGGGAACTGGAGCTGACAGATGGGAGCTCACCCGCTCTCCGGATTCCAACCACCGACCTTTCAATCAGCAGTCCTGTCGGCACAAGGGTTTAACCCATTGCACTACCAGGGGGCTCCCTGGTGAGATAAACGTAATAATAATAATACAGGGATTGTATAAAGCCTCCCTCCCCTTTTGCCAGTCAATGATCAACCTCTGCGTATATGCAATTGCTTTTCAATAAAGCATTCCTTCTAAAGACATGCAATGGGAAAGCCCTGTGAGTGCATCTACCCCAGGCATGGGCAAAGGGGGAAAAGGAAGGGGCCTGAGGCTGTTAGGAATGGTGGGAGTTGAAGTCCAAAACACCTGGAGGGACCAACTTTGCCCATGTCTGATCCACACTGCAGTTTGGCACCACTTGAACTGCCCTGGCTCAATGCTAGGGAATCCTGGTCTTCAGCCTTGCCTGACAAAGAGCGCTGGTGCCTCACCAGACTACGATTCCATAGCACTGAGTGGTGTCAAACTGCCTTCAGACCACAGAGATGGCTATTGGGAGGGAGGGCAGGAAGGGCTCCGTCTTCGTTTCTCCCGGCCTCGCGGAGTGTCTCCCTCCTCGGCTCACCAGTGCCAGTTGTTGACGTTGGTGGCGTCGGCGCGTTGCTCCACAATCCAGCGCGGGTCGCCTTCCCCCCACTTCGCCATCAGCGCCTCAGAAGCAGAAGCCTCAGCTCCGCCGTCGCCGCCTCTTCTTCCTTCCTCAACGCCCGTCTCCTCGCGCCTAGAAACTACTAGAAGCGCCGGCAGCGACGCCGCCTCCCGGCTTCCGTCACCGGCACAACTTCCTTCCGGTTCTCCTCCTCCTTGACTCCTCCCTCCATCAATGAACAGCATAGAGCAGAAATGGGAAAACTTGGTTTTTTTTACTACATCTCCCAGAATTCCTCACTATTGGCCGTTATGACTGAGGCTTCTGGGAGTTGAAGTCCGAAGTCGCTGGAGGCGTTTAGGGACCATTTCCATATAAACCAGTGATTCTCAACCTGTGGGTTCCCAGGTGTTTGGGCGTACGATTCCCAGAAATCCCAGCCAGTTTACCAGTTGTTAGGATTCCTGGGAGTTGAAGGCCAAAACATCTGGAGACCCAATGGTTGAGAACCACTGCTCTATTATTTCATTTTATTTATTTGCTACATTTATATGCCGCCCTTCTCACCCCGAAGGGGACTCAGAGCGGCTTACAAATTAAATTTACATACAATATTATATTAGCATAGTACAATACTGGTAATAATTTACTATAATTGTACTGTATCAATATATTGTAATATTATTAGTAATATTACATGTAAAATATAATATGTAATTTATATATATATATATATGTAATGAATATTTTATGTATATACAATACGTTATAATTATTATATATTATTGTAAATTATATTGTGTGTATGTATGTATGTATATATATGTATGTGTATGTGTATGTGTGTATGTGTGTGTGTGTATATATATATATATATATATATATATATATATAGCATAGCATGTTATTGCGGGGAATATTATCTAGGTGAAGCTTGATGAAGTCGCTGGAGGCGTTTAGGGACCGCCAGAGTCAAAAATGACTGGACTTAACGTCAGGGGAAAACCTTTACCTTATCATGTCTCATCTCAGCCTTCTCTTCAGCAGGCTAAACATGCCCAGCTCTCTAAGCCGCTCCTCATAGGGCTTGTTCTTCAGACCTTTGATCATTTTAGTCACCCTCCAGCTTGTCAACATCAAGCATATTATAATGTATTTTTATGAAATATACATATTAAAACGTATTTTTATAAAATGGGTATTAAATACAAAAAAGTAGGTTAAATAAAGGAATTAAATTAATTTGATTGTGTAGTTCAAGAATGGGCAAACTTGGGCCTTCCCTCCATGTGTTTCGGACTTCAACTCTCACAATTCCTAACAGCCTCGGGCCCCTTTCTTGAGGGGGAAAAGAAAAGGGCCCGAGGCTGTTAGGAATTGTGGGAGTTGAAGTCCAAAACACATGGAGAGAAGGCCCAAGTTTGCATGGCAGGCATGATTGACTCCCGCGACTCGGGAACTACACTTCCCGTGATGCCTTTCGAAGACGATTGTGCCTCTCACTTCCTGGCTACGGCTGTGGTTGGGAGGCGACGGGGCTCCGAGGCAGGAGAAGGGCGGCATGGGCTGGGACCCCGCCGGAGCCTGCCTCTGTCCGCTGGGAGCCTCCACTCGAGGCCAGGCGACTCTGCTCTATCAAGGGTAGGCCTCGCGGGCTCGCTTCTCTTCGAGGAGGTGGGAGGGAGGAGTGGGTATTGGCGGGGCAGCCACACCGCAGAGTTAATGCAGTTTGGCACCACTTTCACTGCCATTCCTCAATGGGAGCTGTAGTTTTACAAGGTGCCCTTGTCAAAGAGGGCTGGTGCCTCTCCAGATTTGTGGAGACAAACAGTTTGAATATGTTCCTTTTATCCTTCCAGTGGCTGTTTGTCATAAATGCAGTGTCATCACCCTCACTGCAACAGACTTAGATAACGGTTTGCTGTGAGTTTTCCGGGCTGTATGGCCATGTTGCAGAAGCATTCTCTCCTGATGTTTCACCCGCATCTATGGCAGGCATCCTCAGAGGTGGTGAGGTCTGTTGGAAACTAGGCAAGCAGGGTTTATATACAGTAGAGTCTCACTTATCCAACGCTCACTTATCCAACGTTCTGGATTATCCAAACATTTTTGTAGTCAAATGTTTTCAATATATCGTGATATTTTGGTGCTAAATTCATAAATACAGTAATTACTACATAGCATTAATGTGTAATGAACTACTTTTTCTGTCAAATCTGTTGTATAACATGATGTTCTGGTGCTTAATTTGTAAAATCATAACCTATTTTGATGTTTAATAGGCTTTTTCTTAATCTCTCCTTATTATCCAACATATTCGCTTATCCAACGTTCTGCCGGCCCGTTTATGTTGGATAAGTGAGACTCTACTGTATCTGCGAAGGTGGTAGAAACATTAGGTATGCAGATGATACCACTCTGATGGCCGAAAGTGAGGAAGAGCTGGGGAGTCTTATCACCAAGGTGAAAGAAGAAAGTGCAAAAGCTGGGTTGCAGTTAAACATCAAGAAAACCAAGATCATGGCAACTATACTTATTGATAACTGACAAATAGAAGGAGAAAATGTGGAGGCAGTGACAGACCTCATATTTCTAGGCACGAAGATCACTGCAGATGCAGACTGCGGCCAGGAAATCAGAAGACGTTTACTTCTTGGGAGGAGAGCAATGGCCAACCTTGACAAAATAGTGAAGAGCAGAGACATCACACTGGCAATGAAGGTCTGCATAGTGAAAGCAATGGTATTCCCCATAGTAACCTATGGATGCGAGAGCTGGACCATAAGGAAGGCTGAGCGAAGGAAGATAGACGCTTTTGAACTCTGGTGCTGGAGGAAAATCCTGAGAGTGCCTTGGACCGCAAGAAGATCCAACCAGTCCATCCTCCAGGAAATAATGCCTGGTTGCTCACTGGAGGGAAGGATATTAGAGGCAAAGCTGAAATATTTTGGCCACATCATGAGAAGACAGGAAAGCTTGGAAAAGATCATGATGCTGGGGAAAATGGAAGGAAAAAGGAAGAGAGGCCGACCAAGGACGAGATGGATGGATGGTATCCTTGAAGTAACTGGCCCGTCCTTGAAGGAACTGGGGGCGCAACGGCCGACAGGGAGCTCTGGCGTGGACTGGTCCATGAGGTCACAAAGAGTCGGAGATGACTAAACGACTGAGCAGCAGCAGAAGGTGGTAGAAAGAACTCTTGTTTGTTTAAATGTTGCAATTGGTCACCTTGATTAGCATTGAATGGCTTTGCAGCTTCAAGGTCTGGCTGCTTTCTGCTTGGGGGAATCCTTTGTTCAACCAGAGAAGTCAGCCTTAGCAGAACACTTGATGAACCAACCTGGTCGTACAGCACATTATTTGAAAACACAGAAATGCTGGGCCACTCTAACAACCACCATGTCAGACTACACAGAGAAGCCATTGAAATCCACAAGCATTTGGACAATTTCAACAGAAAGGAGGAAACCATGAAAATGAGCAAAATCTGGTTACCAGTATTAAAAACTCTAAAATCAGGACAGTAAATAAAGAACAACACTCTGGAAACAGGGGAATGCCAGACAGGAAACAATCAGGGCCAGCCAACACCTCCCAACAATCAGGGCCAGCCAACACCTCCCAAGGATTCTGCCAGGCAGGAAGCAGCCAGGCTTTGAAGCTGCAAGGCTATTAAATACTAATCAAGGTGGCCAATTTCAACATTCACGCCTGCCTTAAACAGACACAGATTTCTTTCTCCCACCCTGGACATTCCACAGATATATAAACCCCTCTTGCCTAGTTCCCAACAGACCTCACAACCTCTGAGGATGCCTGTCGTAGAAGTGGGCAAAATGTCAGGAGAGAATGTTTATGGAACATAGTCATACAGCCTGGAAAACTCACAGCAATTCTATGAAATGAAGTTGTCTAGGCCCTTGCAATGATATGTTATTCAAAATAAGAAGGAAACATTTTTTAAAATATGATAGGGCCTGGTCTTGAAGGCTGAGTTGAAGGAAGCTGGAATGAGAATTAGCTTCCAGTTTTGTTTTGCCAGGAGATAGAGCAGGCATGGGCAAACTCTGGCCCTCCAGGTGTTTTGGACTACAATTTCCACAATTTCTAACAGCTGGTAGATAATAGTACCATCTATGCATAATTTTCAGAGTATTTTCTCTCATTGTGCTGAAATAGATATATATAGCTGGATTTTCCAAATTGAGTTCCAGTGTTTCTTGTCTATTTTGAATCCATACTAACCTCAAGCCATTTAATGTTCCAAATTTTATTTCCTTTAGGCGTTCTATGTTGATCTAAATGTTCACTGATACAATAAAGTGATACAATAAAAAGATTTTTGATAAGACATTGCAGGTGGTTCAAATGTATCCTGAAGTCAACACGGTGATTTTTAGTTCTCTGCAATGTATTATGTGTTTAAGTATAGCCACAGGGAAACAAATGCTGTAGCAATTCTGAGGCTATAGTTGAAATTAAAAGTTGATATTAAGTATTGCTCATTGAAATAATCAGATATTGTTTCTTAAGTGGCCACAGGAAATATGTATTCGGTTAAAGCATATTTCCCTTTTTTCAGATGAACAGAATGAAGGTTGATGAGGAAGAATATTGGCACAGTTCCAAATGTAAGGCTTTCACTTTTGATGATGAGGACGATGAGCTCTTTCAGGTACAGTTGTTACTCTTAAACAAGCCGATTTATTTGTTTATTAAAATATTATGTTGTATGCCTTCAAGTTTGTTTCCCATCAATGGCAACGCTTTCCTGTGGTTTTTGTGACAAGATTTGTTTGGAAGAGTTTTGCCATCGCCTTCCTTCAAGGCTGAGAGAGTGTGATTTGTCCAAGGTCACTCAGTGGATTTCATGGCAAAGCAAGGATTTGAATCCTGGTTTCCAGAGTCGTTACAAATAACATCAAGAGAGTTTAAATGGTTTAACACTATGAAACAATTTAAGATAGGCTAAAAACATATACTTTGGCCAAGATAGCTAGGCAAATGAGAAATACACCCAGCACAATCCTATCTTGTCTTTCATTTATTTATTTATTTATTTATTTTATTTACTATACTTTTACCCCATCCTTCTCACACTGGAGGGGACTCAGGGCGGCTTGAGAACGTGGCAGTAATTCAATGCCTGTAAAACAAAATACAAAGAAAGTCATTTAAAATACATATTAAAACACAATTAAAACCATTAACATCATGTGATCCAAGAGCAAAGTCCGGGCCATTCCATTGGTCATTCCGTGTTTTTCATGTCTATTACTGCACCAGGTTTCCGAAGGCTTGGTATTTTATTTTATTTACTATACTTACTTTAGATAAATTGGGAAAGTATTCCAATATTTATATGAGCAGAACCTAGATCTATTCATTGTACATGATTAAATGATTGACAATCTACATGATAGCTGGCACAGAACATACAATCTTTTGATCTATGGATTTTTTCCCTATCCCTTTCATCTGACATATATTTTTGGATTTTAGTTGCTAATAGTTTGTGATTGCTGTAGTCTAGGAAAAGAAAAGATGCCAGCTTGGGCCATTTTGGTTTGTATACAAAGAACCACATGCATCTATTCCTGGGTCACCAGCCCTTTAGAAAAGAGCCTTCAGTCTTTCTTGACGAAATAGGCCTTGCTGTTATTCTAACTTTACTTATGTTCACAGCTGAAGGAATCCAAGCGAGCAGTGAACAGCCTCCGAGATATTGTAGACGATGATGATGATCTTGAGAAGATCACCTGGAGTGGGGAGCCTGTGGGCAGTAAGTGAATTAGGACCTCATATAGACTTTGCAGAGAGAATGCAATTTTCGGCCATACAACCTGGAAAGCACACACAACCCCAAGATAATGATTCTTTTGCTTCAGCCTACAACTGAATTATTATTACACTGTAAATCTTTGATCGTTTTTAAAAATGGCATCATGAAACAGCATCCACATTTGGCTTTCATTAATTGTTTGACAGAAAAAGTTCAATTTTCTCCTTGCACTTTCCTAGCTCAGATAGAAATAGCTACATAAGCATTACTGTTTCGTAGGAACTGGCAACCACTTTTCCAAGATCTCAGTCTCTGCTGCATTTGATACCAGATTATGTAAGGAAATGCCTTGGTAGCTTCTTAACCTAATAGGAGTTTCTTATATAGAGCTAGTTCTGGCAGTGGATGACAGTATTTTTTACCTGATGCATCTGACATGCATGTGGTTGGGGAAGACTGCACAGTTTTATTATTTTGAGTCCTTTGTTTTCCAAATATATTAATTTACCTCCCAGAAATGATAGCTACTTTAAATAACAAATTTAAATTAAGATGGTCTTCTGTGATGTCATTTAGAAAAGCAGGAACAAAG
Organism: Anolis carolinensis; assembly: GCF_035594765.1. Taxonomy (NCBI): domain Eukaryota; kingdom Metazoa; phylum Chordata; class Lepidosauria; order Squamata; family Anolidae; genus Anolis; species Anolis carolinensis. The sequence continues at coordinate 331,833,239 of NC_085841.1, read as the reverse complement.
GAAATAGGTTCAAAATACAATTATTAATAATAATAATAATAATAATAATAATAATAATAATAATAATAAAAACTTAATTTCTGTTCCACCCTATCTCCCTGAAGGGACTCAGGGCGGATTCCAACAAACAACGACATACATTCAATGCCTTCAAAAATAGATAAATATTGGGATAAAATCCCAACATATGAATACACGCCTATCTGTATTTTATAATGCGTTTTATGATGTTTTATGTAAGTTAATTTTTAACTGATTTATAGTGTATTGTACAGGTTTTATTTGTGTGTTTTATTGTAAGCCGCCCTGAGTCCCCTGTTGGGTGAAAAGGGCGGGATATAAATGTTGTAATAAATAAATACATAAATACAGCGTTAAAAACCTAACATCTAATTAAACCTAACTGATAATCCAAAACATTGCTCTAGGGTAGTAATGATGTTGTACGTGGTAAGAAAATTTATCAGAATTGTTCTTTCTTTGCCGCTCCATAGGCATTTCTTGGTCCATCAAAGAGACTGCCTCTAGCAACAGTATTACCTCTGAAGGAAGAGATGTAAGTCTACAAAAGGGCTCTTCTGGAGTTCCCAAACAAGCCTCCTCTTACTCACTGAGCAGCTTTTTCAAAGGTAAGAGGATATTTATCAAAATCTTTATAAACAGATTTCCCCTTAAAACTATTTATTTATAACCCATCTTACTTTCAGGATGGGAGACAACTTCGATGGGAATGCTCTAATAATATTGTAGCTATGTTGCAGAAAAAATAATTTCTTGTGAGAACAGTGTAGCTTACAGAGTCTGTACTCGTTCTCAGATGTTTGTTCTCCAGTGTTTATTGTTGTTTTGTTTCAGGAAGGAACAAACATGGAAGTTTTCAGTCACTTTCAGATGGTAAGAATTCAGGATTTTTTGTCCCTTCTTTGTATGGATGGAAGGATATTTCTTGTTCCATCTAGTGAGAATTGGCCCCACCTTCTGCAAGCCTATGCATGCCCCTACAGAGATGACCCCTCTACAGTTCAATATGATGTACAAGCTTATAATGTAAATTGATAAAGCTGATTTTATTTTTGGCTTCCTTGAGGTGTTTAGATAGAGCAGTGGTTCTCAACCTTTGGTTCCCCAGGTGTTTTGGCCTACAACTCCCAGAAATCCAAGCCAGTTTACCAGCTGTTAGGATTTCTGGGAGCTGAAGGCCAAAATATCTGGGGACCCAGGGGTTGAGAACCATTGAGATAGAGGATAGGAACTAAATAGTTTAATATATTTAGATAAATAGACTCTGATATATATCATTCTCTCCCCATAATCCACCTTAAGCCATGAGGAGAGGTGGGTAAGAAATGAAATTATTATTATTATTATTATTATTATTATTATTATTATTATTATTATTATTATTATTCACCCTAGCAGTTTTATCCACACCAGCCTTCTCTTTCCACCTCAGGCCTTTCACCTCTGTCCAGACATCCATTTATCTAACAAAAGACACAGGATGTTTGCTGTTTTGAAACAATCCCAGCAATTCACAATTCAACAATTAACACATATAGGAGGCAGAGTGAGGCACTGCCTTAGACAGCAGGTGCTGGTGGGTGACATATTCAGGTGTACCCATTTTGATCAGGCAGAAAAATATAACAAAATTCACAAAAGGTCAACAAAAAAGCAAAAATGGGGCAATAAAATGTAAAAATGTGTAAGCTTTCAAAGTTTCTCTGGCTTCTGGCTTCTTAACGATCTTAATATTATACAGGAGAAGCAAACAATAATATTGGAGTCATGTGCCTACTTTTTCGTCTTTTATTTTATTGTGCTGTTATCCTTTTGATACTTCCTGTGTTTCAAAAGTGATTTTCAGCAATGTGTACCAAAATTATATGGGAAGGAGGGAGAGAAACATATTAAATAAATAAAATCCGCCCTTTCTACTTCAGCTCTTACAGACACGGGATTTAAAAATTATGCCCCAGAACTGCGCAGGCCAAAAGCAGATTACAAGGTAGGTGTGTTTTTTGAGAACTTCATTTAAGAACAAAATTGTGAAGTGCAGAACTTTGGCGTTGAATTCAGTCCTTCTTCTGACTGTGGATGTTTGCTTCACTGATACTTGTCAAAGGACTGTTAATTGGCTTCTCATAAAATGTTCCAAGTGAATACACAGATTGCAAACAATAAACTAGGGTTCTCTGGAATTCCTGCTTATTTATGCATGTGAATAAACCTCATTGTATGGGTTGACATTAGCCAAGAAGTATATCAGGGATAGTTAACTTTTGCTTTAGGGTAGATTATACCCACCCCACCCACACTCTTAGAGTTGCAACTCCTTACTTCCTGATATGTTTCATACTCTCAAATATACATCTCATTCTCACAAAACTTTCTTAGATCCTCATTTTCAAGTGGTCGCTATTGTTATGCTGCGTTTTTGGATTAACGCAGCAATGCATGCTTTCAAATCGAATAATAGATCTAGCATTTCCTGTGAGTTATTTGGCATGTCATCTCTTCTTTTTCAACTTTTCCCATTATCTAAACTGGAGGCAGGCACATGGCAAGGATAGGAAGGACATTTCAAAATACTGTAAACTTTAATGGAACCTTAACAGTTGTTGTATATATCAATTTCAGGATTACAGCAGTGACTGGAGCCCTAAAGACACAGTAAGACGGCTGCAGAGAGGGAAGGTAAGGAGTCTACATTCATGATAACTGAAAAGGCAATCCCTCCTATATTTAAGAGCTTTAGAAATCTGTTGGTAGACTGTCCTTCACATAGTTTGGAGTGTCAGTGGCCTATGGCCTGAGAACTTGATCCATATATTCATTTACCCCAACAGTGAAGGTTTGAATATATGAGAGAATGGGTTTTCCTGAATTACATAATTTGGACAATACATAGAAAATGTGTTTGGTCTCCTGCAGTGTGTCCATTCAAATTTTGTTCTGAACATGAGTGGAAAATTCTGTGAGTAATTTGTGTAGTTCCTTCAAATATTCATCAGTGGGGATTCAATAAAATGTCGTGTTGGATCATTATCTCCCAGCCTCCTAAATGTAGTCTGACTTGTTCCTGGTGGCTATAGCTGTTGCATAATAATGTTAAAATTGCTTCTGAGACTGTGGGTGGCATCTTGTTCCATATGGCTGAGATTGTGTGGTAAATCTTATCTCTTGCTGATTTTCTCCATTTGGTCATGAAGGCAGAAGCATTCTATGTAGAAATATAGTTCCATGTTCCAATCTTCTGGGTTGTAGAATTCTGTTTATAGCACTAAGAAATATTTTATTGTATGTTGGTGCAATGGCCTTTGTCAAATTATGATGGTAACTGGGCTTGCAAGCTATTGCCATGGTGAAATATTCCTTGAGTTGCAGATGGCTGAAGAAAGCCTTCAGGTCACCATAGAACTTAATCATGCACTTAGATTTTAAGGGCCACAAGAATAATTGTTATATATATACTTGAATGGCTCATGTTGTCTTTGCCCACATGTATCTGTACCAAAATATGGCTGGTTATAGCTTTCTCAAGTACTTTGCTGGAAAGAAAACTGGCATTTCCCTGTTTAGACAAATTGGATTGAGGTTCTACAGATGTCAGGAATGATAGTAGCAGATTCTGATCAATTGAAACCCGTCTCAAATAATAGGAAATGCATTCTTTCACTGCCAGCAGATCCCTACATCTTATTCTAGGCCCTTCATGTTCTTTGTTAGATAAAGGGGGAAATAAGTGTTTTGTTTTATTTTTGGTGGCTATAGAGGCAATACAGAATGAAAGCTAAACTTCCTTAGAAATGAGGAAGAAGGAACGAACTTGTGTAGCAAACTTTCTGTCCATGTGTTTTGAGATTCAGCGAAATTTTAATCAAGCCCTCATGAGTTAGTATAGCATAGTTTCACAGCTGTAGGGAGAGCTGGTCATGCAAGTGACTAACAGATGTGGCTCCGTTCGAAGATGCATTACAAGCAGCCACAAACTTATCATTGCAGATGAAGTGAGCTTTTGTTCAGACACTGTATTTCTTTTATTAATCCTGTCCTATTTTAGGTCTGCTCCCTCGAAAGGTTTCGCTCTTTGCAAGACAAGTTGCTGCTGCTGGATGAAGCTGTTGCAATACACGATGGGAATGTCATTACAGCCGTGAGTGTTACTGTGATTGTAAACTAGGACAGAGGGGGGCTTGCCACTTAGGCAGGTCTCATTCCGGGATCATTTACATCAAGACCATTTGTGTCATGTGCTCCCTTTTCTGTGAAGTTTGGATATAATTAACTTACGATTTATGTGTGGGAAGGCTGAGTGTTTAATGCCAGATTCACTAAGCATTCTGATCAGCAAATATGTTTTTTCAGCTAACCTTGCTTTCAAGGATACAGCATGTAAATGGATCCTGTGAAATCCCTTGAGTGTTTTCTAAATTGTTCTTGATATATCCCAAGATCTAAGTATTGTGGAAATTCCCCTTAGAAAACTGCATACATTCTTTGCATATAGGACTATGGTTGACTTCCAGTTAAAATAGTTTGGAAAGGTAGAATGGAAAAGATATTTTCTTGAAAGCTGCTGCTGCTGCATCCTTAACTACATGGACCACTAGCTTTTCCGACCATAACAGATCATTCAGCCCAAAGTTCTGGGCAGATAACTTCCATTTAGACATAAATGTAAATTCCAGACAGCATTCTGTGCCTGCTGCTCATTGGCCTGGACTCGATTTTGGACTGCTAGGTGGGCAGATATGTTCCCAATTGCAGTTGCAGCAAAATCTTTTTTTCCTTATTGATACTTATGGACAGCTCTGACTTTAAAATAGCCAACATACCTTGAATGGAAAGTTGCCTGTCTTCACATGGTTACTTGTGAAGATAGGCAACCTTGTATCCCAAATGTTTTTAGTGTGTTTCAACTGGCTTTGACCCACTTCTGTGCGAGCTCCTGGCCATTGTGGGCAACTCTGTTGTCATCAGAATAAGGTGCCCTCACAACAAGCATGAAGAGGGGCGGCCTCCATTCCTTCTTCCTGATCACAGAAGCGCTTCTACTGATATCAGAACTGGGCACCTGCAGAACCAGGAAGAAGGAGGGGGTATCATTCCTGTTCTTGATGTTGGTCATGTGGCCACCTTGTTCTAATGTCAGCAGTACCTGTGATGGCTGGGGGCTCACGTGGAGTTCCAGCTAACAACAGTGGAGACAACATGGAGGAGGTAAGATGTATGCTGCCCCGCAGTTTGGCTGCAATCTTCGGCCATGGGAGAAGTAGCCCTAGATTTGGCCAGATCCAGGTCTGCTCTAGGGCACATTTATAGTTGGGTAAACTGCCCAGTGTAGATGAGTCCCAAGCGTGCTTATATTTTACCAAATATAAACATGAAAACTTGTGCTGTTTTAAAAAGAATTATCCTAATCATCTATTGACCTACAAAAAGTTCACATGAATTTTATAGCATTTCCCCAAAATACTCAGTCTTGGAAGTATTAAACAACTTCTTTCTTGTTTAGTTGATACCTTTCTGTAGACCTTTAAGCATTAATAAAATATTCCTCACCTCTATTCAGTTCCTTCAGATTTTACAAGGCCACTACTTAAATATGTAGCTAAATGTTATAAAATATTCTATATGGTATAAAGAAAGTTATAATGTTTTGTAAGTACTGTTTCAGTAAGTTGAAGAGGCTTATCTATTATCTTGCAGATTCTAGTATTTCTGAAGAGGACTTTGAAGAAAGGTATGTGAGACTCCAGAAATAGTTTGAGTTCCTTTAGTTTTGTTTCTTTAAAGTATTTTATCCTTCACTTTTCTCATTTAGGTGAAACTGATGCAGAGTCACTGTACCTTTCATAGAATCAGGATTTATTTGTAGCTTTTGAAGACCACTATAACTGCCACCTTTTCTTCTTAGCACTGATCCAAACTTTAGTATCATCAATATAATATTGTCTGTTCCCATGAATTAGATAGACACAGTTTCATTTCAGAAGAGAAAAAATAGTTGACAGGCAGCAGTTCCAATCTGGGGCCTCATGTTCTTGGATGCAAGAATTCTCAACCTTTAGTCCTGTTCACTGGGGTTTTTGAGAGTTGATATCCAATAGCATATGCAACTTAAAAGTTCTGTACCACTGTTGGCAAAGAATAGCTATTGTTGCATTTGCTGAGCATTAACTTGGGATGTGTTTTCACATGTCAACAGCGTATTATTCATGCATCTATTGCAGTTACTATTGCACATAGGTGATTGTTGGGGGCTCTAGTTTCTCTGTAACAGTGGTGAGGTGAAGCTATTTCCTCACCATACCTATACTATCTTAACCAGAATCTCTTTATCTAGTTCACTGAGTTAATACCAGTACTATTTTCTGGGGAATGAGGTGGAGGATGCTCTTTATGTGACTTATACCTGTGCGGATAATTCAGGCAGAACTTGACTTGTTAATCCTTCCTTGTCTTTTCATGCAGAGATCTTATTTAGAGAGCTTGAACTACGGCAGGTGGCTTTGCGCCATTTAATACATTTTCTGAAAGAAACGGGGGACCAAAAACTCCTCTTGGACTTGTTAAGGTAAGAATCCACCTGAGCAATGAAGCTAAATTCTGAAGTGTCTATACTGAGCAAGTTTGAATTATGCCTTTTTCTTCTTCTGCAGGTTCCTGGACAGGACTGAGGAAGTTGCTGTGAGTATTTCTTATGTAGACTTCATCTCTATCTTTGGTGGGGAAAGCAATATTGTCCTCCCAAACTCAATGTGAGCCATGTGTTGTTTTCTTTTTGCTCATGCTACTAAGCAGCAAGGCTAGCTTTTTTTTTCTTTTGTGTCAGGAGCGACTTGAGAAACTGCAAGTCGCTTCTGGAGTGAGAGAATTGGCCGTCTGCAAGGACGTTGCCCAGGGGATGTTTTGATGTTTTACCATCCTTGTTGGTAGGCTTCTTTCATGTCCCCGCATGGAGCTGGAGCTGATAGAGGGAGCTCATCTGTGCTCTCCCCGGGTAGGATTCAAACCTGGCAGCTTGAAGATTAGCAGCCCAACCTTCAAATCACAAGGGTTTAACCCACTACTCCACTGGGAGCTCCAGCAAGGCTAGCTGCAATATTGTTTCTTGAGCCTCTTCTTTACATCTGTTTCTGCTATTTCCAGCTGACACAATACCGTGAACACTTGAATATTGCAGATGCAGAGAAACGAAAAGATTTTCTGAAAGGTTGCATTGGGTAAGCATAGGTTGTGTGAATACTTGTTTCTTCAACTTTAATTGAGTTTAAGTCTTAGGCAGGAAGCAAATGTTGGTTTAAGAAAGCTTTAGTATCACTAGAACCTGAGAAAATGAGTAACTATGAGGAGAGGACCTTTTACTTAGAGAATAGGGACAAAGATAAAAAATGGTGCATGTTTTGAATAAAGTAGGGGTTTTTTTCTCCTTTTCTTTTAATACTAGAATCAGGGGCCATCCAAAGAAGGTGAACTATGGGAGGTTTGAGACCAATAAAAAAGCATGTTCTCATGGCATAAAACTAAATTGTTGAATGTACTGCTGTCTCTCAACTTGGACAGCTTTCTTGAAAGGAGATTAGACAAATTTATCGAAGAAATCCCAGCAAGCATTGCCAGTTATGACAGCTGTATGTTGACCTGAGATTGAAAGCAACATGCCTCTGAATACTGGAATAATAGAATCATAGAGTTTGAAGAGACAATGTCCAACCTCCTGCCATGCAGGAATATGCAATCAAAACACTCCCAAAAGATGGCCATCCAGCCTGTAAAAACCTAGAAGAGGACACTCCACACCTATTGTTGAGGAATAATAGCAAGAGGATATTCTTTTCACACATGTCCTACTTGTGAGTTTCACATGCCTAAGGCAATTTGTTCCATATTAAATAACTTTTGGAGTAAGAAAGTTCTTCCTAATGTTTAGCCATAATCCATTATAATTGAGCTCTTTGGAGCAGCATCTTCTGCATGGCAGTCTTTTAGATAGTTAAAGATACTATTATCTCTTGGTCTCCTCTTCTCAACCTTACACCATTTAATAAAAATAATAAAACTTTATTTATACCCCGCCACCATCTCCCATAGGGACTTGGGCGGCTTACAAAGTAGCACACAAAGATGCCATACATAAAATAAAATACATAATACATATAATAAAATACAGCAACATGAAAACAATAACATTACATAAACCTGGTATATAAATGGAATAAAACAACCTCTATTAAAATAGAATCCGTTAAAAGATCCATGTAAGCAATATAGCAGCTCAGCTGAATGTACAGAATTTAAATATAAAGTGCTACGTGATTGGCAATCAGTTCTGGTTACTGTCTAAACGTTATCAAATGCCTGCTGGAAAAAACAAGTTTTAACTCTTTTCTAAAGTGTTGTAGTGTAGGTCTTATCTAAGTTCCCCAGGGATGGAGTTCTAGAGCTGGGGGGCCACCACTGAGAAGACCCGCTCCCTTGTCCCCACCAACCGCACTAAAGACGGAGGCGGGACCAAGAGGAGGGCCACCCTGGTAGATCTTAGAACCCGCATCGATTCATAGGGGGAGATGTGGTCACGAAGATAGGCTGGACCCAAACCATGTTAGAAAGTCAAGGGAATATGCTTTATAGGTATAATAATGATGGCAGTGCGAATTGTCCTTTTTTGCTTTTATTCAATATAAAATATTAAAGCATTCACTGAGGTGCAGTTGTTGAAATACACTTAAAAGGGAATAACCAATATTCAAGAAATATAATAAATAAATGATTATTATTATTTATTGCATTGTTAATACATTGGTTTATTAATAAATAAGTAGATCTAATAGCTTAGTAGTGAATATGGATCAATTCCCTGAGGATGAGAACCCATAAATGAGGAGACTTTTCTGCAATCTAGGTTGTCATTTTCATCTGACGACGCTGCTCATGTACAAGATCATTATACACTCCTAGAAAGGCAAATCATTATTGAGGTAAGGCATCTACTATGTCTTTTAAGATGCTGTGGTTGCAGCTATGAATAGGTTTTTAATTGGTTTTAAGGGTTTTAATTTGGTTTTTATTACCATTAATATTTAATGCCACTTTAATGTTTGTATATTTTAGGGGTTTTAAATTGTATTGCATCAGTTTTACTGTAATCCGCTTTGAGTCTCATTTTTGGGTGACTTTGTTCCAGTTGCTCTCTGAGCCTACCCTCCCTTGTCAAGGGTATGAGAAAATTCCACCTTGAATGCCTTGATATACTAGGATATACATTTACCTGCTTTTTAACAACATGTTTTGTATTTTCCGTGATATGTTACTGTTGCTGGATGCGTTCATGGGGAGCCCCATGAACCTAACCCCAGTGAATATGGAGGACTGACTATTATAGTCGCTCAAACCCTAATTTCCGGGTGCTCAAGGTGGTCTAGAAGGGATTATTCATCCTTTTCCCCTTCAAAACAGCATTGTAAGGTAGGTTAGATTGAAGGAAAATTATTAGATGAAGGTGACTAAGGTTACAACCCTAGGTGAACATTTACTTAGGTAACTGAATACAGTGGAACTTCAGAATCAGCATGTGCAGCATTTAATACTCGCTTCTCTGTTATTTGAGTTGAGATATAAACATGGATCTAAGTAATTATGCTGAGGAACACCATAAAAACAGTATTTTGAAGAATAATGAATGCAAAACAGACTGATCTCATGCATTGCTGCCATTTGTGAACCACCTGATGTCCCACTCCAGGAGAAAAGCAGCATATAAAATAATACCAGTGTATCATCCTATCATTATTGATGGCTTCAGTCTTTATATGCCAAACTTTCTCATAGCTACCCTTTATTTAATTTACATGCAGTCTTCCATCTTCTTTTTTCAGGCAAATGATAAGCATTTAGAGTCAGCTGGACAGACGGAGATATTTCGAAAATACCCTCGCAAGGCCTCAATCCTAAACATGCCGCTGGTCACCACGCTGTTCTACTCCTGCTTCTACCATTATACGGAGGCAGAGGTTAGGGTAACAATAGGGATGGGTGGGAAGGAGTCCTTGGTCTATAAGATTTAACATAATGTGGAACAATGAGCGAAGCCAGACTTCATTTTCCATTTGATGGGCATCTGAAATAGGCAACAATAGCTAGTTAGACACTGTAATTTTTCAAATATAGCAGGATTTATGAGGAGGAAAGGAATTTAAAACTGACATTTTCCTTCATGAGTGATGTGTTATGTTCAAGAAATTTGCATTATGATAAGATACTGATCCATGAGGATTCCCCTTTAGCTGCTGAAAAATGAAATTATTTTAAATACTGTAACAGGAGTGGGAAGCCATGTTTCACCTGAGGACCAGTTATAGTCCTGCCATGTGGGGAGGCAGGACAGAAATGATTTCCAGTTCCTTTTAGGTGCACCTTTTATTTTATTGGACCTCTGAAGGCAGTAGTTCAGGGCATGCAGCTGAAAATGGAGAAAATGATATCTCTTGGTGGCTGCTTTAAGAAAATGGTTGTTTCAGGGGCAGGTTTGGTACAGGGAAGCATGTCCTGCACCAAAGCCACATAAAATGCATTAGATTAACCTGGTGTATTGGAACTTGAAAGTAAAATTTAATCTACCATATCCGATTTGGAGAATATTTTTTAAAGGTTGACAGCCCTTGGTTTAGATAACTGTTTGTATATTGTGACTTCCTGGAACAAGTTAATTCAACTTCTCATTTTTTATTGGTTTATGCAGATTAATTTGGTTTTATTTGTATGTCTACGTATATCTAAAACTGTTTAAGTAAATAATGCATGTAACTGAAGAAAAGTTGACACAAACTTAGTTGTGGAAAGTTTGTGAGGAAACTAGATTTTGAAGACATAAAATAATGATAATGAGGAACAAAACAGAGCTAGAAGTAGACCGAAATCTTCATATTAGAAAATCATCTCCATTCTCTGCTCACCCTCTTCCCCCCCAGGCCGATCTCCTTCATTAACTTTACCATGTCTTGCTTTCCCAGGGCACCTTCAGTAGTCCTGCAAACTTGAAGAAAACCTTTAAGGTAAGTAATCCGAAGTTTGCTAAGGATGTGTTCTACGAGACAGTAATGCTGCTAGATATATGCACATTAGAAGTGAGTCAGTAACAAGTCAACTTCATAAAATCTGCAGGCAGAAGGAAATGGTTGACTTCTGACCTGAGGTTCACACAAGCTAGTTGTTCTAATGTCAAATCATGGTTGGTGTTGCACTCAAACCATGAACATTGATATGAACGTTGATCTAATGTCCTGAGAGGCTTGGCTGCAAGTATTCAAAAAAGCCCTGTGGGGCAGCCAGAGTTCTAAGCTAGAGATATGGACTAAGTTTTGACCAAAGCAAATTTCCAAATTGAGTAGTTCTTGAGAGCTGAATTCCATCCATTCAGAATGGAAAAACTGGGTGTGGAATTAAAGTTCGTTAATGAAGACTACTTGTAGCTTAAGTCTCAAGATCATTTGCTGCTTGAAGTTGCCCTAAGCCACAAAAAGTCTTTGATGATAAATTATCCTTGGGGCCTCCTGATATTCAGCTGGGATATTATGCTGTTTTGCTTTGAAATTGCAGCAGCTGTAGCTATGATGTAGTTTCTCCTAGTTTTTCTTCAAAAAGATGTGGTGGGAAGGGGTTCATTAAGTTTGGAGACCATAGTTGCATTGTCCCGTAGTAGGTAACTTGGCTCTCTGACTTAGATCATTTGGGGCTATTCATTTTGTTATGGTATGTTTCTCTTTGCTAATGATCTGGATTGTGCAGGTTGATCTAGATAGGGTAGATGCCTGTTCATTGTGAAAGTTTTGGGTGTATGAAATCTGGCTTCATGCACCAGCATTGGAACTAAAATGTGCATATTAGCCAATGTTTCGTGTAAATTATGACATTTAAATTGTTACATGATGTTCATTTTTCATTCCAAAATGGATGGAACCAATTTAATGAGTTTGAGACCATGTTCAGCCTGATTCTAGAGGTATCTGATTATGACCATGCTTCTTAGACAAGCGAACTCTGCCTAGTCCAACACAGCCATGTCTGTTGAATGGGGGGTGTTAGAAGTCTGTGTCCTGATCTTTTGGATTAGGCTACAGTCCTGCATGGTTTGCTACTTCTACTGTTGATTCTGATTTCCATTAAATTCCCATGGGGTTGTTATACTTTTGAGAATGTCCTACACTCAGGATCTCTTAAAATTTTTATAATGTAAATCAAATATTTCAGACTATGTGTTTTTTCAATGTAATAAAAGCCTCCTGGAACAGACTAAGGGATTCTCCTAGTCAAAGTTTTTAAAAGACTCCTAGCAACCAAAATGTTCTAGGTGGCCCACTGGACATTGATCAGTATCAGTTGGTGGGGCACAACCATATAGCTTCTACTGTTCTGTAGTTTAGGAGTTTGATTTTTCTGCCTTGCAGATTCCAGACAAACAGTTTGTGTTGACAGCCCTGGCGGCTCGTGCCAAACTGCGAGCTTGGCATGATGTGGATGCTTTGTTCACCACTAAGGTGAGTTGGAGTGGCTTTCTCTGAACTTGGACCAAGTGGTGGCTTTCATAGGCTCATGAGCATATATAAATAATTTGGCTTTTTATTAAACTTTTATGTTCTGGTTCTTTCATTCATTGAGGTTCCTACTTTTGTGCAATGCATTGGGAACTAGGGAAAATTGTTCCATGCCTATCTTCTTATTTTGGATCCACCACATACTAAACATATGTTTCCCCTCCCCAAACATATTTAGGATGACTCTTTTTCAAGGTCAAATGTTAATAGGATTTTTTTTACTCTGATTTCAGAACTGGCTGGGTTACACCAAAAAAAGAGCTCCTATTGGTTTCCACCGGGTGGTGGAGATCTTACAGCGAAACAATGCTCCGGTGCAGGTGAGTAGGAAAGCTTCCCCATTATAAAGTAATAGTAGCCTGCCTCTGGAAATGTTTATTGGGCAGTAGTCATTTAACTCAACACTACAATGTACAAAGTATACGTTTGTTGTCATTCATTGGGCATAGGAAAAGAGAGTTCATTTGGTTTCACTTGCTTTCCAAACAATGACAGTTGTTTGATCGAATTTACCTTTGAATGGGCTATTTGGTTGTTGATTTTATGAAGGGAGACCTTCATAAAATCATTTTGCCAAGGCTAGGCAGAATGATTTACATATGAGCTAAGGAGCATGGAAGAGGAATCCTAACCTTTGGTAGTTCTGTTCTGCTGATACTTCCTTTCCTCCTCATATAGGTTCTACAGGAATATGTGCGCCTAGTGGAAGACATAGAGATGAAACTGAACCTGGCTGTAAAATACAAGTGCCATGATGTGGTTATAGATGTGAGTCTCTGCTGTATATACTGGGGAGGGGCTGCTCTTGTTTTTTCTGTTTATATTGGTAGACCTGTTGTTGTGTTCAGGAGAGTGGAGGGCATAGATCCTCTACTTAAACACCAGCCACTCATCCTAATGTCCCAGATACTACTCCTAAGAGCAGTGTGGATGACAATGGGCCAGTTAACTCTTTGAGAACTAAATACAGGGGTGTTATGATGTTGAAGACTCAGTTCTTCTACCTTGAAGTTATTGGAGGAAAGGCTAAATTAGTTGTTGTTAATAATAATAATTATTATTATTATTATTATTATTATTATTATTATTAACAACAACTAATTTAGCCTTTCCTCCAATAACTTCAAGGTAGAAGAACTGAGTCTTCAACATCATAACACCCCTGTATTTAGTTCTCAAAGAGTTAACTGGCCCATTGTCATTATAATTATAATTATTATTATTATTATTATTATTATTATTATTATTATTATTATTATTATTATTATACTGAACTGTTGGTTGTAAATGAAAGCTATGGACTTGTCAACATCAGAAGAGGAATTTTCCAGGGAGACTCATTGTCCCCTCTGCTTTTCATTATTGCCATGATCCTTCTGTCGACAATCTTACAAAAAACAAATCTTGGCTATCAAACATCTAAGAAATCTCACAAAATTTCACATCGGATGTACATGGATGACCTGAAGCTGTATGGGAAAACGGAAACTGAAATCCAGTCTCTGACCAACACTGTCTGCATTTTTAGCACTGATATCAGCATGGAGTTTGGTTTGGACAAATGTTCGACAGTGGCATTGAAGAAGGGAAAAATCATTGAAAGTGAGGGCATAAATATGCCTAATGGCCAAATGATAAAGTGTCACCAGCCAGAGGCCTATAAATATCTGGACATATTACAGCTGGACAACATCAAGCATGAACTTGTGAAAACTGTGGTCAGCAAAGAATGCACACAAAGGGTCACAAAAATTCTCAAAAGCAAGCTCAATGGAGGCAGCATCATCAAGGCCATAAACACCTGGGCCATACCTGTCATAAGATATACTGCTGGCATCATAAACTGGACACAGGTGGAACTGGACAATTTGGACAGAAAAACAAGAAAACGCATGACCATTCATCATTCACTGCACCCTCGCAGCGATGTTGACTGGCTATATCTGCCTATAAGATCTGGTAGCAGAGGACTCTTACAAGTAAAACAAGCAGTCAAAGAAGAACATGCCCTAGCAGAATATGTAAAGCAAAGTGAAGAACCCGCTTTGATTGAAGTCAAAAATCAGAAACTCCTCAAAGCACAGCAGACAAAAAATCAGTACAAGAAAACCACACTACAAACTAGAGCTGACAGCTGGCACAACAAAACATTGCATGGAATGTTCCTTGACAAAATTGAAGGAAAAGCTGACAAGGAGAAGACCTAGCTATGGCTCATGAATGGGACCCTGAAGAAGGAGACAGAAGGCCTGATCCTTGCAGCCCAGGAGCAAGCCTCAGAACAAATGCAATTAAGGCTAAGATCGAAAAATCAGCTGACGACCCAAAATGCAGACTGTGCAAGGAAGCTGACGAAACCATTGATCATATCCTCAGCTGCTGTAAGAAAATCGCACAGACTGACTACAAACAGAGGCACAACTATGTGGCCCAAATGATTCATTGGAACTTATGCCTCAAGTACCACCTCCCAGCAGTAAAGAACTGGTGGGAATCACAAACCTGCAAAGATAATGGAAAATGAACACGCAAAGATACTGTGGGACTTTCGAATCCAGACTGACAAGGTTCTGGAACACAACACACCACACATCACAGTTGTGGAAAAGAAAAAGGTTTGGATTATTGATGTCGTCTTACCAGGTGACAGTCAAATTGATGAAAAACAAAAAGGAAAAACTCAGCCACTGTCAGGACCTCAAGATCGGACTTCAAAGACTCTGGCAGAAACCAGTACAGTTGGTCTTGGTGGTGATCGGCACATTGGGTGCCGTGCCAAAAAATCTCAGCTGGAAACAATAGACATTGACAAAATTACGATCTGCCAGCTGCAAAAGGCCACCCTACTGGGATCTGCGCGGATCATCCGAAAATACATCACACAGTCCTAATGCTTGGGAAGTGTTCGACTTGTGATTTTGTGATACGAAATCCAGCATATCTATCTTTTTTGCCGTGCCAGACTATGTCGTTGTGTCAAAAATAATTACAATTATAATAGTAATAGTAGTCTTGATCAGATTCCTCTTCTCGGTGGCTGTTTCTAGAAAATGTAATGTAATTGCTAGAAGGACAGGTAACATCAACCATGCTGGAATAAAGCCATGACCCCTTCTACAAGTTCACATGTGTTCATTGCAAAAAAAAAAAAAAAGGTTAGCCTTCTAGATGTTTTCCTTCCATTTCTCTTGTGGTAAAAAAAAGGTAAAGGTTTTCCCCTGACGTTAAGTCCAGTCGTGACCGACTCTGGGGGTTGGTGCTCATCTCAATTTCTAAGCCGAAGAGCCGGCGTTGTCCGTAGACACCTCCAAGGTCATGTGGCCGGCATGACTGCATGGAGCACCGTTACCTTCCCGCCGGAGCGGTACCTATTGATCTACTCACATTTGCATGTTTTCGAACTGCTAGGTTGGCAGGAGCTGGGGCTAACAGCGGGCGCTCATTCCACTCCCGGGATTTGAACCTGGCACCTTTTGGTCCGCAAGTTCAGCAGCTCAGCGCTTTAATTCGCTGTGCCACCAGGGGCCCCATTCAATCTCTTGTGGTATTGAATGTTAAATAGAATGACTTTGACAAAGATCCCTGCTTCATCCAGTTCCCCAGCAGGACTCTCAGCTGGATTCATGACCACCTTCTATCCATAGGAAGCAGATTCAAGATTAAACTCTCTGCTTTCTAAAACACAGCCTCTTTTTATGTATGTGCTTCTTGTTACCACTTCCATTGTAGCTGCTCTTGGCCTGAATGCACAGAAATTAAAATATAAATACTAGAGATAATTAACTTTATGCTAATTAATCCTAACCTTTGGTTGTTAAATGTTGGTAAAACAAAAGAGAATTGTGAATGCAAAATATGATACTAAATTAAGCAGGTAACAGAATATATTAAAATTGCTTCATTCTCAAGAAAGTTGAAACAAAAGCCCCAACTCTCCACTATGGGTCTCTTTTAAAAGCAGCCTGTGCAAGACATTGGTTTAAAACATTTCTAGCCATCTTTTCCCAAGCAGCATCTAAGGCACATGTGTCAAATTCAAGGCCTCCAAGCCAAATTCAGCCTGCCATGTCATTTTATGTGGCCCTCCAGATGCTGGATTGTAATCTCTGTATTCCTTCTTATTAGATGTCATGACTATAGCTGATGGGAGTTGTGATACAGTAACATCTGGAAAGCTGCAGTTTGTCCTGTTTAGTCAGTGTAGTTGGGTTTGAATTTATATACAAGGCTTGCAGAAATGTCTGACTTTAATATGTGCTTTAACCTTTCCCCGACCTCAGTGCCACACATTCTGTTGGGTTGCAATTCCCATGGCAGATAATGAAAAGTGATGGGAGCTGTCATTCAATAACATCTGGGGATCTGAATTGGGTAAAAACTAATGAGCAGTAACCATTATGTTAAAAAGAGTACAGTTGATCCTCTATATCCATGGATTCTTTATCCATAGATTCAAAAGCCCTTTGAAGACAACCACAAAGTGATGTGGTCCTACATAAAAATGAGTGACTATGAAAATGATTATGAATAGAGACAACAAAGTTAAAGACACAGCAGAAAAACAAACAATCCACTAGAGTCGGGTTTTTTTTGTAGTTTTCAGGCAAATTGTTTTCCAGTACATTTGAAACCACTGATTTTTTTTAAGGAAACCCCTTTCTAGAAACAGGATGTATGGTAGATGACCACTGATAAGTCTGCAAGGCAGATCTCCCATGGAAGGAAATTACATAGTCTAGGTACAGTCATTAAGAAGGCCTTACTGCTAAATTGAGGCCCTTGATAAATGTTGCTGATGTACTTTAATTGGCTTTTACTCTTACTGTTCCATTAGACATACAGAGACCTGAAGGACCGTGTCCAGTTGATGGCATATAGATGTAAAGTTGAGCGGGGATCTCCAGCAGAGGAGAAGATTGATAGCATCCTCAACAACCTGGTAAGAAACAGCTACTTATGCATGTAGTTCTGCCAAGTCATCAGTGTAAGCTAGCAATATGGTTGTTCATTGATATATGGTTGCAAAATGGAGTTTCAGGGATTATAGATGAGCAGACGTGACATTGGAAAGACCAGTATCTTCCCAGTTATTAGATGCTCAATGATGTTACTGTTGGCTTTGTCATACAATTTTCTCATGGATGAGTGCCATAATCCCAACTGCTTTTGTATATTGTGTTGTTGTTATCAAAGCCATGCACCGTAATAGTAAAGACAGGCACTCTCTTAAGAGAATTTATGAAAAAATTAATATGTGATATAAAGTTATTGGATAATTGTTCCTTTGCTTTGTCTTGATTTCGAATTCTTCTCCCTTGTCTCTGAAACTCTGACGTTGCCCCTTGTCTTCCATTTGGTTTCTAAGTCACAATGTAATCATGGTGTTAACTACATAAATCATATAGAGAAGTTAATAAAGTTCAGGGCCGAGTTTCCTGCTTTATTGTTTAAACAATCCTTCCAGATATATTGGCCTATATTTTCCATCACCCCATCCAGTGTGCTGGGAGATCTAGAAGGCAATACGCTAGTAAATACAGTACTAAACTTATCAGCGTCTTGTGATACTTTTGGAAATAAAACTAATCTCCTATTTTTCAACAATGGTTTTTGCAAGCTTATTTCTCTGTGTTCAGTATTATCCTATAACTCATACAGCTTGTGAGAGTGAAAGAAAAGTGGCATTTTGATCAGTCTATTTCAGTAATAACTCAAGATTTCTGGCTTTGATTCGGCTCTTCAGCATTCAGTGGATTGCCGCTTCTTTCACTGAAAGGAAAAATCTATTTTTCTGTTCTAGTGAACAGATAATTTTTTCATTCAACTTTTCTCTTGTATATGCAGCTGTGTTTATCTGTCTTTATCTGTTTCCATGATCAGGATTCACTGGCTCTCTTCCCTCACAAGAAGATAGTGGTCCAATTATATTTTATAGCACCTATATCTCATTCTTGTTCTCTTTTTCAGCAAATCCGATGGAAGAATTGAAAGATGCTTACTGAACTCAGGCCCAGCCTGGTTTCCTGTGGTACAATAAAGCCAAAGAGGACAACTGCTAGGAACAGCTTGCCATTGCTTTCAAGTCGTTGTTTGGTCTGTCTCTTGCCAGCTGGCACTGCCTTTGGATTCTAGGACAGAAGCAAACTTTTAAACCACATGTTGAATTAATGGGATACAAAGTTAAAAAGTTGATGTCAACATTCCTTCTTGACAGCGTGGCTTCATAATGAATGTACATTCTTGTACAGATGACACACAATTGAATTTTTCTGCTATGCGAAGATTATTTATCTGTTCATCTGCAAAGATAAGGGCAGCTACTAATGGAAGAAACTTACATGTACAGTAATTGTTTCCAGTCCCTCCAGGTTGAAAGCTGAGGACAATGGCTGCTTTTTCAGGATAAAAAACTGATCTGGACAATGTTGTTGCCTTTAGTACACATTTAACAAGATTACTGGGATTCTTATTTAATCCAGGAAGGACCATGGAGATAACCCTGCTCATGTTTCCCTGTTGAAAGACATCCCATTCATGTTTCTTTCTTTAGATCTATGTGCATTAACAACATAATCTTTTTAGCCAATAAGAACTTGAAATCACATCCAATTAGAGACTTCTTTGCGTATTGGGCGACTGAAATAATATCCCCCCCCCCCAAATAACTTATAAAACTATTTGTCCCTTGATATTAATGCTCTAAGATATGCTCTGAGTCTAGATCCTTTTTTCTAGTCTCATTTCTGTTAATGGGGTTCCTCACTGGACCCTTTTTACCCTCTATTTTTCATATTTGTAAATAAAGCTTTGCATCCCGTGTCTGTAGCTACACTGTTTTCTCATTCTTCTCTGTTTTTGACTATGAAAATTGCCTTCAAGATAAATCAGCTGGTGTTTTTCCACAGTAGTCTTGGAAAAGTTTGTAAGGATGAGGAAGAATATCATTTTGTTTTGTTTTATGAAATGCTTTTTGTCTTCTGAGGCTCCTCAAGAGAACTGCAGCATATTTCACAGGGCATCCTACAATCAGTGGCTCTTGAAGGGTGAAATCCAAAATAGTGCAAGTAGACTGTCATTGGCATAGTAAGAACTTTCTCTTTCTCCTATAGTTCCCAATCTGCCCCCAATCCCGTTAACTACATTATTATTTATCTTTTTTGTAAACCATGTTGGATCTCATGTCTGAAGAAAGAGCGGAAGTTAAATCAAGCAATTATAAAAAAAATATAAACTTGGACTGAGGTTCAAGGAGGGGATTCTATGAACCAGAAATTTCACCTTGTCAACAATATTATCTTAGTGGCAGTAGGGTATCATTTGCAGGAGCTTTCACCAAACCTGGTATCTCCCAGAGGAACTAGAACTACCATCAAACTTAGCTAGCATTACCAGTGGGCAAAAATTATACAATTTGTTATCTAAAGCATCTGGGAAGCATTGTGTTAAGGATGATGGCTTTGCAGTATTGGAAGAGAACAGCTTTGGAGCAGCCCTAGACTGAGGGTTACACTTTGACCCGTAATGTGTTTGTATGACTGCTCTAGTAAAACTATTTCGAGGGTAACTGCAGTCTTCTAAAGGATGAAGAGTAAAGACAAATTATTTTCTTACTGTAAGAAGATCTGGAAATACGTTTACACTGAATGACAGGTCATTTATTCGTAAAATAGATGGCAATGGCTATAAATGTTCTGAAGGCAGATGATATTCTAAAGCACGCTGGGGACAATTTAGCTTGGATTCAATAGTTTTGTGTTTTAACTTATGGTGACCATAAGCAGAACCTCTCACTGGGCAAGGTTTGTTCTAGGGAGGTTTCTCTTTGCTCTCCTCAGAGGCTGAGAGAGTATGACTTGCCCAAAGTCACCTATAATAATAATAATAACTTTATTTTTATATCCCGCTCCCCTCTCCCCAGGGGGACTCGGGGCGGCTCACATGGGGACAAGCCCAGTTTCAACATACAATAAAATACTGCATAATTAAAACAATGTAAAACAGGTAAAAGTATAAACAATACAAACCAGCATAAAACATCAACATTAGAACATTAAAGTCTGAACATAATATACAAACTGTAAGATAAAATTCAGCAGACTCTACAAGAGGGAATTAAGGATCTCATTACAGAGTTCAATCAATAAGAGTGGAGTGTGATAAAGTGCAGTAGTTGTGGCAACTAATAACTAACCGGAACTATTTATTCGAATGCACATCAAAATAATGTTTTAAGGTCCTTTCGAAAGATGGATAGTGAGGATGCCAGCCTAATCTCCCCGGGGAGGGAATTCCAGAGCCGAGGGGCCACCACCGAGAAGGCCCTCTCTCTCGTCCCCACCAACCATGCCTGAGATGGGGGTGGGAGTGAGAGGAGGGCCTCCCCAGAAGATCTCAAGGCCCGCGTGGGTTCATAGGGGAGGAGGCGGTCACGGAGATAAGCAGGTCCTGAACCGTTTAGGGCTTTATAGGTAATAATCTGCACCTTGAATTGGGCCCGGAAACTTATTGGTAGCCAGTGGAGCTGCTTAAAGAGGGGTGTTGACCGCTCCCTATAGCCTGCTCCTGTTGACCGCTCCCTGGGTTTTCATGGCTGGGTACGGATTTGAACTCTGGTTCCAGAGTTGTAGCCTATTCATATTAATGCACCATGTTGGTTTACTAGATTACATATATTTAAAAAGTATTTTGTAACT
This sequence comes from Anolis carolinensis, assembly GCF_035594765.1. Classification (NCBI taxonomy): domain Eukaryota; kingdom Metazoa; phylum Chordata; class Lepidosauria; order Squamata; family Anolidae; genus Anolis; species Anolis carolinensis. The sequence goes on along the minus strand of NC_085841.1, from coordinate 331,811,950 downwards.
ATTCTGCTTTTTTCTCAACATGCGACCCAAGGTGGTTCATAATTTAAATTAAAATGAGTATATAACAATGGATAATGTGGTTTTAATCATAAGGATAAAACATATACTTGTGCTTTTTATTTGCTCTCCCGCTCTACGAAAACAGTACTGTTTGTGATTTGGGAATTTTGCTGTGGTTTGCTGCATGGCCAACATTGCTATCCCTGAATATGTAAATAGATTATATACATAGATTTGCCTAATTCTTTTGCCTTTAGGACAGTTCAAAACATTAACTTTCTGGCACTCAGTAAGTCCTTTCAAAGGCTGCAACTGTGAAGTCATCCGGTACAAAAAGAGTTCTAGAAATCCAGTAACTAGGCATTTGCCATGGCGACAGCACTTTGTTTGGACTGCGATCTTGTCTGCGATTCAGAATGGCAGTTGGAGAAATCCTGGAAGTTCTTTTGCAGATGTGAAATGTAGGGACGGCCTGAGATTTCTTTTTCTTCATCGTGTTTTCTGGTACAGACCCTTTACTTCTCTCAACCATGAGTATATTTTAGTTCTCTGTTTAAAAGAATTATATGCCTTTGGCTGTAGGAAATTGAGAAACACAGGGATTTATACCATCCTTTCCCAACCTGTAATCCTCAGACATATCAGAGTGCAACCTTAGCTCACTGGGGATGATGGGGCCTGCAGTCCAACACATCTAGCGGGGCCCTGGTTGAAAAGACCTGGCTATATTTGTCATTGGACAGCGTTGGAGGGTTAGCAATGCTAGATTTTCCATTTGATGAACTCACAAGAGCTCTACAGCCTTGTCTTCCTTAGTTGAAAAACAGTAAAGGCATTATCAGAGGACTTTCCTTGTCTGTAGCCTCCACGGTTTCTGCGGATGTTCATTATTGTGATGCACTTTCAGATTGTTTCCAACCTATGGAGACGCTAAGGTGCCACTGTCACTTGGTTTTCTTGGCAAGACTTGTTCAAAGGAGTTTGCCATTGCCTTTCTTTGAGGCTGAGAGAGTATGATTGCCTAAAACCATACATTGATTTCCACAGCTAAGCAAAGATTTGAATCTTAGTCTGTCCAACACACTGCTATTGCACACTAGCCTCTCAGAGCAGCACTGGAACCCTTTTTCCATGTTTTTTTTTTCATGATAGAGAAAAACAGCACAAGTACAGAGAAATGAGATGCAAGGGACTTTGGGAGCCAAGTGATAACCATACTCCTTTGTATGTTGGTTTGGGTTTCTGGGATCCATTTAATCTCTTCCTGACAGTCTTTATAGGATTTTGATAGGCAAGTAACATGATGCTGCTTCTGTTTTAATGGCAAACTTTGTGCTTTAAACTCTCTTAGAAAGATGTGGACTACATTAACTCAGAATTCTGTGCCACAGAAAAACATTCAATAAGGCGATTAAACTATGCTCATGAGACTCTATGTACAGTTTAATTAAAGTTAGTTACATTTTGTTATTTCTGTTTACGCATGCAACGCGGGAACCAACTATGCAGAGAACTGACGCATGAAAAAAAGAATTGTTCAAGGACAAGATGGCAGATATTATGGTGAACCTGAAAGCATTTCAGCCAGATAATGGGGCAGAGACTAGTGACCTTGCGCTGCGTCTGAAATGTCGTGCCAAAGGCCTGACCATCAATGCTTGTGCCCATGCACTCTTCTTCTGCAAACTGCTCCAAGCCACCAGGTGTCTCAGATAAGACCTATATCACTACCTTTTTTTTTTTTGGACAATTGTTTCCAGACAAGCAAACATTTCTGGAGGTTGTGGTATTTGTTTCTGAAAGTATTGGTGTTTTAGTTCTTACTTCTTTAGTTCTTGTCTTCCCCCAGAGACTCGGGCAAAAGCAATCTGATATTTTAGATGCTTGTGGCAGATATGTTCACCTTTTCTGTAACTCATCTTCTAATTGTCCTACTTTTTAATTACAGCCACCTTGAGTCCTGATATTGTGAGATAGGTGGGGATAAAAATTATATATATACACACACACATATATAAAGCAATTTGTTGTAACAGTAAGCAGTGCCATACAAAGTGTAATTAGCTTTCTTTTAAATAAAATAAATGATTCTTTTGCTACATCTACACTGTAAAATTAATGTCAAATTAATAACTGCAATGGCTCAATGCTATGGAATCATGGGATTTGTAGTTTGGTGAGGATTAGCACTGACTGTCAGAGAAGGCTACATATCTTATAAAACTACAACTCCTACAATTCCATAGCACAGAGCCATGATAGTTAAAGTGGTGTCAAACTGCATTAATTCTATAGTGCAGATGCACCCTTGGTATCTGCTGGGGTTTGGTTCCATGACACCCATGTGGATACCAACATCCATAGATGCTCATTATATACAATGGCATAGTAAAATGGCATCTATTATATAAATTACAGTTGTTGAAGGCACCTAAGAAACTGAATGAACTATGCTGTCAAATGAATAATAAAATGGGCTATTAATGCAGATCCATTCTATTACAGGCTAATGTATCCCTTTTGGTAACCTATCACCAGTTTTCTTGAGTTCTTTCACAAAAGTGGACCCTATTAGCAGGATAACTTATGAAAAATCAGATATATTATTTATAATCTACTATAGCCTATATTATTTCATTCTGCAGAATAAAGAAATTTCTCAAGTAGAATCCAGAGTAGGATTACTGTTTGCTGGTGTCTATCTCCATTCCCATGACTTTGTTTTCAGATTTTGAGACCTCACAGTCCAAAGTACAGTAGGTGATCGCAAAAATAGATTATGGGAAGGCAGTTGTTTCCATCGCTAGTAGGGATTTAAACAAATAGATTATTTATTTATAAAGAAGGAAGAAAGAATCCTAGGTTTCCATGTGACCCCTCGGACTAATTTCAAAAGCCCTCTCCAAGAGAATAGCATTGTATTGTGCCTTTTGACTCTCTCCCAAAGGGATGTGAACCTCAATTAGAGAACAGGTTGAGCATTTCTGCTCTATGAAATGTAAAGTATCCTTTCCTCTATGCAATTTAATATATTTCTTTATAAGTATGACAACAGTTCTTGTGTCTTTCCTAAGGCAGAAAGAGAAGAAAAAGGAGGATGTGTCTGCTTTCCCTCAAGCATCGGAGGACAACCATAGCTTGAATTTTGGGATTATTGGTGCAGGCCATATTGGGAATCAGCTTGCCAAGACCTTCCTACAATTGGGTGGAATTTCATATAAGAACATCCAGATCTCTACAAGGCGGCCAGAAACTCTGTGTAAGAGTCAGGCACTAAATCATCACTGGTATATCCACATGTACAATTCAAAAGCACTCCTGCTGCAGATTGCACTCCTATTGTACTATACACTTTATAGTAAAAGTTTATTTCTGTCAATGCTTTCCATGACACTCCATCTCCAGGCTTTCAGCATGAGAATAGTTACATTTCCTTCTTTGTTACTCTCCCTTTCTTTGTTTTTACCCCAGAAAGTTTCCAGCACTGAATTGCTAAAGCAAACCAGTTTGTCCATATTAATTAAAATAATGTCTTGGCTCAAATGCTGGATCTGGAACAGAAAATCTCAAACTGATCTATTTCCTCACTGAACATGCAACAATTCTCTATTAGAAACATGCCTCGGAGCTATTCTTAGGTTGGATAGTTGTATGTTGAATGTAAGTTAGAGGAAGGCTGTCGAAAACAACAAATATTGCCAGGGAAATCCCATGATAGGGTTAAATCAGAAATGGCATAAAGGCACATAACTGTCAATTCAATTTGTACCAAATCCAGAAACTTTTGACTAGTCTAGATGATGCCATTTAGTTTATTATAAATACATAAAAGGTTCACCTGGGGCCCCTGGTGGCACAGTGTATTCAAGCGCTGAGCTGCTGAACTTGTGGACCAAAAGATCCCAGGTTCAAATCCCAGGAGCGGAATGAGTGCCTGCTGTTAGCCCCAGCTCCTGCCAACCTAGCAGTTCGAAAACATGCCAACGTGAGTAGATCAATAGGTACCGCTCCGTCGGGAAGGTAACAGCGCTCCATGCAGTCATGCTGGCCGCATGACCTTGGTGATGTCTATGGACAACGCCGGCTCTTCGGCTTAGAAATGGAGATGAGCACCAACCCCCAGAGTCGGTCAAGACTGGACTTAACGTCAGGGGAAACCTTTATCTTTACCTCAAAGGTTCACCTTCCAAGCTATTTTTAAAAATGATCAGAAGAGGGAGCTAGAGACTAGTTACCCTATGGCCATGTAATAATTATATTCAAAACAGCTGGATATAAGGACCAAATGAGGTCGCTCAGTAGGAGTGATTGGACAGTAAATGGATGCTTAGTACAATTATTTTTACTAATAATCCCTGTTGAGAGAAAAGGGAGGATTAAAAGGGTTTTTTTTTAAATTGTTTGAATCCTGGCCAGTTTCTGAGGTTTGACCCTTTTGAGCAATGAGTTTTAAATCAGAATTTATCTTCCCAGACAAATCTGCACAAGATCACCTCAAACTATTAATTTGGTTCTGCTGGATGAATGCAGGGTTTACTTTTTCCCTTTTCTTTGATTTTTTCTAGCAGAATTTCATATGGTGGGAGTTAAGTGCTTTTACAACAATAGGCAACTTGTAAGCTGGGCAGATGTTATATTTCTCTGCTGTCTTCCATCTCAGCTTCAACACATTTGCTCAGAAATTCGAGATGCAATCCAAAACCAATGTATTATATACAGTCTCGTCACAGGGATCCCTCTAACCAGGTATTTTACACTGACATTAGAGCTAACTTCATTTGAGCAAGGAGGATGGGGGAATACCTACTACTTCCTAAATCGTTTCTTTCAGGAAAACATAACATGATAATGAATTTTAAAATGTGGCTTGTGGACAGGTTTTGTATGGCAGTCAAATAAAATGTTGCTTATGTGTAAGAGAATCTATAAAGTTTTCAGGTGATCCAGGTCCTTCAGAATTGTTTTCATATCTTGAAATGAAGGGACTGTCAGTGTAATCCCATGTCTTTATCTCCAGTCCCCTCTAGACTTAGCTCTTTTGACTATAAGGGACATACAAAGCTATTTGGCAGAATGGGGAGAAACACCACTGTTATGGGAGAATATATATATATATATATAGAGAGAGAGAGAGGGGGAAGAAACCTGAAAGACAAGGGTAACGGGACCCAAACTGGGAGAACGGCAAGATATTAATTAAGTAGTAAGTTATGCACTCCAATGTATAAAATGGTAATATTTTCAGTGAGATGTGTGACAAAAAAATATCAGTGGTGCCTTGCATGTCAGGGAGTTGATGGCTCCACCTCAGATTTTAGTCAAAAATTTACATGGTTATTCAAAGGGCCCAACTTACTTTGGAGGCAGGATTCATTATTCTCACTAAAATCTAACGTGAATCCTTCATCCCATGGACATGAAAATTAGCAGCTGCCATTGTTTAATTTCTGCATAAATGCAAAAAAGCACAACACTTTGTGAACTGTAAATAAAAAGCATTTTTAATTAAATTATAATGTTGGCACAATCCCACAGTAAGTTTGTTTATATAGTTGACTCCTGGTTCCGTATTTGCATAAAACTTCAAAACAGAATTCAATCACAACTAAGGAGATAATGTTTTTATGTTGTGCACCACAAACTGAGCTTAAAAAGTCCCATATCACACACTTCCATGATTGGAAATTGTCCCTTCAAGATGACTTTAAAAAGTTCAATCAATATAGCATTTTTTGCTTGATCCACTCTATCCTTGATCTATCAAATGTAATGCAGAACCAAGCACCGGGCAAGTTGCATTTAGATATTTATTATGGCATGTGTTCTTTACTCAATGTAAAATATGTTTATCTGCATATTTTGCAGGTCTAATTTATACATAACTCTTTAGTCCATATGGAAATTGCTAGAACTATTTGGAGACAATTTCCCATACAGTAGGCTTTGTGTTATTCTACATATGTACATCTTCCTCTTCTACCTGTTTCCTTGGTAGAAATGAGCCATGTGATTTACTTCACTCTTGTTTACTTTCAGGCTGAAGCAACTTCTTTCTTTTAACTCAATCTTAAGGCCACAATACAAATTTGTGGAAACTGATCTTTTTGACATCTGGTTAGCAAGCAGAACAGTTGTGGAAGCCCTCAACGATCCAGCTGTTATCCAGGCAACATGTCCCTGTAACCCAATAAGTAGGTGAATTCTGTTCTTAACTTTGCAGCTTATGTACAAATAACATCAACAATAATAAGCATTCTTCTCTGTGCATAAATAAAATTTATTTTTCCAATCTTGAATACTATTTTCTTTTGAGCTCTAAACATACGTTCTTCTGTTTCTTTTTTCCGATGTCCTATTCTATAATGCCAGCTCTCTATCTGCCAGAGTCCTAGTAAAACTCTTAAAACACTACACTATGCTGATTCTGGTTTTTTTTCTATAATCATTTCCAAATACTTCCATACTTTTAATAAATTTACCAGGTAGTGTTTTTTTTTCTTTGCCAGGTTTCAGGGTCTTCAGTGTTCTATACATTCTCTCTCCTGACATCTATTAGCATGCTGTCTGTAATATATTTACTGAAGGATCTTTTCTCTTCATCAACAGTTTGTTTCATTTGTGGTCCATCAGTGTTATATAGTTGATACAGTTAATTGATGTCATTTCAAGAGCATAAAGCATGGTTTGCTGGCATACTTCTCTGGATTTTTCTAATTAGCTTACAGTGATGATGGCATTGATCTTACTGTTTTATTTGGCAGGAAGCAACTGAAAAATGTTAGCTCACAAACTCTGTATTAAGGTGCACCAATTAAAGAATGCAGACTTTCATGTAGATTTTAATTAGAGCCCACATTACAACTTCTGCCACAATTGGACATTTTTATTGTACAGTAGAGTCTCACTTATCCAACATAAACGGGCCAGCAGAATGTTGGATAAGCGAATATGTTGGATAATAAGGAGAGATTAGGTTATGATTTTACAAATTAAGCACCAAAACATCATGTTATACAACAAATTTGACAGAAAAAATAGTTCAATATGCAGTAATGCTACATAGTAATTACTGTATTTACAAATTTAGCACCAAAATATCATAATGCATTAAAACATTGGCTACAAAAATGCATTGGATAATCCAGAACGTTGGATAAGCGAATGTTGGATAAATGAGACTCTACTGTAATTTTTATCTATTTTTCTTTTTTATTATCTGTTAAATCTTTTTTTTTTTGTTCATGGACTATGTTTTTGTCTCTCCAGATCCCACTGTCTTTTAATTTTCATTTTTCTTCACTGTAAATATTATTTTTCTCAGCTTATCATCTGCACCCCTGTCTTAATTAGTCATTTCCTCCTTTGTAACCCAGAAAGACATAATCTCAGCAATTTTAAAAATGCTGCCTCCAACAATACAGGCCTCTGGGGCCTGACGGATATAGACAAAACAAAGAGATGGTAGGGATGGTGAAAGAAGCCATATTTGTAATACTGCTTCTTTCCTGCAAAAAAACCTCTCCATACAACTAAAGAACTTGCATAATAGCACTGGCAGCTCTCCCGTTTGTGGTCCTGAAGTGGCAACTGACTCAGAACTGGAATTCATTTCTGCTTTGTTTTACTACACAAATACTGTGTATTTCTTTGATTCTAAGATGTGCTTCCCTCCCCATATAAGCATCTTTAAAAATGTGTGTGTCTTAGAATCGCAGGTGCTTTTAAAAGTATATAAAGTTTTTTTCTGTTGGTGACACTGAAATTAGTGTCTCATAATCATTGATATCTTAGATTAAATACAGTAAATGAATATTAATTGAAGGAGAAGGCAAATACTGCCAACCTCCTTATGCCATTACCATTTTCCATGGGCTTGAACAACCATCATACCTGTGTAGCAAATAGATTCAAGCAATGGGTATTTGGCATTTCACAAATGAAAGTTCACACATTAACAGGAAAAGCTTGCATTTGGAACATGGCTTATCTTGAGCAGTTTACCTCTGCCTTAAAGGTTTGGTAAACTGAAAACATTTTGTAAATCTTGTATACATTTTCTTTTACAGGAGAAGTTGTTGTCAATAGGGAATGGCTGGCAGCGACATTCTATGCAGCTCTGAACAGCTACACGATGCAGGGTTTGACCTATGCAAAGACCCTGCTTTTATTTACTGATGTGTGCTTTCCTGATGATAATACACTGCTGTTTTGTGAAAACTTTATCAACCCAACCTTTGCCTCCTCCCTGGCACCTGATGAGTAAGTTAAGTCAAGCTGAAAATTGTAGGGTTTCATTTCCTTCCCCTTCTATATTTTTTGTACTCTGCGTTTCTCGAAGGATTCATGTGGAGACTACTGTGAATAGGCTATTGAGGCAATTCCATAAAACTCTGAAATCTCATATATGGATATTCTTGATTACATGGTTAGATGTTGTTAGCATTGTCTTGGTTACTAAATATTAGCAGTAATAATATGGAAATTTCCTATGTAATTGGAACTATTTATTAAACGAGCAATCTACAAACACTACACCCCTTCCATCAACTCTTCCTGGAAATTTCAAAAAAAGTAATGTTTGAAATGGCCCTGAGGTCTTTATGTTCTCCCGTTTAGAAATTTTTGGCCCAAACAGACATGAAACGATATATGTTAATATATGCTTATCATTTCATTTAACAATGGGTATTGTGGGGAAGAGAGCAAGCAGGCAACATGGGAATAAGTGTTTAGTAGTATGGTTATGCTGAATGCCCTTGTTGCTGTATAAAAAATAATGTAAATAAGTCAAGAGGATAATATACCTATTTTATATTTTTGGGGGATAGCTTTCACCATTAAGAATGGCACTTAAATGGAAAAAGAAATTATCTGGTTAACTGCTACTTCCACATTTAATACTTCTGTAACTGAAAATGACAATAATAGAAACAATTGTATGGTACAGCTTAAGAAATCCAGTAACAGTAGCCTTTTTTTTTTACTCATAGTTCCTTCCCTTGGTTTGACTTGACAACTGTTCAGCTAAAAGAATCACCTTTTGGGCACCTTCTTGCAACAGATAAATTTTTTCAGGACAACATTGCTTCATTGTATTGTAACATACTGGCAGTCAGATTCTCCAAAACTAATGAAGATTCCATGGCTGTTCCCTTCAAAAAGCCTTCTCTTTCAGCTCTCCTGCTAAATCCCACCAAATCTTTGACCTGGGGATTTGCTGCAACTTGTAAAAGCAAAGTAGTAGAGACATCAAGTACTGATTCTGAAGAGACTTAAATCTTTTTTATCCAAATCTCCAGAAGCAGCAAGCATTTTGTTTTTCAGTACTACAAATATATTTATTTCTAAAAATATTACAGTCAAATCATTATTTGGGAATAATTATCAGCAAGCCCCATTTTATTATGTGCAGAGTAGCAACCCAACAGCAATTTTCAATCAAAACCAAGAGGAGTGTATTGTGCAATAAAATACCAGGAGCAACAGATGCTGAGCAGAAAGAAATTCCAACAAAATGAACCACATAATTGGTTTTTTTTTAAAGGGGGCAATTAGATTTATCTTTATATTATGGAAAATGTAATCAAATATTATTGCAGAGATGTGGGTCAGCTCACAAAAGAATATTAAAAAGTTAGGAGAAATAAATATTATTACACTAGCTGCATAACCATCAAAAAAAGAAAGTATGATTAACATCTACCTCACATGCAGTGAGTCCAACTGCATTGGTCTGCAGAGGCTGTAACTGCATTCCTCTTACGGTGCATCCACTGTAGAATGAATGCAGTTTGTCTACATCAGGCATGGGCAAACTTTGGCCCTCCAGGTGTTTTGGACTTCAACTCCCACAATTCCCATGCCTCGTCTACATTCTAACTGCCATGGCTCAATGCTGTTGAATCATGGGAGCTGTACTTTTAAAAGATTCTTAGTCTTCTCTGCCAAGTAGTGCTGGTGCCTCACCAAACTACAATTCCTATGATTCTACAGCATTCAGCCATGGCAGTTGAAGTGGTGTAAAACTGCAGTGTAGATATATCCTTAACACCACCTCCTAAAAACTAGGTGGGAGAGGAATATTAATTGCAATATTTTGCTGAAGATATCAGTGAAGATCCTATTAAAGTGCCATCTCCAATCACAATAATTATAAGTGCATAAATCCCGATGTGCAACCAATCAGCAACATCATCATCCAAATATAGCTACCTTTGATCCTCTTCCACAGGGGAAAAGTGAGGAAGGGCAAAGTTAGACCACTGGCCAAAAGTACTCAATATCTTTTTGGCCAATGAACCAATGACTTTGGCTGCAGCCACACATATAGCATCATTAGCTCCTGTTTCTAGATGCCCAATTTAACCTAATAAACCTTAATGACTTATAGAACTTCTTGCAAAAACAAATCATATTGAAGTTCAACCATGGGGAAAAGATCAGGAATAAATAAAATAACAACTGCTGAATTTGAATTATGCAGATAAAAATGAACTTTTAAAGTGATAGAAGGTTTGCTTTGTTTAAAAGACATCACTAGATAACAACTCCGGTTCAACTGGATGCTCAGTGAGAGGGAACCACAGGAAATGGAAGTGCAGGTTTTGACACATGAAAAAACAATATATTTTTATTGCAAGGGAACTGAATTATATTGTTGTAGATTTTCAAACTCCAAACCCTCACGTTGTGATACTTTTTGTGAACTTTCAAGTTCCAAACCTTCACATTATGATACTTGTTGTGGTCTTTCAAGCTCCAATACTTCACACCGTGTGACCTGTAGACTTTCAAGCTCCAAACCTTCACATTGTGATGCTGAAGGCTGTGGAGTTGGAGGCTTTGGCTCATAATCAAGTAACCCTTCATTCAGAATAAATTGAGAATAGGTAAGGGCATCACTTCGCGGTCCAGTTCGAGATTTTTGTTCTAGAAACAAACCCACATTATCTCTGGGTGGGAGAGCGATGCTTCTGACAAAAAGAGGCTCCTCTATTTTCAGCAATTCTCGCACATGCCGTGACACTTCCTGAAAACCGAAAGGAAGCTTAACACAGTATATATTAGAAATAGAAAGTAGGACAAATGTCAGGCCTGACCCAAGACTACAAATCTCTTTTTCCGAGGAAGAAACTCAGGAAATGCTAGAGTAGGACTTTCAACAACAACAGACTTGGAATCACCCTTAGATGGGGGCCCTGAATTCCATGGCATTTATGACAACCACCCAGCTGAAATGAGCACTGGTAACCAAAAAGTACAGAAGCAGACAGTCTCCCATCACCAAAGCCACAGGACACCATATTTATCAGGAGTAAAATGACTCTTTTAGAATAGAAATCTGCAAGATGTTTCCAGATGGCCTTGGTGGGAATCTAAAAGACCAGGCTACTTAAACCTTCTGTTTTGGTATCTCCACTGCTTGAAACACACAGTCTTTCCTTTGTGAAACTAAGCTGCTACTGTTGTGCAACAAGGCATCTTCTGTGGTGCCCTGTCGTGTGTCATTGTAATTCACAAGCATGGTTGTGTATCATGTCAGCAACATAGCCGAGGACATGAAAGAAGCCTCCCAGCAGGATGGTAACATATCCAGGTGTCCCCTGGGCAATGTTTTTGTAGACAGCTGATTCTCTCACTCCAGAAGCGACTTGCAGTATATTCACTTCTGACACAATAAAAAAGCAACTTAGCTTTGTTATCTTAAAAGTTATGCATCAAAGCCAGCTCACCAAAAGCTCCTTAGTTATGTCAGGATATGGATTCAAGGATTGTGCTCACTGTAACTGAAAAAAAATTCTCCAGAAAAGCTGACTGAAGGAATAGTATAAAATCTGGAGAACATTTGGAACAGTCACTTAACAATAAAGTCTAACTACTAGGAACATGCAACTAAAACATGGGTTCTCACCTTCATATCTTCAAAATCGGTTATCCCAATCTGTGGAAGATTTGAGCAATTCACATAGATTAGTTTGCGACCAGAAATGAAATTTTCAGTAAAGCACTCCTGCTTAAGCAAAATAAAAAATATTGCATAGTGAGAAGCAGACATACTTTACTTTCTCCCTTTTCCCAGCTGAAATCAATTGCATGTATAGAATATTTAAAAATTCACAGTGCTATGTATGAATATTGGTCCCTTTTGTATGTGTATGTGCTTTTGTATGTGCTTATAATTTTGTATGTGTATATGCTTTTGTATGTGCAATAATTCAATGCCAGATTCAAACAATAACAGTAAAACACAATAGTATAAAACTATAAAAACATATACATCAATTATAAATAATATTTCAGATGATTAAAAATATTAAAGGTCTAGCAGAAACTCAACGTTATACTTTGTAAACATTAATCCAATTGCTTTCACTGTTCTTATACAGGGGTCTATGTGCTTTTGAGGTATCTATCACCTTATGGTAACCTCATGAATTTAAAAGCATTTTGTTTTATAAAGAATACGCAGGGTGCATTTACACTGTTAGAATTAATGCCATTTGATTTAGGTGGTTTTGTCAGTTCCTTCCTCTGAATGTGGAAATAATTTTTCCTCTGAAACAGATATTGTTTATAACATTTGGTGCAGTCAGTCCTCCATAGCCACAGATTCTGTATCCACTAATTCAATCATCCATGACTTAAACATATTTTTAATTTTGCCATTTCACATAAGGGAACACGGTTTCACTATGCTATTGTACATATATAATGAGACCTGAGCAGCCACAAATTTTGGTTCCCATGAGGGGTTCTGGAACTAAACACTAGCTGATACCAAGGGTCACTGTATCTCCATCCAAGTAGTAACTGGGGCTGACCCTGTTTAGCTTCCGAGATCAGATGGGATCTGGTGTCTTCAGGATAACTGGATTAAACTGTATTGTAAACCTCCACACGATTGCATCTTCTGTAAGCGCGGTTCTCTATTTATTTATTTACGTCATTTCACCTGAAGGGACTCAAGGTGGCTTAAAGATCTGGGAAAAATTCAATGCTAATAAAAACAATCCAACCCAATAAAACATGAAGCAGTTAAAAAACAATTTACATTTGCCATTAAAACACATGAGACAATATACAAAACGTAAAACATATACAGTAGAGTCTCACTTATCCAACGTTCTGGATTATCCAATGCATTTTTGTAGTCAATGTTTTCAATACATTGTGATATTTTGGTGCTAAATTCGTAAATACAGTAATTACTACATAGCATTACTGCATACTGAACTACTTTTTCTGTCAAATTTGTTGTCTAACATGATGTTTTGGTGCTTCATTTGTAAAATCATAATCTAACTCGATGTTTAATAGGCTTTTCCTTAATCCCTCCTTATTCAACATATTCGCTTATCCAACATTCTGCCGGCCCGTTTATGTTGGAGAAGTGAGACTCTACTGTAAAATGCATTAAAATATTCGTGCAAAAACCTTGCGCACAATCCTTGATCCAGGCCGTGTCGGGTCCCATTCTTACTTATAGCCACGCGGGAGCGGCTCCTGGGCCTCACCTTGTACTGGGGGAAGCCCTTGTCTGCAATCCAGGCGGCCACTTCCTCGGGGCTCCAGGCCAAATGCGGGGGGCCCGTGGAGGCGGGCGGCTCTGCTTCCTCGGGGAGTTTCTGCTCCGACGCCTCCGAGCCAGGCCTCAATTCGGCTTCCGCGGAGAGCCCGCGGTCGACCTTGGCTTTGGTCCGAGAGAGGGAGCGCTGCTTCCTCCGGAGAGCCCTCCAGTCGCCCCCTTCCTCCCCTTCTCCCTCCTCCTCCTCTTCGTCCTCGTCGTCGTAGTAATAATCCTCGTCGTCCTCTTCATCCTCGTCGTCGGCGTATTCTTTGTCGTCTTCGTCCTCCGTATCCATCTTGAAGGATGGCAGTCAGGATCTGCGGAGCCATAGCAACGCGTCCTTCCCAAGGCCCCATAGATACCGGCACTTCCGGGAAGTGTCTCCATCTTGTCCGTCCCCACTGCCGCAGCCCGCGCGAAGATTCCAACCTGACGGCGGTGGTCGTCGGCCTCGGCTTTTCCCGGGAATTTTCGGTTCTATTCGGGTCTCCTCGGGTCTTTCCGCCCGGCCCCGATGTCGGATGTGTTGGCCGCGGCCGCTGGCACCCGCTTCGAACCCTCCGCGGCCGGGGTCTTCGGCAGCAGCGGGGACAGTGGCCTCGAAGGGACAAAAAGGGACCAGAAGCGGCTCTCGCTTCCGCCTTCTCCAGGTCCATCAGAGGGGCAATTGGGTCCTGTGGGTCCCCTCAGCGCCGCAGGTGAGGAACGGGGGCTCTTTCAAGGTTCCTGTCATCAATTGTCATCATCATCGTCATTATCATCAATGTACATGGCGTTGTACAAGGAAAACAAATCAAAAACTGGGTTGCTGTGAGTTTTCCGGGCTGCATGGCCATGTTCCAGAAGCATTCTCTCCTGAGGTTTCGCCCACATTTATGGCAGGCATCCACAGAGTTGTGAGGTAAATTGGAAACTAGACAAGTGGGGTTTGTATATCTGTGGGTGGGAGAATGAACTAGCATTGAAAAGCCTTGTAGCTTTAAAGCCTGGCTGAGTTCTGCCTGGGTAAATCCTAAATAAAGAACAACACTCAGAAAATGGAATTGCAGACATGAAACAATCAGGGCCAGGCAATACTTCCCAACAAATGGTCACCCCAGGCAGGAATCAGCCAGGCCTTGAACCTGAAAGGCGTTTCAATGCTAATCAAGGTGATTAATTGCAACATTCACACATGCCTCCAACAGACAAGAGTTCTTTCTCCCACCCTGGACCTTCCACAAATCTATAAACCCCACTTGACTAGTTTCCAATATATCTCAGAATCTCTGAGGATGCCTAGTATAGATGTGGGCGAAACTTCAGGAGAGAATGCTTCTGGATCATGGCCATACAGACAGGAAAACTCACAGCATCCGGCCCATACAGTTCGGTCTTCTGGGGGGCATCTGCTCCAACCAGCCAGAACCTGACTGACAACCACCATCTAGGGGACCTTTTCATAGGTTGCCCCAAGGCTATGAAACATCCTCCCGGCAGAACTCCAACAGCTAGATCAGCTGTCGGAATTTAAGACACAAGTGAAGACCTGTTTTTTCCGGCAGGCCTACCCAGACAGTCTTTAAACATAAACATGAATTTTAATGCATGTCCTTTGTTTAACTTGTTTTATCTGTTTTAATATGTATTTCATATGTTTTGGTATGTAACTTTTATGGAGGTATGCTTTAATGTGTGTATTTGTAGTGTTTTTGCTGTGCTCGTGTATTTTAATTGTTTTGTAACCCGCCTTGAGCCATGAAGAGAGGCGGGTAAGAAATCAAATTATGATTACTATTATTATTATGCGCATAACTTGAAGATATTTTAATCCAATAATTTGAAATAATTTTGCACATGAAACAGCACTGATGAACACCGAAGCCCCTTATATACTGCTATGTGATCCAGATTATCAAAGCAGATAATCCAGATTATCTATTTTGAACTGGATTATCTTAGTCTACATTGCCATATAATCCAGTTCAAAGCAAATAATCGGGATTTTATCTGGCAGTGTAGAAGGGGCCTGAATCGTCCAAAAGTGGATGCATCTATGTTGAAGAATTAGTGCAGTTTGACACCACTTCAACTGCCATGGTTCAATTCTATGGAATCCCAAGGAAGTTTTAGTTATAGAATAATAGAGTTGGAAGAGACCACAAGAGCCATCCTGTCCAAGCTCACTTTGCCATTCAGAAACATACAATCACCGCACCCTTAACAATGACCATTTAGCCTCTCTTTAATAAAAACCTACAGAAAATGAAACTATGGTGCCATTGCTATCTCTGAAAGATCCTTTGCCCTCCACTATTGCTGCTGCCCAATTGGGCAGCATTCAGCCTGGATCCTCAGCCAAATCTTGTCTGATATGGGCGACCCTTCCAGCAGCAGTGCTTCCTTCACCACAACCTTTTGCCTTGCAGGAGCATGCAGTACCACGTTTGGAAAAACTAGTGCCATTATTATATTGTCAGTATATTTCTATAACAATTTATAGGAAACCAGTGCATCCAGTGACCATTTGGGATGTCTTAATTTAGTAAGGTAAAATTACAAAACCTACAAAACAATAATCAGCCATCCCACACTGTGCTTTTTTTTTGTATATGCGTATATTGATTAATTTTTTTCAGCAATATAAGTATCATTATACAATTTGTAAAATATTTTTACACTTTCATCTTTACAGCAGATTGTTTCACATTGTACTAAGCTGTAGGTAGATATGAATTAAAATAGTCGCTTCACTAAACTATCCATCTGTGGCTGTCATTCTATACAAGAATATAGTTGTAGGATATGCATTTTCCTAGGAGTATGCATTACTAGCTTAAATGGCTTACTGCAAGATTTACTTAATTTTCACCATGCCTCTGTGTTGATTGGTTAAATCTGTTCTGTAGGAAAATCCATGAATCTGAATGAAGCCCAGGAGCTGATTGTGAGAAGTGCTTGCTGAGGCACTTGCATGGTAGAACCGAAGCATTAATAAAATCCTTTATAAATCCTTGCTATGTCCAGAATAGGGATTTTTTTTGTATTGAAGTAGATGATGGAGCTTATTCTGAAACCCAAAGTCTGTCTCCCATTAATTTTTTTTTAAAAAATGGATCTAAATAAGCAAAGATAAAATCAAAGAGCGCAAAAGCAGTTTCCGTTATAATATCACAATCAACATTAAGAGACAGCAAGATTTAACAGAATTTCTTACCAAGTACATAGTAAAAAAAAAGAGCTTAATACTCTGTGATAAAAAGTGAAGCATTGTAAATAGTAAGTCTGCTGTACTGTATAAGATTTTTGTGATGTATCTTGATGTTGTATTTATCACTCAAGCAATAATCCTTAAATGACCAACTTTCATATGCTGTAGCACTCTTTTGATGAAGTTGTTTGTCAGGATCTAGCAACTAATAACATCCCTGGAGGTATTGCCATTAGATATTGCCTTGTCTTATTTTCCCTAGCACACCAGCTATTTCTTGGTGTAACTGTTGCATCATGTAGCTTAGAATAGTAAGCCTAAAGCTCATCAAATTCTTTGGGCTTCATAGGCAAACAAATTCTAGAAGTATCTCTTTCTGGGAGGCAAAATTTCATAATTCATAACAGTTTCCTGGGTCTGACATTGTGGGAAACTATGGTGAAGTAAAGAATTTCTAGGTTAGCTATGGCTTACATTAAAGGAGGAACAGGGGAACTGTGTTCACAGACAAAAGGCTCTTTCATATATCATCTTTTAGAGGTGAGATACAATTGCCCAGACTAAGACATTGTCATCAACATTATTTTTCAATATTTTTTCATATCAGTCTCATAATTCTATTCCATTTGAGAGGACATACTTAGAACTACAGCCTGTCTGTAGTTTTTCTGTGTTTGAAAGGTTGCCATCATTAATAAGTAGGCATGTCTTTAAGCAGTCTGAACACATTTTAAAGATACTAGATCCCATCTGATTTTGGAAGCAACGAAGGGTCAGCTTCAATTAGTATTTGAATGGGAGACTTCTAATGAATACCTGGTGCTGTAGGCTGTATTTCAGAGGAAGGCACTGCAAAAACCATCTCCGAGTATTCCTTGTCTAAGAAAACCCTATGAAAATATGGGGTTGCTATAATTCAACAGTCAACTTACAGGCATGCACACATACACAGTCCTGGATTTTGTAAGTCTGTGGAATTTGCATATTGTCAGCCCAGGTTACAATGTTCTGCCTGCAATGTAAACAGTTTTTAAGGAAGTAAGTTGTCTGCTTTAAGATATGCTGCTAACAGAGCCCAAGGCTTATCTTATAAACACAAATTATGTGGTGGGTTGATTCTACCACAATAACCTATTTGCTACCTTATCTATGGGGTACTGTTGGCGTTTTCTTCCAACCACTTCTCCAGGATATTGTTACTCTAGTTTCAAATGCCATGCTTTAGTCATGACTAGGGTTTCTTTCTGAAAAGCAGGCTTACTGTTTTGAAACAGAAGCCTTCTTGATTTGTGTGCTCACAATATATTGGTTTTTTCATACTTTTTCCTGAATTCTACTAAGACAGGGTATGACATGAAAAAACAACCAGACTGAAAGACATTTTGTTTTAAATATTGGAAGTTAGGTACTACTGTAAAGCCAATGATGATTTCTGTTTTCTTTTTTTAATATAGAGAATGAAGATATAACTCAGCGGCCAGAACCTACATTCCAGACAGAAGCCAGTCTAGGAAATGATGCCTCGCTATGCAGGTAAGAAATATGTATAGTATTTGTGATAGAGATCTGTGTTACATGGTGTTTAAGGAAAAAGAAAGGGAAGATACGCTTCATTTCTCATATGATGGAGGGATTTGGAAAGCAGCTTTCACCTATCAAGATAAAATAGAGAATTGAACTTCTGTGATGTGCTTCATTTTGGAGTTTTGTTTGTTATTCTGGTAAACTTATAAAATCAGTGATGGTGATTTGTTTAGATTCAAAAGCAAACTTACAGATTGACACATTGGTTTTAAAATTCTGTATTATGGAGGCAAAGTTCATATAATATGTTGCATCTGCAGGTGGCACTTACAACAAATTAATTGGTTATGCATTGTTTAGGCACTGACCTGTAGGTGCTTACAGTGATCAAAAACTAAAGTACTCCATACTTTTTAAAAAGAGAAGTAAATGGGCGAGTCTTTGTTCCGTTATTGTGGGAACTGAATGTTAGATTTCAAAAGCAGTCTGAGATAATCCTGTCATATGAAGCTGTAGCATAAAGGAGATAAATCCCCAGGGCCTCTGTAATTATATCCCCATCGGGGAATGCTGTGCAACAGTCCAATTGATGCCAAATAGTTTTTTGCTTTGAATCTCTAGGTTAGCATGAACTCATGGTTACTCACTGTTTAAATGGTTGTGATTCTTCACATCTTTGTCTTTGATTTCCTCATTGTCATAGGCAGTTTTTTAACACTGTCTCAAGGTATTGCTTCTAGAGAAAGCAAATATAATTGTTTTGAACTCTCAAAGATTTAGATTGAACTAAAAGACACTTGCTAAATCCAATGGCTATTGAAGGCTATGTGAATGGCTTTTAGGAACAAAGCTTTCTCAGTAGTAGAACCCATTGTTAATTTACTTCCTAGGGAAGGTTGTCAGACTTGTTTGCTGTTAATTTCTTTGGCCTCATTGGCTTTTGCATTGGTAGTATTTCCATCTTTCCACTCCTTTTGATAGTGAATAGAGTTTAGTGTTTAATACTTCAAGATGTATCGTGTGTTTTAACCTCTGAGGGATATTTTATGTATAAGACATAACAGTCTCTCTTGAATAAAAAAATGTTCCACAGAAGCCTAATTTGTTTTTTGAAAATGCAAGAGATTTTAGTACCAGTGTTCCTGGAATTTTCTAGTTCAACCTAGTGTGTGGATCTTGCTAGATGACATATTTAGATCTGTAAAGGTTGGATACTTGATTCCACAGACAGTAAGAATACATAGAGATATAACATGAGACTGTTAAAAGTATTTTTGGAACAGTCTTGATATAAAGGAACTGTGAAGTGAAATAGTGGTAGTAAGGAAGCACGGGATCACTGAAAAAACCATCTGATGTATATGAGCTCCTGGAATCCTGCTGATTTAGAGCATGGTGTTAACCTAATTAATCACTTTTGCATTTTGTTACTATTGGTGACTTAAAACTGATGGTGACTTAAAACTGTTTTCTTTCCACCAACAAATAGTTTTGGTAATTGTATGGAAGTAATCTTCCTCTGTCAGTTTAAAATTCGCAGGATATTGGTTTAAGTCGCCCTTGTATCCACCTCTCTTCAACTGTGCTTGCACAATACTTTTTCATCCAGTGCTGAAAAAAAGTGCTCCTGCTGCCTGAAAAGTGCTCTGTGTTATTGGATCCTTATATTTCTGACTTACAGGCTACATAAGTCTTTCAGAGAATTGCTGAAGACTGGCTAGCTTTGCAGAAAATCGCACCCACTTTCCTGTCATTTTTAAGCTCGGAAGTTTAAACAGTTGTGAAGGAAAAACATACAATAAACTTTCTTGGCCATCTTAAGGTAATCATGAAGGCTGAATGTGTATTCAGCCATTGATTCCCATGTTTGCTGGTAGAACTTGTTTTTCTTTTCCGAGTAAGTATGGCTTGAGTCATGTGATGGCTACACTTTAGGCATCCTAATGTTATCTATATGGACACAACTGAATTATTACCAGCAAATAAATATTTCTAACTTTTTTTTATTACTACCACTAAAAGCAATGCATGATAAAAATGGAGAACAGTAATAATCAACAGCACAGTATAAATGCATCAATAAATCAGCATGAAGTTGTGGTTAATAAGTCCTAAAAGCTTGAGTAAATATTCAAGCTTTCGTGTGGTGCTAAAATGTAGATAGCATTCAACGTGTAGAGAAAGAGCACTGCATATGGAAAAGACACAGCTGAGAAAGCTGTTGCCATTATCTGGTTACTAGCCCAGCAATGACAAATATGGGGTATGAACATTTCCTCTGATGCTGTTACAGCCTCATCCAATCTATGTAAATGTGTGACAGAACCAAAAATCCAGCAAGCAGCCAAATCCCTAGGACAGTTTTACATCCTTCAGGATTAGTGAGAATAGAGGAGATAGCTATCACTGTTGTGCCTCTAGCTAACTGTTTATTTCTTTTTATATAATGTCAATCCACACTCATCAAACACTGTAAACTACTTTGTCATACTGTGAAAGAGAAGACTTTCAGCTCAGTAATGAATACATGT
Organism: Anolis carolinensis; assembly: GCF_035594765.1. NCBI lineage: Eukaryota > Metazoa > Chordata > Lepidosauria > Squamata > Anolidae > Anolis > Anolis carolinensis. The sequence continues at coordinate 331,791,138 of NC_085841.1, read as the reverse complement.
CTCATAGTAAAGCAAGGAATTGGAAAATAACTTTATTAAATTAGAGTAGGCAACTGTGAGCTTGGTGAATCAATGGTCTTACTTTGGAGAAAATAACTTTATAGATATTTATAATTCTATATGCAGTGGGCAGTATTGGGAGGGTAGGTAGCTGGCAGGACCAGCAAGCTCTTACGCAAGCCTCTTATGCCATTTCTTTGCTGTGACATCAATAATATAGAGATTTTGTATTTCTCTCTTATAAGATGTTACTTGTGAAAGTTACATTTATAGACACAGAGACATGAGAACAAAACTGTCAAATTGCTATACTATATTTAGGTGATATGGGATGGTGGACAGATTAATTCTGTTAGATTGTTGGGTATTTTGTCAAAGTCAGTGTTTACAAAGCAGCCCAAGAGATGATTGGATGGGCTCAGCTGGAATATTTTCTGCTACCTGTGGGATTACAGTGCAGAACAATGATTAATTCTAGCTGTACTTTCACTTGTATGTGACAGAATCCACTTAGCTGTATCATACATATAGATGGTAGAATTGTCCTGTTTCTACAGTATCCCAAATCTTCCTGCAAGCCGTTTTCCCACAACTTACTAGAGAATTGAAAATTGTTGTTTGCTTCACCTCATCATTATAGAGTGCTCTTAAAACACTGAATTGAAATACTGTCTTTCTCTGAGAGGTTGCAGAATGGGTCATCTCTAAATGAAGATACTGCAGAGGATTCTGAATGTGGTCATGGAAATCAAGAAGAGCAAGATGTAGTGGGAAAGGAGATCCTAACAGATCAAATCCAACCACAAAAGGAGGTGGGGTTTGCCCCTTGGGCAATATCTTACATACCATATCAATGTTGTATTCCTTTGTTTCCAAATGCAATATTCATCTTTGCTGCACTAAGACAATATGCTTCGGTAAGATTTGCTTGGAATATTCTTTTATAGTACAGGTACACTTCTGCTTACATTATTGGATTTTTCTGTTTCTTTGATATGTTAGGGTTTGTAAACTTCATTAAATACATATATTATTACATGCAAACTATTCATGACAAATGTTGACGTTTTGGCTGCATGCAATTTTTAAAAATAAAAAATGTGGATTATAGCCCAATATATTAAGTTAAGAATAAAGTTTGATAGTGTGACAAAGTTTTGAAGAGGTTTCCCATGACTTCAAAAACAAATATGGATGCAATTAAATCTTCTATTTATTTAAAGACCATGATAAGAGGAAGAGTGGTTGCAATAAAAGAGATTAGAAGATTGTAAAATCAGACAGCTACTATCATTAAAAAGTATCTTGGCAAAGCTTTGGACAATATTTTAAGAATCACAGAGTACAGGAAACAGATTTGGGGCAGTTTGTGGTATGGAGTGTGAATTACACAGGTGGTTAGCAATATTTACTAGAGCAAATTATGTTAAATTAAAATTAAAATACATACTAACTCACATTCTTACTGGCTGAAGATTTTTGGAAGTTATCTAAAAAAAGGAACCTCGACAGTTTTAAAAATAATATATAATATCACTGGCAACTGTTCTGTAAGTTGATTAATCTGTCCTTATGGCGTTGAAAGCAGCAATACTTGGATGAACTTGTGAAAGCAAAATTTACAGTAATTTGGTTTTACATTTGCTTTTACTTAGAATATGTAATTGGAATCAAAAGTAAGCTTTCTGAAAACAAATTTATTGTCCTAGCTATTGGTATTAATTCACTCTGTCATTGTACAATGATAAAAAATGTCTATGTATATAACCTGCTATTGATCAAAGTGATTTTGATAGTCTTGATTATAATAAAATAGTAAAAGTTTATTTTTAACCCGCTCTATCTCCCCGGGGGGACTAGGGTTGCAAATCTTCATCCAGACATTACAGCCATAACCATATAGTAAAAATAAAAATGGGGTACTAAGATGCATCTATCTTGGCTACCTGGCTTCACCACTGATCCCGTTCCTACTTTCTCCCTGATGGGCATTGATCTGTGTGAATCTTCTCTTTGCCAACAGTCAGAAGAAGAGGTGAGGGTGAAAGAGAGGATGTGTAGCGGTCTTGGAGAGTAGAAGTCTGTAGAGGAAAGACTTACTTGACCCTTGTCCTTGTAACTTTTAAGTTTTTCAAGATACATGTTCAATACTTGGTAATTTGGTCCTTATCTTCAGAGAATTGCTGCATTTGTTGGCTTAGAAACTGTATCAACAGGTTAAAAGGGCATAATAAAATAAGGTAAAGCTTAATAATGAAATAGCTGAATCTTACTAGACAGTAATACTGAGGAAACATGTTTCTCCATAGGAGGCTGTTGTGCAGGTGAGAAAATGCCCTACTCCAGAAGGGCCAGGTGATATAGTCATGATACAGTCAGAATATACTGGCGCTGTAGATGTCCTCTCAGCAGAGCTCGAAACAACAGATCTGCTGGGAGAGCAGAAAAAAGGTGAGGCTAAGATTTTATTTCTCTCTTAGTTTGACCTCGAAGCCAATGTTCTGAGCAATAAATATATGTAATATTGGTGCTCTATTGCCATAGGGTATGCTAAGTGAAACTGATCTACAAGTAAGTAGAATAGAAGACCTGAAGGTCATATGAATTCTGGTATAATGTATTTCTTATTCTCAGTTTGGTGCCTCCTGAATATTCTCTTCCTCTCATATCATTTCAAGCTACATTATCAGTTTGTGGTACATGTATAGTATGTGACAGAAACATAAATGGAACTTACAAGGAATCAGGGAGACTCAAATGTTGAAATCATATTTATTTATGTTTAATCTCTGAGATGAGGTTCTCAAAGCTATAGTTCTCTGGAGATGTAATGCAATCTGTTCTGCTTAGCAAATCAGTTCAATACGCTTATGGTGCTAATTTCTTAAATCACAATCAAGCTACTTTCAGTAGCTATATGTATAGTAAGCTATAGTTTGATATGTTAATTAGCACAGCTGTTTAATTGCAGAATTGTTTTTAAAATACATGAGCAATATTTGGTAATCTGGACTCTTCTGAAAATTCTGTATTTGTTAGCTTAGAAACTGCATCAATAGGTTAAAAGGCATAATAAACTATAGTAAAATTTAATATTTAAAGAACTAGCTGAATGTTACTTGAAAATAATAGTATAATTTGAGTTAACATTGAAATAACAGTGTCAATCAACTCAAAGTAAAGTTGGAATAAGGTGTAGAAATCTAAAGAAGGAAAAAAAGTCTTCTCGCACATAGACAGGAATTCTTTCTGAAATATAGCAAAATTATTAGACTACCTAGTCCTATTAAAGAAGAGTTCCAAGTCCATAATGCCATCTTTGTTTCTTTCAGTTCGACCACCTCCCCTGATTCCACCAACCACTTGGACAAGCTCTAAGATAAGAGATTTCAAAGCAAAGATGGCCAAGGAAAAAAATGCTCGAATGGTGGTCAAACGGGGTGAGGTGTTAACAGTCCGGGTGCCAACTCACCCAGATGGAAAGCAAGTCTGCTGGGAATTTGCCACAGAAGATTATGACATTGGTTTTGGGGTCTATTTTGATTGGACCCCCGTTACTAGCACTGCCATTACTGTCCAGGTCAGTGAATCAAGTGATGAAGAGGATGAAGAGGAAGAGTTTGAAGGTCAGTGCACAAGTGGATAAGTGGAATAATAGTTGCTGTACTGAAGTGCTTCAATGTTTCACTGTACCTCATATCTATTTATCTTTATGGTTCTACACTTTTTGAATCCCAAATGAGATCACACAGATCATCCTTCCCTTCTGTTTTGCATTTCCTCTGCCTTGCACAGGCTTTGCCATTTGATCCATTGCACACTGAGAGCCAGAATAATGTAGTAGATCAGGAACCTAGGAAACCAAGGTTTGAATCTCCTCTCATTCATGGAATTCTGTTGAATGACCTTGGCCAAGGCACACTCTCTCAATCATAGATGTAGGTAATTGCAAAACCTTGAATACATCTTGCCAAGGAAATCCTGTGGCAGAACCACCCTAAGTCAGAGTTGACTTGAAGGCACATAACAGCAACAACCCATTATGGCTGAAATGGTTCAGAGAGTTAAAACATGAGCATGGTAGTAAAATTATTAGCATTAGAGATTAGCAAAAAGATTTAAAAAGAACAACTGGATTGTCTCAGTGGCCATGGGTGCATCTACACTGTAGAATTAATGCAATTTGGCACCACTTACTGCCATGGCACAATGCTATGGACTTCTGAGATTTGTAGTTTAATGAGGTTCCAACACTATTTGGCAGAGAAGGCTAAAGACCTTGTAAAACTATAGCAACCATGATTCCAGTCCATTGAAGCATGGCAGTTAAAGTGCCATGCTTCAAAATTTTATTAGTTCTACAGTGTCACTTCATTCAAACATATGATAATTTCTAGCTAATTTTAAACTGAATTTTTTTCTTCTCTCAGCAATTCAGAATGACTTGCATATGATTCCCAGGCCTGTGGTAAGCTTTCACTACTGCTTTAGAATTTTTTTGTATGTGTCGGGAGCGACTTGAGAAACTGCAAGTCGCTTCTGATGTGAGAGAATTGCAAGGTCTGCAAGGATGTTGTCCAGGGGACATCAGGATGTTTGATGTTTTACCATCCTGTGGGAGGCTTCTCTTATGTCCCTGCATGGGGAGCTAGAGCTGACAGATGAGAGCTCACCCCCCTCCCTGGATTTGAACCACCAACCTTTCGGTCAACAGTCCAGTCAGCACGATGGTTTAACCCAATCTACCACACACTTTCAGATTATTCCCAGGACCAAAGTCAGGAGTAAGATTTATTTATTTATTTATTTATTTATCATATCAGAAGCAAACCGAGGGTATAGTTGTAATGTATTTAAAAACACAAATAAAGTTAAAAACTTGGTTTTATACTAAATGTCCTTTGACCAGTAGCTGACCACTTGGAATGCCTCTGGCGTTGCTATAAGAAGGTCCTCCATTGTTTGTGTGGCATGGCTCAGACTGATTTGTAATAGGTGGTCTGTGGTTTGCTCTTCTCTACACTTTCATGTCGTGGACTCCACTTTGTGGCCCCACTTCTTAAAGCTGGCGCTGCATCTTGTGGTGCCAGAGCGCAGTCTGTTCAGCACCTTCCAAGTCACCCAATCTTCTGTGTACCCAGGAGGGAGTCTCTTATTTAGTATCAGCCATGACTTGAGGTTCCGGGTTTTAGCCTGCCACTTTTGGACTCTTGCTTGCTGAGGTGTTCCTGTGAGTGTCTCTGTAGGTCTTAGAAAACTATTTCTTGATTTAAGACTCTGGCAAGCTGGCTGATATCCAAACAGGGGATGGGCCAGAGATGTCTCAGTGTTGGTCCTTTCAATTCAGGCTGCTACTTCCCAGCAGATGTCATGTGGTGCAATACTGGCTAAATAGTGTAATTTCTCCAGTGGTGTGGAGCATTGATATCCCGTGATAATGTGGCATGTCTCAGTGAGAGCTACATCCACTCTTTTAATGTGGTGAGATGTGTTTCACACTGGGCATGCACAGCAACAGAGTAGCAAAGCGCAAGGGCAGATGTCTTCGTTGTGTCTGGTTATGATCCCCAAGTTGTGTCAGTCAGCTTTCGTATGATATTGTTTCTAGCACCCACTTTTTGCTTGATGGAAGAGTAAGATGAATAAAAATGCATTATTAAGAATGCATATTGTAGCCAGCTAATAGTCAACACGGATTTACCAAAAACAAGTCATGCCAGACTAATCTGATCTCTTTTTTCGATAGAGTTACAAGTTAGGTCGATACAGGGAATGCCGTGGATGTAGCGTACCTGGATTTCAGTAAGGCCTTCGACAAAGTCCCCCACGACCTTCTGGCAAACAAACTAGTAAAATGTGGGCTAGACAAAACTACGGTTAGGTGGATCTGTAATTGGCTAAGCGAATGAACCCAGAGGGTGCTCACCAATGCGTCGTCTTCATCATGGAAAGAAGTGACAAGTGGAGTGCCGCAGGGCTCCGTCCTGGGCCCGGTTCTGTTCAACATCTTTATTAACGACTTAGACGAAGGGTTAGAAGGCACGATCATCAAGTTTGCAGACGACACCAAACTGGGAGGGATAGCTAATACTCCAGAAGACAGGAGCAGAATTCAAAACGATCTTGACAGACTAGAGAGATGGGCCGAAACTGACAAAATGAAGTTCAACAGGGACAAATGCAAGATACTTCATTTCGGCAGAAAAAATGGAAATCAAAGATACAGAATCGGGGACGCCTGGCTTGACAGCAGTGTGTGCGAAAAAGATCTTGGAGTCCTCGTGGACAACAAGTTAAATATGAGCCAACAATGTGATGCGGCAGCTAAAAAAGCCAACGGGATTCTGGCCTGCATCAATAGGGGAATAGCGTCTAGATCCAGGGAAGTCATGCTCCCCCTCTATTCTGCCTTGGTCAGACCACACCTGGAATACTGCGTCCAATTCTGGGCACCGCAGTTGAAGGGAGATGTTGACAAGCTGGAAAGCGTCCAGAGGAGGGCGACTAAAATGATTAAGGGTCTGGAGAACAAGCCCTATGAGGAGCGGCTTAAAGAGCTGGGCATGTTTAGCCTGCAGAAGAGAAGGCTGAGAGGAGACATGATAGCCATGTACAAATACATGAGGGGAAGTCATAGGGAGGAGGGAGCAAGCTTGTTTTCTGCTGCCCTGCAGACTAGGACACGGAACAATGGCTTCAAACGACAGGAAAGGAGATTCCACCTGAACATCAGGAAGAACTTCCTCACTGTGAGAGCTGTTCGACAGTGGAACTCTCTCCCCCGGGCTGTGGTGGAGGCTCCTTCTTTGGAGGCTTTTAAACAGAGGCTGGATGGCCATCTGTCGGGGGTGCTTTGAATGCGATTTCCTGCTTCTTAGCGGGGGGTTGGACTGGATGGCCCATGAGGTCTCTTCCAACTCTACTATTCTATGATTCTATGAAAACTTGACAAGCCTTCTCACAATCAAAAACTTAGCAATTCTTTCTACAAACCATCAAGGATTTGCACTTAATTAGGGAATGAATTCCATAGATTGGGGAGCACTGCAGGAATGGTTTGCTGTGTTCCTTTGCTTAGACCAAGTCTAAGGTTAATGATAATTAGTGTACTGTTTTAAGATTCAGATTACAAATCCTGCACTTATTTTTTCTGTACTGGCAATAAAACAACTAAGCTGTATGTTTATTATGTGTCTTCAAGTTGTTTCTGATTTATGGAAACCCCAAGGCAGTGTTTCTCAAACTGTGCTCCTCCAGGTGTTTTGGACTTCAACTTCCAAAAATCCCAGTCAGTTTACCAGCTGTTAGGAATCATAGGAGCTGAATTCCAAAACATCTGGAGGAGTACAGTTTGAGAAACTTTGTCCTAAGGCAAACCTACCAAAGAGTGTTCTTGGCAAGATTTGTTAAGAGAGAGGTTTGCCTTTATGTTCCTCTGATGCTGAGAGAGTGTGATTTGCCTAAGATCATCTAGTGTGTTTCAAGCAAGGATTCGAACCCTAGTCTTCAGAGTCTTAATAAAAAGCTCAAATCACTACTACATGCTGGGTCTTTATGCAGACACAATGCTTGAATTTTAGCTTCAGTTATATGTACTCAGTTTCATAGGTCCAAAAACACTGGATTTAGCAATGATGAAAACCTCCTTAATTATTATTTCTCTAGTCATAGAAAGTTGCTGTGCATTATCTTTAAGTTTTCATCACTGACTATAGTATGCAATATACAAACCTGTGGATGCTGAAAAATATACTGGTGTCAGTGTGATTAACTGTTCTGTAAGCATGGTTTGGGGTTTTTTAAAACACATTACTGACATATAAGAAGGACTAAGGTGTTGAATTTCAAGAAGATACTTTTAGAGAGATGTAGTGATTCAAGGGCATTGTTAATAGGAACTGTCTTGAGAGCCACGTCCAGCATTTGGCCTTATGCCTTCTTCGTAAAGACGGTTTTGATCAGTCAGTCTTACCCTGATTCCAAGCCTTTGTATTTCTTCTCTTGGCTTCTTAACATGAGAAATGTGTTGCGTGTTTTTCTTCTCAGGACCTATCCCTGTTGGTGATGTGGAAAGGGGCTCCAAAAGCTATTTGAGAAGCCATTATGGGGAGATCATGCCAGTCTACCGAAGGGACAGCCATCACGAAGTGCAAATAGGCAGCCACGAGTATCCAGGCGAAGGCATCTACTTGCTCAAATTCGATAACTCTTACTCTCTTCTACGCAACAAGATTCTTTTCTTCCATGTCTATTATACCAGCTAAGCAAGGTTGGAATGAGTGAGACATAAAGGACTAGAGCGAAGTCTGTGACTAGAGGTACTTCTTGATAGCCAAATCTTATATGCATTTCTGTGCTTATGTGCAGATGACTTCTTTCAGTTGCGCTTCACTGTGAAGGTGGGGCAAGCAGTCACTGGCAGCAGCTCCACTTTGTTTTATGCAAACACCATGCTGGATTTTTAGCCTCAGCAAAGCAAGTCACTGGACGTGGGGTTCAAGTGTTTGCCTTTCCTTTCTGTTGCACTTGTATGAACTCAGATTGAAATATGCCTTTTACTTTTTGGGTGCATTATATTCTCTTCTTATATTCTGGCTGCAAAAATTCACTTGGATCAACTGCCAAAGCAGCCTGTAGAACTGTGTCTAGAACTGTGCTGTTACTGTGATATGAGGCGTTGTCATTTGCCTGGTCCATGAGAATCTCATGAAATCGAATGTAAATAAGCCTTCAGCACCACTGGAAGCGTGCCTTTCTTCTGCCTCCAGGAACACTGGCATGTTCAGTGCAAGGCACAGCCAGGATTCAATTTTTGACATACATGTTTGGATAGCACAGCTTGACTTGAATCAGCAACCAGAGTTGATCCAAGAGTTAAGACCTCATGAATTTTCTGTCAATAAAGGGAGTAAAACAACTATGGGAGAAGGAACAATAAACCATAAAACTCTTGTTTGGGGAAATAATTGAAAATCTGTCATAAACAAAAATTTACTTTCTGTTCCTTCACACATTTTAAGGCACAATGTGCTTCTCTAATAATTGGCTTTTTGCATAAATTCAGCACAGCGTTAGATATAGTTGTCAAACCAGAATTTACTAGAAGGATATAAAATCCTCTAATAAATGGAAGCCCAAGAGTTACATGTTTTTGTTTCCACTGAATGTGATATTTTGGGTAAATATTTTAAAAATGCATCACCTTGATAGTCAAATTGAAGCAGTCTGTTCTCTGCTGCCTATCACTTCTTACGTATCCATAGTCTGAATGTGGTTATATGATTTTTGTGCTTCTTATGTATGCTATGCTTCACCTCAGTTCCCCAGCAGTATAACATTTCCAACAGAAAAAAACTTACACGCAGACCTAAGTGCACCTACTCAAACCCATCCCAAACACAAACAAGTTAGTACAGGAAAAAAGTGACAGTGAAGCAGTCATTGGCCCACACATTAGCCCTTTTCCTTCTCTTATAAGGGCTTTGAGTTATTAGTTCTGATAAGGATTCTGCAGTTTGTTCATGTTTTATTATGGTATGGACCCCACCAGTCAGTCTAGGCCTTATTTTAAAAATCCATCATTGAAGATCTCAGGACTATCAGTAACCAGTAAGAATCTCTTTCCACACATCCCACACAGAGTTCAGATGCTATTGCCAGTTTTTAATAAGTAGCACAATTTCCTATCCCATATCAGAGTTTGGCAATTGCATCATCTGTCATTCACAGCTCAGGTCTTAGAGGATATATGTATGTATCTTATGGTTGTCTCTGCAGCAGAGGATGTATAAATGTATACAAAGATTTCAGATGCAAATGTGAATATGCCTTTCAAAACAGCTGCTGTCTGTGACATTTTATCTAATGTGTTTCCTTGGTTCTTTGCATGATTGCAGCAAACATTCATAGTTTAACATGGATTTTTGGAAACGTTTCTAGGGAAAGCCATTGCTGATACAAGTTTAGTGATGGAAGATATAAAGCCAAAGAATTCACTTTCCAAAAATGCTTCAGATTCTCTTTGCCATATTATGTACTTTGCTAAGTGAAGCTAATAATGTAACTGGAAAAGTAAATAGGACGGGGAAAAACCATTTTTTGCAATCAACACAATTCTAATGGAGAAAAGGTTCATGGAGTTGAATCTTCAACTTTTTCCACTTCAAGCAATGGAAATGAGAAATGGTAAAGAAGTATCCTTACTAACTTTTAAAAAGTTTTTCAAGTGCAATTTGTTTTCCTTCAGGTTATGATTTGAGGAACTCATACACAACTTGTTGTAGACCAATAACATGAAAAGGAGAAAAAACTGCAGTAATTGGTTTGGGATAGGGAATCGCAGACATTCTAGTATTAACATAAATGAAAAATCTTTGACTTAAAGGATAGGACGTATATTTCTTTTTTCATAAATGAGCAGTGTAGGAACTGCTCCTTTAAAGTGGTCTCAAAAAGCTTCCCTCATTTTTTTCTCCTTTTTGAATTACCTGTAGACAGCTTTTTAACAACTTGCCTTCCCTGAATGTGCATTTAAACTAAGGTTATTTGTTATTATTCAAAGTATTTCCCTTGAGACCTTAATCTATTTACTTTCTACACTATACACAACCCATTTTTATGTGTCCATTTTGAACACTGTTTTGTTAGAAATTGGAGATAATGAGTAGTTGTTTTATTTAAAGTTCTGCCTGAAGAAGGAATATAAAAATAAAGGTTGTATATATGCATGTTTGAGCTAAGATTGTGCATGTTTAAGATGAAGGACAGAATTTGAAGTGGTTGTTTTTATTGTGTAATTCTCTTTGTGCTGCTGAGGGCTGTGTCGGGCTCTGCCTGGTCACATCCTTCCCTCTCCAAAATTTTTCAAACTTGTGAGTGGCATCAGATTACATATCCTACTCAAATACTATCCAAAATATCTGATCCATATACTTGCCAGACCAAGACTTGTTCAGGCATAGGGATGGCACCGATCTATGTCATCATATGCCATAGGTTGGTGTACCTTCCCATCATAAACTGCTTACAAAATAAATTGTGAGATCATAGAATCACAGACTGAAAAACTCTGGAGGCTTTTGTGAGAAACAGCTAGGACAAATATACATACTAGTTTTGAATTGATGCAGATACTTTTTGTCCTGTTTACATTCATTGGTGTAGATGAAAGAGAAATGCAATTTTAGAGAAATCAGATATAGTTTCAGATTGGTCAAAATATAGGATAGGCATTTTCTAAAATTTATGACTAACTTTATATTTGATGTACTTTGAGCTTTGTTCTGCATGATTGATATAACTTGGCTAATTTATTCCTTTTCATCATGTACAAAAGTAACATGACGAAAGAATGAAAAATATATAGCAATTAAAGATGGGGAGGAATTATGTCTAGCATCCAACCATGGTAGCTCTTCAAAAAAGGTTCTCTGAATGTTTTATGGTTCTTTATAACTTAATTTTGGCCTCGTTTGGTTTTTCCTCTTACAAAAAAACTCATGAATTAATGTTATTAATTTATTCTATTTCTTCTATTTATTGCTGTAATCAAATTCCATTTGGTCAAGTTTCTGTGTATTTAGTATGATAAAGAAGCCTATTAGATAAATGATAATCTAGGTGACAATCTATTCTAAGGATCCCTTAATGTTACTTGGAGAAAATTAAAACTGCTTTGATCATCTCCTTAAAACAATTAAGGGTATCAGGAACCTGATTAAACAAGAACTATGTGATATAGCGTGGCTATAGTGTTTTGAGTGTTGCATTATGACTCTGGAGACCAGAGTTTGAATTCCCACTCAGCCATGGAAACCCATAGGGTAGCTTTCAGCAAGTCATATTGTCTCCAACTTAAGGGAACCCATTTGGACAAATCTTGCAACAAAAAAAACAAACAACTATGATAGGTTCACCATAAATCAGAAATGATTTAAAGACACATAACAACAATATGATATAAACCAAAGTCTATATTCCTGTTCACATGCACCTAGGAGTAAGTACCATTTAGGTCACTGGGGCTTATTTCTAAGTAGACATGTAGAAGATTGTATTGTTGGACTTATAGAACCCCATGGACTTGTGCCTTTAAAGCATGTTCTTATTCCCCCTTTCTTGAATGACAAGTTTCAGACAGTTCACTGCAGTGATATAACCTAACTTCTGACTACCTTGTTTGGGTGAATCGTGTCTGCTTTTAGTTGTTCATTCTCTACTGCTCAGACCACGACACCAAGATAGATATCTGTGCAACAGAAGAGCCTGTGTATTGTTTGTCTTATAGCCATGATTATCTGGGGGAAATCAGTTGAACAAATGTTCTCTTTAATCTTAAAGCATTCTGTGGCCTTAAATGGCTCTTTTGTTTTGCAATACAGGCAGCCCTTAGGTTACAAACATCCAACTTACAAACGACTCATAGTTAAGACAATTTTTTCAAAATCCAATTATCACAGGGACAGAAAGTGAGGTGAAATCTTCTGAACAGGAACAGAGACAATAAAACAAATATTACTGGGGTGTCCGAACAGACAGCAAAACACATCACAGGGGTGTTAGCTCTTCCCTATGCTGTCCAAAGATATATATGTGTGTGTGTGTGTGTGCGCGCGCACTGGAGTTACACTGAAAAGTGTACCTGTTCTGATTTACAAACATATTCAACTTAAGAACTGCTTGTAGTTAGTTTGCCACTAATCATTTGGCTGTGGTAAATCCTAGGAAACAAAGTAAATATGGGTTGAGTTTTGTTTGTTTGTTCTTGTTTAAGTATGTGCAATTTCAGAATATTGTGTTTCCTTAAGAGTCAGACATTTGAGAACTCCTGGTCTTGAACAGAACGGTTACTTGGCATGCAGAGTAGGGGACTTCTTTTCAAGAAATAGAGATGCAATGGACATAGATTTTTGACTGATAAACCAACGATGGATTAATCTTTCCCTAGGACATCACTAGAATACTCTTACATAGTTTTATTTATGTTTTGGACATTCAAGACATAAAGAATTTCTGCATAATTCAGAGCTCACGTCCAGCGTTTTAAATAGGTAGTTGGCATCATATCACTGGAGCCCTGGTGGCGAAGTGTGTTAAAGCACTGAGCTGCTGAACTTGCAGACCGAAAGGTCGCAGGTTCAAACCCCGGGAGCGGAATGAGTGCTCACTGTTAGCTCCAGCTTCTGCCAACCTAGCAGTTCGAAAACATGCCAATGTGAGTAGATCAATAGGTCCTGCTCAGTAGGTCAGTAGATCCTGCTCCGGCAGGAAGGTAACGGCACTCCATGCAGTCATGCCGGCCACATGACCTTGTAGGTGTCTATGGACAACGCCGGCTCTTCGGCTTAGAAATGGAGATGAGCACCAACCCCCAGAGTCAGACATGACTGGACTTAATGTCAAGAGAAACCTTTACCTATCATATCACCAGCTAGGTGTTTCCTCTTGTAGTTGCTGTGTCATTAACCATTAATGGATATAGAATTGGACAAGAAACCCAAGGCATCACGTCTATGGCTACAACTTCTAAAATCCCTGCTCTTAAATGGCTGGAGAAAAAAACTTTTCCAAGTTCTAGAAGCTGATGGCTAAACCCTGCCCAAGGAAGGCTGTTTTGTAGAATGTGGTGATGCATAGGATTGGATGGCAAAAAGATGAAAACTGGTATTGGAAGTCTAACGTTTTGACAGAAACACATGGATATGCTATTTGTCTTCTGAAATGATCAGGCTCTAACTGCAGTTTGCCTGCGAGTCAGAATGCCAGTTTGGTGCTCTTTTTTGGCACCTTGTGAGGTTTTTTTTTTTTTTTTGGGGGGGGGGGGGGTAAGATTCCTCCTAATCTGAAATGTTATGCACCAGATATGTATATGTTTGTATCCTGCCATGCATACTTTTTTCTTTAAACTGAAACGGTATTTATATGTTTTGGTACTGGCTTGGTACAGTCTTTCTAATGTGTATGCTGTTGAAACAGAATGTAATGTCTGTTACACTGTATGAAGTATCTGTTTTGTGACTGTATGTTTGATTTTTTAAACATCATTAAATCTTTTCACTATTCACCTAAGAAACTTTGTTTTTCTTTGCTTTTAGTTAAAAAGTCCTTTGTGTACAAAAGTTGTTCCTGAATCAGTATGCCAGCCTGCAACTGTACCAAGTTCAAGAGCACAGATTTTCTTGTGGAAATTTTGTATTTCTGTTTGTGTGGGTAATTGTCCTGGAGTATGAAACACAAGCAGTTCACAGTAGATTTATTGACTAAGCTCAAACAAGAAGTGCGAAATGTTTTTATGCTCACTTGTGAACTGTTTTAATAGAAAACAAAAACAAACCCCTGTTTATTTCCTTTCGTGCTTGGCTAAATATCCATTTTTGGATAAACATGGTAAAGAGGGTCAACTTGCTTTACCAACCTAGCAACGAGTTGGGTCGATACAGGGAACGCTGTGGATGTAGCGTACCTGGATTTCAGTAAGGCCTTCGACAAAGTCCCCCACGACCTTCTGGCAAACAAACTAGTAAAATGTGGGCTAGACAAAACTACAGTTAGGTGGATCTGTAATTGGCTAAGCGAATGAATCCAATGCGTCGTCTTCATCTCGGAAAGAACTCACGAGTGGAGTGCCACAGGGTTCCATCCTGGGCCCGGTTCTGTTCAACATCTTTGTTAACGACTTAGACAAAGGGTTAGAAGGCACGATCATCAAGTTTGTAGATGACACCAAACTGGGAGGGATAGCTAACACTCCAGAAGACAGGAGCAGAATTCAAAAAGATCTTGACAGATTAGAGAGATGGGCCGAAACTAACAAAATGAAGTTCAACAGGGACAAATGCAAGATACTTCACTTTGGCAGAAAAAATGAAATGCAAAGATACAGAATGGGGGACGCCTGGCTCGACAGCAGTACGTGTGAAAAAGATCTTGGAGTCCTCCTGGACAACAAGTTAAACATGAGCCTACAATGTGACGCGACTGCTAAAAAAGCCAACGGGATTCTGGCCTGTATAAATAGGGATATAGCATCTAGATCCAGGGAAGTCATGTTATTCCTCCTGGACCACACCTGGAATACTGTGTCCAATTCTGGGCGCCACAATTGAAGGGAGATGTTGACAAGCGGGAAAGCGTCCAGGGAAGGGCAACTAAAATGATCAAGGGTCTGGAGAACAAGCCCTATGAGAAGCGGTTTAAAGAACTAGGCATGTTTAGCCTGCAGAAGAGAAGGCTGAGAGGAGACATGATAGTCATGTACAAATACGTGAAGGGAAGTCATAGGGAGTAGGGAGCAAGCTTATTTTCTGCTGCCCTACAGACTAGGGCACAATGGCTTTAAACTACAGGAAAGGAGATTCCACCTGAACATCAGGAAGAACTTCCTCACTGTGAGGGCTGTTTGGCAGTGGAACTCTCTGCCCTGGACTGTGGTGGAGGCTCCTTCTTTGGAGGCTTTTAAGCAGAGGCTGGATGGCCATCTGTCGGGGGTGCTTTGAATGAGATTTTCCTGCTTCTTGCAGGGGGTTGGATTGGATGGCCCGTGAGGTCTCTTCCAACTCTACTATTCTATGATTCTATGATCACAGTTCTGATTCTTGTAATCAGAATTATTCATGTAGTAACAGGTATGAAGGAGGCGGTTGTTACAACCTGTAACTAAAATGGATTTAATTGGTATTATTTCTACTTGGTGTACACAATGCAGTGATGAAAATGAGTCTGAAAAGTTAAATAAACACAAACAAACGTGTACTTGGGATCATCCTCTTGAAAGCTTTGTTTACAACACTTGAATTTTGGAATCTTAACTGGGAAACTGGTTTTAAAACTGGAAGTGGACTTCTTGTCACTTTTTAATATAATGGAGTCACTCCTCTCCTGTAGCTGGTGAAGGCACCCCCCTCCTCATTATGATCAGGGCTCCAGGGATGAAATATCCATACTCAAACAGACAAGTGGAGGTTTAAACCCAAACTAGTTTGCCCTTCAGCAGCATGTGTCACTTAGTCTAACAATGGGCTTACTTTCCAGTAAGTACATACATAATTTTTTCTCTCTTAAGCAAACCTGTATTTTACATCCAAGAATAGATGCCGAGTCTAGATAAGATTTCAAAAAGTAAGTGCTATAAAGACAAACATTTCCATTAGCATTCAGTAACACCGTTCCCTCTCAGGACATTTAAGACAGGGTTGTTTTTTCTTTATTTAGTTTGTTGCCCTATGCACACTTCAGAGTATATTCCATTGAACTCAGATGGTGACTTCTGAGTAGACAGGCATATTTAGGAAATTAATTTATAAGTCACCTTTAAGCAACATGTTGAAATTCCTTTGGCCTGCTTCAGATTTCACACTTGCTGTTATGTAAGTATAATTTGGGGACCAAAATAAAATTTAAAAGCAGATGAGGTTTCCTTCATGTTCCAGCAAGGAAAGTTTTTGCTTTAGCTTGAACCACCCATCTGGAGTAAATGAATCACAATCAGGTTGGCCACACCTGCAGCTGATTCAAACATGAGGAACTTGTGAGGCTCCAAAGAGTGTTTCTGAGCAGATATAAAGTACCTTTCCCTTTTTACAACTAAGGCCAGCCATCACATATAGGAGTGTTAAGGGGAGAAGTGTAAAATTGTCAATGGACTTTAACTGCAACACTCCTCTGTTTTGAAGACAATTCTTTGGACTGGAACCATGAAAACTGATTTTTGAGATAGTTTAAAAAGTCTGTTTATACTACTAGATGTTCCTGTCTTCTGTTCTCTCAGCCATGCTCTCTGCTTCTAGTTTCTTGACAACAAGTGGACTGCGAACTCCCCACCGTAGATGGAGCTGGGCTCCTGGAGGCTTGTGGCATCGGGAAGCTGGTGCGACCCCTCAGTGCCAAGGGACTGATTCTGTCCCAAAGGAAAGTAAACTTCAATTCTACGTTCTCTGGTCTCTGAATGAGCCTCCTCGTCAACTCAGTAGGTGAGCCTCTTTGGAGTGGCAGCCCTGTTTGCTTGGCACCAATTAGAAAAAGAGGCAGGGGAGTAGAACGATAATTCCTAAGGAGTCTTTTCATAATTGCAGTTTTCTCACATTATTTGTGGTGTGTGCACAAGTTAGGAATACCAGCTATTTAACTTTTCACTGTAGCTTAATAGCAGTTGCTCCGTAATGTTTTTGAACATACTATGAAAAACTTTTGCTGTATGTCAAGCTGTTGCTAAATACTCAAGAGCAGAAAAAATTGCTATCCCCCCAGCCTCTGTGTGTGCATAATATATTACATCCTCCATTATTTCACAGTTGAACATGGTTGTATAGGTGCTCGCTTTAGCACAGTTCCTCCAGTGTCAGCACAACCCACTATAATTTTACATTTTTGAATGCTTTTCCTGGATTCTGCAATAGCTTTTCTTGCACAAGCTTATGAGTCAATGCATTAGAAACCAACCTTAACCAGTTTTCTTGCACAAGTTTATGAGTCAGTGTGTTGGAAACTGACCTTAACCACTTCTTTAAAAATTGATTTGATATTTGTATCTTGCAATTCCATTTTTTGTGGTTTTTAGCCTTCTCGATAGTTAGTGGAATATCTAATTATCCTTATTACAAGATTGATCAGTTGTAAACTTATTAAGCAATGTTAGCTCTCGGGAGAGGCAGTCATGGGGACAAGATTAGAGCCATAGACTATTCCACTTTAGTGCAGATGTATGCATGCAAAGATCAAAAGTCATCTAAAAGACAAAATAGTAATACCAATTATAGTATGAAGGTGTTTATGTACTTTTGATATAGATATTTTAGAAGTGAATACATGTATTGGGCAAGGCAGGGTTTCTATTCCATTTAGGTTATACAGTACAGGTAGTCCCTGAGTTACAAACATCCAACTTACAAATGATTTAAGAACAAGGATGAGACGTCAGGAAGTGAGAGAAATCAGCCCCTTGGAGGGGATATTCACGCCCGAAGGAGTTATCATGGAAAAAAGGTGTCTCCATTGAAGCTTTCTCACCAAGCCTTCTTTCCACAACAAAATAATTTTTTTCCAAATCCAATTATTACAGGGACAGAAAGTGCAGGGTGAAATCTTCTGAACCAGGGCACAGACAGCAAAGCAAACATCACAGGGGTGTTAACCCTTCCCTATGCTATCAAAAACTAAACCATATATACATTTGGCTGGAGTTACACTTTAAAATGTACCTGCAAACTACAAAATCTATCTTGTTCGAAACTTGGGGAATGCCTGTACATAAGAAAAATACTTTCAGTTAGGTTTCTTCCTGGGAAGATTACTAGTACCAAACTTTCAAATCAGATTTGGGAAAAGAGAGAAACCCTATGCTAAAGAATACCTCAAATTGTGCAAATCACTTCTTTCTTGGGCCAAATGTTCTTTATAAAATGGTGACAAACAATTAACTTAGAAGGACTTTTTGGAATATTTCTCTAAAGCTTTTTAAAATAAGGACAGGGTCAACAAAACATTTGCTTCTTGTATTTACAAACTTCTTGCTTTTCTTTGCTGTGTGTCCTCTATGATGTTCCTTGTGGAGATTACTATGCTTTTTATTCTTTCTAAGCAAACGACATCGGAAATGTTACCAAACTCGGTTGCCACTTCCATTGCCAAAACAGCTAGTGATCTTTGGTTTAGGTGACTGGAACCATTTCTCTCAGAAGACAAGCATCACTGTGGACGTATTAGTGAATCCAGACATCAAACCACAAAGGATTGGCAAACTAAGACCTGATGCAAGGTAAACCTGAAATGTGCAATGGGATTTGCTGCCAATATTATGGTGCTGCTGACATGCTAAATGTTTCCCAATTGTATTATAAAGATTTTTAAATGTCCAGTTCAATTACCAAAAGTTTATAGCAGAGACTGAATCTAAACAAAGATCTTCAGAGTTATATATCATTTGGTGTTGTTACATGGCCAGTCATGCAGCCTTTCCTGGATGTCATTTTCCTTAGTTTTTGGATTGGCTTTGTGTTCTGTGTCCAGTTCTGTCAGTGCAGACTTTGAAGTTGAGGAATACAGTCATTGTAGCATTATTAACTTCCGAAGCAATTACCCCAGATCTTTCTCCTCCCCATAGTGACTTGAATCTGTGTTTGCTTGAGCAGATGTTTGGTGTGGGAAGGTGACTGGAGAGCAGATGTTCTCCTGGCTTCACTTAAACAGGCAGACAGTGGCAGTCCCATTAACCTTCTCTTGACTGTCAATGAACAGGTAAGAACTTCCTATCCAAGCATCTTATTTCTGTGATCCTAACTGGCTCTTGGCTTTCTATAGGATCATTTTAAACCTTAAATTCTATACTCAGATTTGAAAAAGTTAATGTTCTTATTTTGTTGTTACATTTATATCCCGTCTTTTCACATTTATATCTCCTCAGCTGCTCAACAGCACTCCCAGTCGCCCATTTCAGGCACCAGAACCCAGTCAGTCACCTGTTCTTCCAGAAGATACTATTCCTGGGTTGGATGAACCTTCTGAGGTAGGTTTAATGAACAGGAGTCTTTTAAAGGTTAGTAGCTCTGCCCGGCCACGCGTTGCTGTGACGTCTTCCTAAGTGGGTTTTGGTTTATGGAGGCAAGTATGAATGTTGTAATTAGTCACCTTGATTAGCATTGAATAGTCTTGCACAACTTCAAAGCCTGGCTGTTTCCTCCTTGGGGGAATCATTTGTTGGAAGATGTTAGCTGGCCCTAATTGTTTCCTGTCTGGAATTGCCCAGTTTTCTGAGTGTTATTCTTTATTTACTGTCCTGGGTGTAGTGTTTTGTAATTCTGGGTGCCAGGATTTGTTCATTTTCATAGTTCACAGCAACCCAATAATAATAATAATAGTAATAATAATGACTCTGACAAAGTGTGCTAGTATAGGAAATAAAGTATTGAGGAATTGGTGGTAGTTAGTACAGTAGAGTCTCACTTATCCAACGTTCTGGATTATCCAACGCATTTTTGAAGTCAATGTTTTCAATACATCGTGATATTTTGGTGCTAAATTCGTAAATACAGTAATTACTACATAGCATTACTATGTATTGAACTACTTTTTCTGTCAAATTTGTTGTATAACATGATGTTTTGGTGCTTAATTTGTAAAATCATAACCTAATTTGATGTTTAATAGGCTTTTCCTTAATCCCTCCTTATTATCCAACATATTCGCTTATCCAACATTCTGCCGGCCCGTTTACGTTGGATAAGCAAGACTCTACTGTATATGTTATTTCCTAAAGCTTGTGGATATACAATATTTCTGGTTGTTCCTTTTTTGTGTCTGTTGGAGGCAAAGGAGATTAGATTAGCTCTCACCCTGGATTCCTTCTGGAAGAATCTGAAAACTTAGATATTCACAGGTGCCTTCTCATAAGTGATAATTGATTGTCCATGTGCTTTACCTAGGCCTTGGCCATTCCATGCACTTTATTACCTTTAGTCGTTCCCATCCCTAGTCATCGAAGAATATGCATTTTAAGATTTCCATTCCCCTTAAAATGGCCCATGGCCTATGGTGCTTGACTACGGATTGGGATTACTGTCTATGTTTTAAGTTATTTTAACTTTTGTAAGATGTGTTATTATACTGTGATTTTATTGTGTTACTGTTTTTATTGATGTAATACTGTTTTGGGCTTGTCCTAGTGTAAACCGCTCTGAGTCCTTTGGGAGATGGAGCGGGGTAGAAATAAAGTTTTATTATTATTATTATTATTATTATTATTATTATTATTATTATTATTATTAAGTATGAATGCTGCAATTAGCTAGAATGATTAGCATGTAATGGCCTTTCAGCTTCAAAGCCTGGCTGCTTCATTCCTGGAGGAATCTTTGTTGGGAGGTGTTAGCTTGCCCTGATTGTTTCATGTCTGTTTTCAAAGTGTTGTTCTTTATTTACTGTTCTGATTTTAGAGTTTTTTAATACTTGGAACCAGATTGTGTTAATTTTCATGGTTCACGGTGACACAATAATACTAATATTAATAATAATAGTAATAATAATGACTCTGATAATACACACCACTTTTCTCCCTCCTCAGCTTCCTCCCTGGGGGACTTCTTTGTTGGGAGGTGTTAGCTGTCCCTGATTGTTTCCCGTCTGGAATTCCCCTGTTTTCAGAGTATTCTTTTTTATTTACTGTCCTGAGTATATTGTTCTGTTTTATTATACCACAGTAATTTTATATATTATATTTATAATCTTATATTATTTGCTTTGAACTGGATTATATGAGGCCTCTTCTACACAACTGTAAAAAAATCCACATTGAACTGGATTATATGGCAGTGTGGACTCAAGATAATCCAGTTCAAAGCAGATACTGTGTATTATCTGCCTTGGCATTCTGGGGTATATAGCTGTGTGGAAGGGCCTTGAATCTACACTGCCATATAATCCAGTTCAAATAAGATAATCTGTATTTTATAGGCAGTGTGGAAGAGGCCTAAGTGAATCCTCAGCCATTGTGGCTGAGGGGGTTGCTAGGACACAAAGTGAGCGAGACCTAAATGTGACGGGGCCTACCATTCTGACTGGCTGCCAGGGGGAGAATGGCTCTTCCTCGTCCTCTGTAACTTGGACTTTATTTTTCTAGGGTTTTTTATTGAAACACATAGATTGGATGACTATGTCTTTTGTGGCCAAATTTGGTGTGATTTGGTTCAATGGCTTTGTTGTTCACTCCATGGGAAAAACGCACATTACATTTTTATATGTATAGATAGCTGTTCATTTATCTGTTTGCATCTGTATAAAATGATTACAAACCTCTGTTTACATCACCTATATAAGACCATCATGAATGTTTACAATATGGCCGGGAAAGCTAGTTTTAGAGTTATGCAGATAGACGTCAAATGTAAGGATTGTGCTAATCTGGACTGTAGAAATGGGGGGGGGGGGGGGGGGAGATGTCGTATGTGCTTTGATATAAGCCCTCTTGCATGTTGTGTTTATTCCCAGCATGTGAAGGTATATGTCTATTTTGAGAGCAAAAAAATGTGCTGCAATACCAGTAATCTGAAATATACCTCCTTCAATTCTACCTTTCCTGTCTGTACGCAGGATGGCTCAAATTCATAGAACCAGAATAGTTACTCAAAGGCCATGGCTCTGATGTTTCCACAATTTAACTTTTAGAAGATTCTTGTAGTGAAAATGAATGCTGGATCCATTGAGTTCCTCTGGACCATCTAGTTCACTGCCCTGCTTCCCACAGTAGATAATCAGATGTAAAACACCCTGGGTAACCCATGCAAAACTCAAAATGTATGCTTCACTGAGCTTCTTTTGCTAGGGCCATTAATTTTCCTTGAATTATTTCCAGACTAATTCTACTTTGTTTTCTATGTGACAGGCTAAAAGTCATATTTCTGAAAAGCCTCTTAAAGACATTGTGGTTGAAAGGAAGTTATCTTCACTGGGAGAAAACCCAGAGGTTCTCCCTGTTCCAGAAATGCCTAGTGTTCAACTGGAATGTGAGACCAGTAATAAAACTTGTCTACCTAACCCAGTTCTGCTAAATAAGACTAGAAGGGCTCTCTTTGAACACTGTGCATCTGAAAGACATCAGGAATCTGAAGGTAAATGTCCAGAATAATAGGTATGACAGCCACTTCCGAAGATCAATTTTGACTTATTGCATATAGTAGAAGGAATGGGTTCTATAGCCTTCTGTTCCCTTGATGGAGTACTTATATTCCAGCCCATGTCTTGAGTTACAATCCATTCTGCATTATGCTATAGCTTTGCTGACTTTTAAAAAATGTGGCATCTAGTAGGATGTCTTGATTGATAGTGCAGGTAGAATGTCGATTTTGCAATTAATTTGTCTGTTCCTTTTTTCCTGCACCTATATAATGAATTCAAGAAAATAGCTGGTGCATGTCCATTATGGGGGCATCCACCAATTTTTTAACATCCTGGCAGAGTATATTCGGAAATGCAGGGATTTGAAGTTAAGAGATACTGCTTTAGTTTAGAATAAAGCAGTAACTTTAATGTTTCTGATACAGATTGGGACCAGAAGTGTTTATCAATGTTAGACTTTTTTGGACTACATCTATTTCCATATCTGTACATAATTAGATATCTTGGAGATGAGATCCAAGATTAAATAAGACATTCATTCATGTTTTGTGCGCACTGAATCATCAGAAAGCAAAGGTGTCACTATTTCAGCCACTCATGTGGACAGTTCTAGATTTTGGAGTATTTTGGATTTTGGGTAAGAGATATTCAGCCTGTATAAATACTTGGCTCAGAATGAAAACTTGATACTGGAACAGTAATTTCTGCATATTCTCCCCACAGACTTGGAGATTAAAGAATTACAAGGTAAATGTGTGTGCTGACCATTTTGTTGACTTTCAGTGGGCTCCTAGTACTCCCCAATTCCAGTTTTCAGAACATGTGCAGATTCCATGTCTGTTGTAAGTATTGCCCTTTCCAAGATATTTTAAAGACATTACTACACATGACATAGCATTGTGAACATGGAAGATACAAGACCTTGGATCAAAATTTTCTAAGTAAATAATTTAATTGGTACTACAACTTTGGCATTAAGTGCAAATGTTGCTTTCGGGGCTTAAGAGAAATGTTTAAAGGTGCAGTAAAACCTTTTTTGGGAATTTTTCAGATTACAAACATAGTGCTAAAATGTTAGCCACAGATAAGAGATTTATTTTAAAAGGCACTATTTAAACTAGTGCCATAATGTCGTTTCATTAAAATAAATTTGGAAAATATTGTACTGTACTTCCAAAACATGCCGTAAAAAAATATTAGCGCCAATTATAAGATCTTCTTGTCCAGAGGCTTTTCCTTTCCTCTGACACCAGGAGATTGTGACTTGCATGAGTTCACCCATGGCTAAGTGGGATTTAAATCACGGTCTCCAGGATCCTAGCCCAATGCTCAAACGAGTATACCATGCTGGCTTTCTCTTGAATTACTCATCCACAATGGGGTAGATTGAGATGATGATGTTCAACTAACTTGTGTGCTACTTTCTTTCAATAGTGTGTCCAAGCCCTCGGTGGTGTCATGCCATGTGCCTGAGTGATCCTGAAACTGCAGTTCTGATTGGTGGAGAAGGGACCAATCAACAGTTTTGTAAAGATGCTCTCTGGAAACTGGAAATTGGTGAGGTGCTCACAGTGGTGTGTTTGTGTCTGTTTCTGCAAGATATGGATTAGAGAGGAAATTAGCAGGAATGAGTGAGATGGGAAGGTACTCCTTAAGGGAGCATCTGCCACGCTTGTCAATCTTCATTTAAAATTAACTGGATTAAACTAGTGTTGCAGAATATTTGAATCTGCTTGGTAGGGAAAGTGACTAATATATTTTCAATATTTTATTTCTCGCTTATGTCTTCTGCTCCTGATTTTGTAGACAATGACTTCTGGTTCCCCATGAATTTGCAGCAACAGAACTCCCTGCCGCGGTGTTCCCGTGGCCACAGTGCAACCTATGACCCAGACACAAAACGAATCTACATCTTTGGGGGGATGAGGGAAGGGAAGCGCTATAGCAGCATCTATATCCTGGACACAACCTCTTGGAAGTGGCTTCATGTGTCTGTGAGTTGCAAGAGAAACAAAGCACTGGGCACCAAAAGGAAGAGTTATTTGGGTTTCTGTGAGCATGCAGACCACTCCTCTTTCTGTCCTTGCATCATGGCACTTTTGTTTTGTAAGTATGTATTGCAGCAGGGTGGAATAGCACCCCACACTCATACAGGTGAAATGGGGATTAAATTTGGAGCAGGTGCCACCTGAAACCTACTGGGAAGGTTGGTGGAACTGGGGGAATGAATGTTCTCCAGAGAAGAAACACACATGATCTTTGCTATGTAAATCAGTCTAATAGACGAAGCCTACATTTAAAACTGGAGATCTCTTTCTCAGGCTAAAGGGAAAGTGCCGACGTTGGTCTACCACAGTGCAACTATCTATCGCAAAGAGTTGTTTGTCTTTGGAGGAGCCTTACCTAGAATGTCATCCTTGGAGACTGGAGCCTGCAGTAATGCACTCTTCATTTTCAACCCAGAATATGAGATCTGGTATCAGCCCATTGTTGAGGGGGAGAAGCCTCTGCCTAGGTTTGGGTGAGGCACTTTTGCTTTCAGAGCTCAGAAATTACTGGAGAGGAGAATGCTGGTTTAGGTGCTGAGTTCTTGACCTTTCCCCCATCTCTCTCCTACTCTTTTCCTTTATTTTCATTTCTTTGACAGCTGGAAGTACCTAATGAGTGATTCCTTGGGAAGTTATAATTGCATCCTTTCTTTGCTGTAAGGGGACCCTAATCTGGAATTCAGAAATCCAAAATGGGTGTCTGAAACAGTGCTGTTTCCACCTTTCTAGAATTTAGTTTAATGGACATTGCATTCACTTCCAGCCATATGAAATTGCAAATTATTCTACAATACAAGCTGGGCCATATCCCTGTTCACCAAAATAAGAAATACAACTTCTTTATCTAATATGAGCAGCAGGCACTTCCAGCTTTATCACCAGATTTGTCCATTCTATCTATCTCCCTTTTCATACCTTACATGTCATATCCTTCTTTTTTCCTAACTCTTAGGATCATTTTTGGGGCATGCAATAGTGAGAACGAAAGTGGTACTGGTTTTAGGATCAAAACCGTTATTGGTTAAAAATGGGTATTCTAGATCAGGAGGTTGGGTTGCAGAAAAAGATAACAATAGAAAAAGCCAAATTACTTGAGGAACTCCTCTGTAAGGAACAAATACAGTGCGGGTGGGATGATAAGAGGTATTTAAATGTGATATGGGAAAAGTGCACACTGAGAAGTGTTCCTTCATTCCTCAAAGGGTCTTCCAGGGAAGTTAACACAGTAAATCTGGGACACAGTGCACAATTAAAATATGGAATTTGACCCCACAAGATTTATAGTTGGATGCCAGTGTATGGGCATGTGCAGATTTAAAAGAGACTAGAAAAAATCATAGAGGATAATTTTAATAATTTAATAATTTGATGGCTGCATACTGTAATACTACCAGAGAAGATTTGTCTCTCAATAAGAGTTACTGGAGTCAAAAGCAGAAGGCTGCAATTGTATTCATGTCCTACTTGTGGGCATTGGTTGTCATGATGGGAATAGAACTCTAGACAAGACATGCCTTGGTCTTATCCAGTGTTATGTTTTCTATGATAAGGCTGCGTAGTTTTGACTTAGTTTTCTGAATCATCTTAAAAAGGTGTGTGTTCTGTTTGTAGCCTTTTTTTAACTCTTTCCCTGTTCTGATTTCAAAATCTTACTGTTCAAGGGAAGAAACA
The DNA here is from genome assembly GCF_035594765.1 of Anolis carolinensis. Taxonomy (NCBI): domain Eukaryota; kingdom Metazoa; phylum Chordata; class Lepidosauria; order Squamata; family Anolidae; genus Anolis; species Anolis carolinensis. Next base: position 331,764,817 of record NC_085841.1, on the reverse strand, counting down.
GAAGACATTGCTATTCAGTTTTTATATTGGCAGATATTATGATTCTTTTTAGAAGATAGAGTTGGAGTTAGTGGTCCAAATTTATATGCAGCAGCAGCAGCAGCAGCAACAACAACAACAATATCCTACTTTTTCTCTCTAAAAAAGAGTTATATACATTCTTTAAATGGGACTTGAATATGGGTAAAGGTACAAGGAAATCTGTTTCCTCTGATTTTTTTCGTGTCAGGAGCGACCTGATAAACTGCAGGTTGCTTCTGGTTTGAGAAAATTGGCTGTCTGCAAGGATGTTGGATGTTTTACCATCCTTGTGGGAGGCTTCTCTCATGTCCCGTTTCCTTTGATGACTTGTATTCTTTTGCATCTATTCAGGTTATCATGTGTTGATTTCTTGTTGCATTTCTCCTCTCTATGGTAGATACTTTGTTTCCAGGATAATTCTTCAGATTAGAATCTTGTTCTCAAAAATTATCAGAACTAACAAGTTTGCCGAAAGCTTTCACTAGAGCTTTACAGCTTTCATAATGCTTTCATAATGCATAAGGCTGGCCAGACACTTAGCATTTTTCCATCATAAGTCTTGCTAACTGAATGGATACTCATCAAAATTTATAAGCTCATTCTGGGAGTCGTCCAACTGCTATTGAGATTGATGTGCCAGGGGAAATTGTAAAAAATTGCCAGACCTAGATGAGATAGTTTTAACTTGAATATCTCAGATATTTATTGTCTTTTCTGCTTCCTAGCCATTCAGCTACTCTACTCAGGAGTAAGCTGGTCATATTTGGGGGCCAGAGGACTTCTACATATCTGAATGACACCCACATCCTGGATCTAGGTAAGTACACAATTTTGTTTGAATTCTACAGTACTGCATAGATTTGGGAGGGTTTTGAATCCAGTTTGGTAGGCAAATATATTCCAGCACAGGGCCCCCCAAACTAAGACTCGCAGACTGTATGGGGCTCTCAAAGGTCATTTATTCGGCTTCCGCCCTAAACTTTAGATTTAGGGTTGCCTAGTCTGAGATGACTTGAAGGCACACAACAACAACAATCCTAATTAACTAGATTATCATATCAGCCAAAAGCAGACCCACACTTCCCAATGAAATATTGGTAAGTTTATATTGCTGAAAATTGTTCTTCACTTTAAATATTGCATTGTTCTTTCGTTGTTTATGAATTACAAATAAGATGTGTGCAGTGTGAATAGGAATTTGGTCACTTTAAAAAAAACTATAGTCCAGCCTCTGCTTAAAAAGTTTGAGGATCCCTGCTTTAGCGCCCGATAGGGAAAGTAAGCAGAAGCTGTGGAAGACAGTATATTGTACTTTAGTGTGAGGAAGACTCTGTATAAAATAAGTGGAACAGTAAATGTAACGGAAGCTTTTGAAAAGGATAAGGATAAATAATTGCTATGAGATCACAGCAGTATTACAGAATTCATTGTTAGACAGAATAAAATAAAAGACTTGACATCTTTGGGTTGTCATAAACTGCTAGAGCTCCCTTCTGGAAAAGCAGCTATTACAATACTCACATTGCAGACAACTTTGGTCCTTCAGATGTTTTGAACATCAACTTCCAGGATTTCTGATTATTGGCAAAGAGATCTAGGATTTATGGTCTAAAAGCTGTTTTGCTCTCATTCCTACTATCTTATAATCGAATTGCTCAACCACTTTCACTGTAAAAGGAAAGACAGCACCTGTTATTCCCTTTTTTCTTTCTTTGTCTTTCTTGATTATTTTATCTTCAACAAAAATGAATTAAAAAAATAAAAGCTGTTTGGGAGACACTATATTAACACTCAATACCAGGCATAGTGATCCAGAGAATCTAAAGATCCTAAGAACTGTGGCACTTGGCTAGTCTCCCAGTCATTAATTTTATTGTGAAACATTTTTCTATCCTGTATTTTTTATTTCAAAGTTAAAATTAAAATTAAGTGTTGGTGGCTGCTCCCAGACTCTGGAAGTCCCTCCCTCGAGAAATCCTGCTTGCCTTTGGCAGGCATATGAAAACATACCTCTTTCCTCAGGCTTTTAGGGAATGATAAAGAGGTGAACTGATGGGGATAGTGTGAGTGGGATTTTGGGGAGCGGTGCAGTTTTTAACTGCAATTTCATTTGTATTTTTATTGTATTTTAATGTTTTCATGCTTTATGACATGGAAGAGTTGATTGTTTTACATTTTTTATCCACTTGCCCTGTTTTAAATTTGCATTGTGTTGTGTTACTGTTAGCTGCTTTGAGACCTTATGCTGGGAGACATGCAAGATAGAAATAAATACATAAATAAATAACAACAGAAATAAGTATTGTATCTGAAAAATAGTAATGGATTTCTTGTGACTAAAAGTTAACACACACTGAAGAATAGACTTCTGTGGATTAAAATCTGCTTCATTAGATACATGAAGCAACATCAGTTGGGCTTTATGTGTGTACATGGGAACATATATTTATCTTCATTTTACCTTCCCGCTTAGATCGCACTTCTGCTCATAACCCTTATATTTTAAATGCTAAAAACTTTTAATGCCTGTAACACATTCTTTACATTTGAAATATGCACCGTTTTGTCTTAACTCCAATATCTTTCAGGTTTCATGGAGTACTCCTCAGTTCCTTTTCTGTCTGGACTACCATGTGCTCGCAGGTAAAAGTAGGTTTTGGGATCTACATGCTTCCTTGCACAAACAGTGGACAATACTAGTTTTAGAGGGAGAAGCTGTTCTTGATGTTGTCAAACATGGGGTGGCATCTCAGAGGCTGTTCTGGTGGTATAGCTTTCAAGTCGATGTACTGTTTATAGAAATGTGTGTTCATTGCCAAGGGAAAATATAACAAGCATTTACTAAGTGGAACTTTAGCTATATAGGTATTCTTGTCCAAAAGATTTTAAATATTTGAATAGCCATCTGTTGGCAGTGCTTTGTCTTCCTGCAATGCAGAATGGGGTTGGATTGAATGCCTCTTGTGGTCTCTTCCAACTCTATGATGTAGTTACTCTTTCATATGGCTTATGATGACACTCACATTGCATTCTTCTTCCAGTTTCCATGCTGCCATCCCCGTATCGGATCAAAAAGTGCTGATAAGCGGGGGCTGCAATGCCAAAGGGGCATTCCAGGATGCATTCACCTTCAACCTGGGTAAGGTAGTGGAGCCCTATCACCAGCAGGGACCTCTCAAACTGTGAAAGTGGTTTGCACGCATCCACTAGCTGTTTCCCCCCAATTGGTTGTAGGTACTTCGACTTGGAACACAATCAAGCATGGAGACCTTTGCTCCATCCCCCGGGCAGGCCACACACTTCTCAACTTGACCTACGCTCATCTGACGGATGTGGATAAAGAGAGCCAGGGCAAGCGTAACCTGTGTACAGTGCTGGTCTTTGGTGGGTCTGATTGTACCGGCAAGTTCTACAACAGTACCAGTAAGATCCAGCTAGACCTGGAGGAGGTGAAAGGGGTCCCTTAGTGTCCATTCTGAACTACTGGGAATTCTATAACAGGATGGAGAGCAGGAAGAACAGGAAGACTATGGGCTTCTAAAAAGATGGAGGTAGGGGATGGAAAGACTGAAACTGATAAAACAATGATAATCACTCTGAAGGCTTTGGTACTTACATTCCTTGTTGAAGACATAAAGTGAGTTACCAAAAAGTCAGGCAGATTGAGCTTTTTTTTAGCTTGTTTTTGTCACTTTAACGATTTCACTATTGCTAAGTATGTGGCATCTCTCTCTAATCATAGGTCTAAGATAGCACAGGGCTAGGATCATGGCAGATTGTAAAGACCATTATCCAATCCTAGATTGGCAATTTATCAGCTTTTCACTCTGTATCTTTACTTTGTATCTTAAATAAGGGAGAAGCCTCCAGAAAACGAATGGTAAATACTCCACACCACTGAACATAGCTAGGAAATCTTTTAAGTCTCACTTACTTTGATGTGTGTCTGTTCTTTTTCATGTTCATCTTCTGTTTCTACTGACTCTCCTGTCTTTATCGCATGCCAATTCAAAGTTATCTGCATTTGCGTAAGATTACAACCCAAATTGTTAATAAAGAATGAAAAGTAGTGTTCACTTGATTATTAAATGATAGTAAAGAGTAGCAAGCACACCTTCAGAAACTACCGCAATCTTGTAAATAAACAGAACTTATATAGGTCAATGGCTAATCTGATTTCTGTACATAACTTTTTCTTACAGTTCTGGAGAAAGATGTGATTGCCTTTCTAAGGGAAAAATAGCTACAACTCTTGTGAAGGTCAGAAGATTTATAATTGCTGCTGTTTCTATTTTACTATACAGAGAGAATACAAAGGGCATAGGCATTGTGTCTCTATATTGGCAGGAAAAAAAAATAAAGTTAATACAAATAATAGGCAGCTTGAATGGTAATAGGCAGCAACATTTACTGTGGAAAGCAGTGATTCTTTAAAAACAAGCTGAAACAGAGGCAAATGGGAGAGGGAAAATGTAAAGTAGTTCACATGCCAGCTTTTAAACGGCTAGATCCTATGAGAGCAATATGGAATTTTAATGTCATATGTAATTATCATTTCAATCCACCTGTTCTTTCCTTAAGGTGCCATATCTGATGGGTTTTAGCTTTCTTGTATTTATGCTGCAAAATAGGAGAAGAGTCCAGCTGTGGATGTGAGTGCGATGGAGAATAAGTTTCATTCTTCTTTGACGCTCTCATAAATATTTTACCATATCCCCTATTTTAATAATAATGAGACTAGACTAAACATTCAGCCCTCTGAAGTTTGGCCCTTCAAGAGAAAAACATCCCTTATGGTTTCAGTTCATGCTGTCTCTCTTGCACACACGTTAATACATTCATGCTAATGGGGCATTGGTAGACATTTTACAACAAGATGATTCAAGAGGACCTCTGTCAGAATAAATAGAAATTAGGCAAAATATCATTGAATGGATAATAGAAAATTGGTGAAAAACTCCATACTTGCACAGTGTCTTGACATGCAGCATGAAAGACTATCTGTTCAAAAGCACAATTTGCTATCAGCAGCACAGCATATTCAAAACATTTTAATTTTCTTTAAAAAATAATGGCATTTAAAAATTTCAAACATAATCAAGGTCATTTTTCCTTGCATCTCCCCCTCCCCCAATCTCATTTCTTTAAATGATTTTAAAAAAGCTTTCTTAAAATATTCTGCAGGATGAGTCTATTCAAACTTTGCTGAAATTTCCCTATAATAAAAACCAGCAACTTCAGGCTTTTAGGTCTGCAGGGGTATCTGGCTGCCGAGATGGGTGGCTTGTCTGGAATGCTTCTAACTCCAGAAGAGCTTTGTTGATTCGTCTTATTGTGGGGTAGGGCGTAAGATCCACTTGATATCTGTTGAAAAGATTTGGAATCAGTAACACTTACTGCAGCAAGTTCTGAGAATAAACATCTAGTCTATAAGGCCTACAGCCATAATCCAACTAACAGTTATTACAAAGAAGATTAAGAACATAACAAGAGCCCTATCACTTTGGACCAAATACCAGTCTCATCCAGAATCTGGTTTCCTAGATGTACATGGGAAGCCCACAACCAGAAGACGTGCCTATAAGTTGCTTTTTCTTTTTTTGTAGATTGCCGGAAACGCATATTAAAAAATACACTACTCCTGATCACAAAATTACCATATAGCATTCAAGTAGTGCTTGTGTATTTTTTCCAGCTGACAGCTCTTTAAAAGCAGGCATTCAACTACTAGCTTGGCAGCTGAATAATCTGTTTATTTGGAGAAACAGAATTTATATTAGTATAAAAAGAAATCAGACCATGGATTAAGGAGGATCAAATGGCCATATAGTTCTACATGATTCAAGTAAGACTAAATGTTTCATGACATAATATTGATTAAATATTACAATACTAGCAGGAAGAGAAACCAATTGGCACAGGAAATGATGCAGTTAGAAATATGGATTTGTAAAATGGTTGCGGAAAGACCAAAGTGATATATTTATTTCTGGATATCAGTCCTGCAAGGATGGAAGGGCATCCTAGAGGAGAATCACTTTGTACATGAAAGGGTAGAAGCGAAATGAGAAATCTCAGATCTGCAGACTGCGCCACAGAATTGCTGTGAATGGTAGTTCTAGGTAATACATAGTATTTGGAACATGTTATTGTCCCCTGACAAAATGTTCAGATGGGGAATGAAGAGTCAAAGTGTTAACACTACCATGCCACCCAAACTTTATATTTGTTCAGGTGACAGAATGGTGTTATATTTACATTGGTTAGGATGACTCAAGCACAAAGGAGAGCACTGCCCTTTTTGTCACAGAAGAAAGATTATAGAAACTTAAAAAGTTATGTATACTTATACATTCTCCAAGTTGTCTTCAGCTTCACTGAACTGTGATCTGTACACAGGTACAAGTACACCTGAGTATCTGCTCTGATCATATCAATTGCCCTTCTGGGCCAAACGGTTTGCTAAATTCAGCTTTGCTTACCTGTCAGCATTGTATACTTGGGGGACCAAGCACAAATCAGCCATGGTCACCTGCAGACAAGCAAAAGTAACCGTCATTATAATTTGGGATCAAAATAGTTATTTTTAAGCTCAAGGAGACCATGTAACTTTGGCCCTTTAAAAATATGAAATTGGTTTTTTGTTTTTGTTTGATTGAAATCTATGTTCAGAGTTTAATTAAATGTCCTTAGATAAATCTTTCTTTCTTTTGCTATGTATGGAAAGCAAAACATTAAGCATTTAAAAAATATTTCTATATAACAGTAATGAAAAAGACTAGATAAGAGGACTATGGCAGCTCAAGTAATACAAGAAAAATATTGTAAAAATGCCAATGATATAAAAAATTCAAAATGCCGTCAAACAGTTTTTTTCTTGTTAGCTGCTCAAGAATAGCAGAGTAATTAAATATTTGAGTGAGTCTAATCTTATGAATACATGATAGTTTTTTTTATCAAGGCAAGTGGATCCAATAGCATTCAGTAATGTGCTTCAAAGGCATATTGTCAGCAGGTGGTGCTGTTGCTTTATTTGTTTGTATCCAACATAAAATAAAATTAATTTTAACTGTAGTTGTAGGCTAGTAAAATAGGTGTGGCATGAACAAGAAAGAAGAAAAACTACCTCCACTTCTGAATAAAGCATGCCCAAAAACTCTAGGATAGGATTATCATAGGTCAGCACTGACCTGATGGGTCATACCTACTACAAGAATATGTATGGTGAAATGAAAGAAATAAGTACACCATATTAGCATATGAATTCTCTTTAGTTGCAAATAGTCTGGCCCCAGTAATGGATTTCAGTGGAAATGGAATCAGAAATAACCATCCCCATGTCATATACCCTACCCTCAACCAGTTCAAGAACAGTCTTTGGAATTGATTTTAGGGTGATGCTGAGAAATGGTCTTTGAAATTGATTTTAAAATCATGCTGTTGAACTTTTTTGAGAAAGTTCTAGAAACAAAGTGTAGGATTTTGCTCATGTACTGCTATACACCAGTGATAAAAATACATAGACAAGAATTCTTTGCTGACTCTTTGAATACTGGGAAGTTCTCTGTTGGCACTCTGATTCATCAGAATTAATTGGGTTTTGAGTTCTCTTCCTAAGAAAAGCCCTTATTTACTTTACCTCATCCCCAACACAGTAGCGTCCAGCTGTTTCTTGCAGAATCCGTTCCAAAGCTGCAGGAAAAGAAGGTGGCAACACAGTTGTAAAGCAGGCCCTTTCTTTCAATGCAGGGCTTTTGTGGATATATTGTAAAGATATAGTCCTTTATAGTATCCTTAAGGGGCAGGGTCGGGCAACGGCACTGGTGCCTCTTATGCCCCACCAGACTGCAGCCTTGAAATCGCTACTGGCTTTGTTTTTGGCGAATACCAGCTATTTAGATTTTTTTTCCCCATGCCAGAAGTGACTTGAGAAACTGCAAGTCACTTCTGGTGTGAGAGAATTGGCCGTCTGCAAGGACGTTGCCCAGGGAACACCCGGATGTTTTGATGTTTTTACCATCCTTGTGTTGTGGGAGGCTTCTCTCATGTCCCTGCATGGAGCTGGAGCTGATAGATGGAGCTCATCCATGCTCTCCCCGGGTTGGATTCGAACATGGCAGCCTTCAGGTCAGCAACCCAACCTTCAAGTCACAAGGCTTTAACCCACAACACCACCGGGGGCTCCTGTTTAGTTACAGTAGAGTCTCACTTATCCAACATAAACGGGCCGGCAGAATGTTGGATAAGTAAATATGTTGGATAATAAGGAGGCATTAAGGAAAAGCCTATTAAACATCAAATTAGGTTATGATTTTACAAATGAAGCACCAAAACATCATGTTAGACAACAAATTTGGCAGAAAAAGTAGTTCAATACGCAGTAATGCTATGTAGTAATTACTGTATTTATGAATTTAGCACCAAAATATCACGATATATTGAAAACATTGAATACAAAAATGCGTTGGATAATCCATAACGTTGGATAAGCGAGTGTTGGATAAGTGAGACTCTACTGTATTTAGTTATAGTTTTAGGGAGAATTGGGGGGGGGGGGCAAAACCACTACAGCTAATAGAGAAAAACCTTTTGGTATAACTGCAGAATTCAAAAAAAATGTCTGTACTTTCTCATCTATTATAAAGGAATATGAAATGCAGGGTATTTTTCATAAAGAAAAAGAACACCAGCACCAGGCCCTAAAAAGGTGCCTATTGCTGAGAAACATATTACACAAGCAAGATAAAATTGCCCTACTGGAAGCCTATCTTTTCTACCATCCTGTTTTCCACAGTGGTCAACCAGATGCTGATATAAACTGTAAAAGCAGGAAATGAGAGACTGAGTGCAATTGTCTTTACAGTCTATTTTCTTTCTCTCAGTTGCTATTGAAACTGTATCTGCAACAGCAGGTAAGTTTCAAATTTAACCGTCTCCCTGACTGCAACAAACTGTCCTTTGTTCTCAGTTTTGGCAAAACATTCTAAAGGTTAATGGTGATACTTTTTAAAAAAAACCAATACCACAATGGCCTTTAAAGATGCACCAGAGATCCATTTCCACTGGTTGCTGTTCTCAGGACAGGGCTGTCAGCAATCTCCCTGTTTTAGTCTCCAGGGGTTCCTAAACTATTTAGTTTAGCATAACTGTTTACCTGCGTTCCATTACAATATAAAGCAGGTAAGACAGACTTCAAAAAGTTCATTCTCAGCAGATTACTTAAATCTGTCCAAAAAGTCAATTTAGAGCTTACCTTCAAAGCCACTAGAAATGCTGCGTTGTGCCCAGTCTACCTTCTTGTCTCCCATTTGCTGAAGGACACTTAAGTTCTGAGAAATATAGGAAGAGGCTGCAGATTAAGTTGTTTGAGACCATATCTTTGAGACCAGTTCCATTGAGTTACTTCTCCTGAGCCATTTCCACTACAATTGGCCATTATAAGAACTATGGTGGAACTTTGATGAACTGGTACATGAGTGTATGTTGTTGTTTTTTCTTTTTATTCACATGTTCTTATATGTCTTTTAAGCCTGTACTATTCTGGACCATATATAAGGTTGTAAACCTGTGAACAGTAGCTGTCTTGTTTGTACTAAATTTACATTACAAGCTTTGGGAGCATTTTAGAGTCAGCCACAGTGGTTTGAGCATTGGACTATGACTCTGGAGACCAAGGTTCAAATTCCCATTCAGCCATGGAAACTCCTTTGGGCAAGGCACGCTCTCTCTGTCTCTGAGAAAACCTTGTGATAGGTTCATCTTATGGTTGTCATAAGTCAGAACTGATGTGAAGGCACAAAACAACAACAAAGTTAAAATGTTTGAAATAAATAAATCATACTGTCTTTAGAACAAAAAACAAAGCCCCTGTAAATTTAATTTTATGTTGCATATCCTTTTTCCCCTACCCCTATACATCAACTTTGATAAAAGTAATTTTGAAGTGCTACAAAACTACCAGAGATGATCGTACAATGAATAAATATACTATGAGCTTATGACTTATGATGGCCCAATGTATTTCATAAGGTGTTTAAAAAATATAGAAGTAATAATCAGCAATGGGAAGAACACTGAAATTACTGCTGACACAACCTGAATTCATTTGCAGTGAATGGCACCGATCAACAGTGTTAAAAGTGAGGCAAACAACTCTGGCAATAGGACAGTCACCTGCAAGGGTTGAATTCCAGATGCAATATGCTCTGAGATCATCCGGACCTGAGCTCTCTTCTTAGGATCCTGAGGGAGAATCCTAGGATTTGGTCTTGTCTCCTCCAGATACTCTATTATGGCCAGCTGAAAAAGAAGAGATTCCCAAACAAGAATGATCCTGGGAAGTGGATAAAGGAGAAAGAAAGTCCTCTGATGCAGGTCAAGGAAACTAAATCTGTTTGCCTTGTACTTATCCAGAGCAAATGTCAGTAGTAGTAGTTCTATACACTGAATCCCATGCCTGCTTATTGGTGGGGAGGGATTGTATTCAACAAACAACTTCTTTTAGTTTCATTAGATTTTTCAAACAATGTCAAAAAGTGTGATGCATTACATAAAGAGAAAGCCATTTCTTTAAAAGCATAGTTCTTTACAATCCCACTTTAGATGATTTATCTACCAGTAGATTGAATCCTGATATTCCCATGGGTTACCCAATACTGAGTGCAAAGTCCCTAGTCTGAATAGCAGAACTAAGTAAATATTTAATAGAAACTGCCTAGTTACCGACTGTGATAGAGTGACGCCATCAATTTTGAGAGCAGGGACTTGCTTCATTGGATTCACTGCTTGGAATTCTGGAGAAAGCTGTGGAGACAGAAAAATTCCTGGGTATATCTTAACTAAGAAAATCATAATTAATGCAGTCACTGTGAGCTAATGGGAAATTTGGAAATACATACAACATAGTAGGGTAACATATTTAGGACTAATTGATTTATCTTCAACACATAGTGGTTTGAGCACTGGACTGTGACTCTTGAAACCATGGTTTGATTCCTCATTTGGCCACGAAATCTACTGGGTGACCTTGACTAGGTCACACACACTCAGCTTGAGAGGAAGGCAATGGCAAACTTAGTCTGAACAAATGTTGCCAAGAGAACCCTGTGATAGGTTCATCTTAAAGTTTCCATAGGCTGGAAACAACTTGAAGGCACAGCACGACGATAACAATGCAGTTACATCATGGAGAGTGACAAATGATACAGGAGATTTCAACTGTCACATCAAAGCATATTCATTTTAGTGCCTGTTAGCTGTTGAAGAGAACTCCTACTTTTGTAAGCTGTTACTGTGTTTTAGTCTCAGGGTCTTAAAAATATTGTTAGACACTTCTCCCTCGGTACTTCCTTTACTTTCATCCCCAAAATTAGCAAACACCACTATACCTTTGACAGTTAATGTTCACATCCTTTTAAGAATCCAAGACTTTACAGGCACAGATAGCTAGGCTTTAACAGAGGTGCTATTTCAAAAACCATCCTTAGAGAGAGTATAGATCCTATTTTCCATAATGGTGTCTGTGGAGAGAGCTGCTAAATCCTTACAGTGGTTTCAAATTCCTACAACCGCAGACTACCTGTATCTCATCTTTCTTCCTGTAAAGATTGACTGCAGTTCTTTTCTTACCTGCTGCCCTCCATCCTTCACAAGATTCACAGGGGCTGGATCATAGGCAATGCCCTTCAGAGCCAGTGCTGTCAACAGGAAAGCGACACAGTTACTAACTCCAGTATTTACTTATTATAACTTTTATTTTATTTTTAAAAAAACATTGTTTAGCAGCAGTCTTCCTGTAAATGAATACATTTTAGCAGTACAACAAAACAACCTGGAGGATAACATCACAAGAAATGTTTAAAAATATTAAGAAGTATGCAAGAGGAAATAGAAGTAAAACCACTATTTGTCATAGAAGGAAACAAAGCAAAGGTTCAAGTAAAACAAGGGGCATCTGTTCAGCACCACTACAGTTATCAACTGAGGGCTTAATTGGAGGTGAAGGGGAAGACTTTTTTTCTTAATAGATTTTCTTCATCATGAATAGTGTCCCAGGTGGGAGACTGAAATGCTAACTTTTACAAAAACGTTTCTCAGGCTGGTGCCCTCTAGATATAGACTGAAATTTCTACCATCCCCAGACAACATGGTCAAAGCTGAGCAGGAGCACAGTAGGGACACATCAACACTGGTGTCAGCTGCAGTGTCCCTCGCCTGTTTTCCAAATCAAAAGTCTCACTTGCAAGCAATGGATAACTTTATCGGCAAACAGCAAAAGCAAATGTTATACTACTTTGATGTCAGGACTGAGAGGTTAATCATTGTTACATGATTTATAATAGAGGTATTATATTTGAAAGTTAGTGCTGTGATGTTACTACTGTCAAGTTCTTGTTACATTTGCCTGTCTGCATGTTAATTGGTGCAACAATCAAATCATTACATCACTATGTTCTCACTGTCTTCCCTAGAAAACAACCTTGGTTCCTATCCCTTGATAGTTTCCTCCTCCCAACTGCTTATCAGTCCAGGTGCAAGCAGTCTTCTTCATTGTTTCTCACACTCCGACAGCATTTTAACTCCCAACTAACATATGTTTCTTAAAAGCATACACACTATGCTCTATACTTATACTTTATGTCCCACACTCCAACAGATATTTTCCCCCAATTTTGATGTTTATGGCAGGACCACTAGGGAGTCTTGACAACTGGAGCTTTTCTGGTACTGTTTTCTTTTATTCCTGCATAGGGACTACTTTTTCTCTCTTCTTTATAAAAAATATGTCTCTAATAAAAGCAACCACATTTCCAACATATTTTGGATAATGGAGCATGCTGAAGAATTTCAGAAGAAAATCTGTCGGTGCTGCATAAATTATACCAAAGTCTTTGATTGAGTAGATCATGAAAGATGATATAGAACAGATCGTCCCAGTTAGTAAACCGCTTTATATTGTATCAGAACATTTGATATTTTATTTGGTCTTGTTCTGTAATGACTAACTGATAGTGACTATTCAAGATTCCAGCAGTCACAGGTCGAACCTGAGTTCTTCTGCATGGAAATATACTCTCTATAATTGAACCATGCCCCCCCCCCCCCCAAATGAAACTTTTTCCATGGTTAGGCTTTATTTGGAAATTTAACCCAAGATCTTTTCAGAATCATATCAGTAAGTCAGCAATACTGATAACACACCACTTTTCCATGCTCTGTTGACTGGAGGGAGGGATCAACTCAGCCAATCTTTGAAATAGTCCATTGGCCCTGGAACTTAGACCTTGCTACGAACCAGGGCTAACTCTTTTGTTTTGTAAGATTATATCAAGTTAAAGCTTTTAAGTGACAGTACAAGCTTTTTGGTTTAAGGTATAGAAGCCCTTGAATGTCATGTTTTCCAGTGTGTTTTTAAAATGCAACACAGTATTGTAAACAGATAGGTTAACTTCTTTTGTATCTAGAAAGTATGTTTCCAATTAATTTCAGACCTTGGATACAAAAAAGCAGCAGCCAAACAAAGACGATGCCACACAGGAATCTTCAAAGGAGAGAAATTACTAAATTACTGAATTACTAAATCGTATATATTGTATTACAGAAGTAATTGTTACAATAGAAAAATCCTACATGGAATACATGTCTGACAAAGGAAATAAATGAACTGTTGGCAAACCAGGAACACTATCACTCAAGATGTTTGTTGAGTTAACAGTCAATATGTCCAATAGTAAGGGATGATGGAAGTTGCAGTTAATCAACATCTGAACAACTAACACTACTCCACCATAGTATGAATAATTCAGTGTGATTGATAAATATACTACATATACAGTAGAGTCTCACTTATCCAACATAAATGGGCCGGCAGAACGTTGGATAAGTGAATATGTTGGATAATAAGGAGGGATTAAGGAAAAGCCTATTACACATCAAATTAGGTTATGATTTTACAAATTAAACACCAAAACATCATGTTTAACAACAAATTTGACAGAAAAAGTAGTTCAATACGCAGTAATGCAATGTAGTAATTACTGTATTTACGAATTTAGCACCAAAATATCACGATGTATTGAAAACATTGACTACAAAAATGCGTTGGATAATCCAGAACGTTGGATAAGCGAGTGTTGGATAAGTGAGACTCTACTGTACTTATTGCCTTGACTCTTAAGATACACCATTCCCCCCATATAAACATCTCTAAAAATGAGGAGTATCTTAGAATTGCAAATGTTTTTTATAGACATAAATAAAGCCTTTTATGTTTATGGTAGTGAAATTAGTGTGCATCTTACAACTGATGAAATACGCCATATGTATACCATATTTCTTTGAATCTAAAGCACACTTTTTTCCATTTAAGAGACTTCCAAAACAGGGTGCACCTTAGATTTGATGACATATTAGATTTGGTGAGATAGTTTGTGTATGGTAATCAACTGCAATTTCCCAATGCTTTGCTTGTTGCACTTGTTATTTTTTCCCCATGGATATGCTTTTAAATTTGTTGATAGTTTAATTACATAATACCTCCTGTGTGTTCGTGATGTGAACATTTACCCATTTTAATTTTTGTAAGTCACCCGGAGTCCCCAAAAGACAGGATATAAATAAGTGTAGCCACTACACATGATAATTCGCAGGCAGGTTAAATATTTCAACTTTTTAATGTTTAAATTGGTCCAGGCTATCCTCTGCAGATCTAAAAGCTTTCATCTTCAAATGACAAACTTGGCTGTTTTCTCCTTTTCCCAAAGATGAAGGACAAGACATGTTGAGCTACATTCCTATACAGTGTATACATTTGCATGGGAGGATGTATGATTTACCATGTTGGTTCCCAGAAACAGCTAGTTCAGTTGGGTATTTTGTTGCTCTTTGATTTAATCAGTCACTGATCAACTGCACTTTGGTAAATAAATCTCAAAGACATTGAAACGGACAGCATCACATAGAAAAGAGTCCAACCATTACCCTTACCAATTCGCACTCTCCAGGTGCAGGAGCTTCTAAAATAAGTATAGAGGAGTGGCTACAAGGAGGAAAAAAACATGGGGAAAATTAAAGTTGGAATTACATTTGAAATCAAAATCCAAGTACAGTTATTTAAAATTGAAACATTTTTCTTCTGAAATAGAAATACAAACAGCAACATTTCCACTAATTCTATTGGAAATTGAATTAACTTATAAAGAGGGAACTGTTCAGTCTCATACTTTCCTGTTATTAGCCAGTCAAATTTTCTAATTTCAATTTTCTTCTATTAATTTTCCTTTTCAGCCATGTCTCCCAGAGGTATCAATAGACAGTTTGCTCTCAACACTTTCGGTGACAGAAGGTGACCCAAAGAGAAGTCTTTTCTAAGTACGATAGCTGATTTTCCATGTAAACACAACGGGAAGGACAATCAGAACTCCAGTGATAGGAAGGCAGTTTCCCAGTTACTATAAACCTATTTTGATTCTCACCTTTGTGGAGGTCTCCATGCTTTCTCCAAGCAGTTATCCTCAGAATGAAAGCTAACTCAAGAGTGGATTGCAAAAATGGGGAGGAGGGAGGGACAAACTTCTTTTGCAACTATTGGAAGGAATTTCACAACCCCACCATTTAACTTTCAGACTGAAGCAGAGGGAAAGAGATTAAGATCCCTCATTACTTATTTATTTATTTGCCATATTTATATTTCACCCTTCTCACCACAAAGGCGACTCAGAGCAGTGCACATAAAAAAACACAATTTGATGCTACACATATCTGGCAAATATAACATATACATTAAACAACTGCTAAAAATATTAAAACATTTCAAGATTAAAATTATTAAAATCATGCAATCCAATATTGTAGTTCAGGCCATTCCAGTTATCATTGCACCATTCCAAAATTCACATATAGCTTAACCAAAAGCTTGGTCCCACATCCACGTTTTCAGTTTTTTCAGAATCGTCAGGAGGGAGGGAGCTGATCTGATGTCACTGTGGAGGGAGTTCCACAACCGAGGGGCCACCACTGAAAAAGCCCTGTTTCTCATCCCACCAACCACATCTGCGAGGGAGTTGGGACCAAGAGCAGGGCCTCCCCAGACAATCTTAATCTCTAAGATGGTTCATAGAGGGAGAAACGTTTGGACAGGTAAGCTGGGCCGGAACCATTTAGGGTTTTATAGGCTAAAATTCAGGAAGAAAACAGTATTAGAAACCACAGATCCTATGCACTGTGGTATGACTTTGCATCACGCTTTAAGATTGTCAGATGTTGCAATTAAAAAACAGATTCAACCCACTACTTTGCATTTCTCTATTTAGTTGTTGCTGCAGTGAGAAATGTCTCCTGTGGCTAGGAATGTTTACAGTGTAGATTCTTATCTACAGTGAATGAAATATTTATGTCATTTTGTAACCAGGAAATGTTACAGATATAAAAACAGATGGGTTGAAAAATGATGGCTATGTATTGTCAAAGGCTTTCATGGCCAGAATCACTGGGTTGCTGTGAGTTTTCTGGGCAGTATGGCCATGTTCCAGAAGCATTCTCTCCTGACATTTCGCCCACATCTATGGCAGTCATCTTCAGAGGTTGTGAGGATGCCTGTCATAGATGTGGGTGAAACATTAGGAAAGAATTCTTCTGGAACATGGGTATACAGTCCAGAAAACACACAGCAAACCTGTCTTTCAGTGATTTCTGTAAGAAATTTCTGAGAACTGACACCAAAAGGCTCCAGTGTGAATTAAATCCAGCATTCTATCAGATAATGGGAAAATATATGTTGCAGAAATGATTAACTACTTGGTTTGCCGTGAACTTTTTGGGCTGTATGGTCATGTTCCAGTAGTATTCTCTCCTGATGTTTTATCTGCATCTTGGCTGGCATCCTCAGGTTTGTTCAGAGGTCTGTAGGAAATTGAGGCAAGTGGAATGTATATATCTGTGAAATAATCTGTGGAATTAACTACTTGCTTAAAAACATACACCAGCCATATTTATATCTACTGTATTGGCCATAAGAAAACACTGGAATGTATGGTTATTTATCCAGTTCCAGAATCTAAGGGTGCATGTAGAATTAATGCAGTTTTACACCATTTCAACTGTCATGGTTCAATACAATGGAGTCATGGAATTTGTAGTTTGGTGTGGCACCAGCACTCTAGCAGAGAAAACCGAAGACGTTGCAAAAGTACAACTTCCATGGTTCCATATCATTGAGCCACAGCAGTTAAAGAGGTGTCAAAATGCATTAATTCTAGAATTTAGTAGATGCACCCAGAGAAAGTGCTATTTGTGAGGTAGTGAGTCCAATACCTTGGCTACCGCGGCACACATCTTCCGCACTCTGCTATTGTTTCGCTTCTGTCCCGCTAGAGGTTAAAGTTCGGTCCCTTTTATAACTTGACCCTGGCTGTGTCTTGAGGTCGCTTTGAGGCAGCCAATTCTCGGTTAGAGACTTTCCTTACGAGGTAACTGCAAGTAATTGGAAGCCTGGGAATTGTAGTTTCGGTTCTGCCCAATATAGTTGTGAGGCGAGAGATTTCCATAATAAGCTCTTAAAGAGCCACTTCTGGATGACTACATTTCCCACAATTCCCGGCGGGGCCTCGCAGCTCCCCTCGGTCACGTGGTCTATGTATCGCCCTCGATGATTGGCTCAGGATGCCTCTCCGCTTCCCGTGGTGCACTTTTTACTCCCCCTCAGGGCGCGGATGCCGGTGGCGGCGAAGGAGAGCTGCCCGGCCGCGCTGGGCCTGAGGCCACGAAGGACGCTCAGGCTGGCGAGCGGCCGCCCCGCGTTGCCCTCTCCCTCCCCTCGGAGCCCCGCCGGCTGGTTCTGGAGCCCGCTCGGCCTCGTCGCATCCCTCAGCTTCGCCACCCGCTTTTACCGTCTGAGGGAGCCGCCGCACATCTGGTATGAATGGATGGATGTGGACGGGGTTGCCATGGCGACGGGGGCGGGGCTTAGCAGGGGCGGCAAGATGAGGAGTTGGCAGCTGAGACGGACTTCGGGCCCGGTTCACAGACATGGGCCAACTTCGGCCCTCCGGGTGTTTTGGACTTCAATTCCCACAATTCCTAACAGCCTGTTAGGAATTGTGGGAGTTGAAGTCCAAAACACCCGGAGGGCCGAAGTTGGCCTTTGCACGGTCTACTGTATTTCGGATTTTTAAATAGATTTTTTTATAGATTTTATACTTGTATAATACATTCATAACACTATGGAATAAAATTTGAAAAAAATTCTATTCCTGTTTTGAAAGTGCTATTTCCTGTTTAGTTATGTGGCATTTACTTTGACAGTACAGTAGAGTCTCACTTATCCAACATAAACGAGCCGGCAGACCATTGGATAAGCGAAAATGTTGGATAATAAGGAGAGTTTAAGGAGAAACCTATTAAACACCAAATTAGGTTATGATTTTACAAATTAAACACCAAAACATCATGTTATACAACAAATTTGACAGAAAAAGTAGTTCAATACGCAGTAATGCTACGTAGTATTTTCTGTATTTACGAATTTAGCACCAAAATATCATGATGTATTGAAAACATTGACTACAAAAATACGTAGTTAATCCAGAACGACAGATAAGTGAATGTTGGATAAGTGAGACTCTACTGTAGTTGTTGTACTCCAGAAACTTCTTTTTTTGTGGCTGCCACAGACTATGTTGAATTGGTTGAGACTCGATGAGATAGTTACTCATTGAAAAACTATAGCAAAATGTGCTGCAGCTTTTGCAATTTAATTAACATTTTCCATGTTGGGTTGCTTTGAGTTTTCTGGGATGTATGGCCATGCTCTAGAAGCTTTCTCTCCTGATGTTTCGCAGGCATCCTCAGAGGTTGTGAGGTTTGTTGGAAACTAGGCAAGTGGGGTTTATATATCTGTAGAATGTCCCAGGTGGGAGAAAGAACTCTTGTCTGCCTGAGGCAAGTATGAATGTTGCAGTTGGCCAGCTTGATTAGCATTGAATACCCTTGCAGCTTCAAAGCCTGGCTGCTTCCTGCCTGGGGGAATTCTTGTCCCTGATTATTTCTTGTCTGGAATTCCCCTGTCTCCTGAGTGTTGTTTTTTATTTACTATCCTTTAGAGCTTGTTGATACTGGTAGCCAGATTTTGTTCATTTTCACCTCCCTACAAAGGATTCCCCAGGCACGAAGCAGCCAGGCTTTGAAGCCACAAGGGTATTCAATAGTAATCAAGCTGGCCAATTGCAACATTCACACTTGCCTCCAATAGACAGGAGTTCTTTCTCCCACCCCGAACATTCCACAGATATATACACCCCACTTGCCTAGTTTCCAATAGACCTCACAACCTCTGAGAAGCCTGCCATATATATGGGTGAAAAGTCAGGAGATAATGCTTCTGGAACATGGCCATACAGCCCGGAAAACTCACAGCAACCCAGTGATTCTGGCCATGAAAGCCATCAATGACAACAACACAACATTTTCCATGTTTTTATGATAGAACCAGTTAGGAAATGACATTTTTGATCCAGGCATAAAAATTGTGTTACATAGTGGAATGAGATGCTTTGGAAGGGGACCCCTAATCTAAACATGGAACTCATTTATGTTTCATATACATCTTTTATACATACATAAGAATATCCGCCCTGGCCTTGTCTTACTCAACTGCTGGCTGTGCCTGTCCTGTCTGGCGTAAATCTGCCCACGTGAAGCAGGTGAATATAGCACTGAATGAGACATGTAGAATAATCACAGGATATCTTAAACCTACACCTGTTGATAGACTTCATAAGCTAGCTGGCATTGCCCCCCGCCATGTGCGACGGGAGGTTGCTGCCAATTGCAAGAGAAATAAGGTTGAACACTGAAAGCCACCTACTGTATAGCTATCAGCCTCCTCCCAGTAGACTTAAACCAGGGAAAAGTTTAATGAGAACCACCACCCCTCTTAATGTTCCTTCAGCAACAGCAAGAAAATCCCTTTGGGCAGCAAAATCAGGCAATTCCAACTGGATGGCCCCCTACGAGGGTCTTCCTCCAGGGGCAAACCAAGAATGGACAACTTGGAAGTCCCTGAATAGACACAGAAGTGGAGTTGGCAGGCCAAAAGACAACCTGGCAAAAATGGCACGATCTAGAAGAATCCTACACCTTGTGCAATTGTGGAGCAGAACAAACAAGTCGGCATCTGTATGCTTCCCCACTATGCCCGGCCTCATGCACAGAGGAAGAACTGTTTAAAGCTACAGACAATGCATTTGCTGTTGCGTTTTTGGTCTAAAATTATTGAATTGCTTGTGCTCCCTTTATTTTATCTGTTTTTTTTCTTTTTATTTGTGCAGTGCTTTTGACATGAAATAAATAAGTATATAGCTTGAAGGTAATTTTATACACAATACTAGATTTTTTGTTTTTACTTTTTATTTTTAGTTGGGATGAAACACATTTTGGAAAGATGGGAAGCTACTACATTAACAGGACCTTTTTCTTTGATGTCCACCCACCTCTTGGGAAGGTAAACTGCTGTCATACATTTTTCAGGATTTCAGGACCTAGTAAAGTTTCTTGGCTATAAATCACTCTCATGAGATTGAGATTTCTGGAGATGAAACTTTATCAGATTTAGGACTGAGTCACTTTCCTCAAAGAGATTTGCTTAGTGTTTAGTAAGTTTTCACTATTGATAATCAGTTCTGATTTGAAGCCAATCTCTCCCCATCTCCCACACTCTACCTTTGAGTTTACCTAGACTGAAATTGGAGTTTCACATAATCTTTACCAATATTTATCGCTGGGGATGTCTTCTGGGCTATGTTGTAGCACCCAATTTTATATTTGAAAATTTAGTAGTTTTTCTTAGCTCTTGTCCAACTTAGGGCTAGATGTTTGTTTGACTGTCTTCTTCTGCATCAAGGTGTCTGTTCACTGAGAGCTTCATCAGAGGTCTTTCTTCTAAGTAACACTGTCATGACATGCATGGCAAGGGTGACTAGGGAAAGAGCTTGTTTTGTGGTGCTTTCTTGCAATTACAGTGGTCTCATTAGAGGAGACTTTCCTGTTGCCTATATTTTATTATGTAAGTTTGCTATTTTGTTTCTGAACTATGGCGACCCTAAAGTGAACCTATCATGATTTTTTCTTGGCATGATTTGTTCAGAGGGAGCTTCCTCTGAGAGGATGTGATTTTCCAAAAGGCACTCAATGAGTTCCCCTTGGCCGAGCAGATCCTGGTCTCCACTATAATAGTCCAGTGTTCAAACCACTATACCACACTGGCTCTCATTATATAGATACAAAGTGGGCAAAGTTCTGCTCTTTTAGTCCTAAGTCTAGACTATGTATCTTAGAGCACTGTTTTGGCTTGCTTAATTCATTGCTTTTTGGTTCACTAAAGTTGAATCTCTTATTTCTTCTTTCTGTAGATGTTGATAGGACTTGCTGGCTATATGAGTGGCTATGATGGAACATTTCCTTTCCAAAAACCAGGGGACAAATATGAACATCACAACTACATAGGAATGAGAGGGGTAAGGTATTTAAACTTCTGTAAAAAGCCAGGATTCCTATCTGGAGAAGAAGATTGGGCTGAATTTAAAACTTGTAAAAATTTCTCCCTTATATCCTGTGCTATCTGCCTGTGGGAATTTTATGAGCAGAACCCTGCTTGGATGCTGTACCGTTAAGGGGTGGAAGTGCTGAATCTAGCCAACAAAGTTTTCAGAGCACATTTTGATTATTTGGAATACAGGGCATACCTGTATCAGCAAGTAGAGTATCTTCCACATGCCCCTCAAGCTATAATCTAACTTGTAAACAGTTAGATTATTAGTAGTACATCAATAGGCTGTGTTGGGAAGAAGAAATCAGAGCCAAGGAAAGAATTTCAGTGTCAGAAGGGCCAGGAAATGTAAAGGAAAAAAAAAACCTCACAGAAAGATGCAAATGAACTTGGAGACATTGTGGTTGGAGGAACAATTTTTTTCCCACATCACTATGTAAAGGCCTTGAGACCAAGGCAAAAAAATATATCAGGGATTCCATTCATTAATGTTGGATTTATCAGTTGGACAGTGGAAAAACTACATCTGCATGCTTGAATTTATTTCTGTTGAGTTTGCAGAAAGTGTTTTTTGTAGAAGTTAGATGAGTGGGGTGAGATTAGTCAGATTTGTGACTTCTGCCCATTTTTTTGTAAAAATAACTTTGTCTTTTGTGTAGAAATGCTTTTTAACTAACTTAACCTACTCTTATGACTGTGTAGAACTTAAGATGATTATGACACATTTCTTCACTGCCTTGGAAAAAAGAGTTTCATTTTTTTCTTTATCAGTTCTGTGCATTCCTTGGTTCATGCCTGATTCCCTTCTGCTACCTCACAGTTCTGGAGCTGTCTAAATCATTGCATGCAGCAATGCTCACAGCTGCCTTCCTGATCTTTGGTAAGCGTAAGCAACTTCTTCATGTGGTAGCTCTCTTCTTTTCTAAAAGAAATAAAGATCTTTAAAGGAACTGGGCTTCAGGGAAAGTTAGTTGTAGACTTTTCAGTCATGCTAAATTCTATTTGTTTTATTTCATATATGGCTTTGGATCTTTATCTGTGACCAGATTACTTGGTTATATCTGGATTCACAGAGAGAACTAGGACAAATCTGAAAAGTTCTGTATTGAGAACTTTTCAGTGGTGGTCATTCACTCGATGAATACCTTCCTCAGAGGATTTTACTTATCATGTATAGTCAAGTATAAGTTGACCTCATGTGTAAGTCAAGGACCGGTTTTAGGGCCAAAACTATGAATTTAGATGTGACCTGTGAACAAGTCGAGGGTCATTCTGTGGAGAAAGGGAAGAGTCCAAGCTTCCTTGTCATCTTTGGGCTCCTTCCACACAGCCATATAACCCAGAATATCAAGGCAGAAAATCCCACAATATCTATTTTGAACTGGGTTATCTGAGTCTACACTGCCATATATTCTTTTGAAAAACCAGAATCTCCATAATCTTTTGGAGAAAATGGCATTCACAACCATTTGAAAATCATAACCTTTTGTAAAAGTATGATCTTCCAGAGAAGAGCCAAAAAACCCATTTGAATAAAATCTTCTCTTTAGTGGTATATATCCACATGTGCTTGTGCAAGGCAATTTAGTTTTCAGTTGTTAGACTGATAACCTAGTTGTCTCTGATCTGTTAGGAACAGAGATTATGCCAATGCACAAAATATAGCAGTTCTTCAGAAGTGTTCTTTTCAGTGCCAAAAACATCTACTCCCTCATATAATACCTTGTTCTATATCTTGCCTTCAAGAGACAAAAATAAATTAGACTTCATTAAAAGTAATATGTCTGGTTTACTCACAACCATCATGTATTCAGCATACAGTACATAACTCTTCAATCCAGTTACAAATGGATTTGAACAGGACATATTTCTTGCAATCAACAGCAACTTGAGTTTGCTCTTAATAAATGATAATAATAAAACTTTATTTATAACCTGCCCTATCTCGGGGAGGGGGGGGGATGACTCAGGGCAAAGTCTAATGGTGTCTCTCCTGTAAAATGGAGTCTGAGCAGTTTCAGATCTGATCATGTGGTGTGCAGCTCCTCCCACAACCTCAAGAAACAGAGTAAAGGGAAAGCTGCATACCAGAACATACATATACAATACATTAAGCAAACAGAATCATATACAAAACAAATTATTAGTGAAGGCTTGAAGAATGTTGCTATTTCCAACATATTCCAGTTCAAAGCAGACAATGTGGTATTTTATTCAGCTGTGTGGAAGAGGCCTCCGTCATTCCCTGGCCAAGCTCTGCAAAAATCCAGAAGCAATGCCATATTGGAGAGAGTAGAGAAGGCTGGTGCTATTGCCTTTCCACGTTCTAGGCAGATAATGGTATGATTCCTTTTAAAACAGTGGTTCCCAAACTTATTTGGCCTACCTCCCCCTTTCCAGAAAAACTATTACTCAGCACCCTGGAAATTACTATTTTTTAATTTTAATAGCAAACAGAAAGATATATGTACCTGTTGCCATCACCACTGCCCTGGATTGCTGCAGCATCCACCAAGGGGCGGTAGCGCCCACTTTGGGAATCATTGTTTTAAAATAAGAGTTAAGATATGGTATTCATATTGACCCATGGATAAATTGACTCAGATTTTGCGGGTTTGTTTTTTGACAAAAATGTCTAGGCTTATAAGTAAATAGAGTAGTTTCTACATTGTTTTCTTCTTGGCAGCAGAAGAAAATGTTTCTATTCTTCCAAGTTGTTCAGCTTAAAATATGTTTTTCGATTTTGGGATGTTTTTTAATTTGATGTTAAGATTTTTAATTTTAAGTTTGTTTTGTATTTTGGTAACTTGATTATTTTAAGGGTCTGTGATGACATAACTATAAATAGATTTTTTTTAATGATGCACACCTCAACTCTTCTGACTGTTGCTGTATTCATAGTTGCTAACCTGCTAACCAATCTATAGGACTCTCCCATTTACTTATTAAACACACATGTTGTCATGGGTAAATATAAAACTTGTGCTTTTTGGAATAGTCTTTCACAGCCCAAAATCATTTCCAGAGGATAATCAGGCGACAGAGTAACATTTTGTAAATTTTGTATTTCTGTATTTTAAAATGTTTCTGAACATTGCTTGGGTAACATGAATGAATGAATGAAACTTTATTTATAGTTTGCCCTATCTTATATTCTTAATGCTTAATATAATCTTATTTTAAAACAAATAACTACAAAACACATTAACAGTATTGCAAAACTGAGAAAAGTAATAGAAGAATGGTATGGGTTTTGTCTTGCCAGTTCATGGACATATTAGCTGGAACTGAACAGGCTTTCGAGAATAGCTAACCATAATTTAAGCGAATTGAGGATTTAAATGAGATAAACGCTAACTGGTTTTATTGCTTTTATCAAGAAGTGCTAGTCTTGTAATGTTTTTAATATCTTACATGTTTTAATTGTTACCTAGTTCCATATTTATCAGTGATGTCCCTTTGAATTATAATTAATACGTTTATGGTGTTTTACTTCCCTCTATGTATTAGAATTTGTTGTTATTGTTGCTTTGATTTAATTTTGTGATGTGGTAGTGTTTATATTTTATATTGTATTTTCTCTGTTGTAAGCCGCCCAGAGTCCCCTCGGGAAGGGGGGGGATATAAATAAAACTTCATTATTATTTATTATTAACTGAAGACCATTTCACTCAATATTCTATTTTTGTCATGTATTCATGGTATTGTTAGGGAAAGAAAGTAGTTTTAAGAATACTTTCCTTTCAGTAGAGTCTGAAATATTTGGAAAGATGGCCCTAGAAACATTGAGCAAAGATCATCTATGCTCAGAGGAGAAGGGAAGGAGCAGATCTTAGATAAGCTAAAGCAGTGACAAGAAATGGCAAAAATGTCGTAGGTTTTAGAGAGAAGTGTAGGGAAGAACTGAGTGTATTTAATTACATGGATAGAAAACAGTCTCTGTGATCAGTGAATGATATCACTAAGAATGAAAGGAAACTGTTTGGTGAAATGCAATTTAGGTGAAATAACTGTAGGTACTTTTGAATTTAAATTTCAGAATGGAAACTATGAGAAAATGTTGACATTTGTAGAAAGCACTGTATCTGAAAATAATGATTCCTGAAACTGCACATTTTGTTGCAGTTTATAAAAAATGCATTCACCGCTGTCATAGGCACCCTATAAGAACTCAATGACATAAGCAAGGGCTTACTTTGCGAACAACTGAAGCTTTAGTGTCAGCATTTACTTTGGTGAAGTGGAATGTGACAAGTACCTAGCTCCTTAGATTCACTGTGGACACTGTGAACATTCAGTTCTGATGCAGTTTGTCTTTCTATTATACTTAAAAAAGATTTAGTTATTAAGAACTATATTTGGGAAGCATTATGTTTTCCCTTTTGAATTGAATAATTTTGAAGTAGCCTTTGTTCCACTCGTAAATAGTATAATGCTTGGTAAGTGCTGAAGGTCAGAGCTGGTAATTTCTAGAAGAGACGCTCATATAATCTTGTCTTATTTTTCAGACACAGGGTTCATCACTCTCTCTCAATACATTCTACTTGACCCCATTCTGATGTTCTTCCTCATGGGAGCTGTACTCAGTATGGTCAAGTATAATTCCTGTGCAAACAGGTAAGGTAGCAAGCCCTCAACTGTCTCATGGTTTGAACTTGCGGCCCTTGACTCCTGTTTGAGAATATTTTTTGTTTTTCTGTAAGAGCCCTCAAGGCAATGTCTATCATAAAACAATGAAGAAAGCATTGAAATGTATCATTAAAACCAACTGTATACACATAATTGGCAGTATGTGAAATGAATACTAAAAGGGCAATTATAATAAGCAATAGAATACATAAGGGCTCTCCAAACAAGTGTTATTTAAAAATGCGGCAACTAGCCAGTCGTATGAGCAATAGACATTAAGGCATGGGGAGGCAGCTGCCTCTAACAACAGGATACCAATATCAGTGAATTGTTCCATTCCCCCTACCAAGGAGGGCACTTTTGCATAGTATTCATACTATGTGCATTGCCCTCATTTTATTTATTTATTTATTTATTTATTTATTTAAAACATTTATATACTACCCTTCTCACCCCGAAGGGAACTCAGGGCGGAGCACAACGTATATACGGCAAACATTCAATGCTGAAACATAAAATAAACCATAAAAATACATAAATACTAAAACCAGTTATCTTCACATTAAAACCATTATTTAAAACCATCACAAGTCAGCTGTGAAATTTCCTATTGCTACCATTATTGCACTGCCCAAAGTCTTGGTCTCACAGCCAGGCCTTTACTGTCTTTCTAAAGTACAGGAGGGAGGGAGTTCCATAGCTGAGGGGCAATCACTGAGAAGGCCCTGTCTCTCATCCCTGCCAGTCATGGCGGGACCAAGAGCAGGGCCTCCCTGGAAGATCTTAATCTCTGCAGTGGTTCAAAGAGGAAGATGCGTTCGAACAGGAACACTGGGCTGGGGCCGTTTAGGGCTTTATAAGCCGAAGTCAGCAATTCAAATTGTGTTCGGTAGTTAACTGGCAGCCAGTGGAACTGACTCAACATGGGAGTTGTGTGCTTCCTGTACGCCGCCCCAGTTATTAACCTGGCTGCCTCTTGTTGGACTATTTGAAGCTTTCAAACAGTCTTCAAAGGCAACCCCACATAGAGCACATTGCAGTAGTCTATCCTAGATGTAATAAGAGCTTGGACCACCATAGCCAAGTCTGACTTTTTGCATTATCTTTGTGCTCTTTATTTAAAGAAGCACTGGCTATTAAAAGCAGTTTGTACTTCTTTGCACAGAGCTGGCACAACAGATGTTAACAGTATTAAGTATCATTAAAATCACATTTTATTAAAGGTCATATGTGAGATGGATGAAGCCTACAAAGGATTGATCCTCTCTGCTGTACCATAATATATGGGCCTTTTGACCAAAGTGAATTTTTTTTTTTGGTGTTCCTCTCCAAACATCTAAAAGGACAGCCTTGGGGAAGGCTCTCCTAGATTCCAGTTTTCTTTCTTTTGAGCCTCTGATTGTTATCCTTTAAGGTTTATATACATTCTTAAGGTTGGGCTTTAAACACTACTGTATTTATTAAGTTATGCCTGTATGTATGTACTTGCTGCCAATGAATATTTGCCTTTTATGTTGTTAGCCGCTCCAAGTCCCGTATTGGGACATGGGGCGGGATAAAAATAAAGTATTGTTGTTGTTATTATTATTATTATTATTATTATATTATATCCAAAAGTAATCGTTAGTAACTTAGTTTTTAATTGAAGTGTAGTCTGTCACCAGAGTGTTTTGTTTCTTCATCAGAGATGTTTGAGATATTGAATGCAGGGTGGCTTAGATTTGTTTGATGCTGTTTTGTTCAAAAGTTTATGATTAGGCAATATTTTTTACATCTTTTACAGGTCATTTTCTGCCCCCTGGTGGTTCTGGCTTGCATTGACTGGAATAAACCTTGCAGGTGCAATGGGAGTGAAATTTGTTGGCCTTTTTGTAGTTCTCTTCGTTGGACTGAACACTATCTGTGACCTTTGGGAGTTGCTGGGAGATCTCAGTTTGTCATTGGTGAGTGTCTGAAATTCTAGTCCTTAAGTGTAGTGGTTTGCCTGGCTGTATACTGTCCCTATTTACAATACAAAGTTAAAGGTGCTAAAGTTCACAGACAAACACTGTTGCTCCGGGTAATTTTTTCCATTTATCCATGGATATACAGCCATGTACTGTACTTTATTTTATTTTGAATGTAACCATTCTTCTGAAATTGTGAGGAAGGGTGTTTTGAATGTAATCATTTGTACTTTTATATTTTAATAATGTTTTAAACTGTTTTAATTATGTAATTTTAAAATAGACATGCCTGTATAATTTGTTTCTTTTTAATTTTTGTAAATTTTAGCTGGACATCATTTTACATTTTTTATGAGATACTTTGAGTCCTTTGCTGGGAGAAAGGGGTTATAAATGAATAAATATATGCCATTGTCAGCCTGAGTTACTTAACATTAAGCCTATACAATTGATATTGTGGATAGTTTTTATATAACTTCATGCTATTGATTAGAGGCATTTATTGTGCTCGGCTATTAGTTATTGGTCATTGAGCTTATGTTTTTATAATATTTATATGTTTTTATGTATTAATTCATTGTAATTGAAATGTATTTTATGTTGATGTATTTTATTGCTGTATTACTGAGCTTGGTCTCCATGTAAGCTGCCTCGAGTCCCTTCAGGGAGATGGGGCGGAATATAAGAATAAAGTGGTAGTAGTAGTTGTTGTTATATTATTATTATTATTATTATTATTATTATTATTATTATTGTTATTATTATCTAATCTCATGTCACATGACCTACAATTGTATTGATGTATTACAGTTATATAACTATATGGCTAGCAGGCTTCAAATTGGATTTTGAAACAGAATGCATTATTTAATAGATTACAGCTGTGTTTGAAAAAGTTGCAATCTATTTTTTGAAAATGAATAAAACTGCAATTCAAAGGATCCACCCTCGGTACATCAAATAACTCATCAGGGTAGCTGTCGACTTTAACGATCTTACATTTTTCTACTCTGTATTTTGGTGACATCAATACAATGCACGTTGATCTTGGTTCTTAAATACGTACCTCATTAACAGTAAGGAAAAAAGGCATTATAGCCAGATAGAATTACTTTTCTTCCAACCGGTGGCTGACTTCTCAGTATAGTAGAAATTTCAAAATTCAATTTCTTCCACCTACTGTTTCTTTTCTTTTTCTATTTGATAAACATACCTTTCATCTTTCTGTGATGTAATTTGTTTTTTGTTATTAAAGCAAGTGTAGTGGCAACATATAGAGTGCCAGCTTCTGCAAAAGAGAGCTTTGAATGTGGAGTCAGTAAATTGCATTGTACGTAAATATGGACCATCAATTTTCCTTAAACTTCTTGCCAAAAGACTACGAAATAATTTCAATGGCACTATTGCCAGCAGAGTTGTTTTCATCTTCAAATATGAAACGAGACGTACAAAGTATTACTCCAGAAGAGGCATTGGTGGAATAACTTATTTTACTAAAACTAAATGGAATGTATTTTATTTTGCATATTATCTCCTTTCTACAAGATAGTCAATATTTTGACTGTTTTCTCAAGTTTTCATCCTCTTTATTTGTTTTGGATGAGAACACTCAGATAATGTTTACAATAAAAACAGTTTCAAAAATTTGAAAGTGAACGTAGACAGGATAGGTATAGATGTTTTGTAAATCTTACTGAACACAGAGGGGGAGGGTCACACCCTTTACACAATGGTCCATTGCACAAGCAGTTCGACATTTTCTTTGCTCATTTAAGGAGATATCCATGATTTCTTTGTAAGGACCAGCAGCACACAGCTCCAAAATCAACAGCATTCACTTGTTAGTGCCAAGGGTCAAGCTGCATACCACCCAGCAGTGGCAAGGACTTTTAAAATATACTACTTTATTCAGTTCTTGATACAGTTGGATTATTGGATTCCAAGTACTATGGGAGGGATAGCTTGAAAAACTCCATAAAAATTGTCAGATTATTACTAAGGCCCTTTGTGCCTAGGCTCCAAGGCACTCCCCCACCCCAGCAGACACAGAAGAAACAGAAAGAGGCAGTCTCTAATGGAGGGTGCATGCCAGTAATCCAGTAGAGCAGCAGTAGCAGAGTATTGCCTTTTCTGGAACTGAATATGATCTCAGCCAATGACTCTTTCAAGTTAACAAACAATATAGGGTTAAACACACTGCATTGCATCTTAGTTTAAGAGATCATGAATATGACTTTGAGGAAGTGAACGCCTAATCCGTTTGTTAGCTGCAATTGGATTAGATTAATTAAAACGATGAGAATTCATTTAATTAGGATTTACAGTAGAGTCTCACTTATCCAACATTCGCTTATCCAACGTTCTGGATTATCCAACACATTTTTGTAGTCAATGGTTTCAATATATCGTGATTTTTGGGTGCTAAATTCATAAATACAGTAATTACTACGTAGTAATTACTGCATATTGAACTACTTTTTCTGTCAAATTTGTTGTATAACATGATGTTTTGGTGCTTAATTTGTAAAATCATAACCTAATTTGATGTTTAATAGGCTTCTCCTTCATCTCTCCTTATTATCCAACATATTCACTTATCCAACGTTCTGCCGGCCCGTTTATGTTGGATAAGTGAGACTCTACTGTATGTAGTTTCCGTTGATTCACTTGATCCTCTGTTTGGGATTAACATCTGGATTTAGGCCATTGTCACTGATTCCAACCTGAAAAATGTTTTAGTTATCTTCATTGTTTGTTAAATATTGTTTTTAATATTTGTTGTATTCTCAAGTGACATTACAGTGAGCCACTTGGGCATAAAAAGAGAATTTATAAGAAAAAAGTGATTATGATCCAGAAGGATTTTGTTTTGGCTTCTTTTGTTTCACTGTTGTCTCATCTTGCTTAAATATTCAAGCAATGAATATGTATTCTGTATGCTCTTTTGGTAGAGTGTGTGCTCTGGCCATGCTTATGAAGTATTTATCTAGATTAAAAAATCTTTCTTAGAAGTTGCTGCTACTGTTCTGAATTGTTTGCTGCAGGTCACTCTGGGGAAGCACTTTCTGGCGCGTGTACTCTGCCTCATTCTGCTGCCACTTGCCCTCTACACAGCTCTGTTTGCTGTTCATTTTGCAGTCTTAAATAGAAGGTATTTCTTTTCACTTCCCTCTCAAAAAGAGATACGTATTTGGGCAAAGTCCTTCTGAATAAATTTTTATTATCAAGAAAATACAGTGATAGGATTGCCTTAGGACTACCATAAGTCAGAAATTACTGAAAGATGCATTGCCACCACCACACTACATCACCACCACAACCACAGTTTCAAGGAGTTGTTTTAGCCAGGGGGACATTATTTCTAGCAGCTCTTATAAGCAGCCTCTTTTATAGGAATTAATGGATGTCCTCAACAGTTACTCTAGAACAGGCATAGGTAAGCTTCGGCCCTCCAGGTGTTTTAGACTTCAAACTCCCACAATTTGTAATAACCTGTAGGCTGTTAGGAATTGTGGGAGTTGAAGTCCTAAACACCTGGAGGGCCGAAGTTTGCCCATGCCTGCTCTAGAACTTTAGGAAAGAGCCAATAGCAGATTTCTGCTGGCAAAACAAACAGAAGAAACTAACACATTATTAGGAGCAATCCCCTGTCCATGAATTCTTAAACCTACCTTGAAGAGGCTGAGGAAAGTGCAGTAGCTAGCTAGTTTTCAGGAGGCTAGGTTGCAGGGGTTGGGGAGGGACAAAATGTTCCATTGCAACCTCCAATGTGACACTGGGTTTAATCCTGTGTGTGTATTCTCTAAATATTTTTTAAAAAGCCACTACATTGCCCTTAAAAAGTTACAGTAGATATTAGGCACGACAGTGTGAAGATTTCATTTTGTATCTTTTTCTTCCTGTTATCTATTTTATTTTTTTCATCACTTTTCAGTTTCCCATTTGGTTATTGTATTACATGTGGAGCCCCCCCCCTCCGTGGCTCAATGGGTTAAACCCATGTGCCAGCAGGACTGCTGACTTGAAGGTTGGGTTGCTGACCTGAAGGTTGCCGGTTTGAATCCAACCCGGAGAGAGCGCTGATGAGCTCCCTCTATCAGCTCTAGCTCCATGCAGGGACATGAGAGAAGCCTCCCACAAGGATGGTAAAACATCAAATATCCAGGTGTCATCTGGGCAACGTCCTAGCAGATGGCCAGTTCTCTCACACCAGAAGCGACTTGCAGTTTCTCAAGTCACTCCTGATATGGAAAAAAATTGTATTACATGACCTATCACAGGGTATTATTTTTATTAAAAACTAAATTCCTTAGAGTTAATACTCACAGATGTCAATATGCGTTTCTGATTTATGTAGTATTCTTAGTTATAGTCTAAGCTAGTGGTTCTCAATCTGTGGGTCCCCAGATGTTTTAACCTTCAATTCCCAGAAATCCTAACAGCTGGTAAACTAGCTGGGATTTCTGGGAATTTTAGGCCAAAACACCAGGGGACCCACACTGGTTTAGGCCTATGTAATGTTAAAATTTAGCTCGTTCAGGAAAATAGCTTTCTCAATTAGGGTTTAATCCTGTAGAAATTAGCAGCTAAGCTTGTAGTGTATGTATCTGCACAAGGAAATTTCAAATGGAAGGCTGGACGTTGCCTCAGTGCAGTCAAGGCTTATGCCAGGGCTGTTTATTTGTCTTCTACTTGGACATAAATGATCAATTAGCTGATATAAATCCAAGGGCTGCAAAATATTGTTTGTGTGCATCAGTCAAACAGGCCAAATCCTTGTTGCCATTTGAATAAATTGAGTGCATCCTTCCTGTGCGTGAACAACCAGTGCTATTATGTTTCATCTTATTAAATTAAAACTTTAGACCTCTGCCCATTTGTCTCTATATACTCATAATTTGCATATATTTTCCTTTTTTGCCAGTGGACCTGGCGATGGCTTTTTCAGCTCTGGATTTCAGTCTCGGTTGATTGGGAACAATCTTCATAATGTCTCTGTTCCGGAATGTGAGTAATTCGATTCTTGTGGGAATAAAAACAATAATGTATATCAGCACATCCCTGTATCTAAACAAAAGCTCTTCTTGTGTTTAAGAACATCTCTGAGAGCTGAAACATTTTAAAAAGCAAAGCTTTATCGTTTGTTTTGTTCCTTTTTGGGTAGGTTGCTTTTGTTTGTTGATATATTTTGAGCAAGTTAGAATGTTTGTAATGTTGATAGAGATGGACTTAGATTTATTTCTGAAAATTTTGATTTTTTTTCACTTCTGTGTTGATAGCATGCAGTATAAAACTGTGATGAAAACATATATCATGCCTCACATATATATACATTTATATAGCAGACGACAGAAGGCGGGGCCAAAACTATATTGTATGCTTCTATATCATCTTTAGCTATAATTCATGAAAAATGGATTTCATATTCCATGAATCATGGCCACAATTTAGCAATAAGGACTTCGCAAGCTCCCAGCTTCTTCTACAGTGTAGTAGAGAGAGACACTGGAGTTTGTTCTCACAAGGCTTTTACTAACAGATGTTCTGCTTGCTGAATTCTCTTCAACATCTGGTCATGTTGAAGTAATGCTTGGTTAGTTAACTAGAGGCAGCTTGGAACTCTTATCTCGTAACACACTTAACAGAGTGATGAGGAAAAAAGAATCCCTACTGAAGCAAGGAAGTAGATATGGGAGTTCAGAGAAGCAGTGTTGATGCTTTGGAGGGAATAACATGTTTTCACTGCACCTCCTACACTTCAGTCTGTGAGCTGAGGATATATGGTCAGAGTGTTTTTTCTGTAGCTGTCTGGTTTCTTCTCACAGCAGGAAGGAAAAACAAATCATCAAGAGAATAAGAGATATGTGATTTGAAATTGTTTCAATCAACAGGGCTATTCAAGGGCAGATGCAGTGTGTGGGTTTCTGGTGTTTTTTTCAAGAAGATTTGGCCACATTTATTAGAATACATGCTGTTGTTATTTCACCCAGTAAATGTAGAAACATGTAATTTAACTAATTTAAACCTAAATAGTTGGCTATTACAAAATGACTATTCAGTGTATTTTTTCTGGCTTCCTCTCCTTGGAATCTCTACCATACTGTTAGAATTCTGATTTAGAAGTGCAGTAGAGTCTTACTTATCCAAGGTTCTGTATTATCCAAGGCAGTTTGCCTTTTAGTAGTCATTGTTTTTGTAGTAAATGTTGCAAGGTTTTGGTGCTAAATTCATAAATACAGTAATTACTACATAACATTACTGTGTATTGAACTGCTTTTTTCTGTCAATTTCTTGTAAAACATGATGTTTTGCTGCTTAATTTGTAAAATCATAATGTAATTTTATGTTTAATAGGCTTTTTTCTTAATCCCTCCTTATTATCCAATATTTTTGCTTATCCAATGTTCTGCCAGCCCATTTATCTTGGATAAGTGAGGCTCTACTGTAGTTGTAGCTATTAAATCATGATGGTTTGGTGCAACCATCCAGCACCAGTTTCAGACCACAATGGAATCTTAGTCATGATTAGGATTGACTATCCTATGCACAGGGGTTGCCCTTGTGGGCTGGTTTTGTGTACAAGTTTTTGTTCAGAATACAGGGTTGTTAGACTATTATGTGGCCTAACAAAATAAACTCTTTCAAACTATTGTTCTCTTCTTTCAGACTTGGCATATGGCTCTATAGTTACAGTAAAGAACCTTCGTATGGCAGGTGGATATCTTCACTCACATTGGCATTTGTATCCTGAGGGAGTTGGAGCACGGCAGCAACAGGTTGGTGAACTGTTAGAATACCATGTCTTGATGAGGTTCTCATACATTATTCATGTCAGTGGCAAATGTATGCACTTCTTTTGGGTTGTACTGGTGTACAATGTCTTCTGTGTTATATTTTGTGAACAATAGGGGTCATTTGTAGAATCACTCCCAGGAAACACAAATAATAAAACCTGTCTGACTCCTGATCAGTTTTAATTTGCCAGATATTCTCTATTACGAACAAAAGTTGCTTTGTTTTCACTCATTACTTTCTCACTACTGTAGATACAGGAGGCCCTCCACTTTCACATAGCTTGGGGGTGCAGGACCCCCACAAGAGTGGAAAACACACTTTTTTTTTTAATCTGAGAGAAACCTAGCTAGGAATTTGTACACTCTCCAGCATGAATCTTTGACCAACTTCCAGTAGAAAGTGATCTTGGAGTCACCCTGAAGGACTTAGAAATTTCTAAGTGTAGGAGATAACATACTAATCAAATCTGCAAATAGACAAATCAGAATATCTGTGGCTGGGGAACAATAATGGGAAACTGCTATTATACAAATACTGTTAGCAGAGTAAACCTACAACAGTAAAAGAGTGAGATCCATTCAAGGAGCAAAGTACACTGTTAGCTAAAGTTTAAAGTTATCTTTATTAAGAGAGCTCCGTACTGATAGAGAAAAGGAGTTGTTTAGGCCTCCAACTCCCAGAATTCCTGTCTATTGAACAAGCTGGCTAGGGCAGTGGTTCTCAACCTGGGGTCCCCAGATGCTTTTGGCCTACAACTCCCAGAAATCCCAGCCAGTTTACCAGCTGTAAGGATTTCTGGGAGTTGAAGGCCAAAAACATCTGGGGACTCCAGGTTGAGAACCACTGGGCTAGGGCTTTTTGGAGTTGGGGGACCAAGCAGCTGGAGGGCCACAGGTTGAGGAGGCCTGCTCTAGAAAAACAAAGACGTTGAAAATTCCTGGGACAGTGCTGAAAACTTGAGAAGTGGCGGAGAAGCCTGAGAGTATCAGTCTATGTTAGTCATAGCATATGCAGGACAAATAAAGAAGAAAAGAGTGGTCCAGGGCACTCTAGAATCTTCCTATTGATTAATTTTTCCATCACCACTATGGGGAACTGTTACTTGTGTAGAGGATTATTGAACTCCAACAAATACAGCTTCCCATAACTTGTTACTGGATTCTAGTTGGCTCCTGTAGAGAATAGTATTGGTCTTTGGTTTGTACCCATTGCTTACATTCAATACTGACTGCTGGGGAAGTAGTTCTTATGTGTGGTCTCAAGTCCATATGGTTGACTTTTTGTAAAGAGAATATTAAACATTAATTATAACAACCCATTACTACACCATAGGGTGAGAAGAAGCAAAAAATAACTATTTAAACCTACGCATAGATAGTTAACTCTGTATCTTGCTTAATTCACATATAGGAGACGTTAGAAATAGTGCAGGTTGGGTATCAGAGCTTGGGACCAGAAATGTTTTGGATTTCAAGGGGGGGGTTTATTTTGAAAAATATATGTGCATAATGAGATATCTTAGAAATGGGACACAAAATTCATTTATGTCTAATATACACCTTGTACGCATAGCCTGAAAGTAATTTCATATGTTTTAAATACTTGTGTGCATGCAACAAGATTTGGATTTTGGAGTGTTTTAGATAAAGAATGCTCAACTGTATTATAAATACTGTTTTGTAGCATATTTGTATGTACAGTACACTAATTTGGAATAGCTACGGCCCAGTAGAAGCCAGCTGCTTTTACCAATTACCTGTGTTCTGCTACTTTATTTTACAGAATTTATTTTACATTGAAAATAAAGGCAATGCATTTATTTTGTGTTCAGTAGTGGACTCCGTCATTTATTTTTGTATTAGAAAAATGCAAAGGATCAAGAGTAGATAAAACTTTATGCAAAATTACTGATACTTATTGAATACTATAGAAGCATCCTTGTTCCTATAAAATAGCAATATGTGCGGAGAAGAAAGCTTTCTTCTCTGTATCTGAATTCACATCCAGCTGAACTATTCAGAATGGTGAGAGTTTGAACTCAGGTATCTTCCCCCCCAAATCAATTCTAGCACCATCTGTAGTTCTCTGTGATGCTTTTAACAATCACTTCAAAGAAGAAATCTCTTAAATAAGAGCCGAATTAGATGCTATCATTATATTTATTTATTTATTTACAGCATTTATATTCCGCCCTTCTCACCCCGAAGGGGACTCAGGGCGGATCACATTGCACATATAGGCAAACATTCAATGCCTTTTAACATAGAACAAAGACAAACAAACATAGGCTCCGAGCGGGCCTCGCACTCATGACCTCCTGGTCAGAGTGATTCATTGCAATTAATTGCAGCTGGCTTGCTCTCCTGCCTGCGCCACAGCCCGGGCCCAGAAGCTGATAGTGGGGTGTCTAGCAACTCTGTGAGAAGGATCATACTGGATCAGTTTTAGATTGTACGCACTGCAGGTGTGACAAACTGCTACGATGAGTAGGGAATACAACCTGTCCTCTCAATCTCTGTCCTTCTAAGATGGTCATCCAAGAAAAAAATGCAGTTAAATTTCAGCTGTAGCATATTATTAATGCATCTTTTAGGGTAAGGAGCTTTCTATGTTGTTTAAAAGATGCAGTGGTATGCTCTTTTTTTTAAAGCCTCCCTGTACCTTCTGGATGTATACTTTTTAACTGTATTATTTTTCTATTTGATGTTGTATTTTAATCAGTTTTCCCCTGCCTCAGTCCATGGAGAGAGGTGTGTAAGAAATAAGTAATAACACCAACATTTATTGAGACATTCATTATTTCTGTATGGCAGAGTTCTTTGGAAAACATCAACATCCTTATTTTGAAATTTATGGAAAACATTTAAAAATAAATAGAGTAGTAACTGTGTTTTACTTCCTTAAGCAGTGTATGTCACTTTGTTTGTTTTGCTTTTTATTGGTTTTGTACAAAGAATGTGTGGCTTGCTAATATGTAGGCACCAAGATGCTTGAAGAGATGAAGTTTAATGATCCCTGTCTCTTCCTAGGTCACTGCATATTTACACAAGGACTTGAATAACTTATGGATTATAAAGAAACACAATGTAAATACAGGTAAAATGAGAAAAGTCATGTAAATTATGTAGTTAATTTGTTCTTTCTTCAAGGAATTCTGTCTCTTTTCCAATAATATTTATTTTTCTTTCTATTTGTATAATGTTGCTCTGATTATTTATTTGTTTCATTTATTATATACTTTTCCTCCGAAGAACCAAAGCAGTACATATGGTTTCAGTTTTCCAATAAAGTGAACCCTGCTTGTATGTTCTGATAGGGTGCTCAGTTACTGGGTGCCATATTTTAAGAAAGACATTGACAAGCTGGAATAGGGTCAGAACGAAAGCAGTCAGTATGATGATGGTTGTGAAAATCCCTCTGAAAAAGGATGTGTCTGTTTAACCTCTGAAAGAGAAGACCAAGGAAAGAGATAATAACAGGCTTCCGGTATCTTTGACATTGTCTGCTACTTATTTCTTCTCCAGTGAACAGAACGAGAACCAGAATGTTAACATTATGTATATTTTCTTTTATTGTTGTTGTTTTATTGTTGTTTAATGTGCTATGATCTGTTGTTCTATTATATTTTGTTTTATTGTATTGTTCTGGGCATGGCCCCATGTAAGCCGCCCCGAGTCCCCGTTGGGGAGATGGTGGCGGGGTATAAATAAAGTTTATTATTATTATTTATTATTATGTATTATTTAGTGGTTATGTCTTTCTCTGCCCCCTTAAAATATTTTTGTGGCAAGAAAAAATGTTTTGAGAACTGTTGGGGAAATGCAGGAGAGTTACCAATGAAATACAGTGATATCCCACCCCACCCCTTCCTGCCATCCCTTCAAAATTCAAGGAAATGAGCGAGTGCAATGCTACAGTAAAAGCCTGTTTTCCAAGTTGCATCTGGAGTGAAAGCCTGGTGTTATTATTATACCTTTATTTAAACCATGCTTTTCTCCTTGTGGGGACTCAAAGCGGCTTAGCAATCCTTTCTCCAAGGGATTCTTAGCAGCTAACAATCCCCATTTCTTATTTATTTTACTTTTACGTATTTTATTTTTGTGCTACCAACTAGGTTATCTGTTGAAATTGGTGTTCGTTTTGCCTTGGCATTTTTTTCTCTATCCCAGTGGCAATATTCTGTTCACTTTAGAGAAGTTTGTCAGCACAGTTATGAGATAGTAGTTCTAATTCAACTAGATCAATTAGATCATAGATCTAGAAAAATATTCCATTGTATGTATCAGTGGTTCCCAAACTCTGATCCTCTAGGTGTTTTGGGTTTCAGCTCTCAAATGTCTCATTCACTTTGACCAATAGTCAAAGATTCTAGGAGTTGAAGTCCAAAACACCTGGAGGGCCAAGGGTTTGGGATTCACATGTGTGTATGTATATGCATATATTAATAAGACATTCCTAGTTTATTTGGTGCCAGCATTCTTGAATCTTCTCCAAGCTCCACTGATCTCATGCTATGACCTCTTCTGTTTCACCAGATCATTCAGACCCATCCTTCCCTGTGGAGTTTGTGAGGCATGGAGATGTAATTCGCCTGGAACATAAAGAGTAGGTTGTTTAGAAAATGAAAGGGGTGATGAAGGTGTTCGAAAAAGTTATTCTTTTGACTTTAAAACTTAGAACCCCCCCCTTCCCGCCGATTTGTAGTCCTCCCCACCCAGTCTTCCATGTTCTGGATTTGACTTGAATTGAATAGGGCTCCTGGCCTGACTATAACCAGCATTGCATCTGTGGGATGAGGGCATTGCACCCAAACAAAATTTTCTTTCAATCCTTCTGCATTACTAGGTAATTACTGCCCTTTTTCTTTGGATACCTAAACTGTATTTTTAAAAATCCAACTGACATTTTTTCATTAATGCAATGCTATATATTTGGGGACAAGAAAAAAATATTGGGGAAACAGAATTCTTATTTGGAGGGGTAGTGCCTTCATTCTGTCTCATTTTATGGGATATTTCTCATAAAGTAATAGAATAATGGAAACGTAAGAGTTGGAAGAGTCCACATCCAGAACCTCTTCACACTTACCTCCCCGTTGCTCTATTTTGCCGGCAATTGCCAGCAACTAACCTCCCTTCTTCCCCTATCACAAGGGGTGAACAGGACAAGGCGCATTGGTGCCCTGTCCCCATCAGATGGGGAAAAGGGCAGAAAATGTGCGTAGCTCTGTCAGAGCTACCCAAAGCACAATTTATCTTGCAGTGCTTCCCCGCCACTTTGCAGATCAATGGGGCAGGGCCAGGCCAGCGTCGTCTGTTGGTGCTTGGCAAGCCCCATACTAAAAGAGGCAAAATGGGCCAAAAGCCCCAAGGTCCCAAGTCCCACCCCACACCATGTGAGCATCCACAGTCAAAGCAATCCCAACAGATCACTATCCAGTCTATGTTTAAAAACCTCCAGAGAAGACTCTACCACCCTTTCCTGCAGTTTGAACCCATTGCTTCATCTCATAATCTATGAGATGAAGCTGGCTCCATCTTCAATATCTTTTCAAGTGTTTCAAAATGGCTACCATATCCACCCTTAACCTGTATTATTAATTGTTGTCTTCTTTCTGTTTCACGTATATTTTTGGTCACTTTCTCTTTGTAAATCCACCCATTCGAGCTTCAGAACTTTGCTGGGATGAGACTTTAGATTTTAGATTTTTTAGATTTTTTAGATTTTTTGAGATCCAGTAATCAGTTTCTTTTAGTCTTTTTCAAGCATCCCAAAGTAATAACATGGTGCTTTGCAAGGCCATGCCCTTCAGCCACAATTTCCTAGTGTTTGTGGGGAAGGTATGAAGAAGAAATGTGGAGGTTAATGGCTATAATTCCATTTGATTGCACATGGTTACATTTCTGCTTCTGATCTCCATTATAAACCTGAGAGTGTGTAGATAACGGGATAGGATGGCAGTTCATATCGCTGTTGCCATTCAAATGTGCCATTTGGAATACTTGAATAATGCTACATTTCAAGATTGAGTCTCCCACTAGTTTTTAAAGTGACGCAGGATTCTATGTTTGGTGAAAAGAGACTAATTTGAAAGAAAAGGAAATAATTCGCCTTATTGTAAATACAGTAATCATAAGATTTTGCCTCTTGGTTAATAAAAGGTAAAGTATAATTCTATTGCTGTCATATTAATCTGAGTTAAAGATAATACTAAACCTTGTCAAAAATATCAAATCAAACAGATTTTATTTTAACTTCAGGACTTCTAGAAACCTACACAGTCATCAACATGAAGCTCCCTTGACAAGAAAACATCTTCAGGTCACTGGATATGGCATAGTAAGTGAATAAACATATTTACTGCACTACGCTTCTCCTCAATTACAAAAGATGGATTTTCTGGTGGCTGCTCCCAGAATCCAGAACACCTGGCCAAGGAAAGTTAAACTAGCTCATTTCTTTGGGCAGAAACTCAACAAAATGTATTTATTCCAAGACACAATTGGCTTTTGAGATTATGCCAAACCAGGTTTTAACTAATAGATGCTTTTGTTTTCTTGCTTATGGTAAATTGATCAGTAACTCTGCTACAGGCTCCCTGTTCTGGAAGGAAAATAAATAGAAAAATAGATGTTTGTTTCGACTAAGGTATATTCCAGTTGGCAGTCAGAATCAAGTATGATCATTATCAGCTATAGAAAGGTTTGGATGAATACAAGAATACCATTTCTCTGGCAAAGAAGAAAAAAAATAGGTTCTGTACTGTAAAGATGTGTAGCAGGGAGGAATCCTTTTGATCCCACCGCTGCCTTCAATTGTAAAGAACTGAGGCAGGGAGGAATCCTTTTTTGATCCCACCGCTGCCACCAATTTGCAATGATGTGTGTAAGAGGAATTGATGATGTTAATTAAATTTGCGATGATGTGAGGTAGGGAGTTGATCCTTTTTTTGATCCCACCGCTGCCACCAATTTGTAATGATGTTAGCAGGGAGGAATCT
This sequence comes from Anolis carolinensis, assembly GCF_035594765.1. Lineage (NCBI taxonomy): Eukaryota > Metazoa > Chordata > Lepidosauria > Squamata > Anolidae > Anolis > Anolis carolinensis. The sequence goes on along the minus strand of NC_085841.1, from coordinate 331,722,885 downwards.
TTTTTTGATCCCACCGCTGCCACCAATTTGTACAGATGTGAGGCAGGGAGGTTTCTTTTTAATTATTATATATTTAACTATATCTGCTGCCACCACAATGTAAAGATGTCTGGATGATGATTTTCCTATAACCGCTGCCACCAATGATGGAGATGTCAGGCAGAGGATAATTTATTTTTTTATGGTGTTATGTAAGGAAATAGTGCACTTTATAGTGATGGCTGAGATAATTGAACTTAATAAGACTAGTTCCCTGGAGAAGATTCCATTACAGAAGACTTCTGAAATTATTAATATTTCACCAGAGATCAGTTGACAGGGAAGCACTTATAATGGTGGTTGGAAAAGTCATCTTGGAGGTTGGAGTGTCTTTGATGGTAGGAGACTAAATAAAATTAGTAACAGAGGCAGTTTGTTAAGTTAAAATGCTTAAGGAAGGTGGTAGGTTCAATACAGAAGTACAACTAGCTAAAACCTGGCAGATATTGATACTATTTTTTACATAAGGTTCAGGAGTACAACATACAAGTTTGGCCAGCGGAGGGGAGAATAATTCGATTATATGTTTTGAATAAAATAGTTCTGCATTTGAAAACATAGATGAAAGAGTCAGGGTCATTCTTTCAGTGGGCAGAAAGACACTTGAGTAACACCAGTATATTTGGGAAGAAAAACCAATATCCAAGCAAATTATTTGAGTCTGAATAGAATATGCTCAGGGAATGGTCTCAGAATTTCTCAGTGTTTCAACATTTTTGGAAGAAATTTGGACCATTGAACATAGACATATATCATGACCAAAAATACCAGATTTTAATAAAACAAAACAAAAAATCTTGATAGAAGTGGATGCACTAACAATTCCTTGGTCACAAGGCTTTTCCTACAGATTATACCACAAGTTCTTCTCAAATACAGTGGGAGAAAGCATTAGTAGAGTTAATTGCTGTGTATTGGCCAAAGAGACCTTGGTTTCCTATGCATCTTCAAATGTTGAATGTCCATTCATCACTCAAATCCAACTGGTTGGATTTGGGGTTTTGGCAAAGTTGAAAGTTAAATGTAGTGCTCACTAGGTTGATAACAGCTTCATGTGAACTTATTTGGGGGCACTCTAGAAGAATGATTTTGTTTAAGGTGGTATTTTTAGTTTCTGTAACATTAGCAAGAAGGGTGCCAAGGTAAGCAATTTTATTGGTGAAATGTAATTTCTATCAGTTGAACAGGACAGATTAAAATTAATAATGGATCTGGATTTTCTGCCTAAGTGCTTCAAGAGAAGCACTTAGAAGTAGTTTATTTTCAAAAATTTTGCCTAAAATCATGTCATCTAGAAAAACAGATGGCACACTTTGGATGAGAAGAGAGCTGTGAATTTATTAGAAGAGAACATCTCAAATTTAGTTTCACAGGGACTTTGTTTATATTATACAGTCATAGAATTGTGAAACAAAAGGTACTTAGACTGGTTATTAGAAGACAAAACGATGCATACATATTGAAATATTATAACTATGAGAATAAATCCCACCCAAAACGTGGCATCGTTTGACAAGATCACATGCATCATGGATGGGTTTTTTCTGCTTGTGTCCTTACAGGATATTTGCAGTGCTGCAGGATAGGTTGAGGCTTTAGTGTTTGTGAAACACTATAAGTTGAACCAATATAAGTTAGCACGAGCAGCTTTTGAAGCATTATGCTGCAATCTGTAGTATCAAAGTGATTCTCCCACCCAGAAGAAAGGCTTGGGTAAGTCCGAGTTGTAATGGATTGCTTCTCCTGGCCATCTCGAGAATGATAAATTTTATTTACCATGAAGGTTCATTTGGGGATGGCAGGAGGAGCAATCCATGCCCTCCCTCAAACGAAGAAACAAACAAATATTAGTTGACAAGTGGAAGTTGTTCTCAGAATTTGCATTAGTTAAGGCTTGATAATAAAATTGTTGGAGAAGGAGGAGGCTGCGTCTCAGAGGCTCAACTGAAAAAGAATCTTGGATCATGCTATTCTGTTTGGAGTACAGGGGTGAAACCCAGTTTTAGTAGATTGCTCCTCACGCCATCCCAGAATGAACCTTCATGGTAAGTATAATTTCGCAATTTCCCTTGTAATATTTCTTTCATAGAATGGATCAGGAGATTCCAATGATTTCTGGCGAATTGAGGTTGCAGGAAGAAAAGCTGGGAAACGTATCAAAGTCCTGCGTAGTCAAATCCGACTGATTCACTTGGCTACTGGTTGCATCTTGGGTTCAACTGGAAAGACACTGCCCAAATGGTAATTGTGTGAAAGCATATGGAAGTACATTTTCATGGACTTTGGGTGCTGGAGTAGGATTCTGGAAGACCTGGCTTCAAATTCCTGTTTGGTCATGGAAACTTGTTGAGAGACCTTGAGGAAGTCACAATCTCTCAGTGTCAGAGGAAAGCAATTGAAACTTCCCTCTGAACAAATTTTGCCAAGAATACCTCAAGTCAGGCTTGACTGAGGGTTGATATAAGTCTGATGACTTGAAGGCATACAAGAAGTAACATTTATATCCTTGTTTTCCTCCAAAGGACTCAAGACAGCCATACATGGCTCTTGTTATGTCCATTTTAGGCTTGCAACACCCATGTGAAGTTGCCATGCTGAGAATGTGACTCGCCAAATTAATTCAATTAATTTAATGTGGGTGAGAGCCCAGATCTTAAATTTCAGTTCAGCATGCTAACTGTTGCACCACAGTTTCTAGATTTTAAGGTATTGAAGTTTTGTGTAAATCCAGCACCAAATAAGACCCCTTTTGGTTCTCGGCAACACACATCCATGCACACATAAGCATACACATGTGCATATTCATAAGCTTTTGGTGGTGCAATGTGTCAAAAGTATAATATCATCATCATCCTGATCCTGCTTTCTTCTTCTAAAGAAAATCCAAAGCAGCACTACTCAAAGTAGAGAGCAAATACACTCCTGGAAGGTTCTTTTTTCTGTGAGACTTGTATGTCAAGTAAAATTAAAAACAAGCGACTAAAGATGTATGCTCCAGGGAAGAAGAAGAAAAGAACAATATATTAAAATGTAACATATACAAGCAATGAAATATAGTTTTAAAGTAGTTTGAAAGGCTTAGGAACCAAGGAATCCGTATACAGTAGAGTCTCACTTATCCAACATAAACGGGCCGGCAGAACGTTGGATAAGTGAATATGTTAGATAATAAGGAGCGGTTAAGGAAAAGCCTATTAAACATCAAATTAGGTTATGATTTTACAAATGAAGCACCAAAACATCATGTTATACAACAAATTTGACAGAAAAAGTAGTTTAATACGCAGTAATGCTATGTAGTAATTACTGTATTTACGAATTTAGCACCAAAATATCACGATGTTTTGGATTCATTGACTATAAAAATGCGATGGATAATCCAGAATGTTGGATAAGTGAGACTCTACTGTATTTGTTTTCTATTATAGATTTCTAAAATGGGAAGGGGGTGATGTGTGGTTTATTTGTTTATTTAACACATTGTGTGGAGTGTGGGTTACTTAATTGTTGCGGATGCTGGATATTGAAAATAATGTTTCCCATTAGAAGCAAATTGTTCTTTTCAGTGTGGTCACATTGATATGGGCTACCCTATTGCAAGGCATGTGTGTCATGCCCATCCTTTTAAAATACTATGCACTTTTCCTTTGGATTACATAGAACATATCTTTAACGCCCTGTTAGAGAGCCCAGATGCATTTGGGAGAGATTTTGAATTTCCTTTGTGAAAGACTAGATGTGTGTTGTCTCTTCCGGTCAGACTCTTGCTGCTGCAGCTCCTTTTTTTAAAATGCATTCCAAATGGCATTCCATTTGTACTTGGATGCAAGGGGGCCTTTTCATCTTGATTTCCTTTAAACATGAGGGAATATAACTCCCATCATTTTCAGCCACTCCATATGAACAGAAATAATAATGTCTTTGTAAATGTGAATGTGTAGCTGCATTATTCGCAGCTACACATTACCTTACTGGCTGGGAATAATAGTCCAGTACAACTGAAGAGTATTACGTTCTGGAAAGATGGGTCAGAAGTTTCAAAAACAGCTAGAAACCTGGTGCATGTGTGCTTATTTTATTTATTAGACATGCATTTTTTATTCTCTTTACATTGCGACTTTTTGTGAATTCTGAAATGCTGTTTTTTGAAGTATTTTTTTCTCACAGAAAGTAATGCTCTATAATGTCATAGAATATGAATGCCCACAGGGATGATGTTTTGTTTATGACTAAGGATGCTGTCCTTTTTTGCAGGGGCTGGGAGCAGGTGGAGGTCACTTGTACTCCATATCAGAAAGAGAGTCCTAATACTCTCTGGAATGTTGAAGATCACATCAATCCCAGGTGTAAGTGGCTGAATACATGTTTTTATTGCAAATGAGTTTAGGTCTTTTTCTTTTTGAATGTATGTTCCATGTCAGTTTTAAAGACAGAGTTACTACAAAGCAGTCAAGGCAAAAGAATTAGAATTGGAATTCTGTACAACTTAGGTCCATAACTGTATCTTCTTTCATAAATTTATTCAAGTCTTAAGATCCTTGGAAAGGGCTTTCTTTTGGTCCCACTATCCTCATAGGTCCACGTATTAGAAACACAAAAGATGACCTTCTCGGTGACTCTTGTAGTCTGTAGACTTCGATGGGAAGTCAGGCTGATCTCTGTTCTGCTCTTTGATTATATTAATAGGTTGTGCAGGGGATTTTTTTTTGTGGGGGTATATGCTGCATGTTTATTGTAATGTTTCGAAATAATTTTAGTTTTTTTGCTCTATTTGTTTTTAATGTTGCAGTCTGGGTTCCATATTTGATTTTAATGTTGTAATCCTTGGTGATTTAGTGTCTCTAAGGAAAGCGTTGGGTGCAGAGAAGATTGAAAGTACTGTGTTCAATGTGTTATTGTCTCCTTACCCCATTTGGACTGTGGCACCCACATTGATTTACATGTAAGGGTACATCTACACTGTAGAATTAATGTAGTTTGACACCACTTCAAATGTCATTCTTCAATGCTATGGAATCATGGGGGTTGTAGTTTGGTGAGACACCATTACTATTTTGCAGCACTCTTTGTTAAAGAAGGCTAAAGACCTTGTAAAACTGCAATTCCCTTTACTCCATAGCATTAAGTTATAGTAGTTAAAGTGATGTCAAACAGCATTAATTATATAGTATAGATGCACCCTAAATGTGGTTTAATACAAATGGAAATATTCTGCCTAAGTAAACAACCTATTGCATTCTGTTTCAATGTATTTTCCTTTCTGTAGTGCCGAATATCAGTCTGGATGTTCTGAAACCGTCTTTTCCAGAGATTCTTCTGGAGTCTCACATGGTTATGATCCGAGTAGGTAGAATTTTCATGTAGATTGTGCTTTGAATGTGATTTCCTGCTTCTTGGTGGGGTGTTGAACTGGATGGCCCATGAGGTCTCTTCCAATTCTATGATTCTATCTGCCTTTTTAAGCCACCTCCACTAGAGGGCAATATGAATATATTTGGTAAGGAAGAGCAGTATAAATCTAGTTGAAGATGTATGTGTGTACTCTTCTGCAGGCATATGTGTGCATGTGCCTTCAAGCTGCCTGTCAGCTTACAGTAATCTCATGAATTTCGTGAGGTTTTCTTAGGCTAGTAATACTCGCTTCTCAGCCTTTTGGCTAAGATCAAGTGTGTGTGTGTACTCAGAGGTAGTTTTGCCAGTTCCTTCCTAGCCTACAGCATCTAGTATTTAGCCTACAGCACCTAGTTGATGTTCTCCCATAGAATCACAGAATTATAGAGTTGGAAGAGACCACAAAGGCCATCCTGTCCACTCTCAGGAGCTTCCACTGCACTCTGAGACAGACCGTTTCACGGTTGAACAGCTCTTACTGTCAGAAAATTCTTCCTAATATTCAGGTTGAATCTCCTTTCCTGTAATTTGAACTCATTTGAGTCCTAGTCTTTAAATATGGCTATCATGTTTCCTCTCAACCTTCTCTTCTGGAGGCTAAACAAAGCTCTGGACATGGTTTCCAGACCTTTGATCATTTTAGTTGCCCTCCTCTACTTAGCTTCCCAGATGATATGAGACCTGGTGCCTTTAGGGTATTTAGGCCAGCCAACTATAGGGAGTATACATTTTCTCTACATTGTTCCATCTACCACGGCCCACATAACAAGTAAGACATTTTATCATTATAGCCCCGTAAGTGAATGTATCCCAAACACATGTTACTATAGGCTACAATGCCTCACAGAGCAGCAAAAAGCCTTTGCAAACTGTAATACTGATAGTAGCTTTTGGTTTTGTGGGATGGGGACTATATCTTTTGTGCTAGTTAAATATTTGAAAACTGCTTTCATGGTTCAGATCAAAAATCCATCGTCTCCAGAAATCTTGTCTCCACTGGTGGTCTGTAAGTGTTCCTCCCTGGGAAGCTTATGAGGCAGATAACCATCTTTTGCCCTGTTGTTTGTTTCCTGTAAGAAAGAGAGAACATGCATTTGAAGATTTTTTTCAAAAAGGAGTATTAATAAAAATGTTGTTGTTTTCTGTAGCTGTGTATTCCAGAATCCCACTGTGCCTAACGCTTTTTTTTCTGATTTGAAAGTCTCTTGGAAGTGTGTTATGCATGTGTTCTAGTATTTTTTAAAGTGCTGAAGTTTTTGGTTGGTTCTTTTTTCTTGGCTGGTTCTATTTTAACCATTTTTTGTACAATATAAAGTACTGCAGAGTTCTTACAAGGTGTGGGAGCTAAACTTCTTTCTTTGTTTTTGTAATGGTTCTGAGATATCTTGGTAATTTTTTTTTAATGGAGGTGGATCTAGTCAATTTAGGAGCTGCAGAAAAGGGCTTTACTAGTTGTATGTGGCCAACAGGCTGCACTTTCCGTACACTGGTTATAGATGTCAAACAAAATCAAGTTGAATGTGAAATATTTAACTTTGTTTGTTGTAATATATGTTCTCTTCTGCTACCATGTGAATTCATATTTTAATACTTGTCTGTCTCTGGTTTGTCCAGAAAGCCTCCTAGGTCTAAACTAGCATAACGTAAGGCCTTCCAGAAACATAAGGCATTCTAGATTGTTTGTCTAGAGTTCCCATCATCATTGACTATTGAGCATGTTGCCTGAAGCTTCTGGCAGTAGAGCCCAGCAATATTTGGAGGACTACAGATGTTGGTTCCATGATCTAAACATTTAAAAGGGTATGCTTGTGTCTTCAGGAAGATAATCTAAGAAATGAGGTAGACCTTGGGAAGAAGCAATAGAACAGGGATTCCCAAACTAAGGCCAGATGCGGCCCTCAAAGGTCATTTACCTGACCCCGCCCTAAATTTCAAACTTAGAATCAGCTTAAGTCTAAAACGACTTGAAGGCACACAATAACAACAATCCTTATTAGCTTGACCATCTCATCAGCTAAAAGCAGGCTCACACGTCCCATTGAAATACTGTTAAGTTTGTGTTGGTTTAAGTTGTTCTTCATTTTAAAAATTGTATTGTTCATTTTTTTTTCAAACTGTAATCTCCCCCCCCCCTGCAATAGTCTGAGAGACCATGAACTGGCTCTCTGTTTGAAAATTTAAAAACTGTTTAAAAACATCTGAAGGGTTGCAGGTGCCAATTCTGATTTAAAGGGAGTTACGAAGCTCTGAAAACATAGAAGTGAGTATAGCTTTTCTTTTCTTTTTTGTAGGGAAACAGTGGCCTCAAGCCAAAGGAGAACGAAGTCACATCCAAGCCCTGGCATTGGCCCATCAATTATCAAGTAAGTGGGCAAAAACGACTCTTGAGTATTGAGGTTTTTGCATTTGTCTTCTCATTTTTAATGCTACAGATTCGAAATCTAATTTTACAGGATGTTGCATAAAACCAACCCTCATGACTTGTATTTTATCAGTTGTTTCTGACAAAACCATTATTGTTTCCATAGGGCCTTCGTTTTTCTGGAATCAATGAAACCGACTATAGAGTTTATTTGCTAGGAAACCCGGTAAGTACATTTTTTTTATCATTGGGTGGGATATTATTAGACTCCTTGAATAGGTGATTTCTATCCCTTGTCCAACTCTTATTTCCATTCCCTCCTCATTATTCAAAGTAGTTTGTAAGTGTAAACAGAGGATTCTACTAGCACTTTTGAGACTTAAAGGTTGCGGGGTGGGGGGAGATCTTCTTTCCAATGCATCCCAAAGGAGTTACTGGATTCATTCATGTCTTTTTATTCCTTCTCAATAGTTTCTGTATAGTTTTATGGTACCTTTTGTGCATCTTTGTCTACCTGCAAGGCTTTTCCTCACAGGTGATCTGGTGGATGAACTTAATCACAATTGGATTATATCTCATAATGGCAATGTTTGTATCTGTGGCCTTGAAGAGAGGAGTCCAGTTGACAGCTGAGCACAAAGGTAATGCAAATTTCTCCACATGCTGTGCCCCTTTGCCCATGGGACAGAATGCTGGAAATGTTGCATATGATGTCAAAAGAACATAATAAAAATGTTGGGAGTCATAGACATCGAAAAATGTTGAGGAATCCTCTGTAGTTATTTTCAGTAGAGTAAGAAGATACAAATTAGAAGAAGAGATCAATTTGGACATGGCAGTATTTACACATGTGCTCTTTTGATTTTGGCTTGAAATTTAACCATAGGAGATAAATATCTGTAAAAGGGAAAATTCTGTATGATAAATATTAGACCTCATTTCCTTTGGAGAGACATTTCTGGAAAGGAAGAAAAACGGAAGTGATTACCTCTGATGTTAAGATCCTGCAATGAGAAACTTGTAAGTCTTATGTGTTCAGTAGATATTTCTACTGCTACTGAAGTGGTTTTTCAGAACTTTCTATGGGTCAAGACAAGGAATGCAGTCTGAGATTAGTTCTTGGAGTTTATATTCTTGGAATTTGAGCATTCCTGATAGAGCTGCTTCTTAGTAAGCTTTGTGGTCTTTCCGAGCTCCAACTAAAGTGTAATCTTCTTCTGGGCTGGCAAAAGCTATTAACTAAGTCTACCTATTGGACACACTAATTTATTTACACATGTACACGGTGGTATCAAAAATATGAAATTGTCTCATAGGCAGAAAGAGTTAAGAGAAGTAGACCTAATCTTGCTGTTTCTGTACGGAATTGTCAGTTGAAAAAAGGGGTCCATTCAGTAGGTTTTCATGAATGTGGATTGCCAGTGACGTTTTTAACCAGGACTGGCTTGGATTTGTAGCAGTCGCTAAAATGCATAGTAGGAACAGACATGTTTACTTGTCAGAGTGTTGCTAATACATTACTTGGGGCATACGTTAGTAATGCTCTTCTCTCCCAAACCCTAAACTGATAAACTAGTGACATTAAAAAAGAGAGTGTTGTACGTTCCATGAAACTAGATTTCTGCAGGCAACTAGAAACAAATGTTTCTGTTTTGATTTGAGAAGAATGCAAGAAATGTGGTTTGTGTGTAAGACCTTAACTTGTGTGCATATGTGTGGTATTCCAGAGCTTTCTCAAGTCCTGCTGAATGGCGGAGGAATAATTATGTTAGGATGGCTTCTTCATTATCTTCCTTTCTTCATGATGGGACGAGTGCTCTATTTTCACCATTATTTTCCTGCCATGCTTTTCTCCACCATGTTGACAGGTATGTTTCACAAATCTTTACACAGCAGTTATGTAATTCCATGGTAAACTAGATCACAGAGAGCCTTCAAAATTCTGAGTGCAATAGATGGCTGAATCTTTTTGTTGTTGTTAAAAAATGTTTAGATTAGAGCTAGAAACATTTCAGTAAATTACATCTTTAGCAGCAATTAGATCAGTATGTTCTGCTCCTTGCTATGGGAGACCTGGATGTAAAACACCAGCTGTTATTTACAACCCTTGAGCAACTTACTTCATCCATCTTCATTTCCCTATTTTGACATTGATAACAAGATGAATTAGCTATATAGTTGCTGTGAAGGTGAATTCTAAAAACCCACCCAGAAGTGGAATAATGATCATCTGCATTTTCAAGTGTATTATATTTGACTGTTTGTGTTAATATGGGTTAATATTTTTAAAAGTAACCTCATTCTGAAGTATTCTTGTATCTGGTACCAAGGTAGGGGGTTCTACAGCTATGGATTTTTAAAAACATCTCATTTTTTACCTTGCATCGTATTAGATACTGTCTAGTATAATAAAGTGTATCACTCATCTGAGCTGGAATATTCCTTTTTGAGAGAGAGAGAGAGAGAGAGAGAGAGAGAGAGAGAGAGAGAGAGAGAGAGAGAGAAGTTCAGGAGAGGATGTTAGAATTAGCATGGTAGTGAAAATTTGTGATTTTAGCATTTTATTGGACTTTTTGTTTTGCTGGAATTAGTGCATATTTAAATAAAAATGGGGTATTGGCCAATAGAAACATTTTAGAGGGCCAGCTATGAAAAAAATTGTTTCAGGCAGTGGGATAGAATTGTGTTCTGCCACTTGCCTCAGTGTTAGATTTTCATGCTTTCAGTTGATACTAACAGTACTAGTAAAAGTATGATGACACAATGGCTACAGGTATTGATTGATTGATAGGCTGTAGCTTCTTGCCTTGGCATGATGACTAAAGTTTTCAAATCCCAATTTACCTGCCCAACCTTACTTTATCTCCCATTTCCTCAGGCATTACATGGGATGTGTTCCTGAAATTCTGGGCTGGGTCCCAGGCATCTGGCATCCAAAGGAGAAAAATTTACCAGTATGGAATAGTGATGTTGATCCTTCTCAGTATGTACAGGTGAGAATTGATTTGTGAGCTTTTAACACATACCTAAAAGCATTTTTGTTGTTGGAAGAGTTGCTGTGTCCTGACTTCGTCTTAGTATTCATATGATCCAGTGATTGTGAGAGAAGAGCCTTGCAGAGTAGCCAGATCCTAAAAAATACGTTCAACACATAGCAGGAAGCTATTGTACAATGTTTTCACAATGGATGGGAACTGGACCATTTTTCTGTTGCATGAATGGCATTGGATAGTGACTAGTGCTAATTTTCATTCACTCTTCAGAAGCTGCCTTTTCTGAATTGCTTAGGTCAGAGATGTCAGACTCGTGACCCTTCAGATGTTTGGGTCTCCAACTCCCAGAAGTCATAGCCAGCTTGTCTAATGGCCAGAAATTCTGGGAGCTGCAGTCCAAAACATGTTTGATACCACTGAGCAGCAGCCTTATTTTATTAAAGGCTCATGGTCATCTTTCTCTCCAAATAGCCTTGCATTCCTCGATAGAATGATAGAAGAATTAGTTCTCTATTGTCTTTTATTGTTGGACTGATTTCCTTTTCAATTCAGGGATGAAGAACATGTGTCCTTCCTGGTGTTGTTGGACTGTATGCTATGTCCAATCTGGGCAGCTGATTCAATGATGGGAATTGTAGTCTGTGTCTAGAGGGCCATGGGTTTTCTTTCTAGCTTTATGAAATGTGTTCTAATTGTGACATAGAATTTCAAGGAATTTGATTCACATATAGATCTTTCCCCACAGCTTCTACCTCTTCCATCCTCTCTCCTATGGGATGGTAGGACCTCTGGCTTCTGATCCCAACAGCCCAATGGCAGGGCTTAGGTGGCTGGAAACATGGGAATTCTAGATCCAGCATGAAACAAGAAGAAGGGAGTGGAAAATAAGAAATGATGAAAATATTCTCCTCTTTCAACAAGAACTATGAAGGATCTTTCTCAACAGTGTTTCTGTGCTGATATAGACAATAGACTAAGCACTTCAGGTTCTGAGAAAAGCTGGTATCCATGAAGGAAAATATTGGCCATTTGGCCTACCTTTCCAGTTACTTGCCCCAGTTGCTACGTTCAAGATTGAACCATCCAAGCAATATGTTTTGAGTCTGGCCTCGGCCTCTACAGCAGGGGTCATTTGTGTGAGAGTTTGGGGATGCATGTCTGTTTCTTTGTTTTGACAAGAGTGTAGCTTTTATGTACCTGTCTCTACTTATGTGTGATTTCTTAGAGCACAGGAAGTATCAAACATGCATAGAGAAGATGCATAGAGAAGAAAGAGTCTTCGGTATTAGGGTAGTTTGCACCCGATAACATTTTATCATCATGTTTCAAAATCTACATGAGGGTAAGTGGGTGTGCGCACAAAGACAAATGTCTGTCTCCCCATAAGAGTTCTCTTTAATGCTCCTCTGGACCTCAAAAACAGAGGCTTAAATGTCACAATAGCATAAAGTCTTTGGAAACTCTGTGCCTTGCTTATCCAAAGGCAGTGAGCTGTTCCTGTTTTTGCACAGCCTTTTGCTCTCAGAGAACAGGGTAAAATTGCAAAGGATGTAGTATGCGAATGACATCATGGCATGCTAGTTGCCATATGATTATTTGTTTAGAAAGCTTCAAATCAGAGAAATCAATAGCTTCTTACATTTGTATACGCTTTCTTGTCCTAAATTCCTCTGGTGGTGAGAAATGGTACCTTGAGGGGGATGCAAAAGTTGTACAGACGGTAAGAGATGGTGGTAGAACATCACTTACTCCATTAGTCCCATTGCCTATTAGTACTTCATTTTATGGTGAAGCTGTTTTTTTCATTACTCCATATACAGAATAGGGTGCTAACAATAGACTGTTCACACACTGTTTCTTTGTAAAATGCATATAAGCTTTGAGATACTAGTTTCTTTGTTGTGATGAACTAATTAGAAAAGGTTATAGAAAAGTTATAGATTGAAAGCAGAAGTAAAACCTGGTTACTGGAGAAATCTTTTCTTCATTTATTTCTGAAAGAATGTGTGAGAAGGTATTGAGTGTACCAGAATTTTCCTGAGCCAATTTAGCTTCGGCTATAATTAAACAGCTTCCTTGAAGCCTTCTTTTGCATACATGTCAGGAAAATTGAGGCCATCCAATAATTCATTTCAGCATCTGTATTAAAGCTTGAAGCCTGTCACTTCCTATTCCCTTGTACCATCCATCATCAAAGGGTTGCTTCTGTTGGCATGGAGACTAAATGCCAGCATCCCCAGGAGTGATTTGATTGTGAAGGAGTGTGTTGATTGCTGAAGACTGACTGCTAGATCTACTGAGAGAGAAAGAAAAAGCAAGGCTATGTTTAACTAGTTAAAAGAATGCCATCATGACCAACTCTTTAATGTCAGTAGGTTTAGGTTTTTCTATAATATAGAGAACATCCTGCAGTGGAGCTCTTTTGGCAGAACAGTAAAATTTAGTAGAATAGAGTGATCTCACTCAACCCCCCATCTTAAAACAAAAACAAAAATCAAGAAAGTTCCAAAACTTCTGCAGTTGAAAGTTGGCTATAGCTATGTAGCTGCTTACATCAATGGTTCTCAACCTGGGGTCCCCAGATGTTTTTGGCCTTCAATTCCCAGAAATCCTAACAGCTGTTAAACTGACTGGGATTTGTGGGAGTTGTAGGCCAAAAACATCTAGGGACCCCCAGGTTGAGAACCACTGGCTTACACGATTAAGTGGCCCAACCTTTTATTTACTAATTTCCTTAGAAATGTCAGGGAATCACTGCAATAAGGTTTTGGTTTTGAAAACCATTCAGTTCCCTGAAACATGAACTGCGATCCTTTGCTGACCTGAGAATGAGAAATCTGATAGGAAGATGAGGCGGGAATGAGGTCACAAAAACCTCTCATGATTCTGCTACTAGAAGAGACAGCAGCTTGGAGGTAGAATAACATATAAGTAATAGCATTATTGTTGATGAACATAGAAAAGCAATTCTATTTTTCAGTGAAGTGCTCAAATGTAACTGTTGACTAAATTCCTCAGGATCTGATTGTCACTCACGATTCAATTTTGTATTTATTTCTCATGAAGGTAAATGAATGATACTGCAGTGAGTATGGATTATATGGGCAGAATTCTTTTTCTGGAATGTATCTGATGAAACTGCTTTGCTATTAGGAAAGGACACTTGAATAGTAAAAATTAAATCAGGATGTTAGAAATATAATGAGCAAGCTTGTTCTTGCTAATCACTGGCATTCACAGATAAATGTTGAACATGCTAATCTTAGGAGAGTTGGTTGGCTTCTTGTCCATGTGGTGCTGGGTTCTAGTAAAATCAACTGAAGTGTTTTTTCCCAGCCCTTCCAGTACCAGCTATGGAGCAAAAATCTGGATTTTCTGGGAGAAAGCTTTTGGCCTGACTTGTTTGGAGATACTGTGCTTTAGTTGGTTACTTGAATGGCGCTGGGAAGAGTAGTCTCCCATTTAGCATAGGGTGCTAATTGATGTTAGTATTTCTGGTCTATTAGCATCTTTCCATTTTTTCCTGGCTTAGCTAAATCATAGTTTCACTCTACAGTGTAAATTGACAACATTCACCAGTATTTGAGCATTTGCCTTCTTTTCTCTTAGTACTTGTGAATGTTTGATTCAGAAGAGGGTACAAAGTAAATTATTTTTGTGTCTGTACATTTCATTTCTTATATTTTACAGGGTGCTACAAAAGTTTGCTTTTATGCAGTCATTTGCTTTCTTCCCAGTGACTATATCTGTGGGGTCTGAGCTCTGGATTCAAAAGTCAGAACTACATAGTTAAATACAAGGTGTTTGAAAAAGAACTCCCTAGTTTTAAGTATAAACACATTACAACTAGGGAGTTCTTTTTCAAACACCCTGTATATTCTGGAATTGTCTTCTCCCTCTCTAATCATTGTACTGAAACATAGCGAAGCCTATCATGATGGGAAGTGTCCCTAAATAAAACTTTTGTCTTGAGGAATTTCAAGACTTGTACAGCCTTTTCTTCCATTCTAGTGTGGAACTAACAAGTATGATTCCGCAACATTTCTTCTAAGAAGTAAGATTTTAAAACTAAAACAATTCTTCTATGTCTGAACTATACCTTTGATTAGCGCCTTCCCTGCCTTTTTTTGAAATTGAATTTGGGTTGGAAAAAGTTCCTACTTTCTTGCCCTGGATAGTAATAGGTCATAAATAATTTTCTCATTCTTTGTGTCGTCTAGATTGTCATATCCAGAATGACACAGGTGATTGTCAGACCCCCACCCCTGGTGTTTTTATTATTTATACATGGCCTTAACTGTTTGGTAGGCAGGGCAAAATGACTCATTTAGAAGCAACAAATGGCACAGACCATTCTGAATTGTAGGCTGAAGTGGAAAATCATGCTCATTTGTTTCTGGCAAACAAGTGCCCATATACAAAACTAGCATATCAGGTGGGCTTGGCTAAAGCCTTTCTCCCTGACATGGTAGCTTTTCATAGGCAGAGAACAGGCAACGTAGAAAAACATTCAAAAAATTTCCTGTTTAGGGCTGTGTCCTAAATTATTTTCAAATCTGTACGTCATTTGTAACTTGATACCTTAGTTAACAGTATGTCAGTAGCCACTATGATAGTTGTCTACTAACTATAGGCAGCCCTCTGTATTATGAAATTTCTCATATTAATGCTGCTAATTCTGAACATGTGTGTGTTTTGTTCATGAACATTGTATTTTAAAGTGGACATATTTCATTCTTATGGAGTGTAGATAGTACTGAATAAAAATGCCTTTGAATTGACACAGCTTTTTGTAAAGGAATTAACAAAAGATAGAATTTACCGTTCATTTTTTTAAAAAAATAAACAGGCTTTCTTTTAAATACCTTCTTAATTTTTAAATGTTTCCCTCTTTCTTGTTCATAGCATCAACCTGATGAAAAAGGATGTATGGATGGAGGGGTGTCGTCGTACCTTCCTGATTGC
The DNA here is from genome assembly GCF_035594765.1 of Anolis carolinensis. Classification (NCBI taxonomy): domain Eukaryota; kingdom Metazoa; phylum Chordata; class Lepidosauria; order Squamata; family Anolidae; genus Anolis; species Anolis carolinensis. The sequence goes on along the minus strand of NC_085841.1, from coordinate 331,707,135 downwards.
CACCAACAGTAGTTTTGTGCAGATAAAGTCTGGCAGGAGATGTGTGTGTGTGTGTGTGTGTGTGCATGCGCCAAATACCCCAGAGCAGTGGTTTGTCTGTTTTGAGAGATCTTGAGGTCCACTGCTAGATGTTGTACTTGACTTCAGTAGCCAGAGTTAGGTGATACAGGAGAACAGCAGCCGTTCTTAGATGTAACCCAGTGGTGTTCAACCTGTGGGTCCCCAGATGGTTTGGCCTACAACTCCCAGAAATCCCAGCCAGTTTACCAGCTGTTAGGGTTTCTGGGAGTTGAAGGCCAAAACATATGGGGACCCACAGGTTGAGAACCACTGATGTAACCTTATAGTCTGATCTGTTTGGGGTTGGGACAGTCCTCTCTTTATTGATCTACCCTTTTTATTTAATACTATTACCATGTCACAGAATCAATGAATCCACAAAATCAAATCTATATCCAAATTACAACATTCAGTTGAAAGCAACTGAGGCAATTTTAGGACCTTTTAAATTGAGAAGACTTTAACTAGTAATCCTAAAGGAAAAATCATTTGATCCATTTGTTAAAATGTGCTGTATTTCTAAATTCTTTAGTGGCAGTTCTGTGTTCCATTCATTCAAATCTGGCAAGGTTGCCAAGCAAAATCTGTATTCAATGGGAATGAATATATATATTGATTATGGAGTGGAGTTGGCTAGCAGTTTAGAAATGGAGCAACTTGAACTGTCTTTTGTGGCTGTGTGGGGAAAAGAATCATCTTCTGAAGCTGAAAAGCATCTAATGGTTTATATGAAATAAATCTCATCCAGATTCTAAATGAACATGTCCAAATAATACAAGTAATCATCAAAAAATAAACTGTTGACAGTTTCCTTAAGAATACCTGGGGCATCATTTAGCAAGGTTGTGTGTCTCCCTCCCTCCTATTTCTTGTTGAAATGGTGAACTGAGAGGAGATTAACAGAGAGAAGGTGGACAGACAAATATAACATAAAAAGATTCTGTCATGATGAGTTGTTTGAAATTGAAGACAGAAATGTCTAGTGTACGCTAGTAGAATGTAGATTATGCCATGAGCCCTTGCTCTATTTATTTTTTTTCGAAGTCATCATAATAACAGCAGCAACAAACATCCTGAGAAGTCATTTGGTGAGAAAATTCAAGACTGGGTTAAGCTTCAGTTTGGTGTGAAGAAGTCTTAGAGCCCTTCCAGGAAGGCCCTATACCCCAGGATCTGATCCCAGGTTTTCTGTTTATCCTAGATTATCTGGCAGTGGGGACTCATAATTCAGTTTAAAGCAAAAAACCTGGGATCAGATCCTGGGATACAGGGCATATCTGGAAGAACCCTTAGGCTCCTTCCACACATAAAATCTACATTGAAATATGAATTATCTGCCTTGATATTCTGGGTTATATGACTGTGTAGAAGGGCCCTGTGGAAGTGGTATATTTTGTCACTAATGCAAAAACACATTAAAGAAACTTTGGAACAAAAAACAGTTAACAATTGTTCATTTTCTCATGGAAACCAGCATCACTTTTTTGTGCTGCAAGCAAGAGATAGTTTTAAGGTAAGTCAGCTCCTATAGTAATTGCAAAGTTGGTTTGGGAATGAGATGCTGCTCGACTGCATTGCCTGAACTGGGTAACTCGGGTCATCAAAATGATAGACTGCACTTCTGCAGTCCTCTTCTGTTGGATACTGATTGTTGCACAATATCTGTAGAGTCACACATTCCTTAGTTTGAATTCAGTTAATGCTTTCTTTTTTTTAAAAAGGTCACCTTTTCATATAATTCAATTTCTATTTGAAAAATAAGGAAATTCCAGGTGTGTGTGAATGTGGGAAATCCCTCTATATCACAACTTCAGACAAGACTGTACCAGTAAAGTAAGCCTTGAGAAACAGTTAATCCAGAGTGTGGGTGGCTGGAGACATTTGCTGAAATGCCACAGCTTCCTGCTATAATTGAAATGCACCTTGGTTAGTCGTACTAAACCATCGGGAAGTGACTTCTGTTCTCATGTTGACATTTAAATTGTTTTTGACACAACACTGTTAATAAAGTGGTTCCTTTGTATTTACAGAGATTCAATTTCAGGACTCTGTGTAGATATGAAAAGATGTGGACGATCATGCCCCATATTACATGGCATGAGCGTGTTGGTTGAAATTGTGGATTTGGAGGGCCCAACTACAATGGATTAAGAATGTATTTTAAACAAATTGAATAAGGTTAGAAGTAATTAAAAGGTTGGAATATGCCATAAATATCAAAGAAATAGCATCTGTTTTCCTGATACCTCAACTGAAACCTATAGCTCTCCATTAAATTCCTCTTGGTTTCTTTGGCTGAAACTTGCAGTGTTACCCTTTTGACTTTTTGTTTTCTGCAGCAGTCTCTCGTTGCCAATGTACTATGTGATCATAGGTTCTGCCTTTGGGTATTTCTCTGCAAGGGAAAGTGGAACATGTTCTCATTTCTGATGGTAATCTTGCATGGCTCAGAACTTTCAAGGAAATTATCACTGCCCCACTGCTTCCTCTTTTGGCCTGGTCGCAAGAGGGAAATGGTCCAGTGGTTACCCTTATCTTTTATATACAAGATTGTTAACTTTAAGGAACCATTCTGCTGGTTGTTAAGCAACTGCATTTGAGTGTAGCTTTCCCATATTGTGGATTGTAGAGGATAAATGGAAAGAGATTTCATCTGGAGATTGTTGGTGCGGAGAAAATATGAGGAACAGTTGTCATGGTCTTTACTTCTCGCCACAAGGAAGTTCCTTGGGACCACGGAGAAGGACGGGGTGAATCCAACTCATGAAAGAAGCTCACAAGTGAGCAAGGAGCCTAAGGAAGCTCAATCAGATTTGCATTATTCATAACATTCAGGAGTTGAATTTTTGAAATGGAAAATATGCCTGGAGGGGGGTTTGTTTTAATTACTCTGCATGCAGTTGCAAAGATGAAAATCAGTCATTGTCATGGTACAGTGAGGTCAGGAGCCTGAGTTTTGAGAAGGGAAATGTGTTACTGAGTGTGAAAGCAAAGCCCATAGAATTAGACTTGACCATTGATTGTCATATAAGTAAGAACTGTCTCCATCCTCTTCCCCCTGCTTTTCAGTGTGCTGATAGATCAATGTGCAATTGTCAGGAGGAGATACTAAAGACATCTGTGGATCTCAGAGACTTGTGACATTGTTACATTGCGGGTGGCTAGAGAATTCTTAAAGCTTGTAAAAATTGTCAATTAGACACAGATTTGAAGGTCACTCCAAATGAAAAACAAATAACAGCTTACATTCTTAGAGGAGAGCAGTACTAAGCAACACATGTTTTCAAGGCTTAAATCCAATTTACGTGATTTTTCCCTTTTGGAGAAGAGTGGAAATGGCCCACTTTGCATGAATATCTCTATATGAAGAGCCTTGTATGAATTGACTATGATATCTCATGGAGGAGGTGTTGGTGGTGTATAAGTGCTGAGAATCATACATGTTTCCAGCCATTTTACAGAAATAGTAAAAATAGCATTGGAGCTACTCTACAGAAGCATCACATTCTATCTTTGGAAGCTGGGCATTTTGCCATCTTGTTGTTGTGTGCCTTCAAGTCATTTCCTATGTATGGTGATACCTTCAAGGGATTTCCTATGTGTGTTAACCCTAAAGCATTTTCTAGGGCTGAGAGCATGTTTTCATGGGGTTGTCTGGGGCTGAGAGTGTGTGACTTGCCCAAGGTCATCCAGTTTATTTCCATGATGAAGTGAAGACTCAAATGCTGGTCTCTGGAGCCTAGAGTCCAACCCTCAAATCATTATATCACACTGTCTACCTGCAGGTACTGTACATAATTTACTTCATTTCTTCTGAATTGTGGAATACGTAACTGGTGGAAGGTATGAGTTAATGTTATAAATGTAGAATGAGCAGCTTGGAGTGATGGTCTCATAGGATCCCAGACAAATGGCTAGCCTGAGAGGTAATGATCAAGAGATTTCCACTCTTTTTCGTGAATAGAAATGATAATGGGGAAGGCTCAGTGTTCACTATCCCTGAAGGCAGCAGAGCATCTTAGGAAATATAGGGGAAGCCACTTAGTTATCCCAAATCACTCAACACTGGAACCTCATTCTTGCTTCCTGAGTATCTCCTGCCTTAAGTCATTACTTCACCTTGCTTAAGAGTAAAGTCTATCCTGCAGAGGGAGTGGAAGATTTCTGGAGTGTGTTGGCTTCCTTAGCTCAATCCATTGTGTCTCCAAGTTGTATTGCTTGCTAAACACAAACTAAAAGATGAGACAAGAGAGAGCTTTGTTTTGTTTATGACGATCCCCCTGAGGTTGTCTTCACCCTGTCAGCACAATAGCAGCCATAGAAACTCATCTGACACCAGGTTAACAGGGAGCAAAGCTATTCTGTATGCAGAGGAGATCAACACAGGGGCTGTCAAATGATTCTGGAGCTCTTGCGCCTGGCAGCGCATTCGTCTGTCACCTCCAGGGTTCTGCTACATGCGGCCCTGAAGATCTAATTGGCACCCAGGCATGACCACCCCCATGCCCACATGGTTTTGATTCTGTCTGGTACTGTTTTTTATTTTAAACCAGAGCCCGGGAGACTCAACTATAAACAACAACAAGCATAGGTATCCAATGTTTTTGCACAAAATTGAAATGACCCTTCATGCTATTCTAAGGTATGGCTGCGTGACAGTTCTGAAATCTGATCTTGTCCGCCACCCACCCATCACATACAAAGAATGATGTAGCGTGACAGTCAATTTACATCTATCACAATGGTATAGTCGTGTCTGAGAGCCTGGGATCCCATTGGAGGGCCTGTTAGGAAGAAATAAAGAGCTTCTGGTTACCTGTGGTATTTCACAATTCATGTCTAATGTTTTGCTGCTGTACTTCTCACTGATAGGTGATGTAGGAAAATACACATTGCAAAGTCACAACATTGGCCATGATAGCCTCAGCATTCTGGGAGTGGTTTTTATTCAGAAAGTCATCTATCCAAGCTCTGTGCCCTACAGAAGAGAGATGGTAGTAACAGTCCAGGCATGATGCAGTAGCCCTATATTCAAATCTCTCCTAAAGTCTGTTTCTTGTACTTGTGTTTTAGGGATCATTGAAGGAATGATATTTGTTCTGCTCAACATACATAATCTTTGGCACAGTGTATGTATACCCTCCAACTTCAGGCAGTCTTGGATGACACACTTCCTTGACCCATCTCAAACTGGCCTCAGAGCAGGATACAGAGTTGAGGCTGCTATGGTCGCCTTAGTGGATGATTTCCATCTTCAAACTGACATGGGGTGTGTGTCTCTGTTGATGCTTCTAGACCTCTCAGGAGCATTCGATAACCTTGACGACGGTATCCTTCTGGAATGCCTGGGTGGTGGTGGTTTGGGAATTGGAGACACTGTGCTGCAGTGGTTCCGGTCATACAGTGGTTTGGGGATAGCTACCCCTAAAAAAATATGATGTTATATGGCATCCCACAAGGTGCCATTCTATCTCCAGTGCTTTTTAATATTTACATGAAACTTCTGGGGATAATTCATAGGCATAAGGCAGGGCCCTGTCAGTATGTTGATGACATCCAAACATATTTCTCCATGCCTTCAAAAACAGTTTCAGCTAAGGATAGCATTTCCCCTCTGAATGAATGCCTGGAGTAAATAATGGGCTGGATGAGGAAAAATAAATTGGAACAGAATCCAGACAAGACAGAAGCGATTGTCGCCAACTTGGGGATGGAGGTGTGTCAGCCAGTTCTGGGTGGAGCTACATTCTTCCCGAAAGACTCACTCTGCCACTTGGGCGTGCTCTTGGATTTATCTCTCCAAATGTCTGCCCAGGTAGGTGCGCCGGTCAGGAGTGCTTGCTACCAGCTTTGGCTGATATGCCCGTTGTGCCCTTTCCTAGAATCAGAGGAAGATGGTGGCGCACGCACTGGTAACCTCAAGTTGGGTTTCTTTACATTGGGCTGCCTCTGTAGACAGCTCAGAATGTTTTTATTTGCCACCATACAACAGTGATCAGACTCAAGTAAAAAAGTTGAAATTCCAAAAAGGTTTTTCCAGAAGCAGAAATGATGGTAACGTCTTGAGAATCATTTATTTTGGAATGGAAGGAGGGAAATATAGCCCCTGGTTCTGTGTGCAATCATATGTACATTTCCCCCCAAAAAGGTCAAAGAGAAAATAGCCAATTATCGACAGTCTTTCTTTCTTGTGCTCTAAATAAATAAATAACAGAAGGCTAGGATAAGAAAGAAAAAACGAATGGTGAATGGAAGTGCAGAGGAAAAACTCCCTAGGCCTCATGGCTCCTCTCAATGTCAGGATGGAAGAGGAGATTTGGAGGTGGGGAAGATTTATGTTCCTCAATTAACTTTATGGAATGAGGTAGTTGGGAGTTTTTTCTTACGGGATTTAAAGCAGTCAAATTATTATTTCCACATCCCATGCCTGCTTGTGTTTGATGTTGGGTGCCTTCAAGTTGTTTATGATTTATGGCGATCCAAGGGTAAATCTGTCACAGAGCTTTCTTGGCAAGATGTGTTCAGAGAGGGCATGCCTTTGCTTTCCTCTGATGCAGAGAACGATTGACTTGCTCAAAGTCACCTAGGTTTTTCCATTGCTGAGTGGGAATTTGAACCCTGGTCTCCCAGAGTCCTAGTCCACAAACTGTCTGCATTCATCTTCTAAAACAGGACATCATATGCTCTTAAACCAGTACTTGGCATTAACTCCTCCCTGTGGGTATTTTGGAGAAATTAAAGGAAGGGAAAAATAACATTGTAGAATGGAAGCTAATAAAATCTTTTGTTTGACTAAAGGCATGAGCCTCTGCAGAAGACAAAAGCAAAGGTTTGGAGGAGCCAAATCAGACACAGCATAAAATGTTGATGTTTGACAGAGATCTCTTCCTACCTTTCCAACTTCCAATTTCAGCTTTTATTGCAAATATCTTCCCAGCCATGGGTGTGTAAGGAAAAGATAGTATGCAAGATAGTGTGCTTGAAAGTAACAGTAAATTACTTACATTGGAGTTTTCACTGCAGAGAGGGACCGGGAGATATATTAGAATAATAATTTTGCCAGTTTTTTTATCTTGTTCCCAATGAGAATGAAACAATGATTGATATAAGGTTTTCCAACCTTTTGTGGTAATGAGAGCCTGCTAGTTGTTCAGCAAACTTTTCGTTGTTTACTTGCAAGTCATTATGGCTCGGACCTTGTTCTTGGATCATGTGATGCTGATGGTTTTAAGTGCGTTTTATTGTAAATTAATGTGTATTTTAAATGACTTTCTGCAATTCTTTGTAATTGTTTTAAACGGCATTGAATTATGGCCATGTTGTAAGCTGCCCCGAGTCCCCTCTGGGGTGAGAAGGGTGGGGTAAAAGTATAGTGAATAATAAATAATAAATAAATACATTTCCGAGTTATGGTGGCCCTTATGAAAATCTCTTATGGAGGTTTCTTGGCCAGATTTGTTCTTGGCAAGGGATTTCCTTTTCCATTTCCTAAGGCTAAGAGAGTGCAATTTGCCTTAGGTTACCCAGCAGATTTCTATGTCCGTGTGAGATTTGAACACTGGTCTCCAGCGTCATAGTCCAACGCTCACACTATACTACTTTTTTAGTCCTGTTTCTAATCCAGTAGTAGTTCATATATGACCTGGCCCTCTTTAAGCTCTAGTGTGATAAATCAAGAGGAGAACAACTGGATATACAGGTCATTGAATTTTAGCTTCCGCTCTGTTATTCTGTGGCCATAGTGACTCCATCTCCAGTGCCATTTGTTTCTGAGATGTGCGGTGCCTCACCAACTTCAAATCTGAGGATTCCATAACATTGAGCCATGGCAGTTAAATTGGAGTCAACCTGCATCCATTTTACAGTGTAGAGCCAGCCCTTGTTATCCTTCCATAGGCAGGTGAAGATTTTTATTTTATTTTGGCAGTTTGTTGAGGACTAATTGTTCAAGAGGGAAAGATCTTTAATAACATCTTGTTTACATTTGTTGTTTTTCTTCTTAGTGGAAATGCTTTGGTTTACTTTTGATTCTACCAAAAGTTTAATTCTATTTTAACTTTTATATGATGTATAATTTTAGCCGTAACTATCTTGTTAGGCTGTGTTTGTCGTCTGAAGCTTGGACTGCAAACGTGTTGAAGTCCAGGAATTACCTGTAGTTACCCGCTCGGCTTCAAGGGCCAGGAGGCAGACCCCAACTAGGCCATGCAGAAAACTCCTTGTTGCTTTCCCTACATTTGATGAATTCCAAGAAGGGTGCAGCCCAGGCCCCTGGCAAGGTATGCGCTGGGAGTGCCCCATTCTATAGACAAGACAATAGGCTTTCTCCTAACCCCATCACTATAGAATCTAATGCTTAAACAAAGGAATCCCTCCCACTGCCAGTCAATATCAAATGTCTATAAAATGTCCATGACTGTAACTGGCTATGTCAGAAACTTCCCCTGACATCCTTTCTTGGCTAACCAGAGCAATAGAGAGATCTCTGACGGCCCTCTGCCCTGTGTGTCCTCATTGGAATCAGGTAGTTTGGCACGATGGGCAAAGCCCGAGATTTTTGGTAACACCTTAAATCCCAGAGTAGACAGTTTGGACTAGCACATGCATACCCACATATTGTCTGACCAGCTCACAGATTTAGCTTCTGCTCTGTTTGCAAGATCTGCCTTGCCAATTAAATTTTGCCAATATCCCCCCTCCACACACAAATGTAACACAAAACAGAGAAGGTAAATGAAAGCCTTTGTAATGTTAGAAAATAAGCTTGATCAGATTTGTAAGACTGCTGTTCCACATGAGGAGATTTAATTTAATGCCCCAGTAATTTGTAATTGCAAACTGTATAGTAATTGGATGGTGGATTGCTTGGAGCTTGTGGCCTGGATCTATAAGGTGTGGGCTTAGCATTATGAAATCCACTTCATTAATATAGAACAGGGGTGAGAATGATGCAGCCCTCCAATATTGTAAGACTATGGCTCCTAGTATTTCTCACTATTGATTGTGTTGCCTGGGGCTTCTGGGAATTGCCTGCACCCTCCCTCCTGGAAAGAAGGCAAGGGCTGTAGACAACAAATGTGGAAGAGGATGGTGGGAAAATCACCTGTGCATAGATTATACTTCCAGTTTCCTATCCCAAAATGTCTCAGCCCCATTTCAGAAAACATTTAAAGATTAGTAGATTATGAAAACTTGAACCAATTGGATGCCAAAAGACAATATCCATATTGGCATGTTAAAGGCAGCTCCACATTTTTGCCTCTTATTCATGCCGAACAACTTCAGTTCTCCCTTTGAAATATACTTCTGAGCAGAATTTATGTTTTCTGTTTTTTATGTTTGCTCAATCTGGATTTCAAATTACAATAATTTTTGCATGAAAAAATGAGTGAGGCATAATTCTTTGTAAATATTATTTTTCAGTGTTCCAACTATGTGAAAGAAATAAAATAAATTGTACACAAAATGTTTCCCTGTAGTATGTGTACTTTGAAGCTGAAATTGAAAATCTGAACCACCTATTACATAGCTGCTGTTATGGCCTTTTATATGTAATAAAATGAGCTGGGATACAGCGGCCAAAACTACATTTTTACTAGCTGGTTATAACCCCGCTTTAACAACAAAATTTACCTTTTATCTGTATAAAGCATCTAAAAGGAGATTAAAGTATATTGATCAGTTTGGTATACAGTGTAAGGGGGACAAAGACATTTGATGTATATACTTGAGATTAAGGTATATTTGGTTACAAGTTGGCCACCCCCACATTTTCTCTCTGTATTTGTAAATTTATATTTTTACTCGGACTAGATGTATACTGTGTGTTTTGATAAGGCCTATTGGCTGATCACTAAAAAATCATTTTGTTTCGTGTACATTTGATGCTGGCAAGTAGGGAGGAAAACCTTTGTACATTTTGTCATTTTATCACAATTCTCTCCATAGAAATAAAATACCTATATTTCACAGATTGTAAGGTGCACTTTTTCCCATTTATTGAGAGGCTTCAAAAATGGAACGTGCCTTAAGTTCATGGCCATATCTTAGAACTCCTGGGGTTTTTTTCTTGCAAAACTGTCTTACTTTCAAGAGAAAGGAGGAGGAGGAGGAGGAGGAGGAGGAGGAGGAGGAGGAGGAGGAGGAGGAGGAGGAGGAGGAGGAGGAGGAGGAGGAGGAAAGGCCTCAGTTCCAGATGTCTCGTCAGTCCTCACCATTGTGTCTTCGGCCTCAGCCAGATGGCTGTTTAGCTATACATTTTTGCTTAGTATGCTTCCCATTTCCACTTTCTCCCCAATGGGCCCATAGACTGAATATTTTTTGGACTCATGCAGATAGATGACGTGCAGTTTTCTTTAATAATAAATAATAATAATAAGTTTATTTATATCCCGCCTCCATCTCCCCCGAAGGGGACTCGGGGCGGCTTACAGCAAAATCAAAATACAAACAATGATAAAATATAAAACATCAGGACAAAAACAAAACCAATAAAAAAATATATACACAATAAGTTAAAAAACACAACGCAGAATTAAAAGGAATTTACACTCCTTCCTCATCCCACAGGAAAAAGTGCACTACAAAGCTGCATGGAAACACACAAAAATGGTATTGTGCATGCAGAGGAAATTCTAAAAGATATTCTAAGAAAATATTTGTTCTTAAAATTGAAGTTTCATGAATGAAGCGTGCCCTACATTTGATGGTGCCTTAGAGTCGGTGAAATGCATTAATTTAAAACTGCAGTTTCAGAGCATATACACAATATTTTCTCCAGTGCAGTGGAGAGCATTTGTATACAGATTTAACTCAAATTCCATTTTATCTTTTGTCAAATTCAAACATTTTAATCATTCAAATATATTTCATAAAGTTTTTTAAATATCTAAACCACTTAAATTATTATTAGCAGTATTAGCATGTGTATTCATACCCTAGTCTTAGACTTAACATTAAAAACCATAACAATGTGTTAATTAAAACCTAACACGTATAAACATTAAAATAGAATTAAACATAGAAATACTGAAAATATAGTTAAAAACCAATTAAACCATTAAACCAGTGGTTTTCAATCTGTATGTCCCCAGATGTTTTGCCTCCCAGAAATCTTAACAGCTTGTAAACTGGCTGGGTTTTCTGGGAGTTGTAGGCCAAAACACCTGGGGACACACAGGTTGAGAACCAATGTATTAAACAAATCTATTAAACTACATTAGTTTAATATTTATTTACTTTATTTATACATTTCCTTTTTCCCTGTGGGGATTCAAGGCAGCTAACAACCACATACTTTGGTCACAGTTTAAAATAAAGTGAATACAAAAAATAAAATTAAAATCCAATAGTACTGTGTGGATTTAGGTTAAAATATAGCTAAAATATAATGAATCCAATTAAATTGCATTAAAAATTCACAGTGACCTCCAGAATCCCACCCACAATCTCAGCAGCAGATTGCTTGGCTTGGTCTTAAACTTTTCCAACTCCTGGTCTGTGACCATATAATAAAATTCATTCATTCATTAGTTCATTTCTCCTATAGTTTCTCCTGTGTTTTATGTCTATGTTGTTCATTGCAAACAGTATTAAGTCATTGTTTCCCCCCACTGTTTTATAAAATGCTTTTTGAGTTGAAATTCAAAGTGGAGTTTTAGGACATAACCTAACCTTATGTTTATTCAATTTTCTTAAGATAATCATTCTTATATAAATGACAACTAAAAGTTGCCTTCACCCTATCATACCAGAGATATTCATTTATATCTAGGATAATGGCCTTCCAGTTGTAATAGTCTATCATTAGATAGCATAATCTATTCCTTAAGACAAACTAATGAACTAGCTGAAAAGTATAATTTTAAATTTGGTGGTCCGAGGCCACCTCTTTTCTTGTTATCTTGAAATATTTTGAATTTTATCCTTGGTTTTGTTCTTTGCCGGATCAATTTTGAAAAGTTTTTTTGGCAATTTATAAACGGTACGTATTTTGCATAAGTAATATAAATTGTATGTCATCTGTTGGAGCTGTTTTGAATGAGGATGTAATGTTGCACTTGAATTGCCAATATAATTATTAAAAAAGGGCATTGTATACATATGTGCAAAACACCCAACTTTATATGCAGAAAACAATATTTTATTCTGTGCAAAACTCCCATGTGCATTTTTATGCAAAGTAAGTCCACAAAAGGTGAAGATTCTCACCCATTTAGGATTTTTGTTAGGGTTTCTTAAGAGCTCAATTTTCGGTCATTTCTATATGTTCTTTCCGTCTTTAGTGGGAAAATTTAAGAAGACCAGAGTTTTCCAGTTGGCACCAATTAAAACAATAGATACATTACATTTCTATCTACCAGCCATCCTTTCAATTACAAAATGGTACATTGTGAAAAGCAACACTATCTCTTGTAGGAATAAGCAAGTTCTTCAAATAGACTTTTCCAATTATGATTCTTTTTTTGCTGGAAAGTTTTCCAGTCTTCCCTGTGGGTTAGAGATTTATGTCTGATTCCTCCTCCTTTCTAAAAATGCACAATAAGTGCCTGAAGCAAGAGAACATTTTAAAGTAAGAGCTTTCACTTAATCTTAACGATGGAAGCTTGAGGGCTTTGAATAGATTTGATGTAGTTTAAAAGCCATTATTAAATGCTTGCTTTGCCTTGTACAATGGGTTCTGTTTGCCTTAAATTAAATGTGTAGTAATGTTCTCAGTTATATCTTCCAGGCATGTTGTGTACCCATACAATGAATGCAATGAGATTTATTTATTATATTATTTTATCTGAGTTTTCAGACTTTTAAAGCGGATTAAACTTCATTACACTAATGAAAATAAATAGCACAGTCCCCTCACTGGACTTTGAGGACTATAGATTGAAAGATGAGATATTAAAGGATGGGAACACGAGAAAAGAGGCCAGGGTTAATATGCCAGAATAGAATGATGAGTTTTGAAACAGGCAGTTGTTCTCAGTTTGGGACAGACTATCTTTCCCATGATCTTTTTTTGTATCAGAAGCGAATTGAGAATCTGCAAATGTGAGAGAATTGGCTGTCTGCAAGGATGTTGCCCAGGGGACGCCCGGATGTTTTGATGTTTTACCATCCTGTTGGAGGCTTCTCTCATGTCCCTGCATGGAGCTGGAGCTGACAGAGGAAGCTCATCTGCTCTCTCCTTGGATTCGAACCGGCAACCTTCAGGTCAGCAACACAACCTTCAAGTCAGCAGTTCTGCCGTCACAAGGGTTTAATCGGTTGCACCACTGGAAGCTCCCATGATGATCTTTATAGATCAGTCTCCATGTTGGGTCAAATGAAGTTGCTTATGGGAAACCCATGGGACAAATACAATAGCCTGTGCCTTCCATTTTCCCTATAGTACTGGAGATAATATAAAAGTCACATGACTTATTTATAGACTGATAGAGTTGGAAGAGACCACAAGGGCCATCCATTCCAACATTCCTGGTAGACTTTTCTTAGAAACATGAAGCCCCTAACTCAAACTTGGCTTTTATCATGGCTGGGGAACAAGTAGCCCTTCATATGATATTGAATGACAACCCTTTCGCTTTAAGTCAGAATAAGCAATGATAGCAGACGTTGGATGGTATGGCTGAGGACCAGCTGGAGGACTATGTGTTCCCCAACCAGACATCTGTCATCTATGGTGCCAGGTAGGGGTCTTTCCCTAGGACCTGAAGATGTGGAGATTGAAGTTGGGTCTATCTTTATCTACAGTATATCTCCTGAACCACATAGTCTTTCCCAGTCTTGCTGGCATTGTAATTCTTTAGTGAGCCTTGGTCCACCAGCCAGTGAGTGAGGTTAAATCTACACTGTAGAATTTGTGCAGTTTAACGCAACTTTAACTCCCATGGCTATGGAATCAGTGGGCTCAGTTTTACAAGATTTTTTGCCTTCTCTGTCAACGAGTGATCGTGTCTCATCATCAGGATTTCATAGCATTGAGTCATGGCAGTTAAAGTGGTGTCAAACTGCATTAGTTCTGCAGTGTTTATTCACTCTGAGTCTAGATTGACCCTCCTTGGTCCCTTCCACACAGCTGTATAAAATCCACATTGAACTGCATTATATAGCAGTGTGGACTCAGATAACCTAGTTCAAAGCAGATATTGTGGAAATCTGCCTTGATATGCTGACTTATATGGCTGTGTGGAAGGGCCCCTTTTCAACTGGCATTTGGTACTAGTCAATTTGAAGCAGAGCATTTTTTCTAGGGAAAAGTGAGCTCTGCAGCTGCAACTTCGATGGATGATGGAACTGAGATCAGGTTGGCCTTCCTCTTGCTATGATGTTCTTCCAGGGCAGTGAAGAATTCAGCCTCTCCGTATCCCTTGCTTTTTTGCCAAAGGCAAAAGCCAGATCTTTCTTTTGCTGTTGAGGCATTGAGGGCTGCAGTACCTGATAACAAGCCACTTCCACTTTCTTGTTGATTTACCAGGGACTTATCAAGGGTAATTCTATTAATATTATGCCTTTTGATGGAACCATCCTGTAGGCAGTTTTAAAGCAACCAATATTAGATAAGAACACTTTTTAAAATAATAATTTTATTAGGTTTTCCACATATAACGTTTAAAAGGAAAGAAAAACACAAAAAATACGATCATAACAAAGCTGAAAAAGTAAAACAGGTGGAGTAGGGAAAAAGGGAAAGGGGAAAAGGAAAGAAAAATGAACACTTTTGAAAGTAAACATTTTGTTTTATCCTGCTCTTGTGCAGTTAATTTCTGATTCATCTAAAGAGGATATATAGTGAGACAATGCAATCTCTCACTTAGTGGGCAATGAAGGGCATCTCTCACAACATAGATGTTGTTCAAGGATGTAAAAGGTATGTCCTTGACATCTGAGGCAGCCCCAAGGCTATGTCTCCAGCCCTTAACCTCTCCAGATCTCTTTTTCTGTTCCTGCAAAAAAGGGGCAAATTGAAGCTCTTTGAAAACTATGTATATTTTAATTATTTTAATATTGTTTAAAAACTGATTGCTTTACTATTGGCCTTAGTATGCTTTTAACTATAGTCAACTTTCCACATTCACTGAGGCTAAGGACACAGGACTTCTATGAAAGCAACACAACTGTGAATAAAGAAATTGCTACATTTTTTAACCTGAGAGAACACCCCTCTAGGGATCTCTTGGTCTCCCAGTACAACTTTATGGTCAACTTTTGCAGGAAGTTTACTATAAAAGTCACATTGAAGCACTTAGAGATGTATTATTTCTAGAAATAGCGGTATTATTTCTAGAAATAGCTAAGTTCTCCGACATGACTAGAGGAAGTTGACTACAGAGTCACACTAAGAAGAAGAAATGTCATTTTGTCTTCTGAAGTAACCAAGAAGCAAGTGAAGTATTTGTCAGAAGCCATGTTTATGTGAATAACATGTAGCTGCTGCTATGTCTTGGTCAGGCATGACCAAGCTCTCTATTCCCAGGAAACAATCTATTCTCCAAAGAATGTCACTGTGTTCAGAACTGTGTTTGACTTTCTGATTTATGACCACTTTTGAATCTTACTCAATGAGGAAATGTGTTCCTCTGGACCTTCACTGGCTTGTTAGAAAACAAGAAGACATTGCTCTTCTTCCACAAACTATGGATGGGACTTAAGACCCAAATGTTAATCAAGTGTCAAGTTGTTACTTAATCTATTATTTGCTATTATCACTGTACCATGTATTCAGTGCCTCCCATTACACTGGAAGAGGCAACAGATTTAAGGAATCATGTAAGAACAGCAAATTGTAAATAATTATTTATTGTGTTGTGCCTTCAAGTCATTTCTGACTTCTGTGAAACCTAAGGTAGTTATGCAGACTTTAAAATGGTATCACAGCGTTTTCTTGGCAAGATTTGTTTTTTTTTGGGGGGGGGGGGTTACTTTTGCCTCCTCTGAAGCTGAGAGGATGTGACTTACCCACGATTTTCAATTGGTTTCCATATCTGAGTTGGGGATTGAAGCCATGGTCTCCAAAGTGTGAGGGTGCATCTACACTGAATAATTAATGCAGTTTGACACCACTGTAATAGCTGTAACTGATTTGGCTTAATGTTATGCAATCATAGTTATAGTCTGGTGAGGCACCAGCATTATTTGGCAGAAAAGAGATAACAAACTGTATCAGTTCTGCAGTATAGATATATCCATAGTCGAATGCTCAAATCACTATAATAATTATTTGGTTATTATTGTATTTTTCCTACTAGGGAGATAACTTGTTGAATTTTCTGTTTGGAAAGCCAATATAAATTGGGCTGCCTTGGATAAAATATACCTCAATTCCAGTGGGTTAGGCACTGTTTCTTGCTTTAGAAAACAGAAACATATCTTGGGCTAGCCCTGATAAGATAACTCCATGAAGAAGAGCACCAATTGGAGAGCATGATATCTCCTACTTCCCTATTTAAAAACAGAAACACCGTGGATTTTTTCCAACCTCACAGTATCTTTCCAAGGAATATTACCATCACTGTTTGTAAGTCTGTTCTGCTCGTAAGCTGCCAGTAGGAATAAGATTTGTTGGCAGACCCATGGCTTTTTATCAACTGGCAAAACAGGAATTTCAAACAATGGAGTGGAGATTTATGTAGCAGTAAAGAAAAGAAGGGAATGTAAAATCAGTCATATAAAAATAAAACATAAAAATAGCATGCTGACTTACTGTAGTTGGATAAACCAGTGTCACAGCAAGAAAGTCATTATGATTTTTTAAAGGTGTTACTACTACTATATTGGAAGTACAAGGCATTCTCAGCCAGAGAATAAAATAAATTTATTGTAAAAAGAGGGTCTCTTTTGCAACACTGGCATTGTGGATTATAAATCAGCTTCTTGAGCAAGTAAAATGTTGTAGCCTCCGTTAGAGGGAAAAAGTGTCTCCTTTCACTTGTCATGAGTGCCCTCATATTTTATGCAGCGTTAATTTGAACCAGACCAAAAACAATTCTATTACATTTCATGTTGGACAAAAGTGAAGTCAAAGCATGGAGAGCAACTCCGCAATAGGAGTTTGACTAGAAGTTGTATTATTGATCTCGTTGTACAACATCCCTGCCAAGATATTCATGGGTATATTTGTACATGTGTATGTAGACAACATGGAAATGCTGGAATCTCTCAACTCCAAGACAGAGAATTATTAGCCAGGGAAGCCACTCTAGTCCACCACCTCAGGTGCAAAGGAATGGGAAATGTGCACCCATGAACAACTACCACAAGGTTTGTGAGGAATAGTTTACATTATTGGATATGAATTGGTGCTTTCATGCAGACAGGTTTACCTACAACTGAGTGTTTTGCATCTAAGAATGTGTCTACACTGTAGAATTAATTCAGTTTGACATCACATTGAGTACAATGGCTCAATGCTATGGAATCTGGAAAAATGTAATTTTGTAGTGATTTCAGCTAGGACCGTGGTTAAAGGGTCCATGCCTCGTGATTATATGCAAAAACAGATCTGCCAGGATAGAGAAACAAACTCACCCAGTTGAAGACAAGCCCCAGAGGTGTAATAAAATTAAGCCAAAAAGGATGCAAATACAAGCAATTTGCTTCAAAAGGTGCAAGCATAAACTCAGAGAAATGCAAGGCATTTTATACAGTTCTGCCAGTTATTCAGACTTCCTGCTCTCTCCTCTGAATAGATGGAAAAGGGCATGCTAGGATCTGCACCTGGATTGGCCTGGGGTTCCTTAGATGTCACAGCCTTCAGAAAGAGTTGTTCAAGGTGGGAAGAATGGCAGCCAGTAGTTGGGCATTTCAAAGAACCAGTCTGTTGCAGAGACGTCCCCTGGTATGGCACAGTCCATGAAGAAATAATGGTGGAGATATGCTGATAAGTTTCTGATTAACTCAAGTGTCCAATTCCATGTAAGACAAAGGTGCAAGACTCTGAAGACAAAGGTGGTGATTTTAGACAATCAAGGACTTGTCTGCCGGCATAAAAAATTAATGAATGCACTAAGCTCCCTCTTCTGTGGGAGTGTCAGACTCTCAGCCTCAGGTCAAATGGGCACGCATCCTGAGCTTACTTTATTGTCAAAGGGGATAATCTATTTACACATATCCACAATGGTTCTGATAGTTATCTGGCTTGGGAAATGACTGGAGGGATACTGGCTACGGTCCCCTTTCCCAAGGGATCATGTAAACTGGGTCAGATGTGGTTACCTTCAAGTTACATTTTAATAAATATATTAGAAATAGTTTATACTTCATCTAGTAGGAATGACACAGTACACAGTATATAAATGATACAAGTTATACAATGACCATCAAATTGATACATTTTATTAAAGGGTTGGATTTGATAGAGTTTGTAGGGTGCAGCTGCTGCTAGGTCCATTCCAGATCCTCTAGCGCTTTAGCATTTTGCAACTGTGGAACTCCAGAAAATATTTAAATAAAAAGGAAAAAAATCATATTATTTGCTTGAAGTGTCTTGATGAATCTTTGTTTGTGGAGGGAGGAGGGGAAGGTATCATGGCTTGATATCAGTTTGGTGAAACACCAGCATTATTTGGAAGAGAAGGCTAAAGACCATGTAAAACTACAACTCCCATGACTCTATAGCATTAAAGTGGTGTCAAATCATAGCACGGATACCTGAAGAACTCTTGGAAGGCTGTACCTTCATTGCATACACATTCCTTTAAAAAAGGGGTGATTTTGCCTACAAAGGACTAGGGGCACATGGAGACATTACCGTTTTTTGAGGGTTTTTTTTTTGGACTTTTCTGGCCCTTTTAGATCCAGGAGAGGCTTTTGTTAATTACACAAAGTAAAGTAAATCTCTTCTCTTTCACTTCTTCTTTCACAAACGGCTTTGAGTCGATATGAATCATGGAAGGCTCTAATAGTATGTTGTTGTTGTTGTTGTTGTTGTTGTTGTTGTTGTGTGCCTTTAAGTTGTTTCTGATTTATGGCAAGCCTAAAGCAATCCTATTATGGGGGTTTCTTGGATAGATTTGTTCAAAGGAGATTTGGCTTTGTCTTCCTCTGAGGCTGAGAGAGTGTGACTTGCTCAAGGTCACACAGTAGGTTTTGATGGTCCAGCGAGATCCCAATTGATAACAAATGTTCAGAGAGCACAGGGATGAAGAATGTGTCCTTTAGAGGTTGCTGATGTTCCAATAGTCTCTCACTGTTTGATATAAATCCCATTCTGGGAGAAAGATGGGATATAAATAAACAAATAAGAAAGCAAGCCAGCTGGGGCTGATGAGTTGAATCCAGCAACATCTGGAGGGTTGATCACCCCTGGAAAAGCAGTTGTGGATGAGCGTAATATCTATATAGTTGGGTTGCTGTGAGTTTTCCGGGCTGTATGGCCATGCTCCAGAAGTCAGCTCCGACGTCAGCTGTGAAAGCCTTCGACAACACATCTATATAGTTGATATAGAAGCAACCTTCTGGAGGGTCTGACATTTTACATTGCTTTCTCAGAAACAAATTAAGAGTACTCAAGGAGAGTAGTAAAAATTGCAATGCAAAATAGCCAACACTGTATTTCTGCCACACAGACTAAATGGACATATATGTCTTTTAAGCAGCATGTTGCATAATCTTATATCATTTCCTTGAGATTCTTGAGATGGATGGAGTGGTATTTGTATTTCTACTCAAGTCTTATGCATTTGAGCTGTGGAGTTTAAGGGAGACGCATGTAGAAGATTAGTTTATAAAATTCCTCTTGATGGTCAACAGTTGACACAAAGATACTTTAGCTTTAAGAGCAAAGTCGAAAATCTCAGAGGGAGTAGACCACATTGAAAAAGCATTGTCTCATATTAAGAAAGGCAGCCTGGGCACTGGGAAAACTGGTTTTGTGCATTTGTTCTGTTGCTAGGCACTTAAGTTCTGTGTTGTGTGTTTTCTCCAGCTAGAATTATTTGGATTTTCCTCTTTTCTTGTCAACGGCAAAGAGGAGCCTGGCCTCTACCAGCTGGAAATGTTGTTATTTGTTTCCTACAACTGGTTTTTGTAAGCAGGCAGCTGGAGGGATGAGAAATGGATCCTCAATTCCATATATGGTGGTTTGTTTCCTATTCTCCAGTGGAGTACACAATTTCAGCACTAATGTAGAGGGTTCATTTGTTTTGGAAAAACAAGAATATTGGATTTCAGTGATGTTCTGTAGTATTTGCTGACTTTCAGATGCACAGCCTGATCAGGTAGCAGCAAGCTAGCAATCAGACATACAGGGGAAGAAAGGCTGTTGATCTCAAAGCAATTATTATCTTCCAAAGCCAAAGCAGCCTCCTTCAAACTCTAACAAGCTGCCTGCCAGAACCACATTTGCATTACTCTGTAATTTCCCAGTACTTCTCATCTACCATCTATCCAGCCAAGTTTAGGCTGTAAAATTATTCTGTTTACCTCTTCCAGGTAGCTTCCAGAAACGAGAGCCTTTTATTCCCCAGGGCTCTTATTTGTTTACCATCTGTGCCCAGTTCTGCAAAAAGCTGGAGAGACACGGAGAGGGAACAAGAGCGAGAATAATTTTGAAACACAGACAAACAAGGCTAGATATTGGTAATAGAATAATTTCAAACTCCGGTTCATATCAGAAGAAGCAATACCAACAGCTTGGAGAACATTGTTGTGGAACATTAAACAAATAAGAGTTTATGCTTAAGGTACATCTATATTATAGAATTGATGTAGTTTGATGCCACTTTAACTACCATGGCTCAATGCTATGTAATCATAGGATTTATAGTTTTATGAAATCTTTAGCTTTCTCTGCTAAAGAGTGTTGTTGCCATCTCATCAAACTACAAAGCCCAGAAGCTAGCCTCAGTTATGCTATGAGCTGAGTATCTTGAGACAATTTGTTGTCTACCAGCAGCATCTACAGCAACTTTTCTAGAGAAGGGCATTGTTTTGTAATTATACGTGACCATTATTAGCTTCAAAATTATATGTGACCTGTCCAGTATTGCCTATGTTAACTATCTCTGCTGTTATCTCTGAGATATCCTGCATGTCTGTTCCATCCACCACCACTGCTGCTCACCTCACCACAGGCTGGCCTCGAACTCATGACCTCATGGTCAGAGTGATTTATTGCAGCAGGCTACTAGAAAAGATAATAATATTTTATAAAGTAGAAGGCAGTAGGAAAAAAGTAGATTGCATTCCAAGTTAATAGATTCAGGGTTGTTGTATGTCTTTCGGGCTGTGTGGCCATGTTCCAGAAGCATTCTCTCCTGACGTTTCGCCCACATCTATGGCAGGCATCCTCAGAGGTTGTGAGGGTGGAACATGGAACATGTTCTGGAACATGGCCACACAGCCCGAAAGACATACAACAACCCTGTGATCCCGGCCATGAAAGCCTTCGACAACACATTAATAGATTCAGTTGAGGAAGACAGGACTCTAACTCTGCAAAATTTGAGCAGATCTGTTGATGGGTTGTTGTGCATTTTCTGGGTTGTATGGCCATGTTTCAGAAGCATTATCTCCTTACTTTTCGCCCACATCTATGGCAGGCATGCTCAGAGGTTGTGAGATATATTGGAAAACTAAGCAAGGGAGGTTTATCTATCTGTGGAAGGTGAAAGAAATCTTGTCTGTTGGAGGCCAGTGTGAATGTTGTAATTAATCACCTTGATTAGCATTAATGGCCTTTCAAGCTTCATTCCTGCCTGGTGGAATCCTTTGTTCTGAGGTGTTAGCTGCCCCTGATTAATGTCTTTATGAGTTGCTTTATATTTTTTAAGCATAAAAATATCAAAAGTAAATGCGCTGATCTCTCAGGAGGGAAATATCAAAAGGTAAAAGCACTGATCTCTAAGGAGGAAAATGTCAAAAACAGGGCTTGGGCAATGCAGCATTTGTGGCATTTGGATTTTTCCTAATAAAGGTATTGCCATTTCTGGGTGTTTTCCTTAAAAAATTAACTCTCAACATGTTTTCCCCATATTTCATAGCATAACAAATACACACGTAAAAAAATCCCAGATGTTCTCCCCATGTGGCATTTGTAACCTCAATCGTTTCAATTATATCTAAAGAAAACTCATGATTTATCTCAAAGTTTACACATTCACCTCACAGCAATGTGTGTGGCAAGGCTTCTGGCTCAAATATCTTTCTAATTACATAGGGATTTGTGGAAAAATAATCATTTATAGAGTGGACTTTCCAGAACTGGCAGCAACTTGAAAGGATAAATATTCAGGTTTTCAGGGGCAGAGGCTCTGTTTAGGGGCAACAGAGGATGGCGCTCTGGTCTCCAGATTCTGGGGGCTTCCTATAGGAATCTAGGTGGTCCTTCTACTCTTCATTTATAAATCTGCCTATTCACTATAAGGTACTAAGAGAAGCCAAAAACTGAATGTGATACTGGTGTGTGTGTTTGTCACATTTTGCGTGAGATGTTAAATTTGCGGATGGCAAAATAATAGTTATTTTCATGCAGGAGCTTAGTGCAGGGGTTCCCAAACTTTTTAAACAGAGGGCCAGTTCACGGTCTCTCAGACAGTTGGAGGGCCGGATTATAGTAGAAAAAAAACTATAAACAAATTCCTATGCACACTGCACATCTCTTATTTTGAAGTAAAAAACAAAACAAATGGGATCAAATACAGCCTCAATGTTAATCATAATTATAATCATAATAAAAATAATAAGAGACCCCTTGGGCCATTTGGTCCAACCCCATTCTACGTTTGTGCACCAAAAGCACAAGCAAAGCACCCCTGACAGATGGCCACCCAACCTCAATGTTGTTAATCATCATCATCATCATACATCACACAGTCCTAAATGCTTGGGAAGTGTTAAACTTGTGATTTTGTGATACGAAATCCAGCATATATATCTTGTTTGCTGTGTTATACTGTGTCTTTGTGTCAATAATAATAATGATGATGATGATTGGAAGAGACCTTGGGCCATTTAGTCCAACCCCCTTCCGCCTTTGTGCACCAAAAGCACTAGCAAAGCACCCCTTAATAATTAATTATTAATTAAATAATCATTAAAACATCATTATAAACAAGCAAAGCTTTGGAAGGCACGCATCGGGCAAGGGAGGAGGCGGGAAAGGCACGCACCTTTCCCTCCTCCCTTGCACCGCACACTGCCACGGGGGCCGGATAAATGGCTTTGATGGGCCACATGTGGCCCCCGGGCCTTAGTTTGGGGACCCCTGCTTTAGTGTTTGCATGTCAAATCTCATGCTTAGATGCAGGAAGGAAATTATGAAGTGCTGTACTTTGAGATTCTTGACTGCAAGATAGGTATTAAAGAACTAAATCCCACTGTTAGTCCCAACGAGAATAGACCCACTGCATCAAGATATTAAGGGCCCCTTGGTGGCACAGCAGGTTAAACCGCTGAGCTGCTGAACTTGCTGACTGAAAGGTTGGCGGTTCAAATCCGGGGCGTGGGGTGAGCTCCCACTGTTAGGTCCAGCTTCTGCCAACCTAGCAGTTCGAAAACATGTAAATGTGAGTAGATCAACAGGTACCACTCCAGCGGGAAGGTAACGGCACTCCATGCAGTCATGCTGGCCACATGACCTAGGAGGGGTCTACTGACAATGCGGGCTCTTTGACTTAGAAATGGAGAGGAGCACCACTCCCCAGAGTCAGACATGACTAGACTTAATGTCAGGTGAAACTCTTACTTTTTTATCAAGATATTGCGCAAGGAACCAGTGTGGGTGAGTGAGGGGTTTGAGTGTTGAACCATGACTCTTGGAGGAGGAGAATAGGATCCCTGCTCAGCCATGGAAACCCACTTTGTGACCCTGGGCACTTTTCAGAAAAAGGTAAAAAAGGGTTTCCCCTGATGTTAAGTCCAGTCATGTTTGACTCTGAGGGTTGGTGCTCATCTCCATTTCTAAGCCGAAGAGCCGGCGTTGTCCATAGACACCTCCAAGGTCATGTGGCCAGCATGACTGCATGGGGTGCTGTTACCTTAAGAAAAAGGCAATGAACACATTTTGCCAGGACAACCCTGTGACAAGCCCACCTTAGAGCAGGCATGGGCAAACTTCGTCCCTCCAAGTGTTTTGGACTTCAATCCCCACAATTTCTAACAGCCTACTATAGGAATTGAAGTTAAAGTCCAAAACACCTGGCGGGCCAAAGTTTGCCCATGCCTGCCTTAGAGTCATCATAAAGTGGAAACAGCAAGGATCAATGGAAACTTGAGAGATCAACATTGAAATAGAGCCACAAAGATTCATTAGTGGACTAATGCCAAATCCAATATCAGTCCAATAATGGAATTCTGTTGGATTCAGCCTCTAAGGGTGCATCTACACTGCAGAATCAATGTACTTTGAGACCTCTTTAACTGACCTGGCTCAATGCTATGCAGTTGTGGGAGTTGTAATTGTCCAGGGTATTTTGCCCTCCCTGCCAATGAATCAATATACTATATAGCTATGAAAATGGTGTCAAACTGCATTGATTCAACAGCATAGATGCACCTTTAGGCTGGATCGACACTGTCATATAATTAAATTTCTGAATCCAGATTATCCGATTTGAACTGGTTTATATGAGTCTACACTAGGCATGGGTAAACTTTGGACTACCAGCTGTTAGGAATTGTGAGAGTTGATACATTTTAATATATTGGGTTTATGGTTCCCATCTGCTTGATCAGGTTGTGTAAGTGTTATTTATTGCTATATAATTGTATTGTTTTACCTTGTTTAATAATGTGTTATTATGTTGTTATGTAATGTATGTGTGGTTTTTATGATTGGAAACCACCCTGAGTCCCATCCAGGAGATAGGGCGGTATATAAATAAATAAATTATTATTATTATTATTATTATTATTATTATTATTATTATTATTATTATTATTATTAAGGACCAAAATACCTGGAGGACTGAAGTTTGCCAATGCCTGGTGTAGATTCATATACTCCAGTTCAAATAAAATAATTTGGGTTGCTGGGAGTTTTCTGGGCGGTATAGCCATGTTTCAGGAGCATTCTTTCATGATGTTTTGCCTGCATCTATGGCAGGCATCCTCAGAGGTTGTGAGGTTTGTTGGAAAGTAGTCAAGTAGGGTTTATCTATCTGTGGAAGGCCCAGGGTGGGAGAAAGAACTCTTGTCTGTTTGCGGCAGGTGGGAATATTTCAATTGGCCACTTTGATTAGTATTGAATAGCCTTTAAGCTTCAAGGTCTGGCTGCTTCCTGCCTGGGGGAATCCTTTGTTGGGAGGTGTGAGGTGGCCCAGATTGATTCATGTCTGGAATTCCTCTGTTTTCAGAGTGTTGTTCTTTTTTTTTTTTACTGTCCTGATTTTAGAGTTTTTAAAATATTGGTAGCCAGCTTTTGTACATTTTCATGGTTTCCTCCTTTCTGTTGAAATTGTCCACCTGCTTCTTGTGGATTTCAATGGCTTCTCTGTGTAGTTTGGCACGGTGGTTGTGAGAGTGGTCCAGCATTTCGGTGTCCTCAGATAAGATGCTGTGTCCAGGTTGGCTCATCCAGTGCTTGCTCTGCTATGGAAAACTCACAACAACCCAGTGATTCCGGCCATGAAAGCCTTGGACAACACAGATCATCTGGATTCAGATTATATGGTAGTGGAGATGGGGGCCTGAGTTTCTTGCGCAGCAGAAAGCAAGCTGTCATCCCCAATAATATAACATCCTTCCAAATATATTTCGACAGGGCTGTCAGTTCCCCTCTTAACCTTCTCCAAACCTATCCAAACTCCCTCCGCCGCTCATCACAAACCTATTTTTTTCTACAAAGAAGAAAAAAACAGTCACTTTGAAAGTGTTGTCGAAGGCTTTCATGGCCGGGATCACAGGGTTGTTGTATGTTTTCCGGGCTGTATGGCCATGTTCTAGGAGTATTCTGTTCTATGGCAGGCATCCTCAGAGGTTGTGAGGCATGGAGAAACTAAGCAAGGAAGGTTTATAGATATATCTGTGGAAAGTCCAGGGTGAGAGAGAGAGAGAGAGAAAAAAACCTCTTTGTCAGTTGGAGTCCAGTGTGAATGTTGTCACTTTGAAACGTTGCACACCACAAAAATGACCTGAGGATGAAGGGAACTCCTCTTGACGTTTCCCCCCAATGCAGCTTTGTTTCGCCGCGCAAACTTAGCCCGAGGCGGGCACAAACGCGCGCGTTGAGACAAAAAAATAACCCCGAAACAAAACTCTCCCAACTGCGTCTTGTGGGGAGGCTGCTTCCCGAGGGAAGGGTCTGTCTCTTTAAGGGCTCCAAGGGCTGGAAGCCGGGAAGGGAAGAGCGAGGCGCCGGGCTCCTTGCGCCTTGCCCGGGGGAGCCGAGGGCAGAGCTCGCTCGCTCGCTCACTCATTCACTCACTCACTCACACCTGGGGCTGGCAGGCAGGCGGGAGGAGCGGCCGGCCTCTCTTCGGACTGAGATTCTCTTTCCTCTCTCAGCCAAAGGAGCCCCAAGGATCCTTTGGCCGCTTCTAATAGGGATGTGAGCAACAAAGTCCAGCGCAGAGGAGAAGCCCAAAGCAGCGGCAGCAGCAGCAGCGCCCTTGCCTCCCTTGCCTCCCAGGATCGGGTCCACCTGCTGCTCCTCCGCCTCTGGGAGCCCCTGGCCTCTCTCTTCCTCCCTTTTCCTCAGGAAGCAAACATGGAGAGCGGGGCACTTTCCAGCGCCCAGCAGCAGTTGATCCGAGCCAGCTGGCAAAAAGTGAGCGCCAACCCTTTGGAGCACGGCATGGTCCTCTTTAGCAGGTAAGGCAGGGGCGGGGGGGGGGGTGCTCAAAGGGGACCCCCCCCCCACCCAAAAAAAAACTCTGGAGGAAAGCCATCTAGAGCCCACTCTCGACCTGGCCGCACTTGGAAGACCCTGTCCCCTTCTGGGCATCCTGAGGTGGACAACCTGAGACATGTCCACAGAAGAAGGTTTGGAAACCAAGCCCTGTGAGCCGCTGGGTATGTTTAGACTGGGGAATAGAAGGTTCATGCCCCTTCCGCACTGCCCCTATATCCCAGGATCTGGTCCCAGATTTTCTGGTAGTGTAGCTCCAGCTCCTGCCAACCTAGCAGTTCGAAAACATGCCAATGTGAGTAGATCAATTGGTAGCGCTCCAACGGGAAGGTAACGGCGGTCCATGCAGTCATGCCGGCCACATGACTTTGGAAGTGTCTACGGACAACGCCGGCTCTTCAGCTTAGAAATGGAGATGAGCACCAACCCCCAAAGTCAGACATGACTGGACTTAACGCCAGGGAAACCTTTACCTTTTAGACTCACATAATCTAGTCCAAATCAGATAATCTGGGATCAGATCCTGGTATATAAACAGCGTAGAAGGAGCCTCAGAGGGACAGCATAGCCATGTTTCAATATTTGAAAAGATGTCACATCAGGGGTGGGTTAGGGGTTCCCTCCCTGAAAACGTTCAAGATTTTTCAAAAAAATCTAGTTTACTCATGAAATTAAACTGATTAACCAAATCCCCATGAGTGTCCACCGAAGTTTATCCACAGAGCCTGATTCCTAAATTATTTTGTGTTTCGGAACTACTCTTCATGATTTGCTAAAAAAGCATGGTAGTGGAGATGGAGCCCCCAGATGGCGTAATGGACTAAGTGACTTGAAGGTTGGGTTGCTGACCTGAAAGCTGCCAGGTTCGAATCCGACCCGGGGGGAGTGTGGATGAGCTCCCTCTTTTTGATGCTCTGGAGACCAGGACATGGAGCAATGGATTCAAGTGGCAGGAAAAGAGGTTCCACCTAAACATTAGGAAGAACTAATGAGAGCTGTTTGTCAGTGGATAAGCTGTTTTGGAGCATCATGGAATCTCCTTCTCTGGAGGTTTTACAACAGAGGCTGGATGGCCATCTGACAGGAGTGCTTTGATTGTGTGTTCCTGCATGACAGGAGAGTGCTCCTTGGGTTTTCTTCCAACCGCATGATTCTATATTGGAATGGTGAGGGATGCCCTCTCATTCCATCATCTCCTCCCCAAAAGCGGATGATTCAAAATCTCTCCACAGTCAAGAGCCTTTTTCAGTTCTCTCTGCAGCCATCCCGGGACAAGCCACTTGGAATCTGTCTCTGTGACCCTGGCACCCCATCCATCTTGTCCACTCACTCAGCCTCTTTCTGTCTGACAAACAAACCTGGTCCATCTCTCAAATCTCCTCTGTCTCCTCCTTGCATCTACATCAGGCATGGGCAAACTTCAGCCTGCCAGGCATTTTGGACTTCAACTCCCACAATTCCTAACAGCCTAACAGTGATTAGATCAATAGGTACCACTCTGGTGGGAAGGTAACGGCGCTCCATGCAGTCATGCCGGCCACATGACCTTGGAGGTGTCTACGGACAACGCTGGCTCTTTGGCTTAGAAATGAAGATGAGCACCAACCTCCAGAGTAGGACACGACTAGACTTAATGTCAGGGGAAAACCCTTATCTACCTATGGACAAAGATGGATGTAGTGCTTCATTAACTACAAGCTGCCCTTCTCCCATTTCCTTTAATATACTGGCAGCCCTAAAGGCTAATGTGGACACATTGTTAGAACTTCCAGCAGGAAGATCTAAGCTTGAATCAGTGGTCTAGTCTGTGCATTGGTGTTATGATGATGCATTTGTCATGCTAGCTCTTGTAGCCATGAAAAACCCAAAATGTAGGTAGCTGTGTTAACTCATATCAGTTATGCAGTTCTAAAAGTTTCCTTCACTATCAGAAGTAGATGACACAGGACTCTTAAATTTCCCACCCAAACTAAGCCACTCCAAAATGTTTTGCATTACAGTAGAGCAGCTCAATAATGGAATACAGCTGCTGGGGAACAAAAACAAAAACATTTGAGTCACCGTAGGGATTGCTTCTAATTTCAAATAGAACAAGGATATTTGAAGGATGACAGATGTCATCATCATCCCTGCCAATCAAAAAGCCATTTCTGTTTAATCCTGATTCCTCTGACTCCATTTATTTATTTATTTATTTATTTACATCATTTATATTCCACCCTTCTCACCCCGAAGGGGACTCAGGGCGGATCACATTACACATATTAGGCAAACATTCAATGCCTTTTTAACACAGGACAAAGACAAACAAACATAGCTCCGAGCAGGCCTCGAACTTATGACCTCCTGGTCAGTGACTCATTGCTCTCCCGTCTGCGCCATGGCTTTGCTTGCTGTGTTTGGGTTTGAGCTGAGGGGCTGGGTTCTTTCAGTTGAAAGTCTGGTTGCTTATAAGTGAGCAGGGTACTGTTAGCTGTTGCTTGGTTACATCTAAAGTCAGCCCTTCACATTTGCAGATTAAACTTTTCTGGATTTGAATATTCATGGATTTGATTAAAATGTTCTCTCTATCAATCTCTAGGACAGTGGTGGCTAACCTTTCAGAGATCGAGTGCCGAAATCACACTACAAAACCAGCTGTAAGGTGAAGGGGGGGGGGGGCGGGGAGGTGGCCTATGTGTCAGGAGAGAGGGCACTGTGTGCTCCTTCTGGCATGCATGCCATAGGTTCACTACCACTGCTCTAGGGTTTCCAGTGCAACTCTGTGGTCACTCTGGAGGAACTAGAGGTTCCTAGAGAGCAGACCTTTAAGTCCTCCAGAGTGACTCAATGGGTAACTTCTTTCAATCACACTGGAGGACCTAGAGATTCCTATAGAAAACAGCTCTCTAGGAATCTCTGGGTCATCCAGTGCAATTCTGTAATCAGCATCCACTGGATATTGATCATGGAGTTGTGCTGAAGGGCCTAGAAACTCTTAGAGAGATAAAAAAAATCTGCAGTTTCTTTATTCCCAGTTTTTCATATTCACAAGGATTCTGTGTTCCTGATTCTAGCAAATGTGTACGGCTGGCTGTACTTTGTTTCTTGTGTCATGCATGCCAAGATTTAGTTCCTGCTTCTCTCCCATCAAACCGAAGATGGAATCTACAAATAAGTCTACACTAAGTGATCCATCTCTGTTTGTTGTTGGGAATCATAGAAGACCAGATGTGCCCTGTCCATCCAAAACAGAATATACAAGCCACACAGCAAAGATCAGTGCCATCCTTGCTGCAAGCAGGAATGATTGCTCCGGCCTGATTAGCTTGGGTCTCCCACAGTTTCCTGTAACAAAACACTCTGGGAGACAGTGCCAAATGTGAAGAAAAGTCCAAACATGAAGCACAGAGAATTTTAACATTTCCGTAGAACGTCTTATTAACAAGTCTTTTTTTGCCCAAGTACCCTTCCGTAGTAGCTTTTGCTGTAAACATCATTTCAGAGAAAGACACTTGGAAATTAAAGACAAGTTAAAAATTTCAAGCAAAGTAGTGATAACATGATCAAAATGAGAATGCCATGTTACTCAGAAGCTAGAATTATAATATCAGGAAAAGGTAGTTAAAAGCTGGTGGCGTAGTGGGTTAAAGCCTCGTGACTTGAAGGTTGGGTTGCTGACCTGAAGACTGCCAGGTTCGAATCCCACCCAGGGAGAACGCGGATGAGCTCCCTCTATTAGCTCCAGCTCCATGTGGGGATATGAGAGAAGCCTCCCACAAAGGATGGTAAAAACATCAAAACATCCGGGCGTCCCCTGGGCAACGTCCTTGCAGACGGCGAATTCTCTCACTCCAGAAGTGACTCAAGTTGCTCCTGACATGAAACAAACAAACAAACAAAAAAAAAACCAGCACTACAAAGGAGGCAACCAATTAAAACATATAATTTATTATAAGATATAACTCAATAGAACTGGAATTAGTTGAGGTTGTTAAGAATGGGAAGACCCCGTGATGTTATCTTTACAGTACAAGGGGGAGGGGGAAAACAACCATGGGGCTTTCCCAGTGGTTATTTATATCAGAACTAATGGGGTAGATAACATTTCCACAAAAGCACAAAAGATTAGGATCCTTCACAGGAATACTACAGCACCATCTATATTCTTAGGCATATACTGTAAGAGATAGTAAGAAATCCTGTTAGTGATTTGTGAAGATGTGTGACAGGACCCCAACAAGAGTGCCTAATGCACATTGGTGCCAAGTTCTCATCGTCAGTGTGTCCAATGTGCATCAGGACCGATACAATACACACAGCAGTCCCATTTCACATTGGGTCTGTTGTGCAGCCATCACTTTGCCGACCCTCTTGTGTTGAAACATAACAGCAGCTCTCTATTGGATGCAAGTGTTCTAAAACTTCCCAATTCTAATTCTCATACATGTAAACACACTTACAAAGACATACTGTATCTAGTCATGTATAAGTCGACCTCATGTATAAATTGTGGGCAAGTTTTGAGGCCAAAATTTGGGATTTTGATGTGACCCATAGATAAGACAAGAGTCATTCTGTAGAGAGGGGAAAGCATCAATACCCCATTGGAGGGAGGGGGGAGCCATTCTTATGCTGCCACTATTTCCCCATTCAAAAAGGCCAGAAGCAGTGCCAAAGCAGAGAGAGTAGAAGGAGGCAGTGTTTCTTTTATATTCTCTTTGACTTTCACCCTCTACTCAGAGAAGGAGATGGCTTTTTTGATCAACCCATTGATAAGTTGATCCAATTTTTGGAGGTTGATTTTCTTCACTAATATTTCTGTACTTATATATGATAACCAGAACCCCAGCCTGGTTCTGGTTATCAAATCTAATAATTGGGCGGAACCACAGGTGCTATCTAGTCCAACCCTCTAAAGAACACCTGAAAGATGCCCATGTAACCTCCTTTAAAAGACCGCCAAAGAAGTCTCCACCACCTTCTGAAATTCCACCATCAAATCGCTCTTCAGTCAAGAAGTTCTTTCTAAATTTTAGGTGGAATCATAATTTGAATCTATTGGTTCATGTTCTAGTCTCTCAAACAGCAGATAACAAGCTTGTTCCATCTTCTACATGCCATCCCTTTTGATATTTAGAAATGGCTCTCATGTCACCTATCATTCTTCTTTTCTCCAAAGTAAATATAACCAGATTCCTAAGTTGTTCCCTAAGTCTTGGTTTTCAGATCCTTCAATATCTTGGTCACTCTTCTTTGGAAACTTTCCAATTTTCCAGTCATAACTACCTTAACTATTATAACTATTATAACAACCTTAACTCTGAATTTCATGAGTTCTAAAGAGTTCAATAGAGAATCAAGATGCAGCGGGAGAAAAATAATGATAAGCAGATATGCCTGAATATACCTGAATATGCCTGAAGGTAGAAAATGTCAAATGTCTTGTATCTTTGGAATAAGATGCATAGAATTTCTCTTTCTGGAATCTGGATGCTTTACATTTAAATGTAAGTGCTTAGCTTCTTTAAATCACACTCAGTATTAGAGTACACATATTGCTCTAAGTGTCAATTTCAGTTTGTTCCTCATACATGAGGAGTCTCTTAAAAAGAAATGGCAAGAAACATTAACTTGAGAGAAGAACTCACATAAAACTAGAATAGGCAACATAATTCACCTGCAGATGATTGGATTTCAGATTACTTCATACTTTGCCACTATAGCCTATTGTGAGGTATGATCAGAATTGCATCCAGTGATGTGGGAAGATCAAACGCTCTCCATTCTGAAAATTAAACAAGGCATGTCCCTTGTGCATAGAAATGAGGACATTTCTTTAAGGAAAAGGATATTTTGGCACTCATAGAATCATAGAGTTGGAAGAGTCCTTGTGATCCATCTAGTCCAACCCCCTGCCAAGAAAATCAAATTCAAAGCACCCCTGACAAGTGGCGCAGGCTGGAGAGCAAGCCAGCTGAATCCAGCTGCAATGAATCACTCTGACCAGGAGGTCATGAGTTCGAGGCCCGCTCGGAGCCTATGTTTGTCTTGTCTTTGTTCTATGTTAAAAGGCAATGAATGTTTGCCTATATGTGTAATGTAATCCGCCCTGAGTCCCCTTTGGGGTGAGAAGGGCGGAATATAAATGCTGTAAATAAAATCCAGCCTCTGCTTAAAAGCCTCTAAAGAAGGAGCCTCTCTCACACTCTAGGGCAGAGAGTTCCACTACTGAACAGCTCTCACAGTGAGGAAGTTCTTCCCAATGTTCAGGTGGAATCTCCTTTCCTATCATTTGAGGCCATTGTTCCACGTCCTAGTCTTCAGGGCAGCAGAAAACAAGCTTTCTCCCTCCTCCCTATGACTTCCCCTCACATATTTATGCATGACCATCATGTCTCCTTTCAGCCTTCTCTTCTGTAGGCTAAATATGCCCAGTTCTTTAAGCCTCTCCTCGTAAGGCTTTTTCTCCAGGCCCTTGATCATTTTAGTCGCCCTCCTCTGGACACATTCCAGCTTGTCATTTTCAGTTCCTTGAGGTATCACTGGGAGATAAGAAATAATGAGAATGCCATTGACCTAATGAAACATGCCATTGCATTAGCATTAAGGAGTTACAGCTATCTCATTCAGCTTGAAGGTACATAGTTAAGGGTTATGAAGATCAAATTAGGCGATAATGATTGTAGTTGTAAGGGCCCGGATCCAATTCAAGACTACTTGCTTTTAAAAGAAGTAATCAATCATGTTCAGTCTATTTCAATATGTATGCGTGTATGTGTGAGGAAGGAAGAAGGGAGAGAAAAAGAGAGAAGAAATTAGTCTTTTGGCATCTTATTTTAATTTAATTGAGTTTAATCTTTCATGGGCCACAGCCCATTTCTTCCGATGCAAACTGATCTTTTGTCTTTCCCTTTTGATAATACTATTGAAGCCATAACTGCTGGAACTGAGCCTGTAGAACTTGTAGAACTTCTTGTACAAAGTTCTTCATGTAGCAATCTGCCTTTAAAACAGAGATGGTGAAGCATATAGCAAAGGGAGCTTGGCGGCTTTTGGTTTCGACCTTGGAAAAATTACTTTTTTGGTGTACCACATTCAGAATCTCCCAGTTGGGATATTTGAATTGCTCTAAAAATGTTTCCAAGCTTCATCTATATTCCCTCTCATCTCTCTAGTTGTGAAGATATGCTTTCCTTTAACTCTGGGAGCAGCTCCGCAGTCCTCTCCCATGTGCTCAGCTCT
Source organism: Anolis carolinensis (assembly GCF_035594765.1). Taxonomy (NCBI): domain Eukaryota; kingdom Metazoa; phylum Chordata; class Lepidosauria; order Squamata; family Anolidae; genus Anolis; species Anolis carolinensis. Next base: position 331,673,072 of record NC_085841.1, on the reverse strand, counting down.
GCAGAGTGTATCAGAGCGGCTTCCTAATTGCTTGTGACAGAGCCATTGCCAGAGCTGGGGCCAGGCCTGGCCCTGGGGGAGAGACTCAATTAATTCCGGGATCAGTCCCAGGGCAGAGGAAATGGTGCATGCGAGAGAACAGCTAAATGGCCAGTGCTTTCTGTTAACCCTGGAGCCAGGGAGGAGGCAGATGGGACAGACTTCAAGAGTCTCTAGAAAGCTGTAAATTGCTTTTAATTTCGAACTTTAATTCCCTGGTCAGTAAAGGAGTTTCAAGCGAGAAGAGATATTTTTCAGTCCTTATTTAAGTTTATGATTATTTCATAGATTTTAACAACCCTGACTTTGGGAATGCAGCAATGTATGCCTATATAACCTAAAGGCACCAGCTCTTGTCTGATTGTAGAAGCTAAGCAAGATCTGAGCTGGATGGTACTTGGCAGAGTCATTGCCAGGAAAAAACAAAATGCTCCAGTTTTGATTGATAGGAAATCAATAACAAACCTTTTGTGAATAATCTCACCAAGTAGTAGACCCTATAATTGGGTCAGTCGGTTTCAAGTCATACAACAAAAACCACCTCTAGTTCCATTGCATGGGTTTTCATTGTATAGAGGAAAGAACCAATGGGAAATTAGACTGATTTGCCTAATATGGATTCAGAAGAATGGGTGGAAGATTTTCAGGTTAGACAGAGACATACAAAACTGCCTTTCCAAAAGGTCTGCTGAGCCCAGAATTTAACAGCTGTCAAGGACTTGGGGACTGATGCATACCTCCATTTTCAGCTCTCAAATTTTGGAAGAAATTTTGCTGCTTTTTAATGTTCTCATATCCATTATAACAAAACTTCAATTTGAGTGATTCGACAGATATACTCCATCAAGAATTCATTGCCTCCCCCTTTTCTTGATGGCAGTTATTGGGTTAGGAGGAGTGTTTATAGTTGACATTTGCGGGGTCCTTATAGCCTATCCCTCTGGCTCTTTTTCCCCCTTGTCACTGATGTTATTGCCTCCCTGCTCCCTGATAAGAACATAAGAACCCTTCTGCTGGACTAGAGCTATGCTCCCAACATGGCCAAACAGATGTTTTCAGGACACTTGTCAGAGGGACATGAATAAAGTTACACACCCTCACATCAAATATATGAGAAGTGATTAGAACAAGGGGAAAGAACAACAGTCTCTAACTTGCCCTCTTTTGGGTCAGGTTGAGCGAATGGAAGGCGAGTTTAAGAGGCTGCCCCATTCTGATCCATTTGTTTATTGTTAACTGCTATTAAAATGGACTTCTACTCATGGCAACCCAATGAATGCAGTTACTCTATCATCAACAGCCCCATTCCCTCCAGTCACCCCATCACAAAAAGCCCTGCTTAGGTCTTGCAAACTGAAGACCATGACTTCCTCCATTGAGTCTATTCACACTCCTCTAGAGATGATAGTTGTGAACGAACAGACCAAGAAGGGCTGTCTTTCTGAAGTTAGGATGAATACTGACATATCCAAGAGAAAGACATTTCCTTTTCAGATTGATTGATTTGATGGATGTCTTGGATCTACTAGGTAGACTTATCCAGAAGAAGCTTGGATGTTTCATTGACTCAAGGGAGAGCGATTATTGAGATAAGAGCAATTATCAATGTTTTGTGGAACACCTTCAAACCAAACTAAATGACAAGTTGATGTCTTGTATTTCAGGCTTTTTGATCTGAACCCTGATCTCTTGCCCCTTTTCCAGTACAACTGCAAGAAATTCTCTACTCCTCAGGAGTGTCTCTCATCACCTGAATTTTTGGAACACATAAGAAAGGTGAGAGGTATAAAGAAACTTGCCTGATAATTGTATGGAATTATATACACATTGCAACTCAGTTGGTGAAGTCTGCTTTAGCAGTTATTGCATATTTGGGATGTGAACTTGGAGACTAAGGGGGCATCTGTACTACAGAATTGATACAATTTGACCCCACTTTAACTGTGATGGAATCATAGGATTTATAATTTGGTGAAGCATCAGCACTCTTTGGCAGAGAAGATGAAAGGTAATTAATCTCTCATGGTTCCATAGCATTGTGTCACAGAGGTTAAAGTGGTGCTAAACTGCATTACTTCTATAGTGTAGATGCACCCCAAGATTCAAATCCACACAAACTCACAATGTTCTATGAGTAGTTTTAAGCCATCTATTCTGTCAAACCGATATATTTAATAGGGTTGCTGTAAGGATAAAATGGATGCACAATGAACAGATGCTAGATCAGGAGTGGCTGGCAGTTCTCTGGGTAACTTGCAGTGGGTCAGAAAGGTGTGTACTGACTGAAAAATTTGGTTAGAAGTCTGCAATCAAGTGTGGTGTTTTCTAATAATCTAGTCTTATTAAAGATTTTAGGGACTTGTTTACATGCATATGCATGGTTTTAAATTGTTGTGAACTCTTAAGCTGTTGCAATGTATTGTCTTGTTTTTAATTTAAACAAGATAAGAACATATAATTATTGTAATTTACTTATATTGTATAATCTGTACATTTCCTTGATACCTTACAATGAAAGGCAGACTATGAACATTTCCATACATAAATAATAGATGATTAAATTGCATTTGGAACTGAACTGCCACAACCCAGATCTGAAGCTGAAATCAAGGTTCAAAAATCTGAAGTTTAGTGTTTCCCATTGATCGGAATTGAGACTGCAGTTAAGAAATCAGAAGAACGCTGGAACCTGGAAGAGCAGCTATGAAGGAAGTAAACAAGATCCTGAAGTGTAAAGATACATCACTGAATACTGAAGCTAGGATAATTCATGCCATTGTATTTGTCTATTTCTATGTAGGGGCCCCTGGTGGCACAGTGCATTAAAGTGCTGAGCTGCTGAACTTGCGGACCAAAAGGTGCCAGGTTCAAATCCCGGGAGCGGAATGAGTGTCCGCTGTTAGCCCCAGCTCCTGCCAACCTAGCAGTTCGAAAACATGCCAATGTGAGTAGATCAATAGGTACTGCTCCGGCGGGAAGGTAACGGCGCTCCATGCAGTCATGTTGGCCACATGACCTTGGGGGTGTCTACGGACAACGCCAGCTCTTCGGCTTAGAAATGGAGATGAGCACCAACCCCCAGAGTCAGTCATGACTGGACTTAACAGGGGAAAACCTTTACCTTTTTATGTATGGCTATAAAAGGTGGAGAGTGAAAAAAAGTTGATAGGAAGAAAACCAACCAGCCTATTTGAGATGTGATGATGGAGTAGAGTTCTGCAGATACCGTGGACTGGTAAAACCAATCAGTCCTGATCTCTTTATAGAAACCAGGATGATTACATTTGGAGTTATCATACTTTGGCCATATCAAGAGAAGACATAACTCACCAGAAAATGCTATAATGCTTGGTGGAGGACAGTAGGAAAGGAAAAGATTGAGCCTACCCAGATCGAAAGACTCAATCAAGGAAGCCACAGACCTGAGTCTACAAGGCCTCAGCTGGGCTGTTGATAGTAGAGTGACTTGGTGGTCTCCCATTTGTAGGGACACATAAGTTGAAATCAGCTTGAAGGTAGTTAACAGCAACAACAAGTACAACAAAGCGATATTGGAAATACCAAAATAGCTATAACATTTTTTGATCATTATCAATACCCCATGGGATAGAACTATGCCTGCCAAAATATTTGTTTTTATATGCTACTTGCATCTGGAGTTCCATGTTTTTAAAAAATGAACTGCCAAGAACTTTTTTCTTGGCAGAATTGGAAGAAATTTGTTGGAAAAGTTGCCTCATCTTAGGGATGCATGGCTGCCAAGTTTCAAATCAATAGGTGGAGAGACTTTTTTGTACAATAACAGCCTTTTTATTTGGATAGTATCCAAAAAGGGTGTGTTTCTCCCTGTGGACTATTGTTCTGAAAATGACAGACAGCCTAGAGGTGCTATTGAGAAACAAACCTGTAAAATTTCAGAAGGATGTGCAACAGTTCATTGTACAAAGGAAGTCCTCAATTTATTTGATAGGGAGAGGTGAGTCACTTCCCTACTTCCCCTCCTGTGTTTCATGAGAACAATGTGTATGGAAATGGTATACACCTTATACATCTCCTTAGGCATGAAACTGACCAAACGACAGAAGAATGGGTGTAGTGCTTGAGGAGTTACATAACTTACAACAAGTTTTGGATTCTCTTCCTCCCCCCCCCCCCCCCCCCCAAAAAAAAAAAAGTGAAGCAAAATGGTAGTGGAAAAAATGCTATCAACTCCTTTTTTGTCCCATCTCATTTTATGAGTAAGCCGCTCAAGGAAGACACAGACAACAGAACATCCTAAATTAAAACATCACATAATTTTTCTTCATCATCCAGTATCTCTCTAGTGACAACTGAGAAACAAACTGGAATCACATTTTTTCTACCAATTTCTAGCAATTGGACAAGTTCTCTCCCACAAGAATGTGGCCCAAAATGGGCTCGTTACTCATACAGCCTCTCTCCTCACTCCATCCTGGGAGTTTTTACACAAATGAAGTCTTAAAGATGTTATTTGTGTTGGGTTGGGGAGCCCCCTCTTTTTAAAGGCTGGATGTCACATAAGGTGGGGTTCAGTTTGACAAGGAGGCTGGGCTCCTTTTGGGAAGTACCTCAACTGGTCTAACAGGACCTGCTTTGTCTTGGCTTCATCTGGTTCTGATGTACATAAATCCCAACTGTTTAACAATAAGATTACTCCCACAGTCCTAAATTACATTTTGAAAATAGGAGAGGCTGAGCTAATTGGTTATAGATTTCTGTTTTGGAAGATCAATGGCTCTGTTCAGAGCTAGTACTTAGGACAAAATCCTGGGTTCAGTTTTTTTTAAAGAATTGTATGAGTCTGTTCATTGTATCCCATTCTGGTGAAAAGTATAGAGTAGATTATACAAACCTGAAATCTTCACATCCTGATGTGTACCATCAAAACTATTTAAAGGATGTCTGGAACTTTTACAAAAGCTCAAAGAGTCTAAGACCCAATTAAGTCTGAACTTTTACTAGCAAGTACAATGACAAAACTGGGCTATTGGACTTCGTACTTGCCATTCTTTTATTGCGTCAGAAGTGAGTTGAGAACATACTGCTAGCCACTTCTGGTGTGAGAGAATCAGCCATCTACAAAGACGTTGCCCAGGGGACGCCCAGATGTGTTACCATCCTGCTGGGAGGTTACTCTCATGTCCCCGCATAGCTAGGCTGACAGACGGGAGCTCACCCCGTCTCATGGATTTGAACCTTCAACCTTCAGGTCAACAGTTCAGCCAGCAGAAGGGTTTAACCCATTGCGTCACCACGGCCTCTTGTACCTGCCATGAGACAAGATGATTCATTGTAAAAGATGGTATGGGTGTTCAAGTCACCTGTTGACTTATGGTGACCCCATGAGTTTTATAGGGTATTTTTCGGCAAGGAATGCAAAAGAGGCTTTGCTAGCTTCTTCTTCTGAAATATAGCACCTGGTATTCATTGATGGTCCTCCATCCAAGTAGTAATGAGGGGTCAGCTTCCAAGTCCAAATGGAATCTGAAGCCTTTAGTGTGTTTAGGCCCTCATTGTCTTTCAAAAAAGTTGAATGCGGTAGAAAAAGAGAAATGACTCAATCATGGAAGCCACATCCCTGATCTTGTAGGATCTGAGCAGGGCTATTAAGAGCAGAGTGTCTTGAAGGCTTACAGTAATCAATTAAGTGTACTTGCTGGCCAAGTGGTGTCAGCTGCCATATATTCTAACTATGTGAATTACTGGCACAAATGCTTTTGTTTAAAGGTTTCTCTAAAATTACCTGTGGGTAAAGTGAATCTGTGAATATATATAGAACTTAATCCTGATTTTTTAAAAATGTGCAGATAATGCATTTTATGTGCAGTAGCCCCTGGTAGCGCAGTGTGTTAAAGTTCTGAGCTGCTGAACTTGCAGACCGAAAGGTCGCAGGTTCGAATCCGGGGAACGGAGTGAGCACCTGCTGTTAGCTTCAGCTTCTACCAACCTAGCAGTTCGAAAACATGCCAATGTGATTAGATCAATAGGTACCACTCCAGCAGGAAGGTAACGGTGTTCCATGCAGTCATGCCGGCCACATGACCTTGGAGGTGTCTATGAACAACGCTGGCTCTTCGGCTTAGAAATGGAGATGAGCACCAACCCCCAGAGTCAGACACAACTGGACTTAATGTCAGGGGAAACCTTTACCTTTACTTAATGTATTTTAGAAAAAGAAAAACCTAATTCTATTTTTTTTTACCAGAAACAGCTATAATTTCATTTAAATAATTAAATCCATGCCACAGCTTAATAGAAGCAAGCAGGAAGAAAAAGTAGAGACTTATTCTGGGGATAGGTTAAAAAAGGTCCAAACTTGGAAGCCTGCAGCATTGTTGGAAGTCTTTCTTTTTGGCTGATTTTTAGCTTATCAATTGGCTGGTTTTCGTTTGATGCCTTCTGTTGCTTATGATTAGCACTGGTGATGTTTATTTCTCTGGTCTGAAATTATTAAATTATGTTTTAATTTTGACAGATATCTTTTTGAGCAATAGTGCATTGCAAAAATTTAGTGTCTGCATCTTTTTTATTTCATCTTATTGTAAGCCATCTTAAGTCTTTTAAAGGTGAGCACAGGAGAACGGTGGGATATATATTTCATAATTAAAAGTATTTTGTAAAAGTACAATCATTATGTCCTCATTACCCTGAGAAGTAATGCATTAAAAACAGCATTGTTACCATCCATGTTGTGACACAGATTGCCCTGTTTTGAAAGCCACCATTGGTAGCTCATTTGCAAGGGGATAAAAGGGTGTTCCACACCTCCACAACATGTACCATCCATTGGAAGTGTGTCTTGGGATTACTCTTTAACACATTTATTTCTCTACATGTAAGAAGTAATAACTATGACCATATCTGATGGCCTCCATGTCAGGTGTGTGATTAATCTGCTTTAAATTTTATTCCAATTTAAGGTGCTGTTCAAGGTGTTGGATCATACCCCACAAATAAGTCTAGAACCTTGGACAGCTCAATTAGAGTATGAAATAAAGTCAGAGGAGATTCACTGGCTCTCCAACATGGAAACTATTGGCTACTCTTGGTACTTGCAATTTTTTTTGATAATTCCCAAAGGACTAGCATGATTTTGAAAGGTATTTTGAGTTGATCCTCCAGTCTCCCTCAATAGAATAAGGAATGGGGAGGCAGGAAAGGTCAGATCTATTGAGTGAGCCTGTCACTGCTGCCTGGCAGCATTTGTTACATCTCTCTTCTTAACAGTAGAATCAGTTCTATTATTGATGTTCATTCCTCACCCCCACTCCAAAACATACTCTGGGAGAGTCTTGGGCCAGCGTACTTTGAGGCAAAGCATACTGGAGCTGTGCTTTCTATCTCATTCCATTATCTGAAGGATCATACCTTCCTATGTGAATCTGGCAATGTTTTGAGATTTTTTTCGGAGGCCTTCCTCTCTCTGTCCCACCATAATCATAGGTATATATGTGGCTGTTCCCAGGCTCTGGAATTCCCTTTCTAGAGAGGTTAGATTGGTACCCTCCTGGCTATGCTTTCCTAAGCAGGCAAAGACTCTTTTGTTTCAACAAGGCTTTTAGGAGCATGATGTTGCAGTCTGAGCACCGGAGTACAACTCTGAAGACCAGGATTTGAATCCCTGCTTAGTCATGAACAGGCTTCCTCTCAAGTCACGCCCTCTCAGCATCAGAGGAAAGCAATGGCAAACCTCTGCTGAAAAAGTCTCGCTGAACAACCTTGAAAACAACTTGAAGGCACACAACAGCAACAGGCACAGCAACCACTATAACAACGCCATTGAGGGTTGACTGCCCAGGGGGAAGGATTCATCCTGTGCTGCATTTGTATTTGCTGTTCTCTTTTTTAAAACAATAGTTTAATTATATTTTTACCTTTTGTACAATTGCATTTTTATTAACTTTTGTAACCTTAGACTGGGATAATTCTGTAATGATGATGAAATATGGAGGCTCTGATTTTAGCTGCCAGGCTCAGAAATAGTGATAGATCTTTCACTATTGTTGATAAAGTCCTCTAAAGTTTATTGTAGTATTGACTTAGCAGCGGGTCCCTAGTTGTTTTGTCCTACAACTCCCAGAAATCCTAGCCAGTTTATCAGCTGTTAGGATTTCTGGGAGTTGAAGGCCAAAACACCTGGGGACCCACAGGTTGAGAACCACTGACCTACATGATAAATTGTGACTGTGGTATTGCACAGGAGTCATAATTAAGAATCTGTACATGTATTGGCCATCAGCAATCAACTATAGCTTCCCAACATGTCTACAGGCTGGAAACAGAAGCACTTCTGATCAGCTGGCATGGTGACCTATGTATGGATACCAGGCTTTTTTCTGACCCAAAGATGCTTTCTGTATTGAGAATGCTTTACAACTGATGGAAGTTTTAGATGGTAGAACTGTGGCAATACACTTTTAAATACAATTTCTTTCAAATTTGTTTTTCCTGCTATTGAATTTTTGGGCTTAAGGGGACACAAACCTTCTATGTTCTGCAGTGAGTATTTGCAGAAGGCTTTTAAATAAAAAGGGTACTGTTCTGTTTTCTAACAGGGAATATTACATTCTTCTTATTTATTTTTCCCTTTTAGGTAATGTCAGTAATAGATGCAGCTGTAACTCACATGGAAAATTTGCATTGTCTGGCAGAATACCTTGCCAACCTGGGTAAGAAACATCAGGCAGTTGGTGTGAAGCTTGAGTACTTTTCGGTAAGCTGCCTCTGAAGATATATTTGCTGCATTCTTGGTTATCTTTCTCTTTGTTCAGTTTGCATAACTCCATTTTACTTGTTTCATGTAAATGGAAATAAATGTTTGAATCTGCAAAATGTGCTATATGTAGACAATGAAATACCGGTACTCAGATTTGAGAAAATGCCCACATCTATGTGTGAAATGTGTGAATACACCAAACTCCAAGTTTGAAACATTAGCTTTTGGGACAAAGCTGTCCAAATACCTGAACAGCATGGTTACCGGTCATGTTTGCTAAGGAATTTGGGGTGTTATTAAAAGCTAACTTTTTCAAATGCTCAAGTGAGCATTGACAATCATTTACATGTTGATTATTGACATTTACTACTGCATGCCTGAAAAAAATATAGAATAAAATATACTTTTTGTTTTTGGAGATTCCCATAGTTCATCTGCCATTTTTTGTTTTTCATATGTGAAAGTGAAAGTTCATCATCTTTTGGATACTTGGATATTCACATGCCATGTCCCTGTTACTTTCCTAGCAAATACAAACCCTCTCAAACTGGGAAAACTTCCCCACCCAGTGTTGTCTAGATTTCTAGCTACAGCGCCCATCATCCCCGGCCTTTGGCCATGCTGATTAAAGCTGATAGAAAATGTAGCATCTGGGTTGTGAAAGGGATGGTTCTTGGGAGAATGGAGGGAGTCTGTCTAGCTTGTGGTTTCAAGATGTTAGGTGCACAGACAGCCAAACTGCATATTAAATGTATAGTTAAGTATACATTTTTGGTCAAGACCGCAGCCATGGAAAAGGGATGGCAATGTGAATTTGGAACCTGTGGTATGAGCAGAGGTAGTTATCCTTTTGCTCTTGACTTCCAAAAAAAAAAACTCCTCTAATCAAGGATGGCTTTCCACATAGGATAAGGGGCAGGGTATGTGCATGCGTGTGTGTGTGTATTGTTGGTGCTATGGCCTGAGAGCTTGCATTGCTTTCACATAATCTTCATTATTTAAATACCATAAAAAGACCAGATCCCATTTGATCCTGGAAGCTAAATAAGGTCATTCCTTGGTTAGTACTTGGTTGGGAGATCTCCAATAAATAACAGGTGCTGTAGGCTATATTTCAAAGGATGGAACTGGCAAAACCATCTCTGTGTATTCTTTGTCTAAGAAAACCCATTGAAATTGATGGGGTCATCATAAATTATTTAATGGTTAATATTTTGATTAATTTTTATTTATTTATTTATTTTTCAAACTTATATGCCGCCACTCCCCTAGGGCTCAGAGCGGCTTACAAGAACCGATCTTGATGATCTTGATTTTGATTAAAATACCTGTTGCCCAAAAATAGTCAAACTGAGACAGCTCCTTTGCTCACATCTCCATGAAAAAAACAAAACCAAACAAACAAAAGCCAAAGAGAAAGTGAGAGAGGTCAGTGCAGGGCAAACAGCTTTTTTAAATCAACTATAGAAGGAATCATAATTGAAAATTCAACTGCCATTCTTGGTTTTACATCCTGCATCTTTTATTTTTGCATTTTAATTGGTAAACTGCCGTGAGAAGATTGGTGGTTAGTAATGCCGGATTGGGACCATGATGTGCCTGTTGATATATGCCCTCAAATTGTTTTCAGCTTATGGCAACCCTGAGGTGACTCTTTGGGTTTCTTGGCAAAATTGTTCAGGGGGAGTTTGTCACTGCCTTCTTCTGAGGCTGTGATTTGCCCAGAGTCACCTAGTGCATTTCATGACTGAGTGGAAGTTCTAACTTTGGTCTCCAGAGTCATTGTCTAATGCTCAAACATTACACCATACCGTTTAGTCTTAACTTTAAAGGAGATGTCCAGAATGTGAACCCTGTTTGCACAATGGGTTCAGCACCTTGGATAGCTCTTTCCTACTGACATTTGGAAGGAAGAGGGGCTGACCAAGGGCAAGATGGATGAATGGTATCCTTGAAAAGACTGCCTTAACCTTGAAGGAGCTGACGGTGGCGATGTCTGACAGGAAACTCTGGCATGGGCTGGTCCATGAGGTCACAAAGAGTTGGAAGCGACTGAACGAATAAACAACAAACTGACATTTCAGCTGCAAGTAACCCTAATTTTGGCCTTAACCCAAGGGTTCAGTCTCCAGATGTAGAAAACTAATCTTCCCCCTGGTTTAGATTACTTCAGGGGTGTCCAGCTCATTTTCTTCAAGGCCACATCATCCTTATGGTTGCCTTCAATGGGCCATTGAATCCATGGGTGGAGAATTGGTGGATATAGAGGTCCAACTATAGTTGTTTCACATAGTGGTCAGTGCTCTTTAGTTTTTACTCAGTTTGGATGTTATTGAACAACAACTCTTATCACTTTTGATTATCCACCAAGTGGTCTGGGGATAATGGGGATTGCAACCCAACAGCACTTGTGGCCTCGAGGTTGGGGAAAGATTAAAGTCAGACATCATACCCACAAGCCTTGTGTCTAAATTCAAACCACAATATCCTGACTAAATCGAATAAACTGCAGCCTTCCAGATGTTACTGCATTCAACTCCCATCAGCTCTAGTCATGCTGTCTACTGATGAGGAATATAGAAGTTGTACTCCAGCATTTGGAGGGCCATATAAATGACATGGAGGGTTGAATTTGGCCCATGAGCCTTGAGTTTGACATATGTGGATTACCTATTTATTTATTGGATTTCTACATTGGGATGAGATCCAAGGCAAGATGAATAAATCAGCCTTGTTTCTGCCTGTTGAATACTGATGCTGCTGTCTCCCTTTTGATTTTCAGACGGTGGGGGAGTCTTTGCTGTTCATGCTGGAACAATGCCATGGCCCAGCTTTCAACATGAATGTACGTGAGGCCTGGACCAAGCTGTACAGTACTGTGGTGGAAACCATGGCTTGTGGCTGGGACGTTCCTGGGAAGGTGGAATAAAGCAGCGGCTGAGATGCTTGAAGACTCTGGCTGTTCTGGATCAGGGACAGCTTTGAAGAGAGAGCACACCTGCCTTTCCAGCTCCGTGTATTTCAGAGTAATCTCTTTCTCTCAACAGCTTATATCTCTTGTGTTTTCTTTTGCATTTCCCATGTCTCGTGAAAAACATGACAGTGCTCCCAAATTCCTCTACATATTGGTTTGCAGAGGGCAGGAGAGAGCCAGTTTGGAATTGCATTTTGAAGAGAAGCAGAGAGTGATGTAGCTTCCCTTCCAAAAAGGCTCATTACAGGTTTTTATTCGCTATTTTCAATGAATAGTTAGAAGTATCTCCTAGGACAGAAAGGTTATTGCACCAGCTATTCCATTAAAGGAAGAAAGCCTGAGGTTGTAACAGTGAAGTGAGCCAATAGAGTGTGCATTTCTTTGGGATTATCCAAGCGGTATAGCTTTTATTCCTTTAAAACAAAAACAAAAAAAACCCTCAGACATAACTAAGCCTTCTCTTAGTTCATCTGAGTTTAAGGTGGTTGTGTTTTTAATAAACTTTCCCACAAAATACAACTTGGAAAGCCAGTAGAGCTGTCAGTTTCCTGTGTGTGAAAACAAAATCTTGTCATGAAATTTGTGACAGATGTAGCATTGGTCTTGGAAAGAGCATCCAGAATTCATTCTGGTTTCAAGCCAAAGAGAGCTGGTAGCATAAAATCCATTTCTGGGCAGTTGCCATTTCTTTTGAAGCATTTTAAAACAGCCTGCTGGGTGTTCAGCAGAATCCTCTTAGCTTTTATTTTTTTTAATATTTTGAATGTTAATTAAATGCAAACTTCTTAGCTCTTGTTATTGTTGTTGATGAGCAAGGGACAGGAATGGTGAAGCTCTTCACATATTGACTTCCAACTCTCCGTAGGCCAAACTGAAGCTGATATTGTGAAGGGTGCTGTGTGCTGTACATCACCTTTATCTGGAGGGCCCCAAAATCCCCCCAAAAGCATTAGAGAATCTAAGCCATTTTGTTAACTTTTGATGTTTGTAAACAAGTTAGTTCAATCAAGATTCCACTTTGAGAGGAAGGTGACATATACATTCAATAAAATAAACAATCAGTTTCCTTACCCTGTCAAGTGCATTGGACTACAATTTCTGCTATCCTGTCAGTCATGTTGGTTGATAGGAGTTGCAGCTGACATCTTTACAGGATTCCATGAGGGGTAGGGTTCATTTGAGGTCCCCGTCTTTTACTTGTTTTCACTGCAGGACCAGGTCCATCATAGAAAAATTCTGGGTACGACTGTGTAGGAAGGCAAAGGGTATGTCATGCCCTGGGGCCAGGTCTAGATAAGGCAGAAAATTGTCCATGATAGTGAAAAGGATTTTGAGGGTCCTTTTATCATTAATATATGTGGTTGACCTTGGAAAGCTGGTTTGGTTTCAGATAGTTCCAGATAGATCAAAAGTGATACAACGGGTGAACCAGCTTTGTCTTGGACCACAACACACTTTTACATGTGCTTTTATGTACCATTAATAGGCTGATTAATCAGTCCTGTAGGATGATAATTTTGTCATTATATCTGATATGTGAAACTGTTTAATCTTGTGGACTAAGTAGGGGTGGAACTTCCAGACCAAGTGGAAGCAGCTGCCGATCCAGAATCATATATTTCCTTTATGTGTAAGGAACAACTGTTTTTATGTGTCAAAAAATCAGCTGAGCAATCTTTTCATGTTTTGTTTATGTACTGTTGTATTAAAGTGTCCTTGTGGGAGAGATAATACACATTTTTCCCAAGGAAATTGTTTCGTGCTGAGATTTTTGTCATGCCCATAAACTCCAGATGGTTTAGGGACAGTTACTTTGAAATATGTCCGTATTTCCACCAAAAAAAAAAAAAAAAGATGTGTGTGTGTGTGTGTGTTTGGGGGGGGGGGCATCCTAGCAGAGCAAGGATGTCTATAGTTTAAACATAGATTGGTTTTACGATGCTAGTTTTATAATAAAGAATTCAAATCATGCTCCAGACCTCAGTTTTGGGTTGTTTTCTAATATAGCCTTACTACAAAATATCCCTTTTATTGAAGAAATTGGATGTGAATCTAGTTTACAAGAGTATTCAGAATCTGGAAGAGTTTTCAAAGTGTCATATTTTTGGCTTCTGGTAATGTAGACACATGGTAATGATGTTTATCAGAATCTGGAAAACTGATTTTTTTGGACTATCCCACTCCCGACAATCCTGCTGAGAGATTTTGAGAGATGGAGTTTTAAGGAAGTAACTTCCTCAAAGTCATGATCTTACTGTGATACCATCAGAGCAAAATAAATTAACAAAAACCAGGGAACTGGTAGAACAGAATCCTTTCAGTCTTTGGGACTGTATTAGTACCAAATCTGATGGAAATGAAGAAGTTGTACATACTAGTTTCAGTCCCTACATGACAACTTCTTTCTTTCTTTCCATCCAACCTCCTCCCTACACAAATATCCTTCTATTTATTTTTATATATCCCACTACTTTGAAGAGTCATAGAGTGGCATGTATGTAGCGTACTGGAGGGAAGGAATTGTGAGGCCCTCCAGATGTTGTTAAGTGCATCTCCAAGCATTCTTCACCATTAACTTTGTTGACTAAGGCTACTGGGAGGCAGAGCCTAAACATGTGGATAGCCACATTTTTCCAATCCCCATAGTACCTCAACCCACTCTGTGGCCAGGTTTCAATGGGATGGTTTCACTGATTGAACACCATTGGCATAACTGGGATGGTGGGTGATCCCCTATCTCTACTCAGAACTCCCCCATATAAGTCAGACTTAGAGTCAGAACCATGAATGCAACTGTTCAGTGCCTTGTGTGAAGGGACAAGGAGAACTATTATAACAATGAATGCTAAAAAATAGAGGACAACAAAAAAAGGAAGAACAGATTTCTTCCACAAGATCTGAGAAATTAAAGGAAATTTTAAACCAAGGGTGAGGATGCTTTATGACCAGCAGGGAAACACATTACACAAATGAGTAGAAATAAAAAATATATACACGAGATGGAAGGATGACAAAGTCATTCAAAGAGAAAACACGAAGACATATCTCCAATCTCAAAAAGTGAATTGGAAGGAGCGCTAGGAGTATTTGGGAGAAACAAATTACCAAAATAGGCAGCATACCAATAAACTGAGGTTGTCATATTTTGGCCATATCATGAGAAGATTTGATTCACTAGAAAAGACAATAATGCCTGAATAGGTAGAAGACAGCAGGAAAAGAGGAAGGCTGTATTTCAGGTGGATAATCAATCAAGGAAGCTACGGCTCTGGGTCTGCAAGACCTGAGCAGGGCAATTGATGATAGGGGCACTTATTTATGTTTTTTGAAGTTGGTAGACTGAGTCCAAGCACATGGCCCTCATCACACTTGAACATTTATCCACTTTAAATCCAGTTTCTGCCTCTTGCAGAATTCTGGGGTTTGTCATTTGGTGAGGCCTAGGACCTGTCTGGCTGAGCTGTTTAAAGTCCCCTCTCTAAAGTGGATTTAAAGTGGATTCAAACTCAACTGTAATGAAGCCCTAGGTCCACAGCATATCATGACAGAGATTCGAGTGCAGAAGCACATTAAACCATTCTATCATAATTTGGGGCTGGTCTAGGTGAATAGAGGAAGATTCTGCTTTGACTTGGATTGATGTCAGTAGAATTTAATTTCCTTACTGAAATATAGGCTTTGACCCTCCTCTTCCATTCCTCTCACTACCTAAACAAAGTCCTTGGTTCCACCAAGTAGCTTCTGCTCTTAAATATGTTTGTTCATTAGCTCTTTCCTACAGTCTTGCATTACAGTAATAATTCTTGCAGAAACAAACTGGCTTTGTGAGAGCTCTGATTTCCATAGTAACTGAAGCAGGTTGTGCCAAGGCAGACATTGCCGACAACAGGAGCAGTAGGTAGTCCCTTCTTTATTGCTTGAGAGTGGCAGGGACTCGATTTCTAGGTGGGAGCAAGGCAAATGAGGAGATGAATATCAGTTATTATGTGGACCAGTGAACTACTTATGAAAGCAAACGGCTATTCTCACTGCAAGACCTTTGAGCAGAAAATATGCAGAAAACAAAGGATAAAGAATACTAGGGTTGTATAGCATAAATCTCCACATATGTTGTTTGTGCTACACAACCTGTGCAGTGAAATGTTGTGTAACTGAATATAGACCTGGATGCCAATTTTACAGGATAGATGGACCAAGATACATGGACCCAGAACGTGCATCCACATGAATCAGAGCATCACATTGCAACTCTGCTTCCATGAGTTGAAACTGAAGGACACTGTGCACCAGATAAATCACTGAATCACAGAGTTGGGACTTCAAGAAAAGTCTAGTCTAACCTCACCTCCCCCCACCATGCTGGAATAAACAACTAAAGCACTTCTGATAGAAGACTATCCAATATTTGTTTAGAGGATCAACAATTTAAAGTCTTGTCAATGATGAAGTTCTTACTATTAGGACATTCTGCCTAACATTTAATTCAAATCTTTTTTTCTTCAAATTTGAATCTATTGGTTCATGTCAATGATCAACTAATTCCAGAAAGGAATTTATGTCTGTGCAAGACACTGACAGGATTCCAACTGTGTTCATCTTCCATTGTCCACCAATGTGGTCATGAAGACAACCTGGAGCCATCAAGATGTTGTGAACGAAGCTCCTTATGATCCCCGATCATTGGCATTGTTGGCTAGACTGATGGGAAAGCGAATCCCTGAACTTGGTGCTTTGTTATGTTGTGTTTTTGCAGACCTTTCTATGGTGTTTATAGGTTGTTGCTTTAGAAAACATATCACTCAACATGGATAATACCTCAAGGTTGCTCAGTTCCACTGTACCCCCCCTGCTCTGAATTGGTGGTGGCTCAACTTTGTTATCTGCTGTCAAGTCAATTTGATTTTTTGGTGACTATGGCTAAGAGACTTCTAAGCAATCCTGTTGTTAGATCTTGAAACTCAGTGCTGCGGGTTACATGTATCTGTAACATGGCCTTCCTCTTTCCCTACCGCCCTCAACTTCACCAAACATTATCTTTTCCAGTAGTTTCATGATATGTCCAAAGCACAATAGCCTCATAGTAGTTTGGCATCTAATAAGATACCAGGTATGATTTTTTTCCCCTTGGGCCAATTTATTTGTCTTTTTGAAAGTAACTATTTCCCAGTGCTACACATCAAATGAGCTTTTCACCCTTGCAGCTTTCTCCATTGTCGAGCTTTCACTCATATACAGAAATTGTAAATGCTTTTGTGGATGATCCTTATTTTGGTATTTAGTAATGTCTGTTCACAGCTTGGGTTAGTATCTAGGTACTTCATACCTGCTCTTCTAAGGCTTAGTCTTCTTCCATTTTTTTTTACTGTGGTCTCCATTGGGATTAATGATTGAACCAGGGCATAAAAATCTTTTAATGATAAAATTGTACTTATTGTTGTGACCAAATACTGTTTAGTTCATGATTCAAATACAGTGCATATTGACAGGGTCATTCACAGAACTCATTGTGATCTATCAACCACATAGCCAGCCTACAGCCCTCCAGATGTTGTGAATGAAAACTCTTATGATCCATGATCATTGCTATTGATGGATGTTGGGAATAGTAGTTGTGAACACCTGGAGATTACTCATTTACATTTTAGAGTGTGGCTTTCTGTAAAAGCCACTCATAGTTGCTGAAGGATTGACAAAGTAAGAGCTACTTATGGGCAGAAGAATTAAGCACTCTTCTTCCATTTACATTTTTTTCTCTGGAAACATTTCTCTTGTCACTGTATTGTGAGAAAAAAAAGGGTTAGGGAGGCAAGTTTGGAAACCCTCTGGTTTAGCTTTTATCCTTTCAGCTATAACAGTTTCAGGAAGATGTTACTGTCTCTTTGAAATATTGGAGTGTAAAAACAAATGCTGTTCATTAGGTGGGTGACAGTTAAGACTTTATTAAATAAATGAGAAAACATTATTAGGGATTTGTGTGTGTATACCTTCAAGGTGCTTGTCAAGGTATGGACAGCTATAGATTCTATAGAATTTTCTTAGGCAAAAAATTACTCAGAATTGTTTTTGCTAGTTCCTTCCTCTGAAATATAGCCTACAGCAGCTGGCATTTGTTGGCCACATTTCATCCAAGTATTCTAACCAGGGCTGACCCTGTGTAACTTCCAAGATCAGACAGGATTTGGTGCTATTAGGGTATTTATCCCTATAATATTTGATAAGAACAAACATCAAGGGCAACCCCCCACACCTTTATACAGCCCAATGAAACCCAATGTTCAGTGAGATTGGGGTCCAGATTCATGACTGGAAAGAGAAACCTGACGTTGAATGGAAGAGGGCGATGTTGGCTGTCTGGAAACTAAACAGCAACCATCCAGGTTGAGAATTGTTTTGCAGGTTGCACATGCACATTCATTTCCAGATTTCAGGGGAGTTTGCTTGTTATAATATTGACAAAATGGCAGCACACATATGTAACTTTAAAGTGCTGGTAGATTTCAAAAATGGGAAGAACAACACCATAATGCTTGAATGGACAAAATGTTGAGAGATCAAGAAGATAAAAAATATCACAATAGATCCAAGTGGGAATGGACATTTTCTGGTAGGGGGCCCATCTATACATACATCAGACTTGATGCACCATCTATTCACAAAAGTATGAACAGACTTCTCAGAAGCTTTCCTGCTCAAATAAGAAAAAAAAATGGGGGAGGGGGACAGACCTATCATCCAAACACACATGAAATATTATGTGGTCACCAAGATAGTTATCTCTCTTTTGAGGAGAGAGTAGGGATAGAAAACCAGGGCTAAGATAGAATGGCATATTTTAGGGTGCTTTGTTGTAGATTCTCCTTAAAAGTGGTTGGTGATATAAAAAAACACACATACCAATGTTAGTAGTACGAAGGGCATCATGGGTATGTATTTTGCTTTTATGGTAAGATGATTTAAGCAGATTCATTGCTACTCTTTTCTTCTAAATCTATGTCTTCTATCTCAGTCGATTTGTGGAGCAGAGTTCCAAGACTGTCCCTTATTTGGGAAGATGACACAGGCTCAGTAATGGTGTTGAATGCTACCTATGTTCAATCAAATGGATTGCACTGTCCTTTATTCTCAGTACCATCGAACACTTGAGGTTTCCTTCAACAAATGTCAACAGAAATGCCCAAAGGATCCCATTAAGCTCTCTGAGGGTTTCTTTCACCTTGCATGAGTTAGCATCACGCTGTGTAAACATGTGGAGCTCAACCCCAGGCGCCCGCTGGGTGAAGTAACTTTATTCAAGGCACAGTCATAGCAATAAAGAAAACAAGATACAGAACTCTGGCACATTCCTATAGGGCAAAAGCCAAGGGAAAGACAAGAGACCAGAACTTCCCAGAGACACCAGACCCATTTAGAGGTACTTTGCCTCACTGAAATAGAAGCAGCTATGAAGAAGGCCTTGAGGTTTGCTACATTGGCAAGTGAACAGACAAAAACATCATTTCATGGGTCTCTGGGATCTGCATAAGGAACAATATACTCTGTCCACAGCACTAGACCTGATCACCCCAAGAAAGCAGGCAGAAATGACACTAGATAAATATAGGATGGAGAAAACCAAGTTGTATGTTGATAGTGTTATTAGTAATTGGTTCCCCTCAAGTGAGACATGTTCTGGAGTTGTACACCTCTCAAATCTACTTGCCACTCTTGGCATGGTTTAACACTACAAACACAGCACCTTCCCTCCCATTTACCGAAATTATCCATAATATTGAAAGTATCCTCTTTCTTCTCATTTTGGTAGATCTGGGAAGCTAGCTGCTGGCCCCTTGATGACGAAAGCAATGACCACCATTTCCGATCTGGGGATTTTGAATGCCAACCCAGGGAACAGCCCACAGGACTAGTGATGGTGCCCAAATGGAATCTGAGTTTTGATTGAGGTGGTGAATTATCATCAGAGTTTGGAAAAATTATTTTTTCCTTCCAAGTGACAATGTTCTAAAATCAGCATGATTCTGGGATCTGTAGTCCAAAAACCCTTTCCAATAATTATTATTCTATCAAAAACAATTATATTGTTTATTATATTGGCCAATTATATTGGCACTTCAATTATATTGGCACTTACTCAGACAAAAGCATCACTATTATGGTATTAATAAGGTGTGCTTTCCAGCTGTGTATGTTTTGAAGCATGGACTCAGGGTTAATCCCAAATGTATGGCTTTGATGGGGACAGTATTGATTCAAGGACTGAAAATGTAACACAATAGCAACTTTACTAAGCTCGGCAGATGTCTACAATATTCTTCCTTGATGTAGTCCTGACCTTTAATTCTCTATAGTTTACTTCAAGTTGTAAAAGTCTTTGTCATGGGAGAAACAAATGTATGAGATGGTGTCTCTGAAATATTATTTAAGTAAAGAATGATACCAAACATTGCTAAAGGCAGTTAAGTCAGAATGGATGCACGTATCCTGAAATCTGGATTCTACTAGCTTTTGGAACAGGGTTGTGGTTTTGGCATTCTAGATATGTTGAACTTCAGTGCTCGTCTGCCATAACTACCATGGTCTATAGGAAAGTTTATGGTAGATCAAACAGCTGGAGGGCTGAGGGTTTCCCCATCCACATTGTGGAAGATGGAAGCTTACCACCCCACTTTCAGAATCCTGCTATTACTTTATTTCCAACCATCTGCTTGATGTATTCCCTGACCATTTGCCTTGGAACATTTTCCAAGTGTTCTTTCTACTAGGATAGTTCCCTGTTCTGCCCATTTGCCACTTTCACCACTGGAATCACAGACACTAATGATATTAACAGTTTTTGCAACAAAATAATACATACAGTAGACACAGTTAAATGCCATCAGTTAAGGATGCAAAGAATAAGACAAAAAATTAAGGAGATTGCATTTCACCAACAATTAGTATGTTTTCCAACAACAGAATATTCTAATTTGCAAATTAACTCTGTTTACTTTCTGATGACCAATTACAACACCAAGCACACTGGGACACATTACATGAAGATGAATGTATGTGTTAGGAAACAGATGAATTTTGCCACTAAGGGGTGTAACGTTTGGCATTATTAATTTGTTTAACCCACAGAATGTGGAAACCATTTATTGTATATTATCTGTGAAATCCCAAGGAAAGAAACCATCCTTCTTCTGAACATTTAACAGTTAAATGCTACTCCCAGGGATATAAAGCTGAATGGTGCTTCTGCTTGACTTCAGTTAGCAGCTCAGTGAAAACAGATTCATCTGATTTAGGGCTCTTCCTTTAATCTGGATCAAAGATTGGAACAATGGTACAAAGAGTCTCATCTTGTGTGAATTAGATGGATCCTAAACTTTATTCAATTTACATTACCATTAGTGGAGACATTTTCTAATGTATTAGTTAATTATTAGTTTTAAGAAAAATCTGCAGGGACATGATATATAAACTACTACCATTCACCATTACTCCTTAATGTCACAACTTGATTTCGGTTGTAGAACAAATTACCATTTTCCGTCTGGTTGTTTCCAATTGCTTTGAACTGCAAATCCCACATTTCAGTTGTTCTCTAGGAATTGTGTGATTTCTAAAACAAAACATCTGGATGCTGCGAGGCTGCGGAAGATTATTGTAAAGCATGGCATGTAACATACCACCAGTTATGTTCTCTCACTAATCTGCTTCTCTCTTCTTTCTTTCCATATCCTACACTTCAACAGATATGCTGTTCTCTCACCCATAAAACAATGTGGACTGTACTGTCTGGATTGCAGAATATTATTAAGGAATTTAAGAGCTAATGAGATTCATTGAAATGTATGAGATTAAGCAGGGATTTGGCTACGGGGGGCCAAACGAGGGCATTGCCTACCCCCCCACCCCAATTCTATCTCACCAAGTCAAATTTTCCTTGAGTTCCCAAATTATGCATTGAAGTATTTTAAACAAAACTGCATTAGTATTCTAGTATCTGTGGTATTCACATTCTCTCTGTAATTTAGCCTGCTCTTTTCTCAAATGCATTGTGGCTGGAATACTGTTTGGGGTTCACACCTTTGTAAGTGGATTTAGAATTCCACAGTTGCCTAACATCCATATCCAGTAGACTGCTGCTGTTATGGTCCTATGTAGCAGAGCCAGAAAAAGTGCCCTCCCCCCAAAAAGTGCTTTCTTAGAGGGCCTATGCATCGCTTTCTCCCATATGGTACAACTGCAGGCTCTCTTTGAAAAGCGATCTGTTGTAGTTTGAGCCACCTAATTGAGGAGACACTTTTCATGAGTGCCTTCTGTATCCACAATGCAGGGCAAACAATACTATTACATGCCGATTTTTCCATAGTTAAAATGAGGGGGTAGATCAAACAAACAAAAGAATAACTACATTGCATAGACAAGATATGATTCAGTTCAAAGGACTTCAAAGATGCTGAACACATTCCATAATGGACACACATTATTTAGTGCAAACACACTCAAAAGCGCAGTGTCTGTCTGCAAAATACTTAGGTCCTGGCCAGGGTAGTGTAGTAGTTTGAGCATTGGACTGAAAATCTGCAAATACCCAATCAGTCATAGAAATCCACATGGCTCACAGGAAAGGCTCATAGGAAAATAAATACAAATTTGAATAAAGCTATCCAAGAAAACTCCTGACAGCCTCACTTTATGGTCACCATAAGTCAGAAATCATGATTAAAAGAAAAGATGGCAAATCTACTTTATCACCACACACAGGAATTCGGTCCCAGACTTCAAAGTCTTTTGCTTTGAACAACAAGCCAGCCTGTTTCACTTTCTCCAGCATACTTAAAAAACTCCTTAATGCTCTTTCCAACTAATCTGTAAAGAAATACAGGCAGTCCCCGAGTTACAAGCATCTGCGTTACATATGACTCCTAGTTACAAACAGGGGTGAGACAACAGGAAGTAAGAAGGGAAATTCACTCCCAGAAGAGTTCTCATGGGGAAAAGGTGTCTCCACTGAAGCTTTATCACAAATCCTTGTTTCCACAACAACCCCAAATTTTCAAAGTCCAATTGTCACAGGGAGAGAAAGTGAGGTGAAATCTTCTGATCAGGAACAGAGATAGCAAAACCAATCTTACAGGAGTGTTTATTCAATAAAAATGGGCTGGAGTTACACTTAAAATGTGCCTGCTCTGATTTACATACAAACTCAACAAGAGCCTACAGAACCTATCTTGTTCTGTGTGTGCCTGTATACATTGTATATGTATACATATACATACAGGCATTGCCTATATACACATTTTAGAACATTCTTGCCCATCCTGGGATAGTATTGTCCTGCTTGCATTCACTAGCAACCGACAGTTAGCACTATCCCCTATGATTTTATCATGTCTCTTCTTAAAGATGTGCAAGCTGATGGTTATCTCTACATCCCATGGTAGCAAATTCCACAGTTTAGCTATGGGTCTTGTTAATATATACTACCTGTTTACTCCATGTTAAATCTCCCCAATTCCGAAGATGTTTCACATTCTGACTCCTATCCTAAGTTGTTCTCAAAAGAGTAACCTCTTAAAAGATTATACTTAGATATTCAGATTTATAACCAGGTTGGCTTGAAAACAATTCTGATAGCTTTTAATGGAATCTACTTCCTGAATGTTAAGTGGAATTCAAAAACAAAAGTATGTTTTTCTTTGCATAGAGATTGAATTCCTATGCATTTTTAGACTTTAGATATGCCTTGCACAAAATAGGCTGTGAAGGTTTCTGCTTTACAACGAAAACCTCTTATGCTTTCAATAGTTGTGTGACAGGCAAAAATCTATTAAAGGATAACAATAGTTTGTGGAAAACTCTTCCTAGTTGTACCATCAATGGCTAAAGCCTGGGAAATTTACTTTTCCTAGCAGCATGGCTAGTGTTCATACAGGCTGTGGGATTCTGGAAAGATATAATATCATTAAGAATAATGACAGAGATCCAGCATCAAACATGTAGAGCATTTATTCTCTAACTTCCCATCTGATCTTTGAAACCCACCTTGAAAGCAAGTCCTCCAACTGGTGAAGGTCTGTGTTGCTGTCAATGGGGTGCTGAAGTATGGAATGACCAGCCCCCTCTCACCAGTGAGTAAAGCTGAGGTGAAGAGTTGCAAGAGGTCCCCAGAAGGGTCCCTGCTTCTGTCCTTGAGTATTACTTGCCAGCGGGACTAAGCTAATCACATTATCCTTCAATGCCTCACTTGGCAATAGACATGTTACTCTGAATTGATGGTTTTCAAAATAGGCTTCAGGGCCATTTGTGATCATGATGATAAGAGTCATGATTACAAATGAGAATACAAAGTAGCTACAATGATCTAAGGACTTCATCTCATGGATTTAGGGCTCTGTTTCCATGTGCTTTGGAACGGGGTCCCATGGAAGTCCCATTGAGGCCATCACATGATGTAAGGGCACTTCCGGTGGGACTCTGGAGCTCTGTTTCCACAGCACATAGAAACAAAGCCCTAAATACATCTTCAGGAGTTGAGGAACATCTGACTCCAAACGGAGAAAAGTGGTGGAAAGATGGACATCAACATAGAAAGGACGTGGGATGGCTGGCCATCCCAGAAGACGGGGAAGGATAGGAGGAAATGGGATAAAATGGTTCCCTCCACTTTCTCTTGCTTTCCCTCTGCTTGTTGGATGAAGATCTAAGTCCAACTAAGACTAACAGGAGACCAGCCAATGTTTGCAAGCTGAATGTTCAGCTTGCTCAGTGAGAGGCACCACTCAAGGCAGAAGGGCTATTCTAGAAAAAAGTTGGCACATCTCTATTGGCACCTTTTCTTGTCTTTTAAGCCTTAATTTACAAGTAGTTTTTAAGTCATCACATAACAGGTGTTAGAATATCACCACAAGAGACTAACCTCAACTGCCTCGGTCCTAGAAAATTAGTTGAACATGCTCAGCAAGATGAATGAAAGATAACTAATGAATGGTCCAGGATATTATGCAATTTAACTAGAAAATGCTCTGTTTTACATCAGCAGGTCTAAACAAAACAAATACCCATGCATTAATCCAAACACAAAGTAATTATGATAACCACACCTATCCTTGCAACAATCTTTCTGTAGATGATTGAGGTGTGGTGTCTCATGCAGGCTAGATGCTGGCAACTTTGAACATGCTGATTATGGTCACTTAAGGGCAGAGACCTCATTTCTGCCTGTCTCAGATGTCAAGCAAGATGGGATTGTAGTCCAGCAATAGGTTCAAACATGTCTCTGCCACTTGAGGCTCTCTGGAGGTTGTATAACAGTCCCATCTTCCCCAAATGTTGGCCATACCTGCTAGGGTGATATGCACTGGAATCAAACAGATTCCACCCTCATAATGTAGAAAGATCTCAAATATGTACACAAACATTAGATAAAACTGGTATGAGTCAAACCCTTCTCTCCCACAATATGATGATCAGTCCTGTGCCCACCCTGTTATAGACTGTGAGAGGATGTAGTTCTTTCCACTCATATGCCCCTTTTATTCTAAAAGTTTGCTTTTATTCCCAGTTTTTCTGGGACTGCAGCACATCTGGATTTACACACACAAAGTTAACATCTCCCATCTAGTTTTGTCTTCAGCTTCAATATAACCCCCTTCTCATTTGCTTCCCTCTCCAAACCAGAAACTACTTTCTTATTTGGGCCAACAGGCAGCAAAATGTGAACATGAGAAATTCTTCTGGAAGTCAAGCACAGAACACAGATCTAGAAAAACAGGCAAATCAATCGTCTCACTTGGGCCAAAGAGGCAAGGCGAGTCTCTCTCAAAGACAGTGGATTTGGGTAAAAGCAACAATTGCAGCAGTAGCTAAAGGGCACATTTTTTAAAAAAGGCTAAGGATCTGTGGCTTGCAAGACGAGTCTCCAAGGGTCCTTGTGTTATTCAGGAAACACACAGGCTCTTCAACTGATGCATTACAACAAGCTGCACGGTCATCTTAAATGACCCTAACTAGGCACTTGCCATTCCACTCTTCCCGCCAGAGCTCAGAAACATTTTTTGGCTACGGTGCCCAGAACCCACTAATAAGGATTCCAAAACTTCTAGTCCAAAGAAGTACTTTTCCCAGCTCTGTTTCCTACCCACCCTCCAAAATATTTGTAATAAAGTTCATAGCTACCATAGCCATCACATTTCATTTCTTTTCCTCTTGCTGCAATGAGCAGAAGGCATAACACTACAGAACGCTGCTGCTATGAAAAATAATGTAAAAGGAAAAGCCAGAAAAAATGGTGGAGAAAGTGAGGAAGAGAGAAAATGGGACACATGAGATTTGAGAGAGTTTGTCAGAAGATGCAAGAAGAGCTAGGCAAGGAGAGTCTTTGTGGCCCTGGAACAGGATGCAAGGTGACACGTGGAACACACTGTGGAAGAGCTGGAGCAAAGGATGGAAGTAACACTGCCTTCCGAGGAACTTTTCCATCATTCTTTCTCTCTGCCAAAGAGTTGATCTGTTAGCCCAACAGCGTGGCTAAGAGATGTGCAGCATCTAAAGGTTCATCGTGCATCCACCTGCCTGGTTCCAGATCCTTGCTCAAGACCAGCTGACATCAGGACTGATATGACAGCTCAGAATTATCCAGACCTTGGGACATGAGGCTTCCCCTGGCACTCAACACTCAAATGTTTCTTCTTTGTCTGTCATGGCTCTGACAGGAAGTGGGGTCAATGGTAGTGCATTTGATTGTCCAGCACAGGCCTGGTCTGGTATTTATCCTCTGTGTTTTGCAGCTCTGTTTCAAAACTCTGCAGGCCACCCCCCTCCGGATTGTCTGCTTGCTCCAGACGGCCGCCCATTGTGCCATAGGACTGGTGAGCCGGAGAGGCTGCTGGCGTGAGGCTGAGTTCGGGCTCTTGAAGCACTGCAGCTACAAACATCTGAGACACAAAAAACAAGGAGATTACCTTCTGAGGCTCTTTATTTCCATAATCTTTACTGATAAACTAGGGATCTCCTTTACTGATATGCCAGGCCATGAGTCATATGGAACTTGGATATATATCTTGGGTTGCTATCAGATTGAGTAGAGACAGTCATGTAACTTTAATGCTTAAGGCACACCATAAACCAGTGGTGTCAAACATGTGGCCCTCCAGGTGTTTTGAACTTCAGCTCCCAGAATTCATGGCCATTGGACAGGTTGGCTAGGGTTTCTGGGAGCTGGAAGCCCAAACATCTGGAGGGCCAAAAGTTTGACACCTCTACCATAAACGTTTTGTCAGATGGAGTTATCCCTGCTCTCACCCTCCGCAGTCTGGTGATTATTGAGGCTACAGGAGCACTGGCTTGGACAACAGCTGGTAATCCCTAATCATACCTCAAATATACACCTGAGAGCTTTAAGCAAGGATAGATTATCAATGGTGCAATAGGAGTAAATGATCCAGAGCCATTAATAAGTTGGGGTCAATTATGGGGTTTTGCACCACACATAGACATAAACTTCCAGCCACTTCTACTTCTATTGGGGAAGCTTACAGCGGGCCCTAACAAACAGCAACAATTTCTCCCTATTCCTGGAGTACCCAAGCTTGCCCACTTTTCAAATAAAAGCATTACAACACTATAGTCAGGTTTGTTGTAAGGCAAATATAGAAGGTACTTACATTTGAATTTGGTGTTGAAGAGATGCTGCTCCTTTCAGTATCAATGAAAGCTCCCTCAGATTGTTCAGACATTTCCTTGCAGGTGAACAGGTTTGTAAAATAGGATGAAGAACAGAAAAATTCAAATGAATGTCCTATCCAAGGTTCCCTCAAATGAAGGTTCCTTTAAAGCAGGGATTGATTGCCTGTCTGGAATCTTGTTAGTGACATGTGTGCATGAGAGATTGGCTTATACACATGCATGTTTCTTTAGGATTGTAGGGCAAAATATTATTGCACAATATCCAACTTCCCTAGAGATACACGGGAAATAGGTCTCTGGTTTTGCTTGTTATTGAGGAGGTGAGGAAGGGTGAGAGGAAGTTCAAATTATATAGATCCCAGAGTATTCCATTCCCCCTACAAACACAGATGAGGTAATTCATCAATGTTTGAATTCACTCCTTACTTTTTCTCCTCTTTGCTGGTAAATAGTAGCAAAGGACTAGATAATGGCTCTTTGGACCCAGTCTCCCCAAAGGTGCACACAGGGGATGGCCACAGAATTGTGCAAGTGGAGCATTATGCTCACTACTTGATGTAAGAGCTCCATGTACCGCTGGACTAAAACTCTCATCATCCATGACCACTGATCATGCTGGAGGGGCAACATATGGAAAGCCACAGGTTCCTCAGCTGTATTCTGAAGAGCCTTTGACTTAGGATTGAATTTGGAAGTCAACAAATAATAATGAGTTCCAGGCCCATTCTGGTCAGCTAGACCAATGACACACTGAACATTCATTGTGTGGATCTGCAGATTCCAAAAAGTTAAGTGAGATTCATCGGTTGTGTATTTTAAAAAAAGAAATAATCTACATTAAAGGAGGACCAGCTGTAACAAAAATATGTAAGAGTTGCTAATATTTTAAATGGCAACCACAACTTTTTGTAAGTGAACTGAGCTTCTGAAGTCTTTCGTAATTCTTATTTGGGCCTCTCAGAATTCAGCACGTACATATATAATTTTTCTTTTCTAAGATGGCTTTAGTTATTGAATCTGAAAGTGTAAGATTTTGAACTCTTGTGGACATATGACTTCTTTCCCTTCTTTTTAATGCATTATTTTGCATTTATGATAAAATAGAATGAGTCTACATATTTCCATATGTCTTCATTACATTAATATATATTGTGAGGGGGATAGATCAATACACAAACCTATCTTTAGCCAAAAAAATATACAAAGTAGGGAAGGAATAGAGAACTTCAGGGCCTGAGGCCAAAATGTATGCTTCATTGGAGTCTTCTGAGCATCCCTGAATGGCATAAACTTCTTCTACATGTCAAGATTATCTAGAGGTTTCCCAAGTTTTCTGTTTTCCC
Source organism: Anolis carolinensis (assembly GCF_035594765.1). Taxonomy (NCBI): domain Eukaryota; kingdom Metazoa; phylum Chordata; class Lepidosauria; order Squamata; family Anolidae; genus Anolis; species Anolis carolinensis. Next base: position 331,644,307 of record NC_085841.1, on the reverse strand, counting down.
CATACTAAGAGCTTTAAATGCTTCTCCTGTGGCTATTTCACGGGCAGTAAGAGCTAAAATGAAACTATGTTTGTTTTTTCATAATTTTCATAAATGATTGCCTTTAGCCCTGTCAATCATGGGAATGTGCCATCCTGGGGTAGTAGTATATTAGTCTAGAACTATGGAGACCAGGGTGTGATTTCCCACTCATCTATAGAAACCCACTGGGTGACTTTGGGCAAGCCACACACTCTCAGCCTCAGATGAAGCAAAGGTAAACTCCTTCTGAATAAATCTTGCCAAGAAAACCCCATGATAGGCTCGACATAAGTGGGAGACAACTTGAAGGCCCACAACGAAGACAATCTCTGAAATTAAACTTCTCCTTTAGATTCGAAGAGGTTAACGTAAGGCTTCCTACTGAAAGTGATTTGGGAATAAGCTTATAAGAACACTGATGTATCTTCCAAAGAACGTGGGAACTATTTTACAGCTTTTGGATTCTCGGTGTGTGCCTCAAGTGGAAGCCAGTTTCACGTACACAAACAGGCATGATGCCACAAAGAGCACAATAATCATGGGGCATGTTCTGGACTTTCCTAACCTGGTAACTGGAAGGCTTCCTTGGATGTAGCTTCCGAAAACACAGGCCGAAGATGGAAGAAAAGATGCAGCAAAGAAGGACCACACAGGTGAAGATGGTGATGGGGTGGCTGTAGCCTAAAGCATTGAAGAACAGAGAAACAGCATCACACAACTAGTATTGTTTTGCTTTCCATGGAATTCACATTTTTATAAGTGTAAGTTTGTTTAGTCCTGTTTCTGTATCCGTTTGTACCTTTAAAAAATGCAGTTCACAAACCCCAAAACTTCCATGTGTAATTTTTTCTAATACACACATTTCTAGCAAGGAATTTAGAGGTAAATAGTTCATGCAGAAAGTTTTTTAAAAAGGCTTCTGTGGTGCATTTTATTTTAAAAATTAAAACTTAGATCAGATTTTTAATACGATAGCTAATGGTTTTTTAATTATCAGCTTCTCAGTTACATCTTGTTTTAACCTTGTTGTAAGCCACTTTGGGTCCCATCACAGGAGAAAAGTGGTATATGGAGGAATTAATCATTTAAATGAATTGAAGGCTGAAAAAAATAGATTTGTGGGCCATATTAGTATGAGGGCTCAACTCTGTTTCCTCTATATCAAATAAAAGGCCTTTGGCATATATTGAGAGTTCCTATGGGCTAGTCATCATCACCCTCAAAGCAAGCCTTGTGACCATTTTCCAACTCAACAAATCCCTGCACCAGTACAAATGTACCTCATGTTTATATAAACATAGTTTCTGTGTTTTCACAGAACAGCAAGTTCACATGTCAGGCTCCAGCAACCTTTCCTTCTACACCTTCCAAGTATTTTTGATCACAGTTCTTGGTCATTCTTTTAACGAAGTAAAAGCTGCAAAGGGTCAAGTCATTTGAGCTTCCCAATTTCCTATTTTTAAAACATGTACCAGAGAGGACCAAAAGCACACAAGTCTAGAAATCTACCTTAGAAAGTGGGTACCAAAAGTACAAACCCTTGTGTCATCTTTTTATTTCCTCCAATACCTGCACAGGCCTCCACTCTTTTCTCATTCACTGTCTTTATCCTCAGGGGACAAAAAACACAAATAGAGAGCCATGGAGCCCCAGAGCTCCATATCCTACATTTTCTGATGAGGATAGAAAACTAAAATCTGGGCCGAAGAGATTTTTCTCACAGGATTGTGCTGCCCGGCTTTGCCTCATATACAATAACAGAATGTTAGAGTTGGAGTGGACCACAAAGGCACAGGTAAAGCACTCCTGATAGATGCCCATCCAATCTCTGGCTAAAGATCTCCAAAAATGGAGAAGCCACTGTTAGATAAGCTCTTCCTAACATTTAGGTGGAACTAAAAAGCCATAGGCTTAAAAGAACTACATTTTTACAAGGCAGTCTCAATAACAGCCCCATACCCACCTAACCGGAGGATGGAGAAGAAGAGCAGAGAGAACATACAGAGCATGGGAGCCATCACCATCTGGCTCACGGCTGCTAAATGGATGTGCTGGTTCAGCTTGGTGGGCAGGTATACATAGTAAATGTTGTAACGGTCAACCATGTGCTTGAGCATCATGTATAGCAAACCTGTGTGCACAAAGAGAAAGTGATTTGAGACAAGGAGAACAAGCATTTAGAAAAGACACTGGGGCAGAGAGGATGACACAGAGATGTATAATGAAGCCTAGAATGATTTAGTGGGAGGACAATATAGCTCAGTGGCAGAGCACATATTTAACATGGAAGTTTATAAACCTGGAATACAAGTTCCTATCCAATACAAAGGATGGGAAAGACTTCTGTCTGGAACCTCAGTCAGAAAAGATAGTACTGGTCTACATGGAACCATGACAAGTATAGAGGCTGCTTTGCATTTTCTGTTTCTTTCATTATATGAAGACCCTACCATCTTGGAGACAAACCAGTTACCACAGGCAGCAAATTACCAGTGCCAAACAATATGACATTAAATATATAATCAAAATGCATTTCTGAATTCAGAAAGTGTGTCAATTCCCTCTGATCTGGGCCAGGAATTAAAGGGCAAATGGATCTTAAATCTTTTTTTTGCAATATTTTCCTGATAAAAATGCTTCGTCTTCCCTAAAAGCTGCTATTTGCACCCAATGAAGGAAGGAAGCAAAGTTTTCTTAGGTAAAGGTAAAGGTTTTCCTCTGACATTAAGTCTAGTCGTGTCTGACTCTGGGGGTTGTTGCTTTTATCCATTTCTAAGCCAAAGGACCAGCGTTGTCCATAGACACCTCCAAGGTCATGTGGCCGGCATAACTGCATGGAGCGCCATTACCTTCCCACTGGAGTGATACCTATTGATCTACTCACATTTGCATGTTTTCAAACTGCTAGGTTGGCAGAAGATGGGGCTAACAACAGGAGCTCACCCCATTCCCCAGATTCGAATCGCTGACCTTTTGGTCAGCAAGTTCAGCAGCTCAGCGGTTTAATCCATCAGGGGCTCTAAGTTTTCTTGGAGAGAATGTGAGCAAAATTGCAATTGGAGATAATGGGGGAGTGTTTAGTCCCCAATCCAGATTAGGATTTTGATCGCTACTTCTCTCTTGCTCTCCTTGCTTCCTTTGTCCCCTCCATTTATAGATACAGATTTTCCAACATCCCCTTGTCACAGGCAAAAGATTTTCTCAATGAATTGCAGTCTCGAGTGGTTTCCTGTTGTCATCATCCCCTGTTTATGCTCAGTTCTATTGCCCAGGGAACAATCACCAATGGAAGTAGCAATTTATGGTCTGTGTTCTTTCCCAACATTATGATAAGTGAGATAATGGATAATGGTCTTCCTCGAGTATATCTATGCTGTAGAAATAATTCACTTTAACTGCTACGGCTGAATGCTATGGAATATTGGGAACTGTAGCTTGGTGAGGCACCAGCACTATTTGGAAGAGTTTGTATTGCTATTGGTCCCATGATTTGACAGCACTGAGTCGTGGCAGTTAAAGCCAAACTGTATTCTAAACTGTAGATTCACTTCTAGTAGCTAAGCTGTGTGGAACTTAATAAGTACAAAACAAGTTTTTCCCTTCAATTTCAACTACTACTTCAATAAGATCTGAGTTCTACTCATAGCTTTTAAGTTCTACCTGCCCACTACCTTTCCTGCAAAGTATGAGGAAAATCATACTTTTGTTTTCCTGTTTATAATCTGTTTTTTCTTTTTTGCATATGCTTTATAACAAAAAATAACAAAACTATATTTTTTAAATGTGATAGAAAACTGTTATGGCAGCTCCAGGGCTAACATACTTTTTCTCCTCCTGTCTGGAGCATCTCAGAGGAGCAGGGGGTTCTGGGGCCATTGGCAGTGGCTTTACTCACAGTTGGCATGCCTCCTTCAACATGTTTAGAACTATTTCAGTGTTTACAATGAAAAAGGTTTCCTACTTCTAGCCTGAAGTCAAAGATCAGCAAACATGCATGAAAGGGTTTCACATTGTTATCGTTTGACCAGCAGTTCGGATCTTAGCTGTGTAGATTTTGAAAATGTTGCTTTTAATTGTGCTGTAGGTAAAATAATCCTGTCTTTTCCTCTGAATGTAAACCCGGCAAAAATCAGGCACAACCGTAATTTACCTATGTATCTTGGTCCATGCATAATGCTGTCTGCCTAAGGCACTGTCTCTCCTAAATAATTAGAGTGACCTTTATTTAGCTACTTTTCTATCATGCCAGGTGAATATATCAATGGTATTCAAAAATGCAGAAACTGGTTATTTAAAAGGGATTGTCAAGGATCAATTAACAAGGAGCTTTATTTTTCTGCCTACCAATAGAGTAGGAGGTTAAGACTATAGGACAGGAGATTTTGGGTACAGGCAAATATACTTACCAAAGGGAACAATAATGGGGCAGGTGATGCTATAAGTCATAACAACAGCAAATACACAGCAAATCCAGGCATACTCCAGTCCAAATTGGAAGTCATAAGCTTGGTTCTGAAGAAAACACAGTAGCATATTTTATAATTTCATGTTGAGTTGAGTGTGAAAAACATTGGTGAGTGTAGGACAGCACATTCTAAAGGACCTGTGTGGATTTAACCACATTCAGAATTGAGATTTTACATTTGAACACAAAATTAATGTTTAAGGATTGGCCAAAAAAGCTTCAAACCCCAACGTAGAACTACATTTTAAGAAGGATTGAAAAGTGTGGCTTTTATAACTTGAAAAATTGTTGCTGTTTGGTGTCTTCAAGTAATTTCTGACTTGTTGTGAGCCTAAGACAACTATATAATGGAGATTTCTTGGCAAGATTTGTTTAGAAGGGATTGGCCCTTGCCTTTCTCTGAGGCAGAGAGAGTGTGACTTGCCCAAGGTGGCCCAGTGAGTTCTCATGGTTAAATGGGAGTTTGAATCTTAGTTTCCTAGTGTCTAAATTCAACTCTCAAACTACTTCACCATGCTGGTTCTTTTAACCATTAATTTGGCTAATGTTTTGACTGAGTAAACAATAGTTAAGGAAACTTCTTTCTTGCTTGAATAGTGACAAGTACGGTCTTGCTACGAAGTTCTCAGACTTGCCCTCAACTACTCACAGCACACTTTCGTTGTTGTTGTTGTTGTTGTTGTTGTTGTTGTTGTTATTGTTGCATCATAAACAGGGATAAGACATCATGGTTAAATACTGTCTATTCTGGGCTGAATAGAATTTTGTGAGGTTCCTACTTTACAAGTTGCTTCATCTTTTTGTTAGTGGAATCCTTTTCCAAGGTTTATTTTCATCTTTTCAAATCATTTTGACACAACAATGAAAAAGTATCTTTCTTTAAAAACAAAGCTCAGCTACTCAAGAAGTAAAATGTGGCTTTGGAAATAAAGGCTGCACAGCATGTTTAAACTCCGCTGATATACATGGAATATAATCATACCAATAAAGCTTGTCTCAAATTGGCACTTCTCATAATCACCTAGAGAAGCTGATTTTTGAGCCCCTCCTCATATAAACTAGAGGTGCATGAGGCAGGATATGTTTCTAGATCTCTAGAGTTTTGTGAGTCTGGAATTTTCTCTGAACAAGACATAATTCTTGGGAATTGGAGATATTTAGGGAAACCCACTCGCAATAAGAATGCTGTAGAATTTCTACCACATTCATGTGCATTTGACTGAGGAAAAAATAAAACCACAGACCCGCTTGATATGGAGCCTTTCTGGTTCAGACTTAGCCAAACAGATCCGTGTAGCATAGACAACGAGTCCAGGGATGCGCATAAGTGCCATGGCTGTCCCTATCAGGCTGGTGGTGATGACATAGTTGACAAAGAAAGCACCATTATCAGGGAGGAAAACACATCTGTTGACAGAAAAAATTGGGGAAGGTGGCAGAGAGAGAAGGAGCGAGAAAATTTAAATGAACATTTAAATACAGTTGGCTTTCCACATTTGTGGATTTAATTTTTGCACATTTTATTATTTGCATATTTTATCAATATGGTATCTCTAGAAATATATAGGCCTCCAGTTCAAATCTATGATCACATTCTCTTTAGGAATCTCTAGGTCATCCAGTATGATTCTATGGTCAAGCTCTGGCAGAGACTTACACTGGAGAATCTAAAGAAGGAGTGTTTTTACAGGTTATTAAAAAAAATAGTATTTTTAAATTCACATTTCTCCCACTAGCTTCCCTTAGCTATGTGAAAGTGGAGGGCCTAATGTACTAGGGATTTCCTGATTTTCCGGTTGTGAATCAAGGATACAAACACACACACACGTCTCAGTGACTTCCAGGTTAGTAAAGCATCTTGGATAGCTCCTTAAAAATAAGATAAATCCCAGGCTGGAATCATCATTGCACGAACACAGAGGCCACCAAGGAAGAAAGAAGTCTTATCACTAGTGATCAAGCCGATGACCCCTCTTACATACACGCAAACATATATTCGCACCATATTCAACAATACTCACTGAAACCGTATGTCTGCATGATCCAAAAAGTTATTGTCAAAGAGCCAACGAAAGAAAAGATCCAAACTACAGAGGAAGAACAGAGAACAGAAACAGATTAGAAGTTTATTTTCTGTAAGAATACACACACACACGGCCATGCAACTGAACTGAGAATAGATTCTGCTCAGTTACTTGAACTGAGGAACCCACACTCTCTGTATGTTGTTGGCCTGAAACTTGTTTCATCCCTTTAAAGCAATGCTGGCTAGGACTGATGGGAGTTCATTTATAGTATTTATTTACAGTATTTAAATACGTTGCAGTCCAATTTCTAAAGAGTCACCTTTCTCAACCTATGGTTTACTGCAATTACAGGTTCTTTAATTGAGAATCTGATTGTGATGTACTATGCCTCCCATATCACTGAACATAATGTGAAATCAGAAAACCATCCACTGAATAAATCCTGTTAAACACTTATCTAGATTCTGACAGTTGGAGGCCCAAACAGCTGGAAGGCTGCATTCTGAGGATGCCTGATCTAGAGGATGGTCTCAATAGGAGAAACTGTTCACAATTTACATTTATATTGTTCAAGATTTATGAGAAAACCATACTAGCTTCTTGCTAGATCTCTACAGCAAATAGGCCATAACACAGTCTGGGGAAACTGGCTAGAAATGGTTGATGTTGAATGGGTGTGAGTCTGGGTTCCTTGATAGCTAACAATTGTCCTCTAAGGGCAATATAAATAGCACATTACTGCTAAAGGTATTTTATACATCATAGATGGACTAGTCAAATGTACTCATGTTTTAGGACAGACACTGAAACTGATGTTTAGCGGAAATCATATTGACTTAAATAGCTCTACTTTAAAAGTATGACCAAATCTTAAGTCCAGTATCATGGACTACCAGTAACATGTAAAATTCTCACTAAGTGACAATTTTCCAGAAAGATTTCACTCCCTATAATTCTTTGGTATGGTTTTGTTTCTGTCCATCTTATTATAGTAATTGATGGTATGTACACCATCCCACTGCTAGTCTTCCAAGGGATCACAAAGTAGCAGAAAGCGGAGCTAAAGGTGTATGCTTTGTGCAAGTTGTTATTGTACCTTGTCAGTCCAAGCGAGGGCAAGATGATAACCATAAATACCAGGAAGAAATAGCACTTGTGCATTGTGATCTGATTTTTATTTGACCTAAAAGAAAAAAAAACCATATTTATCCAAGAGAGAGATTGGAGGGCAGGGAGAGAAAAAGAGAAGGAAAAGGAGGGAGGGAAAAACAAAACCAGGGGAAACTAGGCTGGAATTCTGCAATGAAATGTCAGGAATATACAAACAGCATCAACTACAACTCATTCCCAGATTTATTGACAAGCATATTGAAATACAACATGGAAACCAAATACATTTGCATGGATTGTTCAAAGGAGTAGCCATGACAGTCTATGAGATAATTCCAACCAAGTCTAAAATCCTGTTGGGGTATTACTCTGGGTTATGCTGAAAGGGATACATTTCAAATGATGGCGTTAGGAGGAATCAAATGCCCTCAATGCAAATGTTTTCCTACTGGTTGGCCAGTCTGGTGTTCAGACACAGAGATGGCCACTGGAATATTAAACACCGCCACTGTGTAACTATGCTCATATTTATAGTTCCCAGTCTTCATTGACTACAGCCCACCTGGGGTTCATAAGATTGCTGCAGGACACTTAATATGTTTTCCTATTGCTATTTTAAAAGAATATCAACCTTGAGGGCTAGATGAATGGCCCACATTCTCTCTAGGTACAGCTTTTACTTTATAACCATGATGAACCCCAGGTTCTCTAGACTAGGGCTTCTTTTCCACTCGTGACTCCTTTCCCCCCAAGAAATGTTTACATGACCCCAGGTATGCAAGTACAAATAAAATAGGTATAAAAACCAACCATTTACTGATAATAAATCAGCTTTTTGAAGGCTGATTTTCCTTTTCGTGGAGTGCAGCTGAAGAATCTTTTCCAGACTCCACTGTGAACACTGCATGTCATTGCTATTAAAGTTGTGAAAATGGCTGGCATTCAGAAACCCTTTGCTGTTGCCAAACCTTCTGTGACCCCAATATTGAGGTAAGGGGACCCCATTTGAGGATGGGAACCACAGTTTAAAAAGCAATGCTCTAGATCAGGGTTTCTTAAACCCTTTTCGCCCAAGACATTTTTATGTATATAGGCATAAAACCAAACATTTACTAATAATACATCAGCATTCACAAAGCTTCCTAAGTAAGCTGATTTTCCTTTTTATGAAGCACAGCTGAAGCATTTTCTGCACAGTCCACTCTAAACACTGCACAACAGATTCATGTAAATGTCTAAAACAGCCACAAAGCTGTTTTACTGTTGCCAGTTTTTTTTTATAACCCAACACTAAACTAAGGGTGTTAGGACCCACAGCTTAAGAAACCCTGCTCTAGATGTTCATCAGAATTTTTAAAATTCAGCTGCCATCGCTAGGATTTAGATATCTAGAGAAATGCATGAAGATATCTAGCTCTGAATAATGCAATGCCATTTTGAGGACTGCTGCCTAAGGTCACAGGGCTTACCTTGTCCAATGTGACTCAAGGTAAGCTGAATAGTACACTATGAAAGGAAGGAGCACAGAAAAGCCCCAGAGCAGTAGAGTGGGGAGAAACTGGGTGACAACTGGGTTCTAAAAGAGAGAGAGAGAGAGACCAGGAGTAAGTTCAGTGTTTCCCCCCTGAAAATGTTATTTTCTCTTTAATCTTTAAATGGATTAAAAGCATGCACTTTTTGGTGGCTGGAAGAACATGCCCAAGGATCCACTTCTCCATCTCTTGCTGATACTATAATTGGGAATAACCATAGTTTTGTAGAAGCCACTTCAAGGAAAAAGGAATGAGAGGAACAGATCTGTGATGAGTGGTTTCTGCCAAATCTTCCTATTTCTATCTATTAGTCAGAGAACAACCTGCACCATGCTTCCTTCAGCACAGCAGCCTATTCAAGTACCAGGACATAATTTGAAATCATAATTGAAGATATTAAGTATCACATAGAGCATATAGAGCTCTTGTTTCTCCTGAGTCCAAAGTGGGTAAGGATCCATTCTGGAGATACTTATATTCTTAGTGTGCTTCCCTTTGCAGGAAGGGAGTTAAAGCATGGAATGAAGAAGCTCAGAGTGGCAGTGAATGGGATGCCACTTTCCCAAGGCTTTAGTGTCCTTGAAGTAAGATCCCATGAGATAATGGTGAGAATGGCACCTGGAGGCTCTCCACAGGCCGTGTAACGTTGAACAGGTCTATGGTGTTGACAATGATGGCAGGTGTGGTGAGGAAGAAGAGGAGGATGAAGAGGCAGATGTTGAGCAGGATAAACCGCACCCACCACGAAGCACCATGGACGGATAAATTCTCCCTGCAAGAAAGAAAGCAGGTGTATAATGAGGTGTGCAGAAAAGCCCACCGTGTCCTTCACCCAACCCAGGATAATACCCAGTGTTTAATTAAAGGACTGATTAAAGGATCATACAAGCATATCCAAGCCTTGCTATTGAAATATGATGCTCTCCCTTATGTCTGTCATGTGACAGGGCTCTCCTGGTATCAAGGGCTGAAGTTCATTAAACAAATACAAGGTGTACCCAGACCATATTTACTTATAAAGAAAACTAAAGCATTGAGTCTTTCAAAGGTCTGGCTAAAATAACAGAATTTCAGCCAAGGTCAAAAGTCCAATTAATTGCAGCCAAGGTCAAAAGTCCAATTAATTGCAGCCAAGGTCAAAAGTCCAATTAATGCAGACAAGCTGAATACTACAAGGACAGGTCAGGAGCAAGAATAAACAGTAGCTATGGTTGTAGTCCAATTGTCAGATTAGAGGAATTCATTTATTAGAGTTCATAAAACAGGCCCAAGGATACAAACTGAAATTCAAGTCCATAAATCAAGCCAGGAAGTCAGTCAAGAATTCAAAGTCATGGATTCAGGATACAACTGGGTCCAGAACAGGATTACAGGAATAAATTCAGAGTCCAGAATTCTAATCCAGAGGGTGCAGAGACGAGAACCGGAACAAGAGTACCAAGGTACTGCTACCAAAGAGCTATAGTCTTCCAGACTCCTTTTTACCAAGAGAGGTCAGCTGCTGCTCATTTCAGCAAGTCTTCACAGATAATCCCAGAAGCCAGTGTTACTTTCTTTGAGGAGGAGGTCAGATGAACCCTTTCCAAGCTTGCTGCAACCCTAAGAAGAGTTCTCCACTGCTGGAGACCTGTCCACAGCAACCGTTGAGCCGAGCCTGACAAACTGTGGGCCATGATAAAAGTCCCACAACCATTTGAAATAATGCACATATTGACTGAGAAAAGGCTTTTTTCATAACAGTGTCTCAGTTGAGGAAAATCCTCTGATTGTGCAATGATCATGTACCAGAACTGGGCAACTTATAGGGATTCATTTTTTCATATTCAGCACCCCACTCCATCTCAAAAATTTATGGGGCCAAAATTGGCCAATTGCATTCTCAGAAACCTTTCTTATTAATCGACCTGATGTGGCAGAAACTAACATCTTATTTGCACTCATTGACTACAACTATTCTCCCCACCCCCCACTGGAAACTTGCTCTGGACCAGCAGCCAAAAGCTCAAGGATGGTGCCTGTTCCATGGACCACCAGATTGAGTAGCACTAGGGACACCCTGGTCGTTTCAGGCCAAAAAAGAGTGAACTGTGCCTATTTCAGGTCCAGGGTAGTATTTTTTTCACAACCAGAAGGAACTTCCCTTTTCCCTCAAATACTACCCTGGAAGTAGACCTGGAAATTTCTGTGGTGTGCAACAAACCTATAAAAGCAAAAGCAAAAACCTAGATGGGTGAAGGGGCTCAAAATTAGCTTTGAGTGTCACATGTAGTCCATGTACCACACTTCCTCGTCTTTTCCATACCAATTTGATTCAATTTCAGCAGCAAGTACGTAAACACCACATCATTTGTCTTGACAATTCAATATATCATGTATTCAATACTATTAAATACAAATGAAATGCAAAGAAGAAAAAACACTATTCTAACAATGCATTATTAGGGCCGGGCTGTGGCGCAGGCTGGGGAGCAGCCAGCTGCCAGCTGCAACAAATCACTCAGACCAAGAGGTCATGAGTTCGAGGCCAATTCGGAGCCTGCGTTTGTCTCTGTCTCTGTTCTATGTTAAGGCATTGAATGTTTGCCTTATATGTGTGCAATGTGATCCGCCCTGAGTCCCCTTCGGGGTGAGAAGGGCAGAATATAAATACTGTAAATAAATAAACAAATAAATAAATAAATAAAGATACAGAATGGGGGATGCCTGGCTCAATAGCAGTACATTTGAAAAAGATCTCCGAGTCCTCGTGGACAACCAGTGAGTCAACAATGTGATGTAGCGGCTAAAAAAGCCAATGGGATTTTGGCCTGCATAAATAGGAGTCTATTGTCTAGATCCAGAGAAGTCATGCTATTCCTCTATTCCGCCTTGGTCAGACCACACCTGGAATACTGTGTCCAGTTCTGGGCACCGCAATTAAAGGGAGATGTTGACAAGCTGGAATGTGTCCAGAGAAGGGCGACTCAAATGATCAAGGGTCTGGAGAACAAGCCTAATGAGGAGCAGCTTAAAGAGCTGGGCATGTTTAGCCTGCAGAAGAGAAAGCTGAGAGGAGACATGATAGCCATGTACAAATATGTGAGGGGAAGTCATAGGGAGGAGGGAGCAAGCTTGTTTTCTGCTGCCCTGGAGACTAGGACACAGAACAATGGCTTAAACTATGGGAAAGGAGATTCTACCTGAACATTAGGAACAACTTCCTCACTGTGAGAGCTGTTCAGCAGTGGAACTCTCTGCCCCTTTGTGTGGTGGAGGCTCCTTCTTTGGAGGCTTTTAAGCAGAGGCAGGATGGCCATTTGTCAGGGGTGCTTTGAATGTGATTTTCCTGCTTCTTGGCAGGGGGTTGGACTGGATGGCCCATGAGGTCTCTTCCAACTCTGTGATTCTATGATTCATGTAACTCAATGTGACAATGGTTTTATAAATTCTGATGACTGCACATTTATTCTAACTGTTATTTTATTTTACTACATTTTATATTCTGATTGTATTTATCTCAATGTACAATGTTCTAGAAGTTTTTAACAGAAAATTTTAACTGGCACAGAAAATTTCATTTCATTTCAGAATTAATAAAATTAATGCTGAATGAGTTCCTAAAATGAAAGCGCAGTATAAGAATCTGGAGTTGTTAAGCAGGACTTGCAGCTCAGAGACAGGGGGATTTCATAAAGCATCAGAATTATCATACACTCTGCAGTCTCACTAGCCATCTAAAACTGGTACCCCAGATACCTTTAATTTCTTTCACCAGTTGTCACTGCATAAAATTGTGTCCTTGTTAGGGCAAAATCATATTGTGAAATATCCCAATGTGGAAAATCGGAACTGAATTTTTGACAAGCTAGCATAATCATGAGAATTTACCAGATGATGTCATTGGGTGATGGAGCATAGCTAACTCCCCAGCTGTGGGACTTCACTACAGTGGTAACAGATGATTGCTGTGGATTTCTGTAGCAGTAGGGCTGGTTGTAATCCTTCAAAATCCTGGGAGAGAGAAAAGGAAGCTGCAGTTGGCTCTAGATGGGTTAGTTTTCATGCCATGTTATAAACTTTTAAAGAAAGGGTTGTCTCCGCAGTAATCTGCCTGCACTCAGAACATGCATGAGGCATCTTAAATGATAACGTAGATTATTCTGATACCATTTTTTTAAAGCAGCAAAGCACGCCTGCCATCCTGGTCATAGACAGTCCCAATAAGGGAATTCTACCCCCAAATACAACACAAAGTTAGTCCTAAGCACAAAAAATTAGACCTTCAGTGTGAACCAAACACACTTGCTCAAGCTTTCCCAAGAAGAAATGTATTTGGCTTTGCATCTAATATCTCAGAGAAAAGGACCTGCTCCTTCCCTCTTTCCCCAACTAAGAGATACATTTTATCAACCTTTACAGGCCTATCTAAACATGGAATCAGATTTAAAACAAAATGAAAACATATAAAGCATTCTTCCTTGTCTCCTTCCAAATATACTGGATTACAAATTTCATCATTTTCAACCAGCATCGCCAAATGACTTGCTTGGTGAGGATGATAGGTATTCAGCACATTAGTTTGGTAAAGAGCTGTCATAAAGTGCTTCCAATTATAAATTGGGGAAGAGCTGGGGAGGGTACAATGTTCTTGGGATCACAAGATGTGGCACCAACTTTATTGCTTTACATCCACATACCACTGGCTTTGGACTTGTTCACAATGGCATGCTAGGCTAAAATGGCTCTCTCTCTCTGTGTTGACACCATTTTCTCAATACAATCTTATAGGAATGATTAGCAGTAGAGGACACTCACGTGGCTGTCATCCTTTCATCCTGGAATGTGACAAATGCCATATCAAGGCGCTTGAGCGCAATCCGGCTACGTTCAGCATTAAACTCATCTGTCAGTTTCTCTTCCAGCTCTCCATAATATTGTTCAGCATCCACCTAGCAGAAAGCATAGGGGTGGGCGAACCCAAGAAAGAAAAGAAATACACTTGTTTTATTCATTTATGTTGAAATGCCAGCAAGAGTAAACACTGGACAAAGTTAGTATCTGCACGTAGGCTCACAAGGACTGTACTGACTGGTTGCTTCTCTGAACTCCAAACATTTCACAGTTCTTTGGGAAACATTGTGAAGTGATACGTGCTGGCCTTGGCTCGGCATTTCCACCAAGAAAATAAACTGATTAAATTTCTTCTAACAAGATCAAGTAAAAGTTGAAAGCAAGACTATACAGCAATCCTGCTATCAAATAAACGTTCATCAATCTGTCAAATTCTAAGTCTGGAGTTGCCGATGGACTGAGTTAGCTGTCACAGGAAGGTGTGTGTGGAAGTGAGTTAGATCAACTGCGTCATTCCAGCCCTTTCAGGCAGACACCACAACAACAAAGGAACAGCAGTAACTATATCAAGGAGACTTAGGGAGGGTAACAGCTGCAAACTGCCAAAGTGCATTATCCAAACAAACCTCAAGATGGCATCTGCTGAAGCACATTTTCTGAAAGAGGGTAGAGAGTTGGGCAATACAGTGGGTTCGCTGTATCTTTACAGATGAATAGACATAGGTGGATAGACTCAATCAAAGAAGCCACAATCCTGGGTTTCTAGGACCAAGCAAGGGCTGCTGACAGGGTGTTTTAGAAATCTCTCATTACAGTAGAGTCTCACTTATCCAACACTCGCTTATCCAACGTTCTGGATTATCCAATGCATTTTTGTAGTCAATGTTTTCAATATATCATGATATTTTGGTGCTAAATTCGTAAATACAGTAATTGCTACATAGCATTACTACATATTGAACTACTTTTTCTGTCAAACCTGTTGTATAACATGATGTTTTTGGCGCTTAATTTGTAAAATCATAACCTAATTTGATGTTTAATAGGCTTTTCCTTAATCCCTCCTTATTATCCAACATATTCGCTTATCCAACGTTCTGCCGGCCTGTTTATGTTGGATAAGTGAGACTCTACTGTATAATAAAACTTTATAATAAGCTTTTATTTGTATACCGCTCTATCTCCCTGAAGGGACTCAGGGCAGTTTCCAACGAGTGCAAAACAACATACAATAACTTGATACAGTAAAAACACATTGTTAAAACAAGACAAAACAATTCAGTTAAAATAACAATAAATAAAATAAACAATCACAATCAGAACCTTTGCTCAAAGGGGAAGGAATCACTAGTCAGGGCAGATTGACATGGTCCATATTAGGGATAGAGGGCTGATGCACATATCTTAGGGCCAAGAGGTGGGCAGTGTACCAAAATGGGCTCTGATTTGGCTAATGAGGCCAATCTGACTCAAAGACCTGTTGAAATCACCAGGTTTTTAATTCCTTTCAAAAAGTGGACAACGTGGGGGCCAACCTGATCTCTTTAGAGAGGGCATTCCAGAGCCGGGGGCCACTACCCAGAAGGGCCCGCTCCCGCGTCCCCACCAATCGCGCTTGAGACGGTGGTGGGAGCAAAAGGAGGGCCTCCCTGGCCGATCTCAAGGCCCACATGGGTTAATAGGGGGAGATGTGATCACGGAGATAGGCAGGGCCCGAGCCATAAAGGGCTTTATAGGTCAATACCTGCATCTTGAATTGGGCCCTGCAGCTTATCGGCAGCCCATGGAGCTGCTTTAATGGGGGCGTTGTGTGTTCCCTATAGCCAGCTCCCGTTAGAAGCCTGGCTGCCGACCTTCATTCAAAGGGTCATCATAAGTTGAAGTTGACCTGATGGCAATTAACAACAATTGGTCTCTCTTCTATGCTCCGAGTATCAAGTTATTCCCTCCAAATGTTACGAAATGCGTTGTTGGGACAGAGTGGAACTTTACCCATGTTCCAGCCAGCTGAAGATATCTTGGTGCTTGAGGTAGAGCAACAAATGACACCCCCTCCATCAAAGTCAAGATATGTAGTTATCTAAATATGGTCAGGTTATTTTGGCATGATGAATTTTAAACTTGTATCTTATGTTTAATCTCTGTTTTGTGTATTTTGATATGTATTTTGAAGGAATATGTTTTAATATGTGTATTTTAAAGAATGTTTTTAGGTGAATGTGTGTTTTAGCAATGTTGTTACCCACCTTGAATCCTGAGGAGAGGTGAACAAGCAATATTTATTTATTTATTTATTTACAGCATTTATATTCCGCCCTTCTCACCCTGAAGGGGACTCACATTGCACACATAAAGGCAAACATTCAATGCCATAACATAGAACAGAGACAGAGACAAGATGCAGGCATGGGCTGGCCTCGAACTCATGACCTCTTGGTCAGAGTGATTTGTTGCAGCTGGCTTGCTTTCCAGCCTGCGCCACAGCCAAGCTGTGTTGTTATTATTATTATTATTATTATTATTATTATTATTATTATTATTATTATTATTATTAATAACAACAATAATTTCTCTTCATTGTAGACCATATAAATACAGTAACAGATTAGTATATGGGTGAGGAAGAGGGACTGTATTGTCTACTGTGTTTGTTCTGTCTCTGTATATTGTGTGCTGTCTTTGTAACTATATCACAATTTTTCCTTTATTAAACTAATAAAATGTATTCAATTATTAGAAAAAGATGGAGCCAATGTACATGTAAGATCCCTTCACAAGTCTTTTGGAAATTTGACTGAGGGCTTGGTAAGGCCCAAAGTGCTAATTCCTTCGTGTTTATTATATGCTTGAGAAATGATTCCTTCTTATTCTCACTTCCCCTTTCCTGAAAACAAAGAGACCATACTTAACTGGATAAAAATATATAATATAATGGGATGTCAATAATATTATCTTCTTGAACTATGGCTTAATCAAGTTTGGATCCAATTCATGGGGCTAAGGACATTAATGTAGTGATTAAATGTATGTACTGAAAGTTCAAATTTTAGTTGTGTTATGAACACAGTCAGGAAGGGTAACAGGACAGGATTAGGAAAGTTACTTTATCTGTCAACATTGGCTCCTTCTGTTTCTTGTCAGTGGGTGACAGCTCACTTCCTTGAAGGAGACTGCCTCTAGATCAGCTTGACAGCTAGCACATGAGCAAATCAGTGGAAAACAAGCAACCAAAAATGCCATACCCTAGCTCTGGAGCTTGGACATGTTAGTTTTTTGACTTAAAATTAACAGAAACCCGCATCCAGCATGTTTAGTTTGCCATGCTGGTCAGGTGATTCTGGGAGCTGAGTCAGAAACCAAACTGATATACAGTCAGGATATCTGTGCCCTGACTTTCACATATACCTCTTCAAAGCGACAAAAACGGCAACAGAAGACGCGGGAACAGGGGTGGATCCTAATCATGATTTTCCCCTCCTTTTGAGCCTTGGTGGTGAAGTAAAGCCTTCCCTTCATTGCTTTGCGCCTGCCAGAAACAGATTAGAGAGGAAAGTTAATGAGAACATCAATTTACATCCAGAGTACGATGTTCCCAACACATATTCAATAGCAATCATATGGCTTACGTATGGGAATTGAGTCTTATGTAGTATACAAAATGTATAGAACCTTACCGTTCATGTTTTTAGAAAAACAAGTTTCTAGCACATGTTAGTATGATGTACATGACTGTTACATCATCAGTGAACAGTACCACAAAGGAGTTCAGAATGTAAGGCCCTTCCAGATAGGCCCTATATCCCAGGATCTGATCCCAAGTTTTCTGTTTACCCAAATTATATGGCAGTGCAGACTCATATAATCCAGTTTAAAGCAGAAAACCTGGGATCAGATCCTGGGATATAAGGCCTGTCCGGAAGAGCCCAAAGTCAACTGAACTTGAGACTCCATTATTCATGTATCTCCCCTCACATTTAAGAGTCTTTCCCAACAGAATAGTGATTCCCATATAGCCGTCCTGGTGTTCTGGACTTCAACTTTCAAAAGCCTCAACTACCTTGGCCAATGATCAGGGATTCTGGGGGCGGAAGTAAAAAAAACCTGGAAGTCCAGAGTTTGGGAAACACTGGTTTAGAAAATCTCATCTCTCATAAGATCTTAGAAGATGTTATCATTTTGCTAAAAAGTAATGTCAGATAGTTTGGCCAGGGAAACCCACTGGGTGACCTTGAGTAAGTCCCACTCTCTCAACATCATAGGTTCACCATAAGTTGTAATTATTTGAAGGTGCACAATAACAATTGTGTGTGTGTGTGTGTGCGCATCAAGCTACTACTAAAATATAGATTCCAAAATTCTTCTGTTAATGAAAGGAGCCCCATTTATGGATGTTAAGAACCAGTCCCACATAGTACAATACAGAATTTGAGAGGGTTTTTTATTGAACACAGAAATTAAAACATATGAACTGGAAAAAAAAAACTCCACAGATTTCTTTCTTTCTAGTTCCAGCACTATATAACACTGGATTGCTGTGAGTTTCTCAGGCTGTATTGTCATGTTACAGTAGCATTCTCTCCTGACGTTTCGCCTGCACCTGTGGCAAGCATCTGGAAGCTATTTGCATTTCACTATATGACACTATTTGCATTTCAATGAAAGAATAAAGAATCACGTGAAGAAGAGTCAACATACTTTTTTTTTGGTGTCAGCAAAGGTCAGGCAACAAACTTCTCACTGTCATATTTATTACATTAATAAACATAATAAATGCATAATGGCCAGATGCTGATATCCTTGTCCAGCTTTCCATACCTGGTCCAGCTATGCTGGTTGTGGTTTTATACACACTATAAAGGTACTAGATTGGAGAAAGCTGTTAATGGTACTTTTCATTACTTGGGATGAACATTTTGTGCAGAGACTATAATACCACTCTAGTATGTAGGAAACTCAGGATAATTGCACAAAATATTCCAAAGAACTCAGGACAAATCAGCTCTTAGACAAATAAAACAGAACACCAACCTCTTTGAATCCAGCTTCATCAGTTTGTGAACATCGAAGCAAAACTGGACAGAAGTTACAGTGCAACTTGGATAAGCCTCACTGTGAGGAAAGACAGCGAAATAATAAAAAGAATATACTTATGAGCAAGAATCATAGAATCATAGAATAGTAGAGTTGGAAGAGACCACATGGGCCATCTAGTCCAACCCCCTGCTAAGAAGCAGGAAATCGCATTCAAAGCACCCCCGACAGATGGCCATCCAGCCTCTGCTTAAAAGCCTCCAAGGAAGGAGCCTCCACCACGGCCCCGGGGAGAGAGTTCCACTGTCGAACAGCTCTCACAGTGAGGAAGTTCTTCCTGATGTTCAGGTGGAACCTCCTTTCCTGTAGTTTGAAGCCATTGTTCCGTGTCCTAGTCTGCAGGGCAGCAGAAAACAAGCTTGCTCCCTCTTCCCTATGACTTCCCTTCACATATTTGTACATGGCTATCATGTCTCCTCTCAGCCTTCTCTTCTGCAGGCTAAACATGCCCAGCTCTTTAAGCCGCTCCTCATAGGGCTTGTTCTCCAGACCCTTAATCATTTTAGTCGCCCTCCTCTGGACGCTTTCCAGCTTGTCAACATCTCCCTTCAACTGTGGTGCCCAAAATTGGACACAGTATTCCAGGTGTGGTCTGACCAAGGCAGAATAGAGGGGGAGCATAACTTCCCTGGATCTAGACGCTATTCCCCTATTGATGCAGGCCAGAATCCCATTGGCTTTTTTAGCTGCCGCATCACATTGTTGGCTCATGTTTAACTTGTTGTCCACGAGGACTCCAAGGTCTTTTTCGCACACACACAAGAAGGAACAGATATCCTACCTAGCACCCTAAAGTAATGGGATGGTACCATAAAAGACAGAACAACAACAATAATAATTGCTAGATTTTGTAATAATAACCAAAGAGTCACCTCCAAGGTCATCTGGCCGGTGTGACTGCATGGAAGGCTGTTACCTTGCCGCTAGAGTGGTACCTATATTCACATTTGCATGTTTTCGAACTGCTAGGTTGGCAGAAGCTGGGGCTAACAGTGGGAGCTCACCCCGCTCCCTGGATTTGAACCACCAACCACCAACCTTTCGGTCAGCACATTCAGCAGTTCAGCGTTTTAACTCGCTGCACCATCGGGGGCTCCATAATATCCTTATACGGGGAACTCAAAGCTCACAAAAGGATGCATGTTGTTTTAGAGTTCTTCATCAGGCTACACAGTAGGCAAAGCAAAAAGGGAAGCATGGAAAAAGGAAGCTAATGCTGATGTTACAATGGGAAATCGAATGGAGGAGTAGGTTACAAGTACTATGGTACCTAGGATTGGATTGACAAGCAGACAATGGCTGATCCTCCATTTTTGAAATTAGAAGTTCCAGTTATTTCTATGTTATGTTTCCATCCTTAGGAGAAAAATATTCTTGGTAGATAGAAAACAGAATAGAGAATAGCCAGACCACTTTTATATTAACAGAGATTAACTTTAAGGGATGTATGACTGCCAGTGAATACCAGGTGCTATAGGCTATATCCCAAGGAAAGCAATGGCAAGCTGCCTCTTGAATATTTGTTGCCTGAGAAAACGCTATAAAATTAATGGGGTCACCACAGGTCGAGAGAGGACTTTGAAGATGTTACTTTTTAGGTAAAAAAATTAAATGGAAGTCAAAGTGGTTAGTATTATCTAATAGATTGGAGAGATGAATGCTCAACAAAAAAGTCAGGCTTTAGGTAGTATAATATCTATTTCCTCCTGCATAAAATGCTCACTGAACTTTTTGTACACGTTTCTTAAAGCCTGAAACTGGCACCTTCCAGTGACTATAATTAGTTAGCCTTGTAAAATGAAATCAAAATGGAGGGATATATTAAAAGGTAAAGAAGCCACTGTTTTACTTACTGGAAGTGTTTGATGACAAGGGAAGGATCAGTGATTTCTTTGGGAATCTTGGTAACCATCAGTGTTCGGGCCACCTGAAATGGAAGGAAGAGAGAGACTCTAAAACTGAGTAGCAATTAACTTTTTCACATAATCAAGATGTATAGAATTCTATAAACAGTTCTGAAATATTGGCTATGTTTAGACTTATGAAGAGAAGACTGACGTTGGCAAGGCAAAAGTTTTTCAGCACTCTTCAGGGAAGCAGAAAGGAGAAGGAGGCAAAAAGCGGTGTTCTACTGCCCCATAAAGCTGTTAGGTTGTAGGAGAGAAAATTTAGCATGAAAGCTAAATGGAAAGATCAGTTGCACATTGAAAGTTATTATTTGACTATTCAGTGGGCTGTTGCTCATTGAGTGTCTTCAATCATCAGCAAAACAGTCCTTTGTTGAGAATGCTATTATGTTGGATTTCCTGGATGAAGTAGGAGGTTGGATTAGATGGCCTACAAGTCTGCTTCCAACTCCATGATTCTAGGATTGAAATTTGCCAGCTAAAGCTGTTAGTATATGACTTGGTTGATATGTCAACTGCTTCTTCTTCCAAAGAAAAAGTTGACATTCTAACCACAGGATTAAAGCAGTTCAAATATTCAACAGCATTGGATACCAGGGCAAGGGGGCAAAAGAGATGGCATCTCACTTACAGATATTTTTTGGAGGAAAGAACAGGAAACTTCAAGAAGTGGGTTGCTGCATTTCTTACCTTCTCATGCTCTTTGTAATCAAGCTGGATGGAGTGATGAGCCATGCAGAGGACAGTGATGATGAAATACAGGAGAGCAAAGATACTGTGCAGCCACAGGAGACGATCCCTGAAAGACAGAAAAAAGGAAAGGCATTTATCTAACAGGAAAAAAATTGAGTATCTAGGCTATAAACAATGGAACAAAATGACATCTATTTTCTAAGATATTTGGTCTGATCCTCATTTTAGTCTGCAGATTCATATGTCCATCAGCAAACCAGGCAACAGCACATATCCCTCATATCATGACATTAGTGCCATGGATGGGGAGGCTAGGCCAGAAAGATCCAAACTTAATCTATGGTCACATTATTTTGCCTGGGAGTGTGGTGGAGTTTCCTTCTCTGGGAGTTTTTAAGCAATTTGTCAGGGATGCTTTGTGTGTTCCTGGATAGCCTTTGAGGCCTCTTCCACCATTGGATTCAATTCTATTCCATTGCCATATTATGAAACAAAACAAGCAAAATAGGAACCCAAATAAAACCTTAAATCTGACATTTGCACCAGACATTGATGGTTCCCAGGATCTTTATTATTCTACACTGTGATATAATGACATAAGACCTGTGATACATTCATGCAGTGTAGACATATGTGTGATATATATGAGTATATAGAGAATATATATGATATATTCATATAATATATATGACATGTGTGTGATATATATGAGTATATATATATATGAGCATAAAGACCAGCAACTTAACAAATGGGAGAAAAAAAATGAAAATTCTTGCCATCGTATTACAGAAATTTCCACGAAAAATCATGCCTCCATTGAAGAAATCATCCACTGATTTAATATTCTTCCCCGACATGCCTTCACTGTTTATTTGAGAAGGCAAAAGTCCATTAATTGTGTATGGCTTGCTTCTGAAGAGCACTCACACCAGATACACACCACAAATGTGCACAGAGGAAAATGTACACTTCTACACATATACAGGATTCACCATGCCCAGCAAAAAGTTATCTGTAGTTCTGATTCCAGGCAGGCAGATAAAGGATTATAAGTGTAAATACAGCACGTATATGCAACAGCAATTACTACAAAAATTAAATAATAGAGTTTGGAGGAATTAGAATCACTTACTCTTTGGGTACATTTACAATTGTGGTTCGACCAAAATTAGAAGGCTCATGTCCTGAAGGGAAGAAAGAAAGGGGAGATGTCACTATTATCTGACCTCAGCTTTAAAAAAAGAGGGATTTTTGTTTTTAAAAAATATCCTGTGTTTTCCTAGTGGCTTTGCACTCATGATATCTCAATTGTTATGCATAGTTAAATAGCAGCCTTCAAGACTTTTTTTGTAGTCCTTGGTACCACAACTTTCCCAGACTGATATAATTTGGGGAAAAAAGAGTGAACTGTCTTTTCTGGAAGTTTCTAGGAGCTTCAAGCCACTGTTTAAATAGGCCACATGTGCTCCCATGTGCTGTTTCAGTATTTTAATCGCCTTTTGAAAACCACAGTGGAATTCTGCTTCCCCCCCCCCTCCCCTGTCCTCACTTTTGGGTGTTTTCAACAGTTCTAATGGCCCTCTGATAGTTTGAGGAGAAGAAAATCTGCCCCCTAGGGATCTCAATCAAAAGATTTTTAGTAATTAGTTCAACTTCTTTTCTAGTGTCTAGTTAAAATACACAAAGGAAGAAATGACTGGCTGTATTTTTGGTTTTTTTTTTAACTTGAAAATATATTAGCTGTCAAGAGTCTAGAAAAGCAGCAGCTGAAGCAGGGCCTCAGGGGATAAATTGGGAGAATTATGACTGGGGAGAAGGAACAGCCTCTGACACTCCAAAATTCAGTTTAGTTCATAAGAAGATGGGAAACTTTTACTTCCCAGTCCTCCTTGGCTCTCTTGACACTTCTTGGTCTCTCTCTATTGCAATGGTTCCCAATCTGTGGCCTGTGGACCAACAATGCTCCCCATGAACTAAAATATGATCCGTGGCCTCACCATTACTACACCATTGCAACAAGAGAAACTTCTGCGAAACCGCCCTTCTAGTGCCGATATCAAGAGGGGAGAGGCTGATTACCCACAAAAGATAGGTAAGCCTCCTGACTGCTGCTTCTCCTCCTCCTCCCTCCCCCTGAGTGGAGTCTTTCCATGTGGAAGTCTAGAAGCCTTGGTGTCTTTGTTTTTAGGCCTGTTCCTGGGGTTATTTGGGGTGCTAATTCAGAAAATTGCATTGGATAGACAACATCACCTCTAGTTTATTAAATATGGTTTTTTGTGGGCAAGAAGATGGCGACTACTGGATGGCATGTGTTCTGTATCAGAAACTAGAGCTGATGTGGTCTACCCAATGCAATTTTCTGAATCAGCACCCCAAACCGAATCTAAAGTTGACCAAAAACTGATTCTTAACCCTTTTGGTACTACTGTTGGAGAGTGGTTCCTGGTCAAAAAAAGATTGGGAACCACTGCTCTATTGGCTTCTTAATTCTATTTATTCCAGTATAGGCAGTTTCTGAGTTACAGACATCTGGTTTATATCTGACTCATAGTTAACAATGGGGGGGGGGGGGGTTACACAACAGGAAATGAGAGAAATGTACCTCTAGAAAGGGAAATTAACTCCTGGAAAATTTCTCATGGGGAAAAGGTATCTTCACTGAGCTTTCTCACCAATCCTTGTTTCCACAACAAACCACATTTTTCAAAATCCAATTATCAGAGGGACAGAAAATGAGGTGAAATCCTCTGAACAGGGGCACAGACAGCAAAACAAACTCCACAGGGGTGTTAACCTCAGTGCTATCTAAAATGAATACACACACAGAGGTTGGTGATGCACTTTACAAAGTACCTGTTGTGACTTACGTACACATTCAACTTAAGAACAAACCCTACCTTGTCTGTAACTTGGAGACTGCCCAAGCATCTCTTAGAGGGGCAGTCCTTGGGAATCTCCCAACCCTTAAATCAGGGGTCCCCAAACTAAGGCCCGGGGGCCACATGCGGCCCATCGAAGCCATTTATCTGGCCCCCACAGCACAAAGGCAGAAGGGGGTTGGGCTAAATGACCCAAGGGTTCTTCTCTTCTATTATTATTTTTATTATTATTATTATTATTATTATTATTATTATTATTATTATTATTATTATTATTATTATTATTATTATTAACATTGAGGCTGGGAGGCCATCTGTCAGGGGTGCTTTGCTTGTGCTTTTGATGCACAAAGGCAGAGGAGGGTTGGACTAAATGGCCCAAGGGTCTCTTCCAAACCTCTTTGTTGTTGTTGTTGTTGTTGTTGTTGTTGTTGTTAACATTGAGGCGGGGAGGCCATCTGTCAGGAGTGCTTTGTTTGTGCTTTTGGTGCACAAAGGCAGAAGGGGGTTGGACTCAATGGCCCAAAGGGTCTCTTCCAACCCTCTTTATTATTATTATTGCTTGGTGGCCAACTATAGTCTGGCCCTCCAATGGTCTGAAGGATCGTGAACTGGCCCCCTGTTTAAAAAGTTTGGGGACCCCTGCCTTAAATGGACAGAGAGCACCAGCATGTGCCAAGAGCTACACCTGAGTCCAGCCTCTGTGCCTAGCTGCAGAGCTCCCCAGTAGATTGAGAATGCTAACATACCCAGGAGGTCACCAGAGAAGTTGACTGGGAGGATGACTGCTACAGAGAGCACACAGATTATCGTGAGCAACACCAGGACGTGACGTTGGAAGGAGAGGTAGGTGGTGGCATCAATTCCACACTTGCTTTGAATTTCTTCATCCCTGAGAAATAAGGTAAGGCAGGTCAGACTAGAATTACAAACCATTATCCTCTTTTCCTTGTCATGTTACTTGAGAAGAAAACAAGCACCAAAACAAAGGCAGATCACATTCCTTTATCACAGCAGTGGGTAACTGTATTTATTCTGTGCTTTATGCAGTTTTATATCCACTTCTAGTGGACTCATATAGGTAAAAGTATAAAATACATAAAATCAATTTGCCGTTTTTGCAGCTTCAATCATCCATGGACCTGAAAAAAAAATACTTTAAATTCTAAATTCTTGATTTTGCCATTTTATATAAAGGACATCAATGTATTACACTTTAATATACAACGGGACAAAAGACATCCATTGATTTTAGCATTCACTGAGCGTCCTGGAACCAAACCTCAGTGGACAACAATGGACTGTTGTATAGTAAAGGTAAAAGATTTCCCCTGACATTAAGTCTAGTCATGTCAGATTCTGGGGGTTGGTGCTCATTTCCATTTCTAAGCGGAAGAGTCTGCATTGTCCATAGACATCTTCAAGGTCATGTGCCCGGCATGACTGCATGGAGCGCCATTACCGTCCTACTGGAGCGGTATGTATTGATCTGCTCACATTTACATGTTTTCGAACTGCTAGGTTGGCAGGAGCTGGAGCTAACAGCGGCCGCTCACGCTGCTCCCGGGGTTTGAACCTGGGACCTTTCGGTCTCCAGCTCAGTGCTTTAACGCACTGGGCTCCCATATTTGGAAGGATGTTATATTATTGGGGAGCTAACAGCGGGAGCTCACCCTGCTCCCTGGATTTGAGCTGCCAATCTTTTGGTTAGCAAGTTCAGCAGTGGTTTAACCTGTTGTGCCACCGGGGGCTCCCCAGTTATATACTGTTGTATATAACAAAGAAAGAATCCCAACAGAAGTATCTGAGCATATTTGAGATGTCTGGAATTAAAGTTGTTGCCTTCTTGAACTACTTTGAATGAAAAACCACCCAATATCTTGGAATCCTGTATGAGATAAATTCCTCCTAAAACAGATTTTAGCATATCAATAAAGAAAAAACCAGGCACATGTGAGTTGAAGACTCCTGTCTGACAGATGAAGCCTATAGTTTAAGAAGTTCCAATATCAGATTAAAGTGGTCTTCTCCAATTTGATACTGTCTAGAAATGCTGGACTACAATCCCCAGCATCCCTCAGCCACTATGGTCACAACTCATAAGAGAAGGCTACATCAGAGCATCAAGACAAATACTTAAAATTATACTTATTCCCTCCTCCTTTCTCCATCATCCGCTTCTTCAGGTGGTATTAAGGATGAGCAGATCAGTCTGTTCTAATTTGAATCAGTTATGCATCTGTTCGTTCATAAGTACATTATGTCTCATTTAAGTGTTAATTAGTGAATTATTCTTTTTAAAATTATCTGAAGAAAAATCTACACTGAAATTATATATTTTAATATAAGCCTTGAGCATAGATTCTCACAGAATATGCATTTCTAGACTATTTTCCTAAAAATACACATTTCTAAATCTACTTTATGCTAAAATACACATTTTAATGTTCTTTTGAGATGTGAATTGCCCCATGCAAAGAACTGCTCCACTTTAATTTGAGTATTTGTCCCAAAGGTAGAGATCATGCTAATTTGTTTCAAAATGATTTGTTCAAGTATTTTGTTAAAAAAAAAAATCTGTCTAAGCCATAGCCTCCTCTGGCAAGCATTCACCTCTTTGCTCTTTAGCCTTCAAAGACTCAACTATCAGGCTAAATGAGTGGGAAGGAATGATTTCTCTTGGATGAGGAGCATGAATTCATTTAGATGCGTCTGAGTGGAAGGAGGTTTATTGAATCTTCCATTATCTCTCTTACCCTGTTTCCCCGAAAATAAGACATCCCTGAAAAAAAAGACCTATTAGAAGTTTTGCTGAATTGCTAAATATAAGGCCTCCTCCGAATGTAAGACCTAGCAAAGTTTTTCTTTGGAAGCATGCCCAGCGCCTGACAAACAGAACACCAGAGCATGCAGGATTGGTAAATGTACATACCAGTTGTACATGGAAATAATGGTAGTAACAAGAAATTCTTGACAGGATTCACAGTTTGTCTGGTTATGTTGGTTTGTGATGACAACTACTGTACAGTATATAATAAATGTTCATTTTTTGTTCAACAGTAAATGTGAATTCTTCTTCATAGAAAAATAAGACATCCCCTGAAAATAAGACCTAGCACATCTTTGGGAGCAAAAATTAATTTAAGACACTGTCTTATTTTCGGGGAAACATGGTATTTTAACAATCAGAATGGCTTTTAAAGGCATTACGGGCTTTTAAGCATATATTCAGGTCATAGTATATGATTTCTGTTGACATGTTCTGGGTTTCTCACAAGGATAGAGAATTGGGGAGGAAATCCGACACCAGAGAAACGGACCACATAAGAGGGCTTGTCCCTATCCTCCTCTTCCTTGTAGCTCTTCCCATGCCATTGTAAATCTTTCCTTGAAGATCTATCAAATTTCTGGAGTAAGGTTTGAGGATATGTTTAAGGCTGATGAGGTCCAGGGTGGAAGGATGGGGAGAAATGCATTATCTTTTGACAAATATCAAAATGTTACATACTGTAATTATTTTTTTATGTTTCAAATATATATATTTATATTTAAAAGTCTTATTCTTAGATAAGGACATACAGTGATTGACAATCTGTGGCTGTGCAAACTCTTCATTACTGGTTATGTTGATTTGGACTGATGGCAGTTACAATCCAAAAACAACTGGAGGGACACAAATTGGCCACTTCGACACAAAGAATCATCATTCTAGTATCCTTCAAAGACCTGTTGATTTCCAGAGAGTTTTTCAGAAACTGAATGCTGGTTAAGAACAAAGCTTTTAAGGGATGGGTGCTCCATTTTTCCATTATCAATATTTTAACTGATTTGCTTTCAATATTGTTTTAGTTCAATTGTATTTTTTATAGTTTTAACTCGATTCATTGTGTTTCAATATCACAATGTTTTTTTTTGTTTCTGTTTGTACTTGCCTTGGGTTTCCATTCTGACAGAAAGGCAGGAAGCAAATCAAAGAAAGAAATCTTACTCAAGGTGCCCACTGCATAAAATGCTACGATATGCATGAAAAACATAATATCCAATGTAGTGTGTGTACTCACTTCATCTGGTAGATTGAAACCAGCCAGGAGCAGAAACCCTAGAAGTTGGTTGGAAAAAACAAATAGCTGGTTAAAATCATTGAGGTAAAGAAAACATCTATCTAGGGAAATCCACTTCTACATTATGATCGAATCTGCAACTACAACCGAGAGCCAACATGATATAGGAATGTGAGCACTGGTAAACTGGAAATGACAGGAACAAAATGAGTGTGTCCCTAAACACTGTCTGGGGCACCGCTTCTGAAATTGGAGTTAGGACCCTTAGGTAAAGGGTAAAGGTTTTCCCCTGACATCAAGTCTACTCGTATCTGACTCTGGGGGTTGGTGTTCATCTCCGTTTCTAAGCCCAAGAGCGGCGTTGTCCATAGATACCTCCAAGGTTATGTGGCCGGCATGACCGCATGGAGCGCAGTTACCTTCCTGCCGGAGTGGTACCTATTGATGTACTCAAGACCTGCTAGGAGGTGTGGGCCCACCTTTGCCATTTTTGTGTTCCCTGGGCCATTTAATAAATAAACAGGAAATAAACAGGAAATGAATTCTGGTTACTTCATAGTTTTAAAAATGCAATTCCTGGCTCTAAAGTGGCTGGAGCATTGTAAAATATGACAAAAATGTACTACACATCCCCAGAGGGCTTTAGGGGTCACAGGGGATTTTTTTTTTTTGCAGGGGAAGTATTATAAAGGGATGGCATCCTCCAAAGTCTCTTAGGCAGCTAATATGACAACAAGCCTCCCATAGTTGTCCACTTCTGCCTTAGAACATGCAAGCACAGTAGGAGTTGTGACAGTAATACAGAACTAATTATCCAGAATCAGTTAGTGAGGCCTTAAAAGGCCTGGTAAGTCTAACACTGATTGCTGGAAGCAAAGCATTAACTGACACATTTCAGGTATTTCTGAAGATAAATCTAGGGCTAGTCGCTGTTAAAAACAAGCAGAATCTTGGACAGAGGGACAGAGTCTTGGCTGACATAATGTGATAGTTCTTGTAAATCTATGTTCTCATTAACTGCACATAAGACCTGAAAGGTCTTAACTTAATGTTTTCAGAAAATGGCAGCATGCAAACTAGAAACAGTGACGACAATCAGGAAAAGTAATAAGTACACTGAATATAGCTTTAATTCTATTTCCTGCTAGTATTGTTTATAGTTACCGATTATTAAGCATATAGCTGCAAAACAAATGTAATAAAGAAGTGGGTGTTCAGGAAAAAATAATTCCCTTTTTTATTTTCCCCATTTAAAACTTACCACATCTTTGTTTTCAGCATCCTGCGGGCTGTGCTCTGATGGGGATTTTTCCTTTTCACTTTGTTCTCCATAGAAGAGTGATGTCAGACTTCCCATATATTAGAAGCAAGAGAAGAAAATATACAAGAAAGTTGACAGAGAAAAGGGATAGAAGGAAGACAGAGACGAAAGATGAAAAGTATAGATCAGGTTTAAATGCGAAAGAAAAGGAGGGGAGGAAAGAAGAAGCAAAATCATTATTCTGGTTTGATCAACATGAATTGTCTGACTCTTCTTGAATTTACCCCAATTCCCAGGCCAATGAAGTTTTTGTTTGGAAGCATGCCTGTCAAACAGAACAACAGAACATGCAGGATCGGTAAATGTACGTACCATAAAGTGTTGTACATGGAAATATTGGTAGTAATAAAAAAATCTTGATAGGATTCACAGTTTGCCTGGTTATGCTGGTTTGTGATGACAACTACTGTACAGTATATAATAAATGTTCATTTTTTGTTCAACAGTAAATGTGAATTCTTCTGCATGGAAAAATAAGACATCCCTTGAAAATAAGACCTAGAGCATCTTTGGGAGCAAAAATTAATATAAGACACTGTCTTATTTTCGGGGAAACACGGTAGCATTGTTCGGCTCTTGTGCACAAAAAACCAGACTGCTGTTCTCTTGACCCTCTACTTTCCCCATTCCTCATGGAAATCTTAGATCTTACCTGTCATTGTCCATCAGCAAGGCCAGGCGCCCATAGTCCCAAGCTGCTTTACGAAGGCAGGAGAATATCAAGAGAAGGATCTGCAATGGGAATAAGTGTAAACAGGTGTTTTGTGGATCCTATTCCTAGTATTTATAGAAACGCTCCAATTTAAATCCCTTCTCTCCTATCTTTGGCTTGACATCTTAGCAGAAGCAATCTCCTCTTCTTAACATAACAATTACCAAGCTACCTGCATAATGGGATGTCTGCATTTCTACACATTTTTTCACCATGCTAAATGACAGTGCTGCCTGTTACCTCAGCAGTCACATCTGTTCAAATACAAAAGTTGGGAAATTCAAATCTTTGGACCCGAACTCTCAAAATCCTCCAAACTACATGACCATTACATTATGATGGCTGGGGATTCTGGTAGTTGTAGTCTAAAAAGTAACTGTTTCAGCTACCTCCAAAACCTCTGTTTGTGGAAGGGATAATATAAATGTGGGATTGAAGGTAGTAAGAATGCTTTATGAGTCATGCACCTGTCATATAGTGGCAGAGACTAATTCAAGCTGTAGAAAAGGCAAATATTGAATGGCTCTTGGGATGGGGGAAATTGGGCAAAGTAGAGGCAAAGACATACAAATTTGTAAGAGCTTAAATATTTTCCAGGCACCAATTTCCCCTACAAAGCTTTCTCCCACCCACTTCAATACTACTGCTAGGTAAATTTGTCACAGAACTAAAAAGAGACACAAAGTGGCTAACAGCAGTAAAAACAATGCAATATCCAATTTAAAACGTAAAAAAAACCCATACAAACACTAAAATAGGATTAAACATTGAAACGATTCAGAATAAACAGGTAAAAACATTTCAAATCTATTAACATGCGTAAAAATGCTCTTTGGCTTAATTTATCCCACAGGATTGAGGATAAAAAGAAGGCAGTGATAGCGATATTCACTAGTTTGAACTCGTGGTGAAGAAAAGGGTGGCATGAATTTAATAAAGAAATAACTTCCAATTATCAAAGAAGCATCTAGTTTGGCTCTGATTTCTACTGCAAATATTATTTCTCATTTGATCTCATTTGTGAAGCAGTGTGGATGTTGCATAATGAATGCTTTCACTTACCATCCAGACAATGAAGTTGAGGGAAAGGACAGTGGGGATGCCACCAAATGGCAGCCCTTGGAGGACAGTGCTATGGCCATGGGCGCTGAAGCAGTGCTCTTCTGATTCATTGACTGGGCTATTTTTAAATCCTAGGATGCTTAGGAGGAGGAGAGTCCCATCTCCTGATGAAATCTCGTCCGTGATTGAGTTGTCCATTTGTGAAGCTGATGGGTCTCCTGGAAAGTTTTAGCCCAAAAAATACCTGGGTGGAGGAGAGGAGAAGGACAGAAGGATGGGATAAGAGAAGATTAAGAACACTCTACCCTTGGAGACATTAACATCTGAAGAGCCAACTCTGCCCAAATCAGCCTGCCTTCTAAATTGTTTCATCAACACAAATTAGAGTGAAAATTCTTATTTTATGTCCCATCTTGATAATGTTTATGTCCATGTTTGGCAGGGATTAAGGAGAGGCCCTTCTTGGTATCAAGCTCCCAGAGTTTTGAAATCTGTTGTGGAAGAAAATCCATTGATGGCATTTTACTAAGTAGTTTTATAGCTTTTTAGGAGGGTTTCTGAAACAGAACTTTGTTTCAGTGGTTTCATCATTTTAAAATCTAAAAAGAGGATGCGATTGTGAAAAAAAATCTTGTCCCCATTTTAATTTTTTTTAAATCTGCGGTTTTAACTCCATTTGTATTAGTCTCCTGCTTCCCAGTATTTTTCTTCCCTTTCTCTTATCCCATTAATAAAAATGGAATCTTAGTCATACTATAAATCATACTGAATTCTTAGAAAAGGTGGGACAATCAAGATGCATATCTATGTTAGTTTAAGGCAGGACAAAGAGTTGAAAGCTGTAGAACTAAAAGGAGAAAGATACTTTGGCTTGCCAAAGAAGTAATTCAATTATAAATACAGAGAACAGTCCGTATCTTTTCACTATTCAATAAAATCTCAATGAATACACAGTAATATCTGAGCATAAAAAATATAACAGTACAAATTTTTTCTTCATTACCTGGCCTACTGGAAGGTGATATAGACCTTAACTGCTCCAACATGCTTTTACCTCAAACTGAATGCTACCATAGAATTAGAAACCTGTTGGAGATGCCTTTTAAAGGGGTCAGCAGATCCACCACCATTACTGAGGGTAATAATGCCGTGGGTGATGAATGGGGTGTCTTATGTTGTCTGAATGAGAAGCATCAATAGAAAGATTTTTTTAAAAAAACCCTGTAATATCTGTTTATTACAGAATCACCAGTCAAAAATTGAGTTGGTCTCTGAAGGAAAGAATGACCAATTATGCATGCCATAACAAGCCAGGATTTCATATAACTTCAGCTTCTTAAGATTGTTGGATCCGTCCTCTTTGTACAGGGTTGCCATTGAGACACTGTGGGTAACAAGTCCAAACCTTAGATGAACCCTGATGGTGACATTAAGCATTATGCAGAAACCACAGTCGCTCGTAGCTTGCCATTCAAACTGATAGAAATGGACATAAACAACATATTTCCTTTGTTTGGAAATTTGGGGTGGATGCAGAACAGGGCGGGTGGTGATCCCTGATACTAGAAGAGCTTCATCCAGCCTACGCCCAAAAAAGATTAAATGTCTTCCTTCCATCCCAACTGCCACTGCCCT
This sequence comes from Anolis carolinensis, assembly GCF_035594765.1. Lineage (NCBI taxonomy): Eukaryota > Metazoa > Chordata > Lepidosauria > Squamata > Anolidae > Anolis > Anolis carolinensis. Next base: position 331,610,958 of record NC_085841.1, on the reverse strand, counting down.
CACCTCAGAGGTATGTTTGTTTGTCTTTGTCTGTGTTAAAAAGGCATTGAATGTTTGCCTAATATGTGTAATGTGATCCGCCCTGAGTCCCCTTCGGGGTGAGAAGGGCGGAATATAAATGATGTAAATAAATAAATAAATAAGAAGAAGAAAAGTCACTATCTGCTGGATTTAATCCCCTCTCACACTTTTGTGTCACATCTTAATTAGTTTGTAAGCCTGATGGCAGGGAACTGTTTCCTTGTCTTTTTACTTGTAAAGCACCATGTATACTAAGCAGTATATAAATAAATTAAAACAAAGATGATGGCAATAATACAAAAATTGGGAGGTAAGGAGGAAACTAGCTAAGGAAATCCATCGGCTCCCTGGAGAATCGTCGCAAATTGCAGGAAGAAATCAATAAAGGCTTACAAATGGTGGGAAACTGCTGCTCTCCTATCTGAGCTGAAAATTTGCACATAGCCCTTTCTTCTGGTTTGGAGCCGACTCCCCCAGAACTTGCATGCTTGCTCAAACTGTTTGCACTCTTGTTCCCACTTGAGATGACCCATAAAATTGGGAGGGCCAGAGTTAGGCCCTGAAATCTGGCAACCCTACCCTTGAAGAAGGAATTGATAACAGGTCTTTGTTTCTCATCCAAATATAGGAACACTAGCTGTACCTGGCCACGCGTTGCTGTGGCATAGTCCTTAGTGGGGTTTTCTTCGTGGCATGGAAGGTGGCATAAAGAGGATTCCCTGTAGGTATGAAGCAGCCAGGCTTTGATGCTGCAAGGCTATTCATTGGTATTCAAGTTGACCGACAATGGAATCCCCTAGGTATGAAGGAGCCAGGCTTTGATGCTGCAAGGCTATTCAATGGTATTCAAGTTGGCCGACAATGGAGTCCCCTAGGTATGAAGCAGCCAGGCTTTGATGCTGCAAGGCTATTCAATGGTATTCAAGTTGATCGACAATAGAGTCCCCTAAGTATGAAGCAGTCAGGTTTTGATGCTGCAAGGCTATTCAATGGTTTTCAAGTTGGCCGACAATGGAGTCCCCTACGTATGAAGCAGCCAGGCTTTGATGCTGCAAGGCTATTCAATGGTATTGAAGTTGGCCATCAATGGAGTCCCCTAGGTATGAAGCAGCCAGGCTTTGATGCTGCAAGGCTATTCAATGGTATTGAAGTTGGGCAACAATGAGTCCCCTAGGTATGAAGCAGCCAGGCTTTGATGCTGCAAGGCTATTCAATGGTATTGAAGTTGGCCATCAATGGAGTCCCCTAGGCATGAAGCAGCCAGGCTTTGATGCTGCAAGGCTATTCAATGGTATTGAAGTTGGCCATCAATGGAGTCCCCTAGGCATGAAGCAGCCAGGCTTTGATGCTGCAAGGCTATTCAATGGTATTCTTTCGGCAGTCCATCGCCCTGGTCAGATGCGCCGTTCCGCAATCCGCTGGGTTCGAATGTCTCCACTTGAGGGTGGGTACCCGGGACAGTTTGGGGATTCTGCTAGTGTACCGTCCACCCCGCGACACAGCAGTCTCCCTGCCTGAGCTTGCAGAGGTGGTCTCTAGCGTGGTGCTGGGTTCCCAGCGCCTCATGGTTCTGGGTGACTTCAACATCCATGCTGAGGCCACCTTGACAGGTGGAGCTCAGGACTTCATGGACGACCATGGGACTGTCCCAAGTAATATCGGGTCCCACTCATCAAGCTGGACATACACTCGACCTGGTTTTTGTTGCGGGTGACGAGTTGGTCAGAGTGGAAGAGCAAACTATTCTTCCATTGTCATGGTCTGACCATCATCTGATCAGTCTCACCGCGCCCTCAAACCTCCGCAGGGGTGGTGGACCGATTAAGATGGTCCGCCCCAGGAGGCTAATGGATCCCGAGGGATTCCTGACGTCTCTTGGGGTTCTGTCTGCCATGGAGGCTGACGATTCTGTCGATGCCTTGGTCGCTCTCTACAACAGCGAGATGACTAGGGCAATAGACACAATCGCTCCCGAATGTCCCCTCTCGCAGCGTGGAGTTACCCCAGCCCCCTGGTTTACTGGGGAGCTGGCGGAGATGAAACGTGCGAGAAGGAGACTAGAGTGCCGCTGGCGGAAAACTCAGGACGGCTCTGACCGAACACGGTCGAAGGCCGCTATTAGGTCCTATTCCGTGGCGTTGCGAGCAGCCAGGAAGGCTTTCTCGACTGCCCGCATCGCGTCTGCAAATAACAGACCCTCGGAGTTGTTTCGGGTTGTTGGGGAGCTCCTCCACCCTCCTGGGGGCGGGGGGCCACCCGACTTCTCGGCAACTCAGTGCAGCGAGTTCGCTCACCATTTTGCAGACAAAGTCGCTCAGATCTGTTCTGACTTGGACGCCGGCCTTGAAGCATTGCCAGGTGAGGTAACTGAGGCATCTGTCTGTTCGATCTTGTGGGATTCGTTTCAGCTTGTGCACCCTGATGATGTGGACAAGATCCTCGGGGCTGTGAGGGCGACCACCTGTGCCCTGGATCCTTGCCCATCTTGGCTTTTAAAACAGGCCAGTGGCGGGTTAGTTGATTGGTTTATGCCTATAATTAATGCTTCGTTATCACAGGGCAAATTTCCATCTAGCCTAAAGCAAGCTGTGGTTAGGCCTATCCTGAAGAAGGCCTCTCTGGATTCGACCAACCTAGGCAATTACAGACCAATCTCTAACCTCCCATTTTTGGGCAAGGTCTTGGAGCGGGTGGTTGCCTCGCAGCTACAGGGATTCTTGGATGATACGGATTTTCTGGACCAATCACAGTCTGGCTTCAGGCCTGGGTTCAGTACCGAGACGGCTTTGGTCGCCTTGGTGGATGACCTCCGCAGGGAACTGGACAGGGAGAGTGTGACCCTGCTGGTTCTCTTGGACATCTCAGCGGATTTCGATATCATCGACCATGGTATCCTTCTGGGACGGCTCTCTGGGATGGGCCTTGGGGGTACTGGTGTCGGACTGGATGAGGGCTAACAAATTGAAACTGAATCCAGACAAGACAGAGGTCCTCCTGGTCAGTCGAAGGGCCGAACAGGGAATAGGGTTACAACCTGTGTTGGATGGGGTCGCACTCCCCCTGAAGACACAGGTTCGCAGTCTGGGGGTCCTCCTGGACTCATCGCTGAGCCTGGAGCCCCAGGTCTCGGCGGTGGCCAGGGGAGCCTTCGCACAACTCCGCCTTGTGCGCCAGCTGCACCCGTTCCTTGGGAGGTCTGACTTGGCCACGGTGGTCCACGCTCTGGTTACAGCTCGTTTGGATTACTGCAACGCGCTCTACGTGGGGCTGCCTTTGAAGACGGCCCGGAAGCTCCAGCTAGTACAACGGGCGGCAGCCAGATTAATAACTGGGGCAGCTTACAGGGAGCGGACTACCCCCCTGCTAAGCCAGCTCCACTGGCTGCCAATATGCTACCGAGCCCAATTCAAAGTGCTGGTTTTGACCTACAAAGCCCTAAACGGTTCTGGTCCAATTTACCTGTCCGAACGCATCTCCTCCTATGAGCCCACGAGAACCTTAAGATCATCCGGGGAGGCCCTGCTCTCGATCCCACCGGCCTCACAAGCACGGCTGGTGGGGACGAGAGACAGGGCCTTCTCGGTGGTGGCTCCTCGGCTGTGGAACTCCCTCCCCAGTGACAGCCAGGCTTTGATGCTGCAAGGCTATCCAATGGTATTGAAGTTGGCCATCAATGGAGTCCCCTAGGCATGAAGCAGCCAGGCTTTGATGCTGCAAGGCTATTCAACGGTATTCAAGTTGGCCTGGAGGAGGTACCTGTGACTTCCTAGTCGTCGGTGGGGTTGGTTGGCGTTTTCTCTGAGTTGGAGAAGAAGCTGAGGAGGGTGCTCTCGTGAGAGATCATAATGATGGCGGCGAGTGAGGGGAAGGAAGCAGCCAGAAGGAGAAGCTGTGTCTCCGGCTCCCAGGGGGGCGGGGCTTGTGAGCAGGGCGCGCACGGGGAATAGCCGTTGTCGGCTGGCCGGGGAGTGACGTCATGGGAGGAGGGGTAACAGATAGAGGGGAAAGGCAAAGCTGGGCATTCCCTCTCCCGCCCTTGTTTTGGAGGAGTGTGGGGTGAGTGGATCCTGTGGAGGTTCTGACCCGATGTTTTGTTGTTTCAACCTGGAGGCGTGGATAATGGATTCTGTTGTCAAATTTGGAGTTTGGAGGGTGTTTAGTTTTGTTGTTTTGCTCAGTGCCCGAATTCCATCACTCTTTTATATATATAGATTTGAGTAACCTGGGTTATTTCTTTACCCACAAGCTGGAGGGGGAAAGCATCCATAATTTGTGTTAAGGTTTCTTTCTAACTTGTTGGAAGCAGAAAAAGGCCAGAGAATGGAGTGTTGCCATATCTTGATGTCATGAAAAACAAGCTACAGATCTAAGTCCATGGATTATGCAGATGCTGACAATAAAAGGGGATCAATCCAGTGTGTAAGGATGTGTGGCCCTCATGTATGGCCATGGTGATGGATCTGCCACATTGGAAGATATTTCATATAATATAAAATTATATAAAGAAAGAAATAACTAGCACTTTAGTTTGTCTATACTAAGGCATGGTTCCCAAACAAGCCAAGGAGGTCTAGCTCACTGTGAGGGCAAAAAGACCCATGAGAAGAAGAAGAAACAACTGAATAACTTTGATGCATGGTCCAAAATACTGTAATAAATTATTGTATAGCCAGCAAAGTGCTGCTTCTGTTTATTGCTCCAGTTTCAAGAAGGGCTCATTGAAGGGCACTTTTTGTAGTCTGTGACAAGATCTTATGAGCTGATCTATTATGAATTGTCCATTTGGGTTTCTAAAATATTTCCAAATCCAAAATTGTCCATATGGGTAACCTATGGATGCGAGAGCTGGACCATAAGGAAGGCTAAGCGAAGGAAGATGCTTTTGAACTGTGGTGTTGGAGAAAAATTCTGAGAGTCCCTTGGACCGCAAGAAGATCCAATCAGTCCATACTCCAGGAAATAATGCCCGGCTGCTCACTGGAGGGAAGGGTATTAGAGGCAAAAATGAAGTACTTTGGCTACATAATGAGAAGACAAGAAAGCTTGGAAAAGATCATGATGCTGGGGAAAATGGAAGGAAAAAGGAAGAGAGGCTGACCAAGGGCAAGATGAATGAATGCTATCCCTGAAGTGACTGGCTTGACCTTGAAAGAACTGGGGGCAGCAACGGCCGACAGGAAGCTCTGGCGTGGGCTGGTCCATGAGGTCACGAAGAGTCGGAAGTGACTGAACAAATAAACAACAACAACAAACCATATGGGTTGCTGAGGTAGTGACACCTTTGCTTTCTGATGATTCAACGTACACAACGTACACAAACTTTGTTTCATGCACACACACAAACATTAAAAAGATTGTATAGCATTATCTTCAGGCAATGTGTAGAAGGTATATATAAAGCATACATGAATTTCATGTTTAGGTTTGGGCCCCTTCTCCAAGATATCTGCAAATACAAATATTCCAAAATCCCCAAAAAATATTAAAATCCAAACCACCTCTGTTCACAAGCTTTTGAGATAAGGGATGCTCAACTGGGATGATCTTCTAAAAAGGACCTGAGAAATGTCATACCCTGAGAATTCATACCTGAGAAATGTCATTCCCTGATTTAGACTCAGTTGCAGACACCAGGATCAACCACTGCCATTTCAGTGCTGTCTGTGTGAGTTGCTGGGGAAGAAAAGGCAAAAGGAAGTAAATGAGCCATGCAGTTCGCTGGTGTTTTCCACTCTAATCCTTTGCGAGAATCCAGTGAAACTTGTCCTGAGCCACCTCACCATCCTTACAAAACAAACATTTGTGGTGGGAGTGTTCTGCTTATATCTAAAGATCTCGTGCTTTCTGCCAACCCATTACCACAATTGCATCATTCATTCAAGGCATATACTGCCAGGAGCTAATCAGAATTTATGTTCAATGCAGACCTCTGTTTCTGATGCCTTTTAAGCCAACCAAAACAGGACATTATTATTAGTAAGAATTTAGACACATATTCCAGGTGGACATCCACTGAAGGAATTGCTCTATCAACTCAACCTGGAGGGAACACTTCCTTGCCTTATACATAAGATTGATTTATACACAAGTATATACAGTGATACATCATTAGTGTGACTTATTTTTCCTTCAGAGCTAGGCCATGATTTCTGAGAGACTTAGTCACCCCCAAGAAAGTCTAAATGTCCTTGAGAAAAGTTTTGGTTACTGTGATAAAGTACTTTTCATGTACAAGGTGCCTGGCTTCTCTAGAAAAGACCTGGGAAGACTCTGAGTAGGAATCCCAGACAGTTGCTGCCAGACAGTATTGTAGTATAGGGCTGATGAAAAATGTTGTTGGACCACACTTCCTATTAAACCATAGCCAATGGTTTCAGGCCAATTACATGCCTTCAACCTAACTGTGGACAATATTTATTTATTAAACACTTTGAACCTCCAGCCTTTTATCACAGGGTATCTGGGCAGTGTACAATATAAACAATTTAAAACATGTTTATATGAAATGCATTAATAATTAGAACAACATAATACTGTATTAAACATATCAACAGTTAAAGCTAATTCAAAAGCAACAGTTGGAACCCCTTAAAATTGTAACATTATAAAACATGAGTGTATGTACCTTCAAGTTACCTGTCAACTTATGGTGAACTTGTGAAATATAACCTATACATTACCTGGTATTTGTTGGCTCCCATCGAAATAATAATCAGGGCTGACCATGCTTAGCTACCAAGATCAGAGGTAGTTAAGCTCTGGTACCTTTAGGGCAGGCATAGGCAAACATTGGCCATCCAGGTGTTTTGGATTGCAACTCCTATAATTCCTAGCAGCTGGTAGGAGTTGTAGTCTAAAACACCCAGAGCGCTAAAGTTTGGTCACACCTGCTTTAGGATATTTAGGCCTTTTATATATATGTACACCTGAGCCCCCGGTGGTGCAGTGCATTAAACCGCTGAGCTGCTGAACTTGCTGATCAAAAGGTTAGCAGATCGAATACATGGAGTGGGGTGAGCTCCCACTGTTAGCCCCAGCTTCTGCTAACCTAGCAGTTTGAAAACATGCAAGTGTGAGTACATCAATAGGTACTGCTCCGGCAGGAAAGTAACAGTGCTCCATGCAGTCATACCAGCCACATGACCTTGGAGGCATCTATGGACAACGCCAGCTCTTCGGCTTAGAAATGGAGATGAGAACCAACCCCGAGAGTCAGACACGACTAGACTTAATGTCAGGGGGAAAACTTTACCTTTACATGAAATAAATAAGCCACTGAAAGCTTTAATTAAAAAATCATGTCCTAATTTGGTGTTGGAACAAAACCAGTACTGATGCCATAAAAGTGCCATAGGTGCCAAAAGTCCCTTTTCCATGTCTTCCCACTCCACATGGCCCCCAATTTGCAAGCAGGCATATGTAGGGAGAAGTGGTCCTTCAAGTATCAAGGTCCCAAGTCATTTAGGTCTTTAAGCAGACACACCTTGAAATGAACAATATTAAACCAGATGGTCTAGATAAATTTTGATCTTTCTTTTTTTCTGTGGAAGCAGAGAGATGCACAGCTGCTGCCTATCAGGGAGGGCAGGATGTCTGCCCAGCAGGACTATGCTAAAACCTGCTTATTGTCTGAGAGAGACAGAGAAAAGCATCTCCTTGCTGCCTCGGCCTGATTTCTCTCACCTCCCATCCTTGTGTAAACAGCAGGGAAGTCGCCATCTGGCATTGCCCATCCTTAATAATTCGCCTCCCCTTTGTTAATAAGGAGAGCAACTTTCTGGCAGAAAGGGGGAGGCCTCCAGGGTGACTCTCAGCAAATAAATAGAGATGTTCCTAGCAACCTGCTAGTCTTTCTGGGAATTTGTTCCTGAGAACAGCTTTCTCGGGATCATCACTGAGAACTGCTTCCAGAGGCTATGTTTAAAAAACAACTGTTGGTTTAATGTAAAGTGTCATATGAAGGAAGACAAAAGAAAAAGACAAATTAATGGGCCCTAGACTAAATCAAGCCCGAACTTTCCCTAGAAGCCAAGATGGCTAAACTGAGGCTGTTGTATTTCGGTCATATCATGAGAAATACAGTAGCACTTGGCAAGGTAGAAGGCAATTGGAAAATATGGACTTGGGCCCCCTCGACATTGCCATATAATTCAGTTTCTGGATGCAAATCAACTGTATTGAACTGGGTTATATGGCAGTATAAACTTGTATATTGCAGTTGAAAGCAGTAAACGTTCATTCTGCAACAGGATTATATGGCAGTGTAGATCTAGCCTCGATCAAGAAAGCCATGGACCTGAGACTGCTGGACCATTGATAGTAGGTGACTTGGGGGTCTTTCATTCACAGGGTTGCCATGGGTTGAAGTCAACCTGATAGCTATTACCAACAACAACAAGATATATATGTGTTGTCGAAGGCTTTCATGGCCAGAATCACAAGGTTGTTGTATGTTTTCTGGGTTGTATGGCCATGTTCCAGAAGTATTCTCTCCTGACGTTTCGCCCACATCTATGGCAGGCATCCTCAGAGGTTGTGAGGTATATGGAGAAACTAAGCAAGGAAGGTTTATATATCTGTGCCCTGAAGTGGACTCAGGGCAGCTTTACAGCAGGCAATAATTTGATGCCAAAACATATAAAACCGAAAATAAACAGATTCAATTAAAATCCATACAATTAAAACATCAATTAATTAAAACACCAATTAAAATTATGCAAATTCAAATCGTAGTCCAAGGCCTGTCCATTTGTCGATCACATTAATTCGTTTTTACTCGTCATGAACTGTTTTTGGTTAGATCAATGACTATCTAACTAACTGTTGGAAATACACTCATAACAAGTTGTATTTTTGTGTTTTTACTGGACTGTTTTAACTCATGTGTTGCTCTAAGCTACTTTAGGAATTGCACAAAAGAAAAAGGGTTAGAAACACATTTCTGTACTTTCATTGCAAGTAACCTACATGATTCTTTTGTAAGCTATTGACTGCAACTCCCTTTAGGGCTGTTGGTTTGATAAACAGGTTAAGAAGGATGGCAAAATCCATCCAATTTGCCTGTTCCTGTGTCTGCTTTTTCTTTCTTTCTTTCTTTCTTTCTTTCTTTCTTTCTTTCTTTCTTTCTTTCTTTCTTTCTTTTTTTTTTTAAAAACAACTTCTCTGTACTGAATATGAAATTTGGGGAGTAATACCTCAGAAACTATAAAAATAACATGATTCCTAATTTTAGCATGCACCAGTAATTTGTCCTCGTCCAAATACAACAGGTAAGCTACTCGTGGCAAGGAAAAGTTCATGTTATACCTGCCTAGAGATGGGAGGACCTGGAAAAAAAAAGACAAATTGGGGAAAAAAATTTTAAAGCCATTCAGGACACCTCTTAACGGAGTGACAATATGGTTCAAAACACCAAAATATGCGGACTACTGTAACTAATAGATCCATCCACCAAGGTACTGAGCTTTGAGTGCTTAATTTTCAAAAGTATGCATGCAGAATTGGACGCCTGGATGCCTAGATCTATCAGTTTCCCACATTTTGCACAAGTTTCATACTTTCAGTAAAAAAAAACTCCTTTTCTACATTCCAAACATGAAAAAGTTCATTCTTTAATAAATTCTGATAAAACTGAACCAAAAAAAAAAATCACTCAATAACTAGTTACATTTTTAAAATTACCTTTGACTTGAACTACACTTAAAGCACTCCTCTCTAAATAACCTTTTTGAGGCATCTCCTGGACCTCTAATGAGAATCCTGGAGAAATACATTGTCTTTCAGGTCTATTCAGGATGTTATTGGGGCATATTACGGGAGCACCTATTCCTATGGCTATGGTTAGATTAGAATCGTCAAATACCATTACTGAATATCCCTGCCTTGCATCACTGCTTTATCCAATTTGTTTCCCAATGTAATTCACCTCTTACCTCTGTGCTCACTGCTAAAATAGCTCATATTGCTCATATTGCCCAGTCTTCTCCAATATGACACTACCACGAGGTACCTTCAACTACAACACCTCAACAAAGTTGACTAATGGGCAGTTTGTCAGGGAATAGCTGACATCATAGTATGCTCGTTGGAGATCATCCTAGGCCAGAGAAATAAACTGTGTGGCTTGGCGTTTTTTCCGTGTCAGGAGCAACTTGAGAAATAGTAAGTCGCTTCTGGTGTGAGAGAATTGGCTGTCTGCAAGGATGTTGCCCAGGGGACACCTGGATGTTTGATGTTCTATCATCCTTCTGGGAGGCTTCTCTCATGTTCCAGCTTGGCATTAAGCAATTACCTGTGTTCACAATTTGTTTATCTGAATATAAGGAAAATTGAAAATGAAGTGCAATATAGTTTACAAAGGTTAGGTTTGTAAGATACTTCTGCAGATCCTTTTCTTCTTTTATGAACAACCATAGACTAACATGGCTCTGGACCAAAATGTGGGCTGAACAGAGAAGATGCACAATTTACTTTTGCTCTCCGACTGGGCTAACTGCAAATACCTGTAATCAACACTGCAAATGTGATCATTGACACTGTCTCTCTCATAGGCATCTATTCTCCAAAAATCACATTAAAACTCTTTGCCTTGGGAGTATCTCTAGCATCAAACCCAAATGATAATAATCAAGGCAGAATGTAAATAAGCACAGACACAACAAAGCCACATCACAGGAGAATTCAAAAAGGCGTTGATACCTTATTTTCTCAGCTGTAGTCATAATCTTTGTCCCTGCAATGAAACAGAATTCATGGATTTGTTTTGATGACAGATCAAACGAGCCCGAAAGACAAGACAACCTGTAGTCAAAAACACAAAAAATGCAGCATAATCGTATTCAGATAGCTCGTCCAGTTTCTGTTTATTATTATATGCTTTCATTGTGTCTGTCATTCCTATCTCTGCATCCTTGAATGAGTTTCTATTTTGTAGGAACGTGGTGTGTACAGCTGGGGGTCATCTCAGATTATCTGTCCTTTGATGACCAAAGTCTCAATGAATGAATGAAGCCCCACTAGCTACTTACATGACTTTGACCGCAGGGAGGGCAAGGTCAGCAGGGACCCCAGGGAGCAAGAAAAGGAAACTGTAGCCAGTTAAACTGACTCAGCACCTCAGAATAATCAATACCTTGCCTGGGAAAAACCAGTCAATACATTGAACTCCTTGCTGAACTCAGCATAAACAACACAGCATGATATGTGGAGGTAGTTTGGGGAAGGGGAAGACATTGTCAAAGAGGCCTATATAGGCCTATCCAGTCAGTTTTAATTGTGAATTTGAAATTCATGTCTTGTGTCCACTATATTTCATACTTTGTTCTGTGTATTTTAATATATGGATTTGTAGAAATATGTCTTAATATGTGTATTTTATTAAGTTTATGATGATTATGTGTTTTAGCTATGTCATAATCTGCCTTGCGTTGTGAGGAAAGGCAAAATAATAATAATAATAATAATAATAATAATAATAATAATAATAATAATTCTATGAAAATGCCTCTAATATCCTAGGCCCTGGAGCCCCCAGTGTTGCAATGGGTTAAACCCTTGTTCTGGCAGACTGCTGACTTGAAGGTTGGGTTGTTGACCTGAAGGTTGCTGGTTCAAATCCAACCTGGGGAGAGCACAGATCAGCTCCCTCTGTCAGTTCCAGCTCCATGCAGGGACATGACAGAAGCCTCCCACAAAGATGGTAAAACATCAAACATCCAGGCATTTCCTGGACAACGTTCTTGCAGAAGGCCAATTCTCTCACACCAGAAGCGACTTACAGTTTCTCAAATCGCTCCTGACACACACACACAAACCCTAGACTCTTGGGAAGAGCCCAGTATTCAGAAACCAATCCCAGACACTTTGACTTAATGTGAATGTTTGCTGTGTTGTTATGTACATCTAAATAAATAATAATTATTATTATATTAGGTGGCCATGGCATTTTAAGGACAGCAGATTTATTATAGTAAGAAATACAACACCCCTATGTCTGTGTCCCTCTTTAGAACATTTTGCCTCATTTTCTCTCCCTGTGGATTTTGAAAAATATGGCTTGTTGTGAAAACAAGGACTGGTGATAAAGCTTTTGTGGAGACACCTTTCCCCCATGATACCATTTTCATACTCCCCTTCCTAGGAGTAGATTTCTCTCACTTCCAGTTGTCCCATCACCCCCGTTCCTAGGTATGAGTCATTTGTAAATCGGATGCTTGTAACTCCAACTGCCTATATTCTGGACGATAATCTATGCTAGAGGAAGGGCGTGGAACTATTGATGGGTGGGGGCTATAAGAGCCCACCCATGGGGGGCTGCATCACTCCAACAAATTCACTTGCACAACAATGAATAAAAATAAAAATTAAATAAAAGCCACATTTCACTCTCAAATGTCTTATATGGTATACAGGAGGTATTTTCTCATCTTCTTGGAGATTCCTTGGGCATTTTACACCCAAGAGAGTCCAGTTTTTAATGAAGTAGAGTGTAAACATCATTTCCTTTTAATTTTCTATTTTACATAAGGCTTTTCCTTGGTTTAAATTGCCCCCAGGCCCAACAAAAATAAGGTGGAAATGGTCCCCACTCCTAGAGAGCAAGCATTTAGGAACAAGAAAAAAAAATCAAAAAAATCCAAAAGTATTATTTTACCAATGGTTGGCAAGGAAGGCTCCCAAACTGGTGGAATGTCTTCCACTATTTTTGTATTCGTTTTTTAAACTGTTAAAGGGCTCTGGGTGCTATGTCTTAGAGGTGCAGAGATATATATACACAGTGTGGTTGGGGGTGTTTCAGTTTAATTTATTTCTGAATGTAGATAAAGAGGTTTTTTTTAAGCCAAGAAAATTGTTGCATATAATCGATACAATACATGGTTGGCAGCATGGAAAACCATTGCAGTGGAATCTATTCTAAAACAGATTTAGAACTCAGCTGTGCTTTGTAAGGGTTTTGGGAAAATGCTCCAAGAAGTAAGACACATATTTGGCCATACCCATTTTGCTTTGGATTCATCCCATGTCCTTAAACCCACCCACGGCTAGAATGCAGCCTTTAGGAATTATTAGAATTTGGCCCCTGGCATGCAAAAGGATCCTCATCCATTGGTTTAAAATTAAATAATGCTTTGAAGCAGGGATAACCAACAGATGTTGAACTACAATTCCCATAACCCCTGACCATTTGTAGTATTCATTACAAAGCATACATTTGCCAATTACTTGCTTTAACTAACAATAATTTAAAGTAATCGGAGTTCTCACCCACCAGCTAAAATGTAATAAACCAACGGTCCTATCACACTACAGTATTATAGCACTGTATTTCATTTTAACTGCCATGGCAATATTGTATGTAATCATGGGATTTGTAGTTCAGGGAGGAGCATTTAGTATTCTCATACAGAGAGAATATAGAGCTCACAAACTACAAAATCAGGAATTCCATAGAATATTTCCAAGGCAGTTAAAATGGAATACAGTGCTATAACAGTGTAGTGTGATAGACTAACTTAAAACCAGAATGAAACAGTTCCAATTTGTTTTCCCTGGCTGCCTCTAAAAAGAGAGCAGAAGTGTATAAGCCTGAGGCTTCACTACTGCTTGTTTATGTCATACAGGGTATATACTATGGTTCAGCACTTTGTCAGAAAAAGTCTGAGCTTGAATCCATCCTATACATGTTAACTCGCGTCTGTTCTATTCACTCCCTAAGGCATATTCCCAGTTAAGTCCGATTAGGTTTGCAGCTTTAAATTTGCCACTTTACATTTACATCTGTCATAATATAAGTTAAAAATAAAAAAGCTATCTTATTAGAACTACAACTCCCAGGATATCCAAGTCTACATGATCAGCAGGTACACCAAATGGCAGGATACTTGAGGTCTCAAAAAGCAATTTCTCTAAGCTCTGAATATATATAAACTTGTGCAACCCATACCTATTCTTAAATTCATAGACTAGTCCTAACTAAAACTGAACCAAATGTTGAATTCCAGGTCAATTTTTATAAATGCCACGGATCCATTGGGTCTACTCCAGGTTTTGATGCTACATGTATATATTTTCAGCTTTTTTATTTCAGCAGCGCCAACCTTTAATTTCCCTACATTTCTCAGGAGGAGGAAAGAGGAGGAGGTGGGAAGTAGTAGGGTGCCACGGAGCCCCTCACTATCACTTGCGGAGCCCCAAGGGCTCTGCAGAGCACAGTTTGAGAACCCCTGGTCTACACATTAATTCTGTACTTGTCTGCTATATGAATCCATTTTCCACTGTCCCCCCCCCCTTCCCTCTCTATTTCACCCCCACCCTCCAGGAACAGTTGTATGTTTTCTTTATCATTCATTCTATTTGTTTGATCAAAAGGATAGTCTAATTCGATTCCTTCTATTTTCTGTTGTCCTTTATCTTGGCCATTAGTTCTTCCCATTTCCATTCCCATTTTCCCCTTGATATCTATTAATATATTTATTTTTCCTATCCATAATGTAATCTTGAAGCATATAATCTGCTAAATATTCATACCATTTTTGTGTATCCCATTTTTATACTCTTTCCATCTTAGGGCGACCATAGCTTGGGCCGCAGCTAACATAGATTTTGTTGTCTCAGCCCAATCTTTATTGCCCCTTTCCCCTTCCAGTTTCAGGGGGAAAAACTGTTTTTATTCAACACTGTTTTTGCCCTAATACTACCTCCATTTCACCCTTTATTTTCCTATAGAATTCTTGTACCTTGGCACAATCCCACCATATATAGATAAAAATTCCAGTTTCCCCACATTCATGCCAACAGAATGTAGGTGGTACTACTTTTCATAATATGGGCTAATTACTGGGGGATTCTATACCATTTAGTCAGTATTTTCCTTTGTATTTCTTTGATCTTTATTTGTTTAACATTTTTGATTGAATTTATCCACAGTTCTATGTCTTTCTGATTATAGTTTAAACAGAGCCATCTAGGCAAAATGCAGTTCACAATAAAGCAGCTGTTCAAAATAATTTTTAAAAAAATATTTTAATTTACACTTTCTTCTCTTTAACTACGGAGGTGTCTGTGAGCTTCCCACTCGATGCAGTTTTAAAGGGAGGCTTTTTATGCAGTGGGAAGTGGGATATTTTCAAATTGGAAAATAAACAGTTATTGCTTTTTCCTTTTGGCCCTTCTGTTTCCCAGGAAGCCTAATGTTGATTGGGATGTAACTTCACGACTGTCTCATGTGAAATTCTGCACACCTTTCCTCCCATAACATTTCAATATGCAGATTGTTGTACTACAACAGGCAATACCACACTCTTGATTTTAAGATCACAATTAATCACCCTCTTTACACCCCATCTGCTTTTTAAACTATTGGCAACTGAGAGACCTATTCATTCAGTACAATATTTCTGTGATTTTGGTTGGTCTAATAAACATATTGCTATGCAGTTTGCCTTATGATCAAAATGGCTATCCCTGTTTTGTGCAAATTTTAAAAGTCAGACAGAAGTGATAAAAACAGTGATACCCTTAGGTCCTCTGGAAGACACCTGCTCCAATCAGTCAGAACCCGACTGGCAACCGTCACCCAGAGGACCTGTAGAACCTCAGCGGAGGTTTACCTTGCTCACAGCACCCACCAAGAAACTAAACATGATAATCAAAACAGTTTATTGAAGAAAACACATATAAAAAGGGAAAACCACCATGAAGTAAAAAGGTAAAATCAAAGAGTTAATATAGAAGGCAAGTCTCACAAGCAAAAAGCCAAGTCACACTGTCCACCGGAAAACAATCCAAAGGCAAAATAAATGCAAGAAACAAGGCTTAAAACTGAACATGAATCCCAAGGTAAATACAGAAAACAAGGAGCAAAACATATGCATGAATCCCAAAATATTCCATGAAATGAGGAGCCAAAACATGACCATGAATCCAAAGGTATATTCATAGAACCAACATCAAAACATGGCATGAATCTTGAGCTAAGGCCTGCACTGGGAATGAGATAGGAGTACTTCACATGGATAGTGATGTTGCTTGATCTAAAATCCCAACAGAGGTCTCTCTGCTTTAAGGACGGCAAAACATGAACACATTCCTTTGACCTTGAGGGGCCCACTTCTGCCTCTCTCTCTCTCTCTCTCTCTCTTGGATTCTTTCTGATTTCCTGCACTTGAATCTCTCCCCCCTCGGAAGCAGTCTTGTATCTGTATCCAAGCCAACTGCTCCCTTGGATGAGCTAATGTTATCAGGACTGCGTGTAGGTGAAAGATTACCTCCCTGACTGTTGGATTCCAAAACAGCTCTACTTTCACATGGAGTCCCAGTGACAGCATCTTGCTCTAAAAACCCCTCCTTTAGCCCCTCCTTGGCTGCATCTGGTTCCAGCACTCTCTCACGCTCTGAAACCCAAAGCCCCTCATCTTAATCAGGCTGAATCATAATAGGACCTTTACATCAGCCACCCAAGACTGTGGAACGACCTGCCAGCAGAGTTCTGACAGTTAAATCAGCTGTCGGAATTTAAAAACCATATAAAGACCTATCTCTTCCAGCAGGCCTACCCAGCCAGTCTTTAAGCATGAATTTTAAATGTATGTCTTGTGTTTAATCTCGGTTTTGTGTATTTTAATATGCATTTTATAGAAATATATTTTAATATGTAACTTTTATAGAAATACATTTTTATATGTGGATTTGTAGCATTTTTACAATGTTTATGTGTTTTAATTATTCTGTAACCTGCTTCGAGCCACGAGGAAAGGCAGGTAAGAAATATTATTATTATTATTATTATTATTATTATTATTACCAGCTTAAAGCACATATTTAAAACTCTGTTTTTATGTGGTACCATAAATCAGGTAGAAAAACAGACCACTATAGTTTCCAGATATGTAGAACACAGGCACTACCACCGAAAAGACTCTGTGATAGATCAGGTGATATAGGGACCAAAATAATATAAAAGCAACAAATCGTTACAATAATTTTTTAAAAAAACAGAATAGCTTATTTTACAATAAAAACAAAACAAATGAACAAAAAAATCTTCCCTTGTAAACAAAGTATACATGCATTTTTCTCATGAAAGGAGACAGTTTTTAAACAGGTTACTTTGGGAAAGATAACGTATAATTTTTCTGTCTCAATCCTACCTTCTCATCTTTAGCTATTTTAATGCTTTATCTGATTTTAGTTAACACCCACATCATTTGGCAATCTCAGATTTAACACCTCTTCTCAACCTTTTTATTCTGACTCCTTTTCTAATTTTGGTCTTTCCCTTGTGGTCTAGTTATTTAATACCTCTGCTCTTCATTCTGTGTCACTGACAGAGAGCACAGCAGCTGAAAACAAAGCCAACTCAAAACAGAAACGTTACTGCAATATATAAAGGATCATACACAGGGAACTCTTGCATCACGATAATTAGAATAGTAAATCAACCCACAAGGAACAAGCTCAATTAATGCAGAGCAATGAATCCTTACGTATTTTAGACACCAAGCTGTCTAATATAAGCCATTCGCCACAGAGTTCCTGGAAGATAGCTTAATGGCAACAGTGCTACAACCAGGATGCAAAACACAATATTCTTGATAACAGAGCTACACTAGTACAGGCAGCGGATAAAAGTGGACCATCAAAATAGTTGGCGGAAGCAATAATGAGCCAAGCATAGTGTAAAGTGGTGTCAAACATGTGGCCCTCCAGGTGTTTTGGACTTCAGTTCTTAGAATCCCTGGCAATTGGGCAAGCTGGCTAGGACTTCTGGAGTTGGAGGATCATAAGTTTGACACCTCTGGTTAGAGTGTCAGACTTGGACTTAGGAGAGCTATCTCATATGTTCACATGTAACTCTAAACATTTTAATTTTAAAAAATAAACCACAAAAAACTGGGTCAACTTATCAATAGGTCAATATGAGTATGAGTATTGTACCATAGCTTTTACCAAAAAAGGAACCACCCGCTTCTCTGAGAAGAATGGAAAAAGGCAAGAGCTTAAGCTATCCTGGGAGAACCAAAAGGAAGCAACGATTACCTCTGTTCTGTCTTTGGGTGATGGGTTGGAGCAATATGTTTACACTGAGCATTGTAATAAACCCTGAGTTGGGAAAGAATGGGATTTTGCTCTAGTCTACTGAAGGCAAAATAAACAGCCATTCTCTGTTTTGCTGACAGAAATGGGGAAAACAGAAAAGCTTGCCTCACCAGCTACTGCCATCATGTTAAAAAAGTATATAGCTATCTGACAGTGAGCACCAAAGTGGACTTCAATAAGAAAAGTGGGGACTGGTGAAAGAAGACATAATCTCTGGGTGCATCAATGGAAGAAGCCTTCGAGAGGTTTTTTTAGAAGGTGCAAAATATCTTTGCTTATTTATGCAAGGTTTACTTATGCATAGGTAATGCAGTAACCTATGAATGCGAGAACTGGTCCATAAGGAAGGCTAAGCGAAGGAAGATAGATGCTTTTGAATTGTGGTGTTGGAAATTCTGAGAGTGTCTTGGACCACAAGAAGATGAAACCAGTCCATACTCAAGGAAATAAAGCTCGACTGCCCACTGGAGGAAAGGATATTAGAGGCAAAGATGAAGTACTTTGGCCACATAATGAAAAGACCGGAAAGCTTGGAGAAGACAATGTTGCTGGGGAAAATGGAAGGAAAAAGGAAGAGGGGCTGACCAAGGACAAGATGGATGGATAGTATCCTTGAAGTGACTGACTTGACCTTGAAGGAGCTGAGGGTGGCGACAACCAACAGGGAGCTCTGGCATGGGATGGTCCATGAGGTCACGAAGAGTCGGAAGCAACTGAACGAATAAACAACAACATGCAAGGCTTACCTGACCTGGCTATTTCATTTTACATTTGCATATTGTGAGTTTTGAATAACAAGTCTGTTTAAGCATGTTGAATAACTTCTTTTTTCGTGGTGTAGAAACCTAACTCTATTCTTTCAGTTTTATTTCTGCCTGTAGTACAATATTTTCTGTGAATGAAGTTATGCCCAGAAATACATATATTTTGTTAATTGAGTAACTGCTTTGAGTTCAAAGCAGAAAAGGCACCATATGAGTAACAAATAAGTAGGATTAAAACTGAGGCTTTAAGTAGAAAGAGATAGCATCATTTCCAAGTAGTGAGAGAAAAATTACCATGTTAGGGGTCTTAACGTCAACCTTAAAAGTTTCAGCCGGGGTATTCAAAGCTTTACCCTCAACTCTTGCAAGCTCTGCTCATACACTGGACTCTAAAGAGCTCTTGAATACTCCTAAGTGCAAAAGCCACACACAATAAAAAGCTTTGTTAACTGTACTCTTCTGCAGGCAAGATAAGATACAGAGTATCTCAGTGACAACAAACTATTCAGAACTGAAGGCACACTGTGATAACTCAAAGAGCAATAAAGAAGAAAATGAAAAGGTTAGCTTGGCACAAATGATTCAGTTGCTTGTCTTTTCTCTTCCCCCTGTCAGAAGCAGTCCAACAAGCCTGTTTTCACATACAGTCATGGAGTTGAAAGTGGTCTCAATGACTATCCAGTTCAGTCCTTTGTCCATGCAGTGCAAATGACCCCAAAAGCAAAACACCACCCTGCCAAAAGTGGAAGACATTTTTGTGATCCTTGCTTTTGATTCCAACACAGCCATTTCCTAGACCAGCGGTTTCCAACCTTTTTTGGCCACGGCCCACTTGCTTAGGGCCCACTTTGACCGGGGACCATTTTGACCAGGGACCACTCTCTAACATTAGTACCAAAAGGGTTACAAATTAGTTTTTGATCAACTTTAGATTCGGTTTGGTTATTTGGGGTGCTTATTCAGAAAATTGCATTGGATAGACTACATCAGCTCTAGTTTCTGAAACAGAACATATGTCATCCAGTAGTCACTATCTGCTCGCCCACAGAAAACCATATTTAACAATCTAGAGCTGATGTGGTCTATCCAATGCAATGGTCAGCTCTGCGGAAAGGGGTGGAAATAAATTAATAAAATAAAATAAACAAATAAAGAGGAAGGAGGCCCAATTGAGAACCACTGTCCTAGACAACAATGGACAAGGGTGGACAAATACTTTCACACCTGCAGCTGGCTATTACAGTAGGCAAAGAAATACTACACGGAAGATGGAGTTGTGGTATCTATCAATCAAGCTCTCCAATGGTTAGAGATGATGGAAGCTGTAATGTAGGGGTTGAGCAAATTTAGCTGACAAGCTTGTTGCCCTACACAGTATGGACCCTGAAGTATCCTAAATCCCCAAACCTGATTATAGCATCCCCCAATAGATCAACAGCATGGCAAAAACACTGCACAGTTCCTCCATACCACAGAAAAATCAACCCAATATTGACTAATTTTGAAATGAGAAGTGGTGGGACATTACTTCCAGTTGCATTGGATTCCCTTGTTTAAATTGTAAACAATTTAAGTGTAAATTAGGCCTTCGTTTTTCCACAGAAATCCAGATCTGTTGCAACCACAGTTGCCCACCTCTAATGCACTCTGACTCATCTGGACTCTGTTGGGGAAGAGATCTCTAACCTCAACAGAACTGGGAAACAAAAGGGGATTTCACCTGGGTTTGGCACGTACAAAGAAATGCTGTCTTCCCATGACATGGGATGCAGCTTGTGCATATGACAAACCATTGCTCGTACAAGTGCACACACACAAACATGGGTTTCTTGGAATCTCTAGGTCTTCCAGTTCAACTCTAGGGTATGCTGGGACCTGAAGTCATTGTTTTTAATGCTGTTGTGAACTGTGGTTTCCAGTAACCACAAACCTTCCAGGAATACACTCTCCCAAGATATGGATGTCTTACTATACATTCCGTTCAAATTCACTTTCAAGTTCACCTGAGCAGTTACCAGAAAAGAGATTTACTCCCAAAGGAAACAGCTGTGATTAGGCAAGCATGAGCTCACCACTATAGAACAATAATTACTGAGTTTTGTACTTGTTTATTTTTAATTTTATTTATATCCCACTCCCCCCAAATGTAACCAGCAGCATCTTACAACAGAAGACACAATAAAACAGCTAATACCACATGTAACACAAAAGTAAAAAAAGCATTAAATAATCCATCCCATTTAAAATATGACTTTAAGATGTTACTTGAAAAAACAATTTAAATGCATAAAACAAATATTAAGAACAGTACCTTTCCTGCATGCTCCTCTTCACCAATGAGTTAACACCTTCCTATTTAAACAAGGTCTTTGCCTGCTTGTTTGTGAAAATAAACTATGATCTTGGCAATATGTCTAGCTTGAGCACAAAAAACCCTGAAGAATTGGCCCTGACAGTCCCTGCACTGGTAGACAATTCCCAAGGTGGTATCTCATGCCTGAATTGCTTGCCTTCATATCTGAGAATACTATTCTTTCCAGCTTCTCATTCTCCCTTGGTGAATATTTACTTTAGCTTGTAAATTATACTAATGAATGACACAATACAAAATAAATGCACACAATGTATCTGAAGAAAAAATAACAACCAAATCTGTCAGGAAAATCCCAAAAGCACTAGACTGGGCTATTCTAGTAGATGCTACAATACTTAAGAAGTCTACCCTTTGTGTTTGGTGTGCTTGTTCCTTGTGGCTTCTGAACCAGTATGACTCTGGAGAGGTAGGCAGCATGCAAACCCCCAGATTATTCCCCAATTTGGGTGATGGAGGAGAAATGACTGAAGAGGGTCAATTTCTGCTCCTGCGAGCCTTGAGATCACTACCCTAAAACACATTTGGATGCCACTTCTACTTATGGTTTTGGCTAGTTATTTGGTGTTGGAGCTCATGCGTAGGAGGAAAGCTTGAGCCCCACCATTACAGTTAAACCTAATTAATATCTTGTTACTTATGTTAGTTTTACATTTCTCAAATATAAGCATAATTTAAATTAGGTTGGTTCTTGTTTGTTAGCTATTATGGTACTTGGCTGAAATTACGTAGGAGCATAAACTTAACTAAGAGGTGCTTAATCTAGAAAAAATAGGGAGTCCATGGGCAGTCTTCAGGATTTTAACACAGCAAGTTAATCGCAAAGCTGCAATAAATCTTGCCAAGTGGAAGGTTGAGAGTTTGAAGCCCGGGTCAGAGTGAGCTCCTGAGTTTAGCCTAGCTTCTTCCTACCTAAGCAGTTCGAAAACAAATGTGAGTAGATAAATAGGAACCACATTAAAGCCGGGAGGTATTTAGGCTCGGTGTTTCGATAAAAAAAGTAGGAAGTTTACGAACAAAGAAAGCTCTTCAGCAGGGAGACGCAGCAACAGCACCTCCCGGTGGCTGGAACTGAACACAGCTTCCAAAGATGCTGAAAGATGGGATAGCCTATATATATATCTCTATCTGTTGTCTTGTCTTATTGTTATAATCGGCACTGAAAGTTTGCTATATATGTGTTCTGTGATCTGCCCTGAGTCCCCTTTGGGGTGAAAAGGGCGGAATATAAATATTGTAAATAAATAAAAATAAAATAAGTCTAGGAACTAGGTAAAACATTATTTCTTCTATTTTTTTCTGTTATTTTGAATGTTTTTCTGCTGCATTTAGACTGTAGTCTTTTCCAAGAGCTCAATGTGCTATTATATGGCACCTTTCCCCTGGTATGGGACTCAGTGTGGCTTTCTTACAACAAATCTTTGTAAAAGAAATTGCAGTAAAATAAATGGTATCCAAAATATTATTTGTAGAAATTGTATACCAATATATTTCTATACACTTTTCTGGGGAGAGGAAATTCAAAAGTTTTTCAAAGGGCTCCATAACTTTAAAAAAAAATCAGAACTACAAACCTAATCGGATGTCCCTTGGATCTGGAACAACAACGACAACAACAACAACAAAACTGAGATGATTGTAGAATAAAGCAGCCTTTGCGTGTGTTGACTTTTCCCTCTGGCAACTGAATTCCTAATGATTACTTTTAAAATCCAGCACATCAGCTCTAAAAATTTAACTACATACAGTTGGATCCTTTGAGAATTCTTCATCATTTATTAAATCTATGGTGCTGCTAAGCTCTCTTGTTTTAATGCTGTGTCATTCCCAAGTAAAATGTAATTATTGAAATGCATTTCAGGTAAGTTCACAGATCGGTATGCTCTCATAGCTGCGATATCATTCCAGTGCAACTACAATAAGCCACACAAAATTACACCAGCACCCATGCCATAAGGGGGAAAAGGTCTAGCAATATCAGACCTAGAAGTTTACATTACTGATAATGCCTATGGCATGATGGGAAAAGACATCCTCAATTAGTGATAGGTCAGGCAAATTGAGAATTACTCCAAGTGCTATGGGACATCTTTGGGGCTCTGTGCAAAGTGCTGATGTCAGCCCTGATGGAGCTATGGGCTCTTTGCCAGTCTTGGGAATTTGCATGAGAAAATACAGTAAGACCCATCTTATCCATGGGGGATACATTCCTGTTCAGAGCATGGATGTGACTGACACCATTATATTACTTGATTTATATTCCCAACATACCATACAGTTTCATCGGAGCACCTAAAGCAGTGGTTCCCAACCTTTGAGCCTTCAGGTGTTTTGGACTTCAACTCCCAGAAATCACAGCCAGCTGACCAGCTGTTAGGAAGTGTGGGAGCTGAAGTCCAAAACACCTGGAGGCCCATCCGACTTACAAATGACTCATAGTTAAGCATGGAGATGAGACAACAGGAAGTGAGAGAAATCTACCCCTTGGAAGGGAAACTCACTCCTGAAACAGTTATCATAAGGAAAAGGTGTCTCCACTGAAGCTTTCTCATCAATCCTTGTTTCCACAAACCAATTTTTTCAAAATCCAATTGTCATAAGGACAGAAAGTGAGGTGAAATCTTCGGAACAGGGGCACAGACAGCAAAACAACACCACGGGGGTATTAACCCTTCTATATGCTATCCAAAGATAGATAGATAGATAGATAGATAGATAGATAGATAGATAGATAGATAGATAGACAGTCAGACAGACACACACTAGCTTGGGGACCCGGCGGTGCCAGGGTTATTAGAACAAAGTATTGTTTGTTTCTGCATTTGATCTAGCTATAGCATAATCCCTGGATGTATTATGGACTAGGAAAACAGTTTCTTTTGTTAAGATTTCCTCCTTTATACATTTGACAGATAACATCCATTCTAATAAAAGAAAGGGCACATCAGAGTTTAAAAGGCCAACATCACCACCTGAATTCAAAGGGGGAATAAGGAGGCTTAGAGTTACAATACCTGGTTACCATAATATGCAGGGCCGAAAAATTAAAACGGAATCAGAAAGGGGAATTTGTATAATTATATGATACTACCATTATACAATCTCTTATCTAACCTATTCCCATGGGCTAAGCAGTTTTCTTCAACCTGGCACCTTCCAGAAATGTTAAGAGCACAATTTCACATTCATGCTACTTGAAGGCGGGTCTTGTAGTTTAATAAATCTGGAGGTGACAGGTTGAGAAAGGTTAGTGCAATTCCAGATTCCTGACTGAAAAGTGTTTAACAAGGAGTTTCACTCACTTATAAACTTCCACACAAGCATCCATGTATATATTAACACCCTCTGGCTAAGAAGGGAGTTTATCAGCAAAAACAATAGGTCTGGTTTAAGATAATCTCAGAAGGAGCTTTAATGGTGCCCAAATATATCCCAGGAAGAGGTCCTCTTATATTGTGTTCACAAAAGAACTCCTATTTTATCAATTCCTCCCTATGTTCCCAAATTACTCAGAAAACCAACCAAGCAGGACTGGAAGAGATAAGAACTTTTGGGCAAGTCATAGAACTGAATGCTTCAGGGCGCCTACATGTGCCTTTGTGGACGCTTGCAAGGACACAGATTGGAAGACACGTTTCTAAAGCAGCCCCCTACATACAGCTCTTGCTTTTGTTTCTCCGTTTCCATTTATGTTCTGAAAAGTATAAATGTATTCATCGTGGAACTAAGTGGCATTCTGCAGGCTATACATTTCTCTTAGAATAATTAGGAGTCAATTAGTCCTAATTGTTTATGTGGGATGCAAAGGAGCTGAGCAGTTCTACTTAGCCTCCATAAAATAGTAATGAACAGCAACAAAAATTCCTGTGTCTAAGTGCAATGGCCCACATTCATTTCATCACACCAGGCTCAAATTCAACCTGGGGAGAGCGTGGATGAGCTCCCTCTGTCAGCTCCAGCTCCTCATGCGGGGACATGAGAGAAGCCTCCCACAAGGATGGTAAAAACATCAAAACATCCAAGTGTCCCCTGGGCTGACGGCCAATTCTCTCACACCAGAAGCGACTTGCAGTTTCTCAAGTCGCTCCTGACAGGAAAAAAAACAAACACATCACAGCCTTGTTGCTGGGGGTTCATCTGGTTGTTGTCATACTGGATGGACAACTGTAAAATTCCCTGGTCTACTGAAATAAAAAAAAATATATACAGTTTCTCCACACAACACTTTTCAGCCATTTTAGAAATGTTGCAATAACAAGAGGTCCTAAGCATCCATTAGCAATTCTTCCCCAGAAAGGCAGACTAATGTTGCTTCAATCCAGCCTTTCCCCCCTCTCCCTTGACCAATACATGACATGAGGGGGATTGAGAGAAAAAAAACCATAAACCCTATCTCTTTCAACCGCCTGTTTCCCAGGTTCTCAGAGGCATCCAGCTCATCCTTGTTGGAAGTCAAATTAGCTGAATTTCATTCAAAGTGAAATCAGAGGAACTAAAAGCTAAAATCTGACTAGTCTGTTCCATCAGTTTCAATGGGACCTAGACTCAGCTAACAATCTGGATTTAGCAAATCCTTAATGCTGGACTGCATGAAAATCTTATTTGTCTAAATGTGGAAAGTTTTATAAAGGTTCAATATACCATATCTAGAATTCTGAAACACTCCAAAATCGAAAATTATCCACATGGATAGCTGAGATAGGAACATCTTTGCTTTCTGATGATTCAGTGTATACTAACTTTTGTTTCATGCACAAATATTTTAAAAATATTGTGTATAAAACTACCTTTGGGGTATGTGCATAAGGTATATATGAAACATAACTGTATTTCATGTTTAGACTTGGGACCTATTTCTATGTTATCTCATTATGTCTATGCAAATATTCGAAGATCTGAGATATTGAACACTTCTGGTCCCAAACATTTTGGATAAGGAGTACTAAACCTGTATTTTTATTTGAACATCTGAACTGCAGTGCCTGGGAGAGACTCTAGATTTTGAGGCGACTTTCAGAAAGCTACTGCCCCATTAGAAACCTCTTATGGGAGTAGGCCCATCTGTGACTTATAGGGTGGAGGTTTTATTCTCCATTTGAGAATCAAGGTGGTTTACAACAAAACACAAATGTAAAAGATTGACACTGGGTCTTTTGTTGGCAAAGAAGGTCTCTATCGCTAAACTATGACCTTTTAACAATCATGGAGTGAGAATGCTTATGGATATGGAGGCCAACTGTTTATATAACTACATTTTACAGCAAGATAATATTTTTTTAAAATTCCAAAATGCAAACTTTACTTTTGCCATTTTATATGCAAGATACCATTTTGCTATGCCATTGTAAATAATGGGACTTGAACATCCATTGGTATCCATTGGGTGCTCTGTATAGCAGATACCAAAGGCCTACTATACATAAGAAGTTGCATATGTATAAACAGGCACTTTGAGGCCCAAATATTGGAGAAAAGTGAGGCATACGTAAAGTTAAAGGATGATCATAATGATACCATCTAAACAACACCAAAAATAAAAGAAATAAATTATGAAATATTGGGATCCTTACATAAAACTTCAGCACCTGTATGAAAAGAGAATAGCTGTTAGATTCTTAAATATAATTCAAAACATTGATGTCCACAAAACTCTAGCCAGCCACACTTATAGACTGTGAAACCAAGTTGGTTATGAATATGGGCACGGATGTGGATATAAATCCCTATACATACAGACATTGTCTCAGTGCTGGTAAAATAATTTTTAGCTTTCCGAATTTGAAGCATGGATCCCTATGGCCATCTTACAGGATTCATGGTGATGCAGTCCAAAAATAGCAACAATTCTAAACTGTAAGAAATATAACAATGTGCATGTGCACACATGCACACACATATTTTCATAGTTTCAGAAACATGGCAATGTACTACCATCTCCTTCAAACTAATCTACAATATATATATATATATATATATATATATATATATATATATATATATATATATATATATATATATTTGTTTTTATTAACCATTGACAAGTCAACTTCGATATCTGGTGACTCCATGAATGAGAAACCTCCAAGTCAGCCAAGTCTCATAAATTACTTCAAAAGCAGTAGGTAAAATATGAACAGTTACATAATACTTTTTAATACATATAATTTGGGTGTTCCCATTTAAAACAGCTTTCCCCTTCCAAATGTATTTGACCAAAGTGCTCACAATCCCAAGCCAATACACAAATTCTGAACTGCAGACCTACTCCTCTCTTTGCAACATTGTGATACTCTTTTGGCATACAATATTACTAACCCTTTCCATTGGGCAACCACTTTGTTTATTCATTCAGTAGGTCACAGTCTGGAAGTATGTCATACTGAAGTGAGAAATCCTTCAAGGTCAGGGATTAATACCAACTAATTGATGATTGCCCTATAAAATGAGAATGAGAACCTTAGCTTCTCCAGATGTTGAGATCAACAACTCCCACAATCATGGGCAACAGTTGCGGATTGTGGAAACTGCTGTCCAGATCATCTCAAGGGCTAACGTTTTCATACACCCTGTACTGAGGTCAGCAGTGTAGAACAGAAGCGACTAAACTGAGCACAATGCAATGCGATACAGCTGATATAATTTTAACATTTTCCATGCATCTGCCGGCTCTGAAATTTGCAAGATATGCCATATTGCAGAAGGAAAAGAGAGCATACACTCACTATATTTCCAAGCTGATACCACGTCTGAATCAAGTTTTGTTACCACTGTTGCAAAGGGAAGAATGATCCTTATTCACTCAGAAATGGGTTTTAGATAGCCGGCTTGGTGGAGAGGCCAAACCATAAATAAAATAGGGACAATTGCATATGGAGAGGTTTGCCCTTATGTCCCATCCTCCCAAACCAGCTGTTTGGTGAAGGTGGTGGAGAAGTCTAATGTGATCTCATGTACTGGGGCATGTTTTCCCATTCACGTGTGCTGAGACGATGTATGAGAGAGTCTCTTTATAAAGAGTGTGTGAGAATATCAGAGTGAGGCCAGCCCTGGCCATGCCTGATTGTAGCTCGGTAACTACACACGATAGACCTTATCCCCACGGGTATATCTTGGAGCCAAAAACTGTCCATCTTAAAACCCTGCCCCAATCCTCACCACCGGACTCCTTGGCACCATCAGAATGGAGGGCAGTTGTATCTCATGCAAATGGTTGCAGGGTCAATTCCAGGTGTCTCTGGGTAGGGCTAAGAGGTCCTCTCATCTGAAATTCTAGCAATATGCTGCCAATCAACACAACACATGTTTGATAGACCTGTTGTAGTATAACTTCCTATATTTCCCAGGGCAGAATGCATGAGTTGTTCAATAACAAAGGGGTCTTTCAATTCTCTAGTCAAAGATGAAAAAAGTAGATGGCCTTCAAAACAGACAAAATGCTTATTCTTAGCATCAAGGCTTCCACACTGCTGAAGCAAAAGCTCCAAGCATTACACTGCTGAAAACAGAATCCAATTTAAATCTAAACACTCCTGTGCACTCAAAATTGAAGATAATGAACCTCTCTGGATGGTGTTTCTATTCTAGACTCTTTCTTGTGAGTAAATATGAAATGGCAGAATCTGGAATGAATTCTCTGGGGATGCTGGAAACTGCTGAAGAATGATGTGTTCTAAATTCATAATCCTTCCTCTGCAAGTTTACCCCTGCCCACCTTGAAACACAGGAATTGCCACATACCTGATAAGAACAGCTGGACAATCCAAAACACAAATAGTGAAGCTACTGGGAGTAATGGAATGGAGTAGGGAGAGCAGAAAAATTCTGAGATCCTGGTTAGCCAAAGGCTTTGCAATTCTCCCTCTGTGTCAGGCAGGTCCTGACAAAGTTCCCAGAATCAGCCTTGGAGCCTCTTCTCACTGTACAGCAGTAGCAACAGCAGCTGTGCCCTGAGGCCTCTAGAGACACAAGAGAGAAAATGCTGTCAGTACATCTGAGGCCGCTATGGTGCATACGCAGCTGATGATGCATGAAGAATTGGCCTCTTTCCCTCCTCCGTGGCTTTTTGGATGCAGCAAGCAACTCCTGCGTTGTCTGGAAGAAGGGAATAAGATAGGCTGGCAATCTGGAAAGCTCTTCTTCCATCTCTAACTGCAATGTGTAACTTGCTCCCAAGGAAGCAGAAATCCCAGAGAAGAAACCTCTGGTGGATGCATGATAGGCATTCTCAGCTCCTTCGGCTGTGTGTCCCCCACTTTCCCCTGCCAGAAAACACTAGCAGATTTCTCCAGGTTGTGCCTTTTATGCATCTCGCACTCAGCTGGAACATAATTCCCAGCCTTGAGCATCAGCCAGAGAGTGCGTGGGAGGAAATCTTTAAACATACACACACATTTTACCCACCTCATCCTCTTGTCACTGCAGTAATTCATCAATTCTATCCAATTCAGTACTCACTGTCATTTTTTCCCCCTGTAGCAGGAAGTGTGTTGGCTAAAGTTACAATTTTCAAGCAAAAAGGAAGGAAGGGCAGAGGGGCTGGGATACTGTTTGCTCTCAACTAGGGAAAATTAAGTGTTGCAACTAAAGATTCATCAGTGCATGGAAACCCCAGAAGGGAGTCATTCTGCTGTGCAGCATTTGGCCTGTTCAGAAAAAGAATGCAAATTATGGTGATCTTTTGAGATAGCAACCTGGGCACAACTCCTATAGTGAAAATGAGCTGACTTTGTATTAGAGATGAGAAGGAATAGGGAGAGCTGTAAACCACTGGAGTCAGACACTCTTAAACATTCCCTTTTACCTTTCCCCAGAAGCACTCAAGGGACCATTGTTCATCCAGCTGAGATCCAGATGCTATTTCACAGCTGTCTCCCTGTAGCTATCCCTCATGACTATGCAGGTAAGGACTTTGCAACCTCATACCTTTGTTGTGTAACACCGGCCCATTCATAGGTCACTGCCTTTCTCTAGGGAACCATTCACTAAAGGTAAAAACACCACTACTGCTCACAACATCACCTGTCCCAACATGAACAAGATGTTCTAAAACAACAATAAGAAATATTTATCTTTAAGACCAAACTCCTTTTCTTACTTGTTGTTTCCTATCAATCTTGGTATAGAAATGCAACCCTGCAAGTCCCAGATTAGAAACCCCTTCGTATTTTATTTTGTCAGTTTTGCTGTATTCCCAGACAATGAAATTGTTCAAGGTTTTCCCTACCTTGGTTCAATCATTAATCAGTGGAGTCTACAGTCAAGAAATAAAAAGATGACTGGGAAGAGCATCTAGACAAGATTCGCAAGTGTAAACACATATCATTGAATATTACAGTTAGGATGGTTCATGATAATATTTCTCATTTCTCTGCATGGTTGTGAAAGTTAGACAGTGAAGAAAATGGATAGGAAGAAAACCAACCAATCTGAAGTGTAGTACTGGAGAAGAGTTCTACTCAAACGTCAAACAAATAGGTCCTGGAGCAAATAAAGTCTTAACAACCCCAGGAAGCTAAGTTGACTGAACTGACACTATTTTGGACATATCGTGAGAATAAATAGTTCTGCTTTCTAGAAAAGACAATAATGTTTGGGAATGTGGAAGGTACTAAGAAAAGAGGACGACTGCATTCCAGATGGAAAGACTCAATAAGGAAAGCAAGGGCTTTGAATTTGCAAGACCTGCGTAGGGCTATTGGGGATAGGGTTTGGAGGTCTCACGTTCATAGGAACACCGTAAGTCAAAGTCGACCTAAAGCCTGCTACCAATAACATTCGCTGTGTTTACACCACTATTTTCTCTATTGGGAAAGACAGAAGTTCAAAGGGGAATTGTTTATCTTGAAATAGGCAGAAAGAACCCATCAGGGAGCCATGGCAATCTCAGCTCTCAGACCCAAGTATAAGCATTTGGAAAGGTACATTTCCATTTCGTGCTTGTGTGTGTTCCCGAGAAAGATTTATGCTGTAAACATAGCAAACCTATTGCCATCATATGGTATGAATCAATCTCAACAAGAAAGAACAGCATGTGCACCCAAAGAAGCAAGTAATCACAATAAGAAATATGGAATGAGCTTGCCATTCTTAAGTCCCAAATAGATGACAAACAGGGGAATTGCATTTTAACTGAAATAACTGTGTAGCTTATTGATTATTTATTTCATCTATATCTTGCCCTTCCTCCAAGGAGCTCAAAGGACTGTATAGCACAATCCCTATATTAGTAGAGATACATTCCTAGACATACCTTAACAGAAGTAAACTTTATATAATAGCATACCCTCTCTGTTTTTTTTTTCTTGTCAGGAGTGATTCGAGAAACTGCAAGTTGCTTCTAGTGTGAGAGAATTGGCTATCTGCAAGGGGGACGCACAGATGTTATGATGATTTACCATCCTTGTGGCAGGCTTCTTTCATATCGATGCATGGGGAGCTGGAACGGACAGAAGGACTCATCTGCACTCTCCCCAGGTTGGATTTGAACCGGCAACCTTCAGGTCAGCAACCCAACCTTCAAGTCAGCAGTCTGTCGGGACATGGGTTTAACCCATTGTGCCACCGGGGGCTCCTTACCCTATCTGTGATAATAGGTTATTCTAGCCAGGAATTTCCTAGGTTTATGACAATTTCCAGGAGAAGCATGCCATAGAATCCCCTAGAGAAGGGGTTCTTAAAACTTTTCCACTCAGAAACCTATTTAGTCTGAATTTTTTTCATGACCCTAGATATATAGAAATATAAAATAGGTATAAGAATCAACCAATTACTGATAACAAACCAGCATTTACAAGGCTTGCTAAACAGGCTGATTTTTCTTTTAATGAAATACAGCTGAAGCATGGTCTGCAGAGTCCACTCTAAATGCTGCACAACAGATTCATTTAAATGTCTAAAACAAGCAACATTCAGAAAACTTTTTTTTCAGGATCCCAACATTGAGCTAATGGGACCCCATTTGGGGCCGAGACCCACAGTTTAAGAAGTAGTGACCTAGAAGACTTAGAAAATTCCTGAAGAGGACATATTTTGTTAGATGTAGGTAAATGAAACCATAGGTACCAATCACAGGAGTTGTACTGAACATGTTTTCCCCATACAACAACATTTTAACTTCATAGCTGTAAAATAAGTGAGGATGAGGGTAACCAGCTCAAGTGAACTCCATGGCTGAGTAGAGATTTGAATCCGAGTCTTCTCCCATTTACTATACTAGAAGTGCAAGTATTTCAACTTGACAGAACCTTTCATTGAGATGGCTGAACAAAGAATCAGGAAACTGGTTTTAGTACCATTCTACAGAGCTCCTGTTTTGCACATAAAAAGTCAAGGAGTTATTTTCTGGCATTGCCAGCAAAGGCTTAAAAGCTCCCCTAACTGAAACTCTGGACAGCTGGTGCCAGCTTGCACAGTCAGTACTGAACAAGGTGGACCAATAGTCAAAGCAATGCTTAAAATGTTCCCACATTTTACACATTTGGGTATCATTTGATCTCTATTACCTTTCATTATGCGAACTCAGAAGTCACAAAAGCTACTTTTTTGGATAATGAAAACTGCTGGTGAGAGATAATTTGCAACAATATCTGGATGCTCTCAAATTACATACTTCTACTGATGGAGAATGTACAGGGCTGGGCTTTAGCATAGCTGGTAAATCACCAGCAGTAAAAAGATCTACCAACCAAAAGGTGCCCAGTTTGAAGCCCAGTCAAAGTGAGCACCTGAATGTCAAGCTCAGCTCACTGTTTACCTAAGCAGTTCAAAATCAGCTTTGAGCTGTAAGTAAAGAAATTAGGTACTGCTAATTAAGCCGGGGGAGGGGGGGAGGGGAGGTATTTTACAACACCATAAAAGAAAAAGACCAGAAATGCCAGTGACCAAAAGGAAGGAGGAAATCCTGATGGCTCTTTGTCATATCCAAGCACAACTTATAAGACACCAAAGTTGGACTTCGACACAACATACCTCATTTCTGTCGGTTCTGTCTGTCTATCCAAACGGCATTGAATGTTTGCCGTGTATGTGTACTGTGATCCGCCCTGAGTCCCCTTGGGGAGATAGGGCAGAATGTAAATTGATGTTAGCACCCTCTTGTTAGGTTGCCCATTCTGGCTGCGCATGAACTTGGGGAATGTGGTTCTTTGCTACCCTTGTTGATCTCTCCTACCTCCATAATTCATATGAACCCAAGAACAAGCAACTTAAGCAAGCACACCTCCCTCACCCTTCTGTTTACATACTTGTTTTGGCACTTAATTCGTGGCTTGTATTGAGCCAAGATCTTCACTACCTCTGAACCAGTGAACTCTGCTTTAATCTCAACTTTAGAAAATCAGGACAATGTATCTGTCTACCACACTTGTCCAATCTTTAGGGAGAAAAGCAGCTGACAAACTTTTCTTAAGGAACAAAATAGTCATTTAAAAACTCATTAAAACAACATAAATCCTAAAGAAATATAGCAGCACTAATCAAATAATCTGAATGTATAATATACCAATAATGAATAAAATTGAATGAATGGAATAAAATGCACCAGTTTTCAAAGACTACTTGAATGCAGATACTGATGAAATCAAGTATGCTTTAGTGAGACTTCCAGAAATGTCAGCTCCAAGCCAATTCATCTCATAAAATGTTATTTGGTTTAATTTTTTGCATGGTAAGGTTTATATACAGTTCAGCACTTTGAAGCCAAGCACAATTAACAGATTACTTTCCTGCAGAGCACTAGAACAAGGACAAACAGAGCAAAACGGAAAAGAATGCAGCAAAGTGTATGAGGCAAGCGTATTCTTTGCAATGGGATGTATAAGACAATGTTATGGCTAGGGCTCATGATGAAAAAGAGGGCAGGAGTTATTACATTTCCAATAATTGAGAAGAAACAAAGAGATAGCTGTGCTAGTCTGAATCGATGTGTGAAGGGATCTTGTAGCACCTTTGAGACTAACAGAGAAAGAAATTAGTAGCATAAGTTTTGTAAAATTGAGTCTACCCCAGTAGATACATGGAGCGAAGTTCCTGCATCAGATGAAATAGACTTCAGTCTATGAAAGCTTATGCTATCAATGTTTCTCTTATTCTGAAAGGTGCTACAAAATCGTTTATGGAGAAACATCCTCACATGTTGCTTCTTAGCCCCAAGGTTGATCTCCAGTGGCCACACTTCCTATAGCTGACATAGAACACTTGTTGTCTGTCCTTTTTGTGTGGGCGGGTGAATAGATAGGCTGACTACCAAGTGTCAGGCAGACTCCCTTGCTACTCGCCAGTTTTGCTCTACATCCATCAAGACAGCTCGACTTTTTAGAACAGATAATAAGAAAAAAACATCCCAGTCACGAGAGGAAAAGAAACCTTTAAAACATGGAAGAGAAAGGGTTTGAAAAGCATGGGGAATAAGCATAAATAAATCATAGAAACAGCATCTACAACTAGAGCCATGAAGATCTGAAAAAAAACAGAAAAGGATGAAAAAAAAAGATTTCTGTTTTCCCCCCCAGCAAACGATGGAAATGGATTATGATTTTTTAAAAATAATATGTACAACATGGTGTTCATATATTAATCTCCCTCCTTCCCACTCAGAATGACTGGCATTCTCTTAGTGAATTATGATGTCATAAATTGGATTTTTGACATTGTGCATTTTATGGTTGTTGTCAGCATTCCACTAGCTCCTGACATGTTTCTGGGCCCAATTCAAAGTGCAGGTGATTACCTATAAAACCCTATATGCTTTGGGTCCAATCTACCTTTGTGACCGCATCTCCTTCTATGAACCGGTGTAGGCATTGAGATCTGCTGGGGAGGCCCTTCTCTCAGTCCCATCACCGTCTCAAGTACGGTTGGTGGAGATGAGAAAGAAGGCCTTCTCGGTGCTGGCTCCCCGGCTCTGGAATACCCTCCCTAAAGAAATTAGATTAGCCCCCACTCTCAAGCCTTTTGGGTGAGTCTAAAAACATAGCTCTTCAGATAGGCCTTTGATCCTGAGTAATCTATGGTCAGCTTGATGAACCACCGATTGTACTGCTCTGCATTTTGATTGTTATTTGGCTCATTCCCAGGTTCTACTGCGTTTTAGGAATTTTAATAATTTTATGCTTTTATAATTTTATCAGTGAGATTTTATATGCGCTGATGATTAAATTTCTGTCATTTTAATACTTGTATATTGTTGTTTATATATGGCGCTTGGAGTGTTTTTGTGAGCCGCCACGAGTTCCTTCGGTGAGATTGTGGCGGGGTACAAATAAAGATGATGATGATGATGATTATTATTATTCTGATCTGACCCCAAAGCTCACTCTGCAAGCAGTGTCATCCAAACTCTCGACCAAACTTTACCTTATAAGCAGCACAGATCCACCCCACCCCCCAAACAACATGACCACTTTCTTGTTGTAGGGAAGCAGAGAAATGAGTGGGGATGAACCCAGCTCTTTTCCTGTAGTTGGATGCCCCATGACAGGCATCTGCAGAGATCTTGAGAAGCCCTTGAGAACTCTCTGCAGATGCTGATGAGCCTTAAGGAGGGAGCCCTAATATACATACACCTCCAGATGCAGAGACTCTGGTTATTATTTCTACAATGTATTTAGCAGGTAAACCTTTATGTCTAGTATATCCTAACACTGCAATTCCTGGTCTTCGTTTCCTTTTCTCTGTTTGTTTTATGGAAACAAGTGCTTTAAATCTACATAGCATTATGGATAATTAGGGGTAACAAAATTTTCTTTGTTTTACTAATTGTATTTATTGGGACTTTTTCACCCAACCTTCATGAAACTTGCAGAAATAGAAAGGTTTCTTACGGTTTAGGATTTGTCAATACATTTCTAGCTAAATAAAATAAAATGTAAAGGTCCTGTATGCTATATTTCAGAGGAAGGAAACGGCAAACCACCTCTGAGTATTCCTTGTTAAGGAAACCTTACAAAATCCATAGGATCACCATAAGGAGATAGATAAACTGAAGGCACATACACACATGGGAGAAAGAGAGGCAACAACCTTGAAGGCTCTGTCCATGAAAATACATCTGCTTCTGATGATCTACGGTCAACTCCAATTTGACATTTTGCCAAATAATCAAAACTTTTTATGGAGCAGGTATGCTGGAATAAAAACAGGTAACTATTTCCACATTAAATTTTCTCAGAGTATTCTGCTCAGGATTTTCCTTTACAAAGTCTAGCACAAATTTAACTTATAACAACATTTTTCTAGTACATTCCTCCGCACCCATTTTTGCTCCCCCCCCCAGCAATTTCACACTTACACATCTCCGACAGACTCATACTATTGTTCTTACAGCATTTGTGTTTTTGCTGTAAGGGGAATACATGGCACTCAGATCTATTAGGTACCAGCCATTTCCCAGCAATATCAGTAAGACTTGAAAACAACGGTCAGGCTTGAGGTTTTTACTCTGAGAGCAGCCTTAGCGATGCTTATTAATGTATGATGCATAACAGATTAGGTTTCTCCTGCTATTTTTGACAAACAACTCCTTCCAACGCAGAAATGTTGCTGAAGAGCATCTCTGGACCTTTCCAAAGGCAGGTTTGACAAGAATTCAGAAATATATTTGTAGTGTCAAGAAGGAAATTGAGGGTACAGTTAAAAAAAACACAGGTTTTTTTCGTGTCAGAAGCGACTTGAGAAACTGCAAGTCACTTCTGGTGTGAGAGAACTGGCCGTCTGCAAGGACGTTGCCCAGGGGATGCTCAGATGTTTTGTTGTTTTTACCATCCTTTACCATCCTCTCATGTCCTTGCATGGAGCTGGAGCTAATAGAGGGAGCTCATCCGCGCTCTCCCCGGGTTGGAATCGAACCAGGCAGCCTTCAGGTCAGGAACCCAACCTTCAAGTAACAAGGCTTTATTTAACCCACGACGCCACCAGGGGCTCCTAACACAAAGTTAAAAACATTATATTAGATTTCCTTTTACTAGAAGCTGGCCACTTGGAGTGCCTCTGGTGTCACTGTGAGAAGGTCCTCCATTGTGTATGTGGCAGGGCTCAAGCCTCATTGTAGAAAGTGGTCTGTGGTTTGCTCTTCTCCGCATTTGCATGTCGTGGACTTCACTTTGCAGTCCCATTTCTTAAGATTGGCTCTGCATCTCGTGGTGCCAGAGCAAAGTCTGTTCAGCACTTTCCAAGTCGCCCGGTCTTCTGTGTGCCCAGGAGGGGGTCTCTCATCTGGTTTCAGCCACTAATTGAGGTTCTGGGTTTGCTCTGCTAATATATGGGTCATGCAGAATCCAGACAATGTCCAAAACGAGCACAGCTGCTATAAGAAAAGCTTCTCTTTGCTCAAGTTGGTGTCTGGTATGGAGGGAAACTCTTTCTGCTAGATAGACCCAACTTTCTTAGCTGCTACTTCTACCATTATAATTTCACTCCTTCTATTCTAATGTGTTCTATGTGTTTATGTATAATCTGCTGGTCTTCCCTAATCTTGCCCACACAGCCAATGCTGAGTAATTCTCGGAGTTGCAGCCATGAAACATTTGGTGGGTCACATCTATCCAAACTTGCTCTTGACTGTGGAGTTCACACTCAACAGAGATCACAACCATTGATGGACCATTTGGTAAAGACACTTCATAGCATCTGACTGATTAGTTCCTATGTGGAAATAATAGTTTCGGTATTCCTTGGAAGTGATAGAGCATCAATTCCCCTGGGCAATTTTTTTCATGTCAGGAGCAACTTGAGAAACTGCAAGTTGCTTCTGGTGTGAGAAAGTTGGGACGCCCAGATGTTTGAGGTTTTACCATCCTTGTGGGAGGCTCCTCTCATGTCCCCACATGGGGAGCTGGAGCTGACAGAGGGAGCTCACCTGCTCTCCCTAGATTCGAACCACTGACCTGTCAGTCAGCAATCCTGCCAGTACAAGGGTTTAACCCACTGTGCCACCGGGGGCTCCCCCTGGGCAATGAGGATATGTTTCTGTCCTTTCTTGGGGTGGCCATACTGATTCCAAGCTTCTGCAACTCCTACTATCCTAAGAGAAGTGTGGGGTTAATGTTAAGGAAGAAAGAGGCCAACTCCATCAAAACCTTGACATACCCAGCAGTGATTAAGATGCTAAGCCAAGAGGAGCTATGGGGTACGTTTCCTTGTTTCCTCGTCTACTTGTCTAATCCATATTCACCACAAAAGGGCTGACTTCTTTTAAAGAAATGCACAAGCAAGAAAAAAAGTATGAACTTTTCAAGATGAGGCTGGTATCTAATCTTTCTGGAATCTATGCAGATGATGCAAAAATCTATAATAGTAAAACCAGGATATTCGGCAACTGGGTCGTTTACAACCCGACAGGTGATCTATTCTACAGGGACTAACAGTTTTGCCACAACACCCAAAAGGCACCCTGCCATCAATTCCTGATGCTGCAAATGGTGCAGCATTTATACCAGCATTGGAGAATTTCTAGTTCTTGTTGCTGTCCATAATTTCTCGCCAGTGGACGGGAGTTGATTTCCAAAAAAAAAAATAAAAAAATCTAGAGGGCAGTGGGCTACTTTTACATGTGTCTTTCATTGTTAGCTGCTAGTTTTTGATACTGACATCCCAAGACACCCTTAAATATCATCAAGGAAGCTGGGGCATGTGTTACAGTTGCCAATACTCTTAATAGAACCTAACTCTCAAGACCAGCCTGCACTGGCCCAACACAAAGGTTCTGGGCAGACATTTTGAAATCGATATTGGATCTGCTTCCCCAATAAAAGACATAGTGGACCATCTTTACAATTAGTTATTTATGGACTTTTATTCAGCATATACAAATTGATTGAAAATACAGTGTAAGCAATAAAAAAAATCAATGGCCATATAAAACACATCATAGTGAAGACAAGATCAATCAAATCAGCACAGTTAGATTTTAGAAATTTAAAAGTAAAACAATCTTAACATTCTATTTAAAGCCATAAAAGAACATGTAAATAGACTGGAAGAAATAGGGGTTTTGCACTTTTAAAAAAAGCAAAGTTGTTGCCCAGTGTGTTTTCTGGGAAGGATATTTGACAACTAAGTTGTTGTCACAGAGGTCTTCTCCCTGGCAGCCATCAGCTAGACTTCACTGCACAAATCTTAAAGGCTCAGCAAGAGCTTCTTTGTGTATCTTTCCATGTAGTGGGCTTTCTAGATGTCAAAGGTTTGGATCTAGTCTGGTCTTTTCCAGACAGGTAAGTTTCAGATGTAGTGGCCTAAAATTGACATCAGCTCCAAACCAATCCAAAACATTCACAAATTATCAGGGAAAACCACACAGGGATTTCCTCAACCTGGTGCCGATGTAAGTAGTGAAGTCAGCAGAAAAATGCGGAACAATTACTAATGTGGCAACGCCCTAGGATTTTTGCATAATCTCTGAGGCAACTTTGAGGATGCCTATTTCTGTTGTGACTATTCTCACACAGGTGCTAAATGGTACAGGAAGCTGAACCATCAATTCAAAGCTGGAGGTTCAGTGCCTTCCTGTGCGGATGCTTCTTAAAAAGAGCCTCTGAAGTGCTAGAAGTAGAACTTGGAAAAATCCTGGTTTTGGACTAAAAACTCCTTGGATCCTCCAGTCAGCTGGGCTGTGGAATTATTGGAACTGTCATCCAAAACAACAACAACAACAACAACAATAACAACAGGAGGAGGAGAAGGAGGAGGAGGAGGGAGGGGATTGCTTGGATTGTGTGTTCCTGCATGGCTCTTGTGGTCTCTTCCAACTTTATGATATTAAGCCAAATTCTGGCTAGAAGATTTTTGTTCTTCTAAAAACCCCCCTAGGAAGGGCAGCTGAATTCTCAGAAGTTGCACTTTCCCCGCAAAGCTTTGTAATACTTCCAGGTGCTCTTGGCTTATCTTACACAGAGCGCTGGCTACACTCCGAGTAGGCATGTGGTGACGCTACTCTTTTGGAGGCTGACAAGAGGCAACCCAGCTGGATATCAGT
Source organism: Anolis carolinensis (assembly GCF_035594765.1). NCBI lineage: Eukaryota > Metazoa > Chordata > Lepidosauria > Squamata > Anolidae > Anolis > Anolis carolinensis. The sequence goes on along the minus strand of NC_085841.1, from coordinate 331,570,739 downwards.
CCTTGTTTGCTTGGTTGGCTCCATCTCATGCAGCTCCCGGAAAAAAAAAAAAGCAAAGGGGGACAGGCAGGTGGGAAAGTTAGTAGAGAAAGAAAATGAAAAAGCAAGCAAGCTCAGTTCTTCAACTCAAAGGCAGACCCACTGAATGCTATTGATGTGTAATGTCAAACAGCACTCTCTGTTCTAACCTCTACCAGACACCTTAACAAGTGTAAGCACAGAGAATAGAAGCAGTCCTTATCACTCTATTAAATGCTCGGCAACATCAGATCCCCTTCTGCTTCTATGACGGCTGTGTAAACCCATACATCCTGGTCCTCTTTGCTGTCAAATGGCCAAGTGAGGTTTACATACTTCCTCTAAGTGGTAAGCAAATCTCCTTTCCCCGAGACAAACAGTGTATTAAGTCTTCAGATATCAATGCAGGCTCAGCTAGCCCATGGAGCAACTGAGTGCACTGTAGACAGCTTTTATTTATGCATCTGATAAAAATGCATCTATAAAATGAATTAGTGTTTAAGGTGCTATAAGATTCTGGGTTTTGCTGCCACAGACTGTCCTAACATGGGGCCGGCAGTAACACACTTATTTCCGGCAGTAACACACTTATAACACACATATTTCCATTTGCATGCTACCTTACCTGCCTTCTAAGTTTTTAGAGATCTTGAATGAAAACTTTCTTTTCTATTATGATTTGACATGAAGTGTGATATGCTCTTTTTCCCAATTGGTTTTCCGATTGTGTAGTTCAAAGGATCTCATTTTTCAAAAAATGCTTGTTGTCTGATAACTTATCAAGGTTCTCATTTCTTTGGGGGCTGCTCAGTGGAAGTCAGACTGAGCACCTCAAGAGACAATAGTGGACACTGAAAGAAGCAAAACATTTTGCATTTTGCAACATGACTGGAATATGTAGTGCACATTTTCATTGTGGAATCTCATCTCTGCCCTCTGAAAACTGCATGGGCTAGGCCAAGGCCTTCTTGAGCCATGGTTCCTCATCCCTACTTTAAGCAATGGTGAGCCAAAAGCAGCACGAAAGATAAGTACAAAACTGAGGGTGACCATGTGATTGAAATGAAGGAGCAAGAGTTAAATCTGATTTTCTCAATTATATTGGCAGCTTAGGAAAAAAGCATCCTTTGAAGATTAGATGCTGGAGACAAGCAAACAAGCAAAGTCATCAAATTCACACACACTTGGCTTGTATACTTCAACAGGAAACTGTCTGCCACATACCGTGGGATTATGTTAGCTTCTGATCTGATCCACAAATACCATTCTCATGGGCCAATGAGAGACATTTGAAGTGTATCTTCAAAGGGTCAAGTTGGAAATGGGAGGAAAGACATATTTGTCTACAGGCAGTCCCCGAGTTACAAACATCTGACTTACAAACAATTCATAGTTACAAATGGGGCTGAGATAACAGGAAGTGAGAGAAATCTACCTCTAGGAAGAGAAATTCACTCCTAGAAGAGTTATCATGGGGAAAAGGTGTCTCAGCTGAAGCTTTGTCACCAATCCTTGTTCCACAATAAGCCAAACTTTTCAAAATCCACTTCAAATGTATCTGTTCTGATTTAAACAAATTAAACTGAAGAACAACCTACAGAACCTATCTTGTTTGTAACTTGGGGACTACCTGTATTTTCACGCAGAAAATGGAATTTACTCAGAGAACCCCAGCAATCAGACTTGCTAATTAAATCCGTTTTATTTTTCCAATGACCAATTACAAAACTGTAACGAGGAGTCTGACAGGAATGGAATCCTTTCAGATCCCACCGCTGCCACCAATTTGTACAGATGTGTGACAGGGATGAATCTTTTTGATCCCACCAAACACACAGATACCACCAATTAATGAGATGTCTTATGGAGGATGATGTTAATTAATTATTTATTTGATTATCTTTTTCGCTGCCACCAATGGAGGAGACGTCAGGCAGATGGCACTGGTTCTTTTTTAGCTTTCTCTATTTATTTTACTTCAGATGTTGATGTTGCTTAACTTAATATAAGAGTATGACAGAGGCTTAGTTGGAATAGAATCAAAACAAGTTTATTGCGTGTACAGAGCTTGATGGTTTCTTATAACTTGTTAAAGGCACTTAGCTTAATGGTTACAAACAGATATGAGGTGTTCAAACTTTCAAAATATTTCTTCTTCCAAATTACACTAAAACTTGATCCTCCTGGATCCACTGGGATTAACTTCCCTAATCCACAGACTCTATAAATGACCCTAAACAAGTCCCCTAACTTGCTTAGTCTGGCCTAATAGAGGTCTGTTCTTCCTGGTTCCCTTCACCTGAAACCAGACTGTTCCCTGTGATTTAAAATCACAGTCTGTCTAAAATAATTCTCTTTATTTTAGATCTAACTCAAATTCTTCTATTTGAGCCACGCTGATCCTCTACACAAGAATCAGTTCCTTCACTGTGACTTGAAATCACAGACTGCCAGCTGGGTTTTAAAACATTCCCCCTTTTTCTTTCCAAACGGCGGTTGGCTCCGCCCCTGTTGCTATGGTAACCGGCCTTAAGATGGCTACCTTCCCCCATACATCATCCACTCTAATACTCACCATTTTAAACTTAGCTAAACCTGACTGTTTAAACAAATCAAATAAACATGTCATCATTAAACAAAATAAAATCATACACTTCTTTACAAAAACAATGATAAATGCAAGATATGGTGTTGTGGAAAACTGAATACTAGAATATGTCATTTACCACTCGAAGGAGCATTTCTACAAATGTGATAAATGTACGGTCTATTGCAGTGATTCCCAAAGTGGGCACTACCGCCCCCTGGTGGGTGATGCAGCAACCCAGGGGGCGGTGATGGCACCTATTAGGACATGGGGGCGGGGCCAGGGGCGGGCGGGGCCTCTTCCCAAGTGCCAGAGACAAGGCTGAGCACCTGAGGCGCCTGTTAGGACACGGGGGCGGAGCTAGAGGAGTGGGCGTGGCTTCTTCCCAAGAGCCCGAGACAGGGCTGAGAATCTATACCTCTCCTGAGGCACTTGTTGGGACAAAGAGGGCGGAGCTAGGGAAGGGGGGGCTCCTTCCAAGAGCCCGAGACAGAGCTGAGCCTCTATACCTCTCCTGAGAGGCCTTTTAGGACTAAAGGGCGGGGCTAGGGGTAGGGGCGGGGCCTCTTCCCAAGAGCACGAGACAGGGCTGAGCCTCTGTATGCCTCCCCTGAGGTGCTTGTTAGAACATGTGGGCGAGATATAGAGGTTCAGCCCTGTCAGGCACTTGGGAAGAGGCCCCGCCCCCCTCCTCTAGCCCCGCCCCCTGTGTCCTGACATGCACTGCCTCAGAGATCGTAACTCTGCCCATCCCAGTCCTTACCGCCCATTTGTGGCCCCACCCACCTGCCCCTGCCCCTCCCAGCCCTGCATCTTGGACTAGGAGAGAGGTTCAGCCCCACCCTCTTGAGCAGGAGCCATGCCCGCCCCTCTAAGCCACGCCCCCCTTTCCAGGGGGCTTTGAGTAATATTTGTTCTGGAAAAGGGGCGGTAGGCCAAATAAGTTTGGGAACCACTGGTCTATTGTGACACCAAATATAATTTCTTCCCTTGGATTATAGGATACACTGTTTGGTCCATTCCACTTGATATTATCCACACTAACTGGATGTACTTTTCCATGGATTTTAGACAGAAGTCTTTTCCTGTTCTTGATGGAGATATCAGGGACAGAACCAGGGACCACCAGTACACAAAAGACATATTGCATTCCCTTAAGTCAGTGGTTCTCAACCTGTGTGACGTGGCCCAGCAGTGGGCTGTAAGAATGAAAATCCAGCCCATGAAACTCCTTCCTCTTTATTTTTTTTATTTCCACTCCTTTCCACAGAGCTGACCATTGGATTGGATAGACCACATCAGTTTTAGATTATTAACTATGGTTTTCTGTGGGCGAGTAGATAGCAACTGCTGGATGGCATATGTTCTGTATCCAAAATGAGAGCTGATGTGGTCTATCCAGTGCAATTTTCTGAATCAGCACCCCAAATAACCAAACCAAATCTAAAGTTGACCAAAAACTGATTCGTAACCCTTTTGGTACTAATGTTGGGAGTGGTCCTGTTCAAGTAGTTCCTGGTCAAAGTGGTCCCTGGTCAAAAAAGGTTGGGAACCACTGCCTTAAGTCTAAGTCATGAGAGATTATGTGCTGTAGTAGTTTGAGCATTGGACTAGGACTCTGGAGACCAGAGTTCAAATCCCCACTTGTCCATGAGACCGACAGCTTGGCAAGCTGCATAGCAATGGCGCAGCCATATAAACCTTGCTACCCTGCAACACATAGGCCATACTCGCTCAGCCTTGGAGAGAGGCAAAGGTAATCCCTCAAATAAATCTTGGCAAGAAAACCCCATTATAAGGTCACTAAAAATCGGAAATGACTTGAAGGCATATAACAACAAACACAAAATCTGAACTAGCGAGAGCTTCAGTCCATCTGTTCATGCGAAAAAAGGCTTAGGACAGCTGATGGCTCTTTGCACAGTTACAAAACCCCAGTTATTATGGTTTGAGATGTCAGCTTGTCAAGACAAGCTCCTCTCCTCTGCTTTCTATGGTTGGATCAAAACAGGATTAAAGGATCAAGACGAATGTTCCATGTGAAACCATTATTTTTTGTACATAGATGTTTCTTGCTCCAATATATAACCTCTACAGATATATACACCCATACAACCACAATTCGAGATGTAAAAATACCACAGTCCAATAAGTCTAGGATCAAAGAATACTGAAGAGGCTTAACTGATATGGCAATAGTCAAAACACAAACATCAATTTCCATACTTGGCTTCTTTCTTCTCTTGTTTAACGGAGAAAAACATTGATCATTGAAAGAGCACAGCTTGTTCAGACCTTGAGAAGAAACAGAATGAGAACTTCTCATCGGCTATGGGGGCTGTAAATTTCATTCAGCACTCCAAGTGAAAGCATGAGAAAAGACATATTCATCTGCAGCTAAGTGGCAAATAGACACTTCCAAGCAGGGATGTTTGAGTCAAAACCACAGCTCTGTTCTAAATGAAAGGTGGAATGGCAGAACTAAACACAGTTAACTTGAAATATCTGTGACTAGTGGAAGGGACTCCAGCTTGTTTAATCAGATGAACCTAAAAAGCTATCTTATACTGTTAGCTCCTCCATCTGGTCCAAATTAGGATGCCATTACCAGACGAACCAGCAGCAAGGTCACTGGTATTTGCTGGGTGTACCCTATTTTTATTCACTTGCAGATGCTGGACAATGAAACTGAGACCAGCAAAGCACTGGTCCCATCCTACCAAACAGCTTACTGTAAGGGGGAGTGAGGGTTCCCCAAAACTCTGCATGCAAGAATAAAAATATTTTTCCCAGCAAGAATAAAGTCTCCATATCCTGAATAGGTCAATGAACACAGATCAGACTGTGTTATTCCAAAGGGACTGTTTGTGTGCAAATTATCACCATGCATACCTAATTTATACTATGTTTTATAGCAAATGCAGGCATGGCTGTAGCTATGGAGGGGTCAAAACAAGGACACTAGCTCTCCAACCCCCCAAAAGAAATGTTGCTTCTGCTCGCAAATGTCTCACATTGTAGAGGGTGAAACACTGAGAACTCATATTTGGAATCCTTCTATTTGCTGTATTTGTCCCTTGCTGACTTTACCGCTCTCTTTCCTTTAGAAACCATATTTCTAAATGCTTAGTTTTAAATTACTTCAGTGCCAGAAATCTGGGTAGTAAAAGGAATTTGGGGCTCAAAATTCATCATTTTGGACTCCCTCTAGCATAAATCATAACAGATGATAAACTGGCAGGGATTTCTGGGAGTTGTAGGCCAAAAACATCTGGGGATCCCAGGATGAGAACCACTGCTACACCCTTGTTTCAAAACTAGTGGTAAATCTGGAGTAAATATACCCTGAGACTTTTTGTTCATGTCAGGAGCGACTTGAGAAATGGCAAGTCACTTCTGGTGTGAGAGAATTGGCCGACTGCAAGGACGTTGGCCAGGGGACACCTGGATGTTTTACCATCCTGTGGGAGGCTTCTCTCATATCCTTGCATGGGAAGCTGAAGCTGACAGATGGGAGCTCACCCTGCTCCCCAGATTCTGATCGCCAACCTTTCGATCAGCAGTCCTGCCGGCACAAGGGTTTAACCCATTGCGCCACCAGGGGCTTCATACCCTACTTGTTTAGCAAGCATACTCAGGTAAGAAATCGGATCAATATATCGAGACATGAGAAACTGTGATGCCCAAACATCAAGAAATGTTTAAGGGCCAAAATAAAATCTCCTGGCCAATCCAGAAACAATAGTAATAGCTTTCACAGCATTAATCAAAAGGAGAGCAAATCACTTTCACTGCATGGCCAGGAAAGCTACATTTGGGAAATTAAAAGTTGCAATCTTTTCTTGGACCCATAGGGTCTTGAAGGACTGCAATGTCCCACAGAAGTCTGTTCTTGCTCTGAGAAATTTTTGAAGAAGCCTTACCCTCTGCCCTGCAATCCTTCTGTCTGATAGAAATAAAGAGAATGTAAAATGGGCCTTTTTGGTGGTTGTTAATAATCTATCCCGTATTTATTACGATTTTACCATTTATGTGTTTTAAATGCAATTTTTTATCCTGTATTTTTGTTTTAATTGATATATTGTATTACTGTTTTATCTTTTTATAGTGTGATATGTATTATGTTGCCTATGTTTTGTCTTATGTTGTTTGGGCCTCTGCCCCATGTAAGCCGCCCCGAGTCCCTGCGGGGAGATGGTGGCGGGGTATAAATAAAGTTTTATTATTTTATTATTATTATTATTGCTCTAAGAAAGGACATAAGGGCCCCCTGCTTGTTCTCCTCATAGCAAGACAATTTCTTCCTAATTCCAACAGACTTTTAAAGCAAGGGGTTTAAATACAGTCAGATATCCATATTCACAGAAATTAGGGGCATAGAACCACACCAAACCGGAGCCCCGGTGGCGAAGTGTGTTAAAGCACTGAGCTGCTGAACTTGCAGACCGAAAGGTTGCAGGTTCAAATCCCAGGAGCAGAGTGAGCGCCCGCTGTTAGCTCCAGCTTCTGCCAACCTAGCAGTTCGAAAACATGCAAAATGTGAGTAGATCAATAGGTACCGCTCCGCCGGGAAGGTAATGGCGCTCCATGCAGTCATGCCGGCCACATGACCTTGGAGGTGTCTACGGACAACGCCGGCTCTTTGGCTTAGAAATGGAGATGAGCACCAACCCCCAGAGTCGGACATGATTGGACTTAACGTCAGGGGAAACCTTTACCTTTACCACACCAAAATAGAAAAACTGCAAACTGAAAAAACACTATTTTTTTAAACTTGAGATAACCTTTCTACAAATCTCTACGTCCTCCACCACAACTCAAGCTTCACGTTCTGTCAGAGGTTCACCACAGAATCATGCTGAGTCCTAGAGAAAACATGTTAATATAATCCACAAATGTGATGGGACAACCATAGAATCTTGCAGTTTGTTTGAATTCCTTTAAATCTTTTCTTAAATTGATGTTTTAATAGTTTTTAACACTATAGATACTAATTTCATTTTCATGGTAATGTTCTCTGTGTTTTCATCAATACAGTATTTGGGTTACTGTGAGTTTTCTGGGCTGTATGGCCATGTTCCAGAAGCATTCTCTCCTGATGTTTTGCCTACATCTATGGCAGGCATCCTCAGAGGTTGTGAGGTCTGTTGGAAACTAGGCAAATGGGATTTATATATCTCTGGAATGTCCTAGGGAGAAATGACTCTTGTCTGTTTGAGGCAAGTGTGAATGTTGCAACTGGCCACCTTGATTAGCACTGAATGGCCTTACAGCTTCAAAGCCTGGCTGCTTCCTGCCTGGGAGAATCCTTTATATAGAAGTGTTAGCTGGCTCTGATTGTTTCCTGTCTGAAATTCTTTCGTTATCTGAATGCTGTTCTTTATTTACTGTCCTGCTTCTAGTTTTTTTTTAATACTGGTAACACACACACGCACGTATGTATGCACAATCAGGGGAAACAATCAGCGCCAGCTAACACATCCGAACAAAGGATTCCTCCAGGCAGGAAGCAGCCAGGCTTTGAAGCTGAAATGCTATTCATTGCTCATCAAGGTGGCCAACTGCAACATTCACACTTGTCTCAAACAGACAAGAGTTCTTTCTAGATCTTCCACAGATATATAAACCTCACTTGCCTAGTTTCCAACAGATCTCACAACCTCTGAGGATGCCTGCCATAGATGTGGGTGAAACGTCAGGAGAGAACGCTTCTGGAACATGGCCATACAACCTGGAAAACTCACAGCAACCCACTGATTCCGGCCATGAAAGCCTTCGACAATGCAGTACAGTATTTGTTTTAATATTGTAAGCTACCCAAGCAAAGAGGAGGGGTATGGACAAGGGATGTGGAATGGAATTTCAAAAAACAGTAGCTGATTTGATACTGTCCTTTTTTACCTGCAAGATACAGAGACTTAAGACTGGTATTATGCAATTAGAGCAGTATGATTTCACTTTAATTACTATGGTTCCAGCCTAAGGAAACCTGAGACTTGAAGCTGACAAACTCTGTAATTCCACATTATGTAGCCAAGCGTGGGCCCCTTTTTAGTTTAGTTTAGATTGCCAACATACATACTTGCAGGATCTGTATATACATGTTACACTATCATACATAAGGAATATGAGAAGGTACAATCTACTATACCTATGAAAATGTATTTTAAAAGCAAGGAGGGAGATTAACATGCAGACATTAACCCATTAGCATAAAAGCAGTTGCATTAAGATAACCACTGTTCTAGCTGACAACAAAATATAGCTGCAATACACGCATTTTGAGAGAGCTTCCACAATCCACTCTACCCCTCAATTCCTCTCCCACCGACTCCAAGCAAAATAGCAGTACTGGCCACAAATGAGGTTGCTATGGTATTAGCTAGGAGCTTGGCATGATGCTGAGTAATGGCATAGCCGTATAAACCTTTCTACCCTAGCACACATAGGTTTTCAAACCTTCCTGTAACTAGCCATCATATCCATGCAAAGAATTGAAATGCAACTTTCTCCTGGCTAGAAAATGCAGCCACAGATTGCTACATACAGGCAATTATTCCAGTAGTTCCAACATCATTTTTTTTTCGTGTCAGGAGCAACCGGAGTTGCTTCTGGAGTGAGAGAATTGACCGTCTGCAAGGACGTTGCCCAGGGGACGCCCGGATGTTTTAATGTTTTTACCATCCTTGTGGGAGGTTTCTCTCGTGTCCCCGCATGGAGCTGGAGCTGATAGAGGGAGCTCATCCACACTCTCCCCAGGTGGGATTCGAACCTGGCAGCTTTCAGGTCAGCAACCCAACCTTCAAGTCACTTAGTCCACTACGCCATCTGGGGGCTCCCCATCATCATCATCATCATCATCATCATCATCATCAACAACAACAAACTTTATTTATATACCGCTCTGTCTCCCATGGGGATTCAGAGCGGTTTACACATAGTAAACATTCAATACCAACATATATCATGCAAGATACAACAAACCAAAATAACAACAACTTAAACATAATAAAAATTTTACAAACATTTTAAAAACAATGTAAAATCTTTAATAAAAAGCAATTGCAGATTGCTACACCCAATGGGTATAATTTCTAGATCGGACAAGATGGCAGTATGGGTTAGAGAGAAGGGCTCATGTAGTAAAAATAACATAAAGCCAGGGGTGAAGTGTGACTAATAGCAAGGAACCTAGGCCAGGATTACACCATTTCAACCTACTGTGTAACTATAAGGGTAAAACTAATAAAAACAAACACCGTAACAGAATTGAAGGAAGTGGGTAAAGTGCAGAACAGGAATCATGTAATGGCCAGGGTGGCATCTAGGGTTTCAGGGGTCATGGGAGCCGAAAGTAACTTCTCAAAGCTTGTTGATGGTAATATCTGCTAGGATTCTTCTTCTTCCTTAATGCTAGAAGTGATGTACACTTTCAATGTCTTTTCAGCAGGAAATCTTTAACAAAGGTGCAGTTATGTTCAGAACCATATGACCACTGAGAGCAACCTAACTTAAAATATATGATAGTAGAATCCTCATCCTTTATATGAAACCAGCTAAGTATGCTTTTGTCTTGTGAAATCTTGGGATTTACAATTTAATTCTCAGCTAGAGAGCTCTTGGGACTCAACTACAATCCCAGGGTCCCACAGGATGCAGCAATTGCAGTTACGTGAAATCATAGGGGTTAAAGGGTGGAATCCTTGGTGGCGCAATGGGTTAAACCCTTGTGCCGGCAGGACTGCTGACCTAAAGGTTGAGAGTTCGAATTCGGGGAGAGCGGGTGAGCTCCCTGTCAGTTCCAGCTCTCCATGCAGAGACAAGAGAGAAGCCTCTCATAAGGATGGTAAAACATCAAAACATCCAGGCGTCCCCTGGGCAACGTCCTTGCAGATGGCCAATTATCTCATATCAGAAGCGATTTCCAATTTCTCAAGTCGCTCCTGACACAAAAAAATGATGAAGTCTGAAAAACCTGATTCTGCCAGCATTTGATATAAACACATGCTGCTGGATTTGGTCCTATCTCTCACACAATTCTCATTTCTAGTGAATGTCCCTGCATTTTGCACAATATTATCTGCTTTATGATTCCTAGTACCTTACAATTCTTTGTATTTTGCATTTTTATGTCATTTTTTTCTAAAAGTCTTTCACATACATACACTCTGCTATTTTTAATATGGATAGGAAACAACCTTCTAAGTATACTAGTTGGCAAAAGGATGCATCATAGTTTTACCAAATCCCACTGTAAACAGTAAGAGGCTAGAGGTGCTTTTAGCTAGCGCCTGCAATCTATTACAGTTCAGGGTCTGATATGACAGAGGGAGCTGGTCTTTTTTATGACTCTCATGAAACTCTCTTAGTATAAGCAGAACATGTTCCAAAGAAAGAAAGAGAATTTGGCAAGCAGAGTCCTGCGCAGGAATGGGCAACAAATCACCAAATGATACAGAGGAAGCAACACACCATGGTTCCCTGAGCTCTGTTTATTTTCACAGGCTCTGACCCGGATCTATTATAGCTCTGTTCAGGCTTTCACCTTAATCTGCAAAGGGACAAATATGTGGCAGGTATGGGGCTTTCATTTGCAAATATTCTGCTGAGGGCTCTCTGGGTATCTTTGAAAGGAAATAGGAACCCAGTCTTGCTAAAATTTCCAATTGTTCAGTTGAACAAAGATACAGAAACCTCTGCAGCCAGGTCAAGGATGTCTGGGGAATTGAGCTCTGGGGTATATTCACATATCCACCACACGTTAGCCCTGAACTTATTCAGGGAAATGGCTGGCCAGAGGTTCTGTGCAATCTGTAATTTTACTCTGGAATCCAAATATTTATCTGTTCCTTGTTGTTTCCAACTTTCAAGTTGTTTCCAAATTATCCCCGATTGTGATATTTTCTTGGCATGGTTTACTCAGAGGAGGGCTGCCATTGCCTTCCCCAAAGAATACAACTTGCCCAAAGTCACTCTGTGAGATATCATAGCCAAGCAGAAATTTGAACTCTAGTCTCATACAATAGAAAGAGTGGGATATGTAGTGGAATCTTCTTCTCTGGAGGTTTTTAGACAAAGGCTGGGTGGCCATCTCTCGGGAGTGCTTTATTTGTTCCTCCATGGCAGGGAGTTGACTAGATAGCCCTTATGGTCTCTTCCAACTCTGATTCTATAGTCCAGTGGTTTTCAACCTGAGGTGCCCAGATGTTTTTGGCCTACAACTCCCAGAAATCCAAGCTAGTTTACCAACTGTTAGGATTTCTGGGAGTTGAAGGCCAAGACATCTGGGGATCCCAGGTTGAGAACCACTGGTATAGTCCAACACTGAAACCACTATACCATACTGCATCTCTTAGAATCATAGAATCATAGAATAGTAGAATAGTAGAATTGGAAGAGACCTCATGGGCCATCCAGTTCAACCTCCTGCCAAGAAGCAGGAAATCGCATTCAAAGCACCCCCGACAGATGGCCATCCAGCCTCTGCTTAAAAGCTTCCAAAGAAGGAGCCTCCACCACAGCCCGGGGGAGAGAGTTCCACTGCCGAAAGAGCTCTCACAGTGAGGAAGTTCTTCCTGATGTTCAGGTGGAATCTCCTTTCCTGTAGTTTGAAGCCATTGTCCTGTGTCCTAGTCTGCAGGGCAGCAGAAAACAAGCTTGCATCTTATATTATAAACATCTTATATTATAAAGATGTGAGATGAGTGAGATTCTATGAAGGAAACAGCACATGGGAATTGAACAAGGAGGAAGAAGGTATAAGACTGTATCATAAACCTCCAGTCATCTCACTATTCATCAGCAATCCTTGGCAGAGCTGAAATACCTATTCAGAACCAACTTTGAGAAGCAGAGTCATTCAACATGCCACATTTCCAATATGTGAGGCTGTTGTGTTGATCCATCGTAGCAAACCAGCTCTATTAATTCTAATCTCCAAGAAATTTGGGTCTTTTGTAAAATGTAGGGATCTTAATTGTTCAAGCTGTTTTGCCACACCAAAATAGTTTATACCAAGGTACTGTTGTAGAGAAAACAGATCCCCCTCTCTACTTCAAATCTGAGCAATGCAAATGAATGCAGATAGAATAGGAAAACTGAGGTGGTGGCATGATGTAACAATGATATCTAATAATCCTAAACATCCTTTAAAAAGTTCAATACTTGTTTGTTGGCTTCACTGCTTCACTGATCAAGACATATCCAAACCCCCCATATGCATCATTAGGCCGTAAAGAAAAATGCCTTCAGAATATAGAGTAGCAACAAACAGTGATAAGTGCTACTTAATTCCCATTAGCTTTAAATGACATGTGGGCATGAGACATTGCCAAAGAATCTAGAAAAAGCTCCACTAAAAGAAAATGTATGGAGATTTTCAATGGAGTGCCTCTCCTTCCGAAAGAGCAAAACAATGGTCTCTTCTCACTTGTTCCTCAACCCAGCCTGCACAAGGACTTCACTGCCAGCAGAAGCAGCAGGAAAATCCATACACTAAGCCCCTATGACCAAAATGGAAGAGATCTCTGGAGGAAAAGTGGTGAATGACAGAAGTCGATCTCAGATACAGACCTTTGTATCTGCAGTAAAAGTGTCACACAGCAGATGACAGAAATGCCACAGATCGATTATACAATACCGAGCCAGACAGATAAGCAGTCTGAGTCAGAGTAAGATGGGTTGCTATGTTTTCCAGATAGCAGAATAAGTCATGTACAAGGCGATCCCACAGTGGGCTCTGACATCAGTATTCAAAATTATATTATCTTCTGTTTTATTGTTTTTGTATTTTATGGTCTTAATTGCTAATTGTCCAGAGTGTCAGCTATTGGAAAACAAACTAAATGCTTGTAAATGTATCTACTTGTTCAACATCAGCTGCTTGGAAATATATTTTTAAAAATTTCAAAACAAACAAACATTGCTTATGTTATTTTACATAGTAAAGGTAAAGGTTTCCCCTGACGTTAAGTCCAGTCGTGTCCGACTCTGGGGGTTGGTGCTCATCTCCATTTCTAAGCCAAAGAGCCGGCATTGTCCGTAGACACCTCTTAAGGTCATGTGGCCGGCATGACTGCATGGAACGCAGTTACCTTCCCGCCAAAGCGGTACCTATTGATCTACTCACATTTGCATTTTTCGAACTGTTAGGTTGGCAGAAGCTGGAGCTAACAGCAGGCACTCACTCTGCTCCTCGGATTTGAACTTGGGACCTTTCGGTCTGCAAGTTCAGCAGCTCAGCGCTTTAACACACTGAGCCAAGGGACACTATTTACCATGCCATTCTATGTAAAGAAATTCAGCATCCATGGATTTCGGTATCCATAGGGGAATCCAGAAACTAAACCCCAGTGATACCAGGGATGAAGTGTATATACAGGTTATAATTTGATAGGTTGCCATTGTTGGGATTAATCTCTGCGCCGGACTGATCGTCCTCGCCAGACCCAGAAATGAAAAGCTACAAATCGTTTTGTATTTTGCACTATTATTAACTATGACCAACAAAAGTTTTCATTGTGGAAAGAAAACTGGCAACTCTTCCAGGAAGCCGTGCATTTGAAAAGCCAGTATATGACAAAAAAGTAGTTGGATCCAGTACCTAGATCATATGCCAGCCAAAGAAGGGTATGTACAGGCACTCCCCAAGGTTCTGTAGGTTTGTTCATAAGTTAAATTTGTGTGTAAGTTGGAACAGGCACACTTTTTAAGTGTAACTCCATCCAAATGTATATATTTTCTAGCTTTGGATAGCATAGGGAAGGGTTAACACCCATGTGGTGTTTGTTTTGCTGTCTGTGCCCCATTTCAGAAGATTTCACCTCACCTATGAGAATTGGATTTTGAAAAAGTTGGCTTGTTGTGGAAATAAGGATAGGTTAGAAAACTTCAGTGGAGACGCCTTTTCAGCATGACAACTTTTTCAGGAGTGAATTTCCCTTCCTAGGGGAAGATTTCTCTCACTTTCTGTTATCTCACCTCCAATCTTAACTATGAGCCGTTTGTAAGTCAGATGTTTGTAACTCGTAGAATGCCTGTATAGTTTTGTTCCAAGATCATGTAAAGGGTTTGACTATGCCTTGTTGAGATGGTCAATATGTATGAAATGATTGTATGGAAGGATCTTCATCTTCTAAACAGACAACTAGATGAAAACTGTTTCGTACAGCCAGCTTGCTAAAGAAGAAAGAGAAGGCTACAGAACATCTTTTCTCGCAGCATGCTAGTTTTCTATATGAATTTTTTAAAAAATGATGACTAAGCCTCCACCTGCGGGCTATTTTTTTTTCTCGGTATATTTGAGGACAGGAAAGGAAAATGGGTGTTGAGGGTCAGCACAGATTGTTAACGGGAAGCTATGTTTCCAAATATGTCAAGCCTAGGTACGCAGACTTCCTGAAACAAAAGGCACTCAGAGGTAAACGTTTCATCATTTAGCTAACATCCTGCAGGGCTGAGACAAGGCTTTTAAAACTATGCCTGCAACATAGTTCCAACTCATTAGTATCTCCGCATATGGGACATACAGGCAACAGAAAAACAGTTCATCCCAGATGTGATTACAACAATCTTGTGAGGTAGGCTGGTTCATCCTAGTGCCACTTTTGGGGTTGTCTGAATGGTGTTTTGGGTCAGTCCAGAGCTTGGAAAAGTTGTTATTTTTTTGGCAGATCAACTCCTAAAATCCTAGCTAACCAATAGGCTTGTGCAAAAACTTGAAAGTTTTGGAAATTGTAAGAAAATCGGAAGTTTTGTAAGTTGGAAGCCATATTTGAAGCATTTGCATGGCCCACACCAAATATTTTAGAACTGAAACTTACCCCATACTTTCTTGTTTTTTAGTTTTGTACATCTCGGAAGGCTCCCAAAGTCAGTTTCATATTCAATGCAAGGCAAGGAAGCAAAGCCAAAGGCTGCCTTAGTGTCTTGCCATTCCTCTGTGAAATTACAGCAGTTTTGGCATTAGCAGCGGGCAAAAGAAGGAGCAGTGCAATTTGGAAACAGCACAGAACTCTGGGAAATGTAGTTTGGGAAGGGAGGAGCCCTATGCCAGAGAATTCAAAAGGCCCTGCCCTAAAATACATTTCCCAGACTGCATCAGCATCAGAGAGCACCAATCAGGATAGTGGAGAGAGAAGTCTGTCCCTCCCTAAAACTTTGAAAATCCACAAAAAATCAGTGGATAAGTGAAACGTTCTGAAATTTGGTGGGCCAACAGTGGTAAGTATGTTCTACCATTGTAGCAAGTTTCAACCCAATAACTTTAAAAATGAAGAAGATAGGCACCCTTGAAGTTTCCCCAATTATAGTCATTTAATTATGTGCAATTACTATAATAAACAGTAACACAATTTCATTATTTTCATTACAGTAACGAAATTTTCACTAGGTATACTTTAGAAACACTTTTGAAACTAAGTGCCAGTTCCTGCCCCCAGTTTTGTAAAGACTTTTGAACCATTTTTTATGGATTGCACATCCCTAATAGCCAGTATGTATGTGTAATGTCTGCACAGTAATTTTTCAAGTTCTGTCCTTCCCCATCTAGACAACTAGCAAGATCTCCCATGTATTTTTATGAACAGCAACCAGTTTAGCCTCTATTTAGGTTTGACTACAAGAGACAAACAAGTCCAATACTTATGAAAAGTTTCACTCTTCCAGTAAATGAGCAACTGGGACAAAACCTTGTCGCTTAACGCCCCCCCCCCCCCCCCACACACACACACACTCTTTTTCCTTTAGACCACTTTTGAGAATGTAAAAGCTGCATCAAAGCCCACCACCAAACAATTCAGTATACTGGGTTGCTATGATTTTTCCGGGCTGTATGGCCATGTTCCAGAAGCATTCTCTCCTGACATTTCACCCACGCCTATGACAGGCATTCTCAGAGGTTGTGAGGTTTGTTGGAAATTAGGCAAGTGGGGTTTATATATCTGTGGGAAGTCCAGGTTGGGAGAAAGAGCTCTTGTCTATTTGAGGCAAGTGTGAATGTTGCAATTGGCCAGCTTGATTAGCATTTAATGGCCTTTCAGTTTCAAGGTCTGGCTGCTTCCTGCCTGTGGGAATCCTTTGTTGGGAGGTGTTAGCTGGCCCTGATTGTTTCTTGTCTGGAATTCCCCTATTTTCTGAATGTTGTTCTTTATTTACCGTCCTGACTTTAGAGTTTTTAGACCTCGCAACCTTTGAGGATGCCTGCCATAGATGTGGGCGGAATGTCAGGAGACATGGAACACGGCCATACAGCCTGGAAAACTCACAGCAACCCAGTGGTTCCGGTCATGAAAGCCTTCGACAACAAAAACCCAGTATACTATTTTAACCATGGTCAAACTAAATCTTAAAAGGGGAAGGGGTTTATAAGAAGCCCCACACTTTCGAGGTACAAGCGGATTCTGTATTCATGGATTGTGTATCCACGGATTCAACCATTTCATTCACAACATGATAGGATGCCATAGATGTGGGTGAAACGTCAGGAGCGAATGCTTCTGGAACATGGCCATACAGCGTGGAAAACTCACAGCAACCCAATGTGAACGCAGTTTGACTCCACTTGATCTGCCAAGTGGATCTAGTTTCACAAGATCTTCTTTGGGCTTCTCTGCCAAGAGCGCTGGTGCCTCACCAAACTACAATTCCCATGGTCCCATAGCAAAATGAGCCGTGGTAGCTAAGGCCATGCCAAACTGCACTCATTCTACAGATGTGAGCCCAACAGATGAACCTGGTGGCATCCAAGATGACTAAAAGACCGGCTCCCCATGCTCCAGGCCTCTCTTGCTACCAATCAAAAAGGGAGCATTGCTGCTTTCCCACCTGATCCTTGGCTGAACAACCCAAAGGGAATCAATATCTCCCTGTCACTTCTTGGGGGGAGGTTAGATGGGGGGGGGGGTAGCCTTTCAAGGTACCCAATGATCTGGACAGAGACTGACAGGAGACATCCCATAGCCAACCCAACCCAACCCAACTGGAGTCTCCATTCTGACGTGCTGCCGGGAAACACGCGTGGGCAGGGGCTGGGATGGCAAGGTTTGCCTCTTACCTGAACAAACCCAAGCGAGGGATTGTTCTGCAATTTCACTTTCTTTTCAAGGGTGCTTTTCCTTCCTTTCTTCTTCTAGATCATCTTCAACAGTAGCCGCTCTTTTGCAGCGTCAGGCTGGGGGGGGGGGGGGGGGGGGAAGCAGAGAAACGAGACCATAACAAGCCAGCGTTCGCTTCCTAAGATGCTAAGGGACCGCCTGCAAATTCCCTTCCGCCGCCCAGGGGGAGAAACTCGTTTACTGCCCCACCCACCTCTGGCTGGGCTGCGTGGGGACCGTGGGTCAGCCCTCCAGAACCCTCTTCTGTGGGGGAGTCTGAGCTACCCCGAATCCTAGAGAGGGTCTTTCTTCTGTGACTCGGGAAATTTAAAACAGGGCTCCCGACAAAAAGGGAAGGCTCAGTCCCGCCCCTCCCTTCGGTGACACTGCAGCACAGAACGCGTGGCTGGGAGCTCGCCCTGCGCTCGGGAATGGAGGGGAAGGGACCGTCTGCAAATTACCAAGCAAAGCTGAAATACATTTAGGATATACAGTACCCACACACTGTAATTTTTTTCTATTTTTGAAAAATATATTTTTAAACAGAATAAGGATCCATAAAGAGAACAGCAATATTTATACATACAGTAGAGTCTCACTTATCCAACATAAACTGGCCGGCAGAACGTTGGATAACCGAATATGTTGAACAATAAGGAGGGATTAAGGAAACAACAACAACTTTATTTTTATATCCCGCTCCCATCTCCCCAGAGGGGATTCGGGGCGGCTCACATGGGGATAAGCCCAGTTTCAACATACAATAAAATACAGCATAATTAAACCAATGAAAAACAAGTAAAATGGTATAAACATGCAAACTAGCATAAAACATCAACCTCAAAACATTAGAACATTAGAGTCTGAGCATAATATACAAACTGTAAGATAAAATTCAGCAGACTCTACAAGAGGGAATTAAGGATCTCATTACACAGTTAAATCAATAAGAGTGGAGTGTGATAAAGTGCAGTAGTTGTGGCAACTAATAACTAACCGGAGCTATTTATTCGAATGCACATCGAAATAACCATGTTTTAAGATACTTTTGAAATATGGACCTGAAAGATGGACACTGAGATGATTAAACCAATCATCCTGGGATTAGGAAAAGCCTATTAAACGTCAAATTATGTTACGATTTTACAAATTAAGCACCAAAACATCATGTTTTACAACAGACAGAAAAAACAGTTCAATACACGGTAACGTTATGTAGCAATTACTATATTTACAAATTTAGCACCAAAATATAACAAAGTATTGAAAATATTGACTACAAAAACATTGACTACTAAAAGGCAGACTGCGTTGGATAATCCAGAATGTTGGATAATCGGAGGTTGGATAAGCAAGACTTTACTGTACTTGAACAACAATTACATAACGACATCATTTCACTTAACAACACACACCTCTAATTACACGTAACTCTAAAATACAAACATGTATACATAGACTAGTTTTAAAAGAGAATCTCCTGCTTCCCTTTTCTCGATTTCTTAGGTTATAGTTTAACATGTGTTGTCGAAGGCTTTCATGGCTGGAATCACTGGGTTGTTGTGCATTTCCCGGACTATATGGCCATGTTTCAGAAGCATTCTCTCCTGACGTTTCGCCCACTTCTATGCCAGACATCCTCAGAGGTTGGGAGGTATATTGGAAAACTGAGCAAGGGAGATTTATATATCTGTGGAAGGTCCAGAGTGGGAGGAAGAACTCTTGTCTGTTGGAGGCCAGTGTGAATGTTGTAACCTTGATTAGCATTAATGGCCTTGCCAGCTTTAAGGCCTGACTTTTTCCTGCCTCGGGGAATCCTTTGTTGGGAGGTGATAGCTGCCCCTGATTGATTTGTGTCTGGAATTCCTCTGAATTGAACATGAACGGCACTGCAGACTAACTCAACCAGAGAACTCAGCCATAGCAGAGCACTTGATGAACAAACCTGGACACAGCATATTATTTGAGAACACAGAAATGCTAGACCACTCTAATAACTATCATGTCAGACTAGATAGAGAAACTATTGAAATCTACAAGCATGTGGACAATTTCAGAAAGGAGGAAACCATGAAAATGAACAAAATCAGGCTACCAGCACTTTTAAAACTCCTCTGAAAACAGGAATTCCAGACAAGCCTTGCAACTGCTGATTTATTATAAGCTAAATGTTCAATTTCTATATCTATTTTATATACCTACATACCTGCGGTCACAAAACAAATAGGGTGAAAGGGGTCACATGTTGAAAATGTTTAGGAAGTTCTTCTATATAACACTTGGTATTCACTGGCCATCTTCCATCCAAGTACAGTAGAGTCTCACTTATCCAAGCTAAACGGCCGGCAGAAACTTGGATAAGTGAATATCTTGGATAATAAGGAGAGATTAAGGAAAAGCCTATTAAACATCAAATTAGGTTATGATTTTACAAATTAAGCACCAAAACATCATGTTATGCAACAAATTTGACAGAAAAAGTAGTTCAATATGCAGTAATATTATATTGTAATTACTGTATTTATGAATTTAGCACCAAAATATCACGATATATTGAAAACATTGACTACAGAAATGGCTTGGATAATCCAGAGGCTTGGATAAGCGAGGCTTGGATAAATGAGACTCTACTGTATTAACCAGGGATAAACCTACATAGCTTCCAAAATGAAATGGAATCTGATGCCATTGGGGTATTAAGGCAATGCTCTTTATAATAAGGATGGAGAATCTGTGGCTGTCCGAACATCATTGGACTGCAATTCCTATCAACCCAACCCATCATTGCCAAAGTGAGGTATGATGGAAGTTTTAGTCCATGAACACCTAGAGGATCACAATTTCCCCATCCCAGAAATAATATCAACTAGGTTGGGGGCAAAGTGTCATGATGTTAAAGCAGGTAGCCAATGCTTTAAATATTTGAGGCACAACATGTAGTTTTTATATCAATATACCAGACTGTCCTAGCATAACTGGATTAGGTTAAACTGGATTATGTAGGATATACATCTTCTGAGTCCTCAAATCTGAAAGAAGGTTAATTGTCGTATTTCTTAGCCTAATGATCTATGCTATTTCCTTCCTTCTGGCACCCATTTGGGTGAAGTGTGATTCTACTCTCAGATCATCAAAGCAAATGGAACCACCAGAATGCACAGAACATGAAAAGTTACTTTCAAAAACATAATTAGTAACTATTGGTGTTTCATGCCCTACGAAGCAGATTACTGTTATTATCTCATTTTAAAAGCAATTCTCCACTTCTCACTATTTTACTGAAAACAAAAACACAATGTGATATGCCACTGGCCTGTAGCCATATCATATTAAAACACTAATGTAATATAGCAATGTGGTAATTATTGCAAAAGCAGTTAAGTTACAAGTAATTCATTCTGATGCAATGAGTAATTGACATGATCTGGAATTAGTTTGGAACAGCCTGATCTTCTGCCATGATATGCCAAACTTTACAGCACAGCTGATAACTGAGGGTGCATCTACACTGTAGAATTAATGCAGTTTGACACTAACTCGCTTGTGTGATCAATGACTGTTTGATAGTCTTGAAAGGATTTATAATTTCAAATCACAGATATTGACCGCTAAAGTCTAACACAGTGGCAATAACATAACTGCAATTCCCAAACTACATCAGTAAAAAAAGAACCAACAACCATAAAGCACCACGTTCCACTTAGGCTGCACATCTGTGCCCCAACCTCAGACATAAAATATTCATAAATGTGAATCAATCGTTCAGGAATGGCTCAGCTGGGAAGAACAGCTATGTAAGAATGGCACCCCTGGGTTACTTGTTTGTTGTCTGCCTTTGATCCCAAATCTAACCCAATCTTTCAAAATATTGACCTTTTATCTTGTCAAAGCAATAGCTTCATGTGGTGGAGCTTTTTTTTTTTTTTTTTGGCTCTGGAACCATGAAAGGATTCTGTTTCTGCACAAAAGTTATCTAGTCCATATATGAGGGGAGTTGCTTTTTTGTACTAAAAAGTACTCCAATCCCATAAACAGTGGCTATGGACGTGGTATGATTCCAGGACATGTAGTCCAAAATAAATAAATCTCTCTGTTATGCTGCTGGGAAAGAAAGGTGAGAAGCATATGAGGAGAAGGGAAGAAAGAAGTAAATGAAGAAAGAGAAAAAAGGGAATGAAAGGAAAGGAGAAGGGAGGAGGCAAGAAAGAAAAAGGGAAGGAAGAGAAAGGAAAGGGGAAAATGTATGATGTGAGGGAGGGGAGAAAGAAGGGAAGAAGGAAGGGAGAAGGGAAAAGGAGGGAAGAGAAAGGAAGGAAGGAAGGAAGGAAGGAAGGAAGGAAGGAAGGAAGGAAGGAAGGAAGGAAGGAAGGAAAGTGTCAGGGAAAACAAGGGAAGAGAAAAAGAAAGAAAAGAGAGAGGGAGAAGGTGAATGAGAGATAGGGAGCCAGGAAAGGAAGCCTATTCACCAGAGTGTTATCATGGAGACATTGTGAGGTAGGCCTTCTCAGAGCTGGAGAAATGAGAAAGTAGGCGGGCAATGGTCCTAGCAACACCAGGGCAATGCCACGCATATGCACTAGTAAATAAATACATTTCCCAGACTCTGGATTTCAACCACAATGAAGTACTTCTCATATTGATAGGTGTCTCATAATCTGAACAGGCAGTAATATACTTAATATACTTTATTTATATTCCATTCTATCTCCCCGAGGAGACTCAGAGTAGAATACAGATACATATATATGGCAAACATTTAATGCCATTACACAATTGACAGAGACAGAAAGTACATAAACAGAGGCAGACTTCTCTCTTTTGTTTCCAGCATCTGGAGGCTATGCTCGACTCGGCCATGGGGAGGTGCTGTTGTTCCATTCTTCCACGTCATGGAGCCTGTCAATTGAACCACTGGCATGTTTTTCAACTGTGCCTTTTACCTTCCCGCTAAAGCAGGGAATCCGCTAAAGCATGGTATTCATCTACTCATATTGCTGTTTTCGAACTGCTAGATAGGCAGAAGCTAGGCTGATGGCAGGATCTCACCCTGCCCACGGCTTGAACTGTCAACCTTCTGGTCGGCAAGATCTTTTGTAGCTGGCAGTTTAACCCACTGTGCTATAACCGCAGCTCACTGTAGAAACACCATTTTGTTCATAACATGGAGTGTGCCTATTCAAGTCCTAAAACCTCTTCAGATGTGCTGCCAGAATCGCCTTGGATCATTGTGATTCTGGTGGTACATGTCCAGAGGTGTGGGAACCCATCACCCCATGGCCTGCAAGGTCCTGGCTTCCCTCCTACCTCATCACATGGGGGGAAGTGTCTGCTGGCTGGCTTGCCCCACTGAAGGCAATGCATGGGAAGCCTCCTTACTGCCTGCAGCTTTTTTTGGTGATGACTCTGGTTCCATAGCAGTTTTGCCACAGAGTCACCCTGGAAGTACTTCTCCAGTGAGTGGTGGGAGCCGGCAGGATAAATGGCAAAATTGCTGCGGAACTGGAGTTGCCGCCAAAATTTGTCCCATGTGAAGAGGTCCTTATTAATGTACTGAAGAACAGTTTCTTCTTGGACTTTAGCATAGAATCTTTCCATTTCTTCCTCTTACGCATCTGTAGTTGGATCATGAACTTTGATTATGTTTCTATTGCAAGATTTTTAAAGTCTCATTTATATCATTTAACCAAACTTTTCATGATATTCCTGACTGCTTTTGCTACATTTCTCTTCTTTAGTAATGCCACCCCATTTAAATTTCCATTTCCTGAATGAAACATTGCATAATCATCTTGTTACAAATGTCCCATTCCTGTCCAGTTTAGTTAACTCTCCCTGAGCATGGCAATATTTAGACATTCCATTTCTTTTTGTAGCTTCTTGTAATCCAGACTTCTCACATGCCATATTTCTACAACATATATTATGCAACTTCAGGATTTCCTTTCATATCAGCAGTGGAACATGCATTTGGCTTGAGCCCAGTCGCATCATTACTTGTCCTAGCCCTCTGCTCTTCCTAGTATATGATCAAATACCTTCTGACCAGGTCATCTCATCTTCTGGCACTATCTCTTGTTTAGTTATGGATTGTCTTATCATAGATTCTTTATGGCAAAGGATAGGCAGACAGTATTAAAGAGTTAGCTTAAGTGTCACTGCCACTATCTTTGAGAGATCCACTGCCAGTACTGTAGCTACTACAGTAGCTATTGGGCACATTTAGTCTGGCTCTTCAGAAAAAGTTCATCTGATGTGGGAAAGCCTAGCACCAGCACTGCTACCATCAGCATAACATATTGTTTCACAGGGATGTATCATTCCACCATGAAAAGATAGTGTCATGGTTGAAGGCTTGCATTGTTTCCTGACAATATTTAAAACAAACCCAAATCAAGTCATTGCCCCTGATGGCACAATGGGTTAAACCCTTGTGCCAACAGAACTGCTGACTTGAAGGCTGTTGCTGACCTGAAGGTTGCTGGTTCGAATACCATCAGGAGAGAGCGTGGATGAGCTCCCTCTGTCATGCCCACTCCATGCGGGGACACGAGAGAAGCCTCCCACAAGGACGGTAAAACATCAAAAACATCTGTGAGTCCCCTGTGCAATTTCCTTGCAGATGGCCAATTCTCTCCCACCAGAAGTGACTTGCAGTTTCTCAAGTTGCCCCTGACACAAAAAAAGGGTAATTCTCCCTCATCTATGGAATATGCCCTTCTAAAATTGGTTTACTACATCTGGAAAGTGAAATGTTCTCCATCCCTGGTTTAAAAAGTAGAATCATAGAATCATAAATTTGGAAGAGACCACAAGGACCATACAGTCCAGCCCCCTGCCATGCAGGAAAAGAACAATCAAAGCACCCCCTACACATGGCCATCTGCTTAAAAACTTCCACTGTAGGGACCTTTTGCTTGTGGTTTACTTTTGATGTTGAAACATGACATTCTAATTCTTCCAACAAGCCAAAGAGTAAAACCTTCCTTAGAATTTTAGTTTTTCATTCCACTTGAACATAGCTGGCATTCTGTTGATTAATCTAATCTAAAACGGACCTATTCAAGCAACTGTTGAATGTTGAGTCAATACAAAGGTAATAATTATCGATGTAATGGATTTACTGTATTCAAGATTAACAATCAGAATTTGGCTATTGTGTATTTGGGTTGTTATCCCAAAGCAATAAAAAACAGCTCTGGTAATATACTGTATGTGTCTGATTTTCTTTAACTACAAAAAAGAAGAAATGAAAGCCATTGTTTGAGAAAATAACATTCTTTTTCAGCTTTATGGCTGGCAGTTACAATAAATGATGCTAGTTCTGTGAAGACAGGCATGACAGGGTTACTGGAATTCGAGAGGAAAAAATCTTATTTCCTTCAACATTTATAGACTGTTACTTAATTGCTTTTTTGGACTGCTTCTTTCTCCTGATGTTTTGCAATGTTCTTTTGGATTTCTAGCTAATGTTTTCAGGATCTGGTAAATTTGATGAGACAAGTAACACCTTGGCTTTTCTTGGGAGATGTAGGAGGGGAGCTGAGTATGTTTTAAAACTGGGTTTTTAAAAACAAAACTGTTGAAAAATCTTTGATCAATAATAGCAGTATGTAAGTCAAAGAGATAAGCAAACTAATGGCAAACAAAGCAATTACCATAGTTTGGAAACCAATGAGAAAAAACACCAGAATAGATGCAAATTAGAGAAAACAAAGAGCAAATACGCTTAAACCTTACCAAAAAGTCAAATGAGTGAGCGTATGTTTGAACACAATTACATTTATCAAAACATGGAAAGAGGAAACTATTTCTAAAACGTCAGTTTCTCCTCTAATTCTACCACTGATAACACATTCGACTTTTTTGCCTGTGGAAGATTTTAAAAAGCCCAACGTTCAAACATTTGCAGTCAGGGTGAAATGGATGAACACTACTGAGACAGAACCAAGAACATCCTCTGAAAGGGACACAATGTACTGGAAATTACTTGAAGGCACACAAAACAACCACAATAACAATTCAGATAGCATGGCATAACATGCATCATGATTGTACTTGATTTTTATATATCAATGTAGAAAAATATCGCACGAGTATAGCAGTCTTTAATGTATATCATATTTCTATATGTAAATGAGGAAGCTGCTAAAGAGAGAATAAGCTGAAATCTTTTAAGCTAATTTAGCACCGCCATCTACTGGTTCCCCAGGAGATTTTTAGTCAGTGATTTCTAATCCCCTAAAGAAGATCAAGTCTTCTTTCATGCCCTAGAAAATGACGGCTCAGACTGGGAATTTATCCAGAATTGCAGTTTTGACTTTTTTCTCCTCCTGGGTTTATGTAAAAACTCTTAGGTGCACCTTTGATCAGAGTCTCCAGCTAGATCAGAAGCTGAAGCTCATCGACAGAACACAGTCTTCCTATGTAGGTCAGAGGTGCTGTCTGTGGAAGTCCCATTCAAACAAACAGCCTCAACAACTGAACTTCTAAGGTCTCTGGACAGCGACTACTAGCTAGAGTATGTTTCATAAAATTATAAAGAGACCTCAAGGGTCATTCAGTCCAACATCATTCTGTCATTCAGGAATATACAATCAAGGAATCCTGACCAATGGCCATTCTGCCTCTGCTTAAAAACCTCCAGAAAAGGAGACTCCACTATCCTCTGAGGCATCATATTCCACTGTCTGGCATCTCTTACTGTCAGGAAGTCTTTCCTTATATTTAGGTGGAAGTACTTTTCCTGCAGTTTGAATCTGTTGCTTCGTGTCCTGTTTCCAGAGCAGCAGAAAACAGGCCTACCCTATCCTCAATGTAACATCCTTTTTCAATATTTAAAGATTGGTTATTATGTCCCCTCTCAACTTCTTTTCTTCAAGCTAAACAGACCCAGCTTCTTCATTTGCTCTTCATAGAACTTGTTTTTTAAACCTTCCATCACTTGGTCACTCTTTTCTGGACACGTTCTGGTTTGTCAATATCCTTTTGAATTGTCTTCTGGTTGGCTGGTGATGGCGGCAGGCAGGTCCGACTGAGGCTCTGAGTCGGTCAACCGTTGCTGCGATCTGGTAGAGCACGTTTGCTCCCTCTCTCCTCGCGGTATGAGTTGGGGAGAGACGCTACAGCAACAGCAGCCTTAGAAACCCCAGCGCCCCTCACCCCTCAAGGGTGAGAGGCAGAGGGTTTGAGGCACAGCTGGGCTGGCGGATCGGCAACGGGAAGCAGGCTATAGTCTGCACGAGCTGCTAGTTACTGCCACGCCAAGGCAATAAAGACGAAGAAGGAGGGGAAGACCTAATACCCTCAGGAGGAAAGAACAAAAGCCAGTTCGACAAAAGCGACTAAGAGAACTATTGAGATCAATATACCTATTAACTAATTTGAAGTAGTGGCCGGCAATACTGAACAATTATCAAGATGTCCAGTATCAAACCGAGATCAGACAAAGATTCAAGAGAAATGAAGGACTACAAGTTTAATACTAGAAGATTGTCCCTCCCAGAGGACAATTGTTGGAAAGACATTTTACGGGAGATCCATAAGATCTCTGAGAAACAGGATATACTCCAAAAAGAACTGCAATCCATAGCAGCAAAACAGGACTCCAAACAAAAAATGCTACAAGAGGAAATGTTAAACCTAAAGAAAGAGTTGCGTGAAGAGCTAGGCTCGATTAAAAAGGAAACTACCAAAAAACTCAAATAATATAAATGAACTTAAAATAGAGAATAGAAAGCTAGACAAGATGAATTCCAAACTACAAATGAGAATCGATAACCTGGAGGAAAAAACCAAAATACTTGAAAAAGTACAGGAAAAAATGGAACACCAAACAATGGAGTTCCAATTAAGATATAGGAACGTACAGGAAGAGGCTGATGAAAACACAGGATGGGTGATCACGCAGCTAACATCAAGAATACTGCAATGTACTGAACAGGAGGCATGCGGACAAATTGATAGGGTATATCGAATCCAAAATAGTTATACCAGGAAAAATAAAGCAATTAAAGACATAATAGTCCACTTTTTGAAGAAAAGTACTCGGGACGAGGTCCTGAGGAAAAGTGCCTCGAATCCAGTCACCTACAAGGAAAGCAGGGTGATCATTCTAAAAGAGTTTCCAAAAGTGGTACTTAAAAGGCGGAGGAAATACTTCTTTCTAACCGATGAATTGAAAAGACTCCAAATAAGATATAGGTGGGACAGATATGAAGGTTTGATGGCAACATATAAAGGTGAAAGAATTTGGGTTACATCAGAGGAAGAGGCAAAAGACTTTTATAAAATAATTAAAAGAGACATAAATAAAGAAACATCACCTCAACAATCGGGAGGAGGGAAATTTCCCAGAAACTCAAAGAAAAGGAGATTCGCCTCACCTAGAGAGGAGGAGTTAACAGTTGCTCAACTAGACCTGGCTGGGACCCTAGACCTGAATGAGGATTTGGAGGAAGAGTCATCGGAAGAAGAAGACAGGATCGAGGAGGATGAAGGAAACCTCAAAGATGAGTAATGTCAGTCTATCACTTAAATGCTTTTCAAACAATGTTAATGGGTTAAATTCTCCCATTAAGAGGAAAGTAATATTCAATAAACTAAAAAAGGAAAGATGTAGCATAATAGCCCTGCAGGAGACACACATTTCCCAAAAATATAGCTATTTGTTAAAGAATGAAACTTTAGGGATGGAATTTATATCAGCTGACAAGGAAAAAAAAGAGGGGTAGTAATTTATGTAGACCCAAAACTCAATGCGGCTGAACAATTCTATAGATTCTATACTTGGAAAAATCCTTCTATGTAATGTTTATATGCCTAATGGCCCGAAGACAAAATTTGTTAAAGCATTAAGAGAAAATATTGAGAAAGTTGAATGTGATCAAATAGTTTTATTTGGAGATTTTAATGGGGTCTTGGACATACACAAAGATAAAACAAAAAAACCCCCCAAAAAAATAAAATATCAGGGGCCCTTCCAAAAAACCTTCTTCTATTAAAAGAAGAATATGATTTGGTGGATGCGTGGAGAGAATGCAACCCAGAAGAAGCAGATTATACACATTATTCTAGTAGACATCAAACCTGGGCTAGAATTGATATGATCTGGGTCTCAAAATCAATTCTGCCTAAGATTAACAACATACAAATCCTTCCCAGGGAGGCATCAGACCACTGCCCAATTAGTATGCAGATTAATAAAGAACTGACTACAAAATATTGGAGACTAAATGAAAATTTATTGAGACAAGAAGAGGATATAAGTAAGATTAACGAGATGACGACCGAGTATTTCAGGTTCAATGATAATGGGGAGACCAGCCCGCAAATTGTCTGGGATGCTTACAAGGCGGTAGCAAGGGGGTTTTTGATTCAACTCAACTCTGGGAAAAAGAAAAAGAGAGAAGCAGAGGAGGAAAATCTGAAAAGAGAAATAATGAGGAGGGAAAAAGAACTGAAAAATAAGCCTAGAAATAAAAAATTAGTAAGAAGCTTAGAACTTCTAAAAAAACAAAAAAAGAGCCTGGAAATAGAGAACATGGCTAGACAATTAAAATGGGTTAAGCAAAACTCTTTCGAAAACGCAAACAAACCAGGGAGGTGGCTAGCTCGACTAATAAGAAAGAAGAAACAAAATCAACAAATAACGAAAATTAGAATACAAGATAGAATAACAACCATAGAGAAAGAGATAAAGGAAGCATTCAAGTTTTTCTATGAAAATTTGTATAAGGATGAAGGTATTAACCCCGAAAGAGTGATGGAGTATCTAGGTAAACAGAGACTAGAAAAGATATCAGAGGAACAAAGATTAAAACTCAATAAAGAAATTTCAGAAGAAGAAATCCTTAAAGTAATTAGAAAATTAGAAAGCAATAAAGCTCCAGGGCCCGATGGCTTTACAGGAGGATTTTATAAATTGGAACATAGTGAAGTAATTAGATATCTACGAAAATTAATGAATATAGCCTTACAAGAAGGAGTTGTCCCGGATTCATGGAAAGAAGCAAGGATTACAATGATCCCGAAAGAGTGATCAGATTTAACGGATGTTAGGAACTTCAGACCCATATCGCTATTAAATTTGGACTATAAAATCTTTACCAAAATTTTAGCAAACAGATTAAATGAATTTTTATCGGACTGGATAAGTGAAGAACAAACAGGGTTTTTGCCATCAAGAAATATTAAAGATAACGTACGCACAATAATTGATGCAATTGAATACTATGACCAAAACATTCAAAAAGAAGTAGGATTTTTAGCATTAGATGCCGAAAAGGCTTTTGATAATTTAAATTGGCAGTTTTTCAAATTAATGTTTCAGGAATTAGATATGGGCCTGCAATTCCAGAACGGGATCAATAGCATTTACAGCGACCAATGGGCTAGGATCATAATAAATGGGGATGTAACAGAGAAATTCAGAATTGAAAAAGGTACGAGACAGGGATGCCCGCTATCCCCTTTAATATTTATTTTTGCGCTAGAATTACTCCTTAAAGCGATCAATAGGGATGAGAAGTTACAAGGAATAAGAATTGATAAACAAAATTATAAATACAGGGCTTTTGCCGACGATGTTATATGTATTATTGAATATCCAAAACAGAATATACATAATTGGTTCGATAAAATTGGGGAATTTGGGAGGGTAGCAGGATTTAAGATTAACAAAAAGAAAACAATGATTCTCACTAAAAATATGTCCAAGGAAAAACAAAAGGAATTGAAAGACACTTCAGGACTAGAAACTCCATCTAAAATCAAATACTTGGGTATTTGGATCTCAGCCAAAAATAATCAACTATTAGACCTAAACTATACACTTAAATGGTCTGAAATCCAGCAAGACTTAAAGAAATGGACTAGCTTGAATCTCTCATTAATGGGAAGAATAGCAGCAATCAAAATGAATATTCTTCCCAGATTAATGTACCTATTCCAAAATATCCCGATTATTAGGAAACCCAAACTATTCAAAGATTGGCAGAAAGAAATAATGAAATTTATATGGAAAAATAAAAGACCCAGAATAAAGTATACCACAATGATATCCACAAAAAATACAGGAGGATTTGGTGTCCCTGACTTGAGATTATACCACGAAGCTAGTGCTTTGTATTGGATTAAAGACTGGATTAAATTGGAGAAAAAAAATTATTAATTTTGGAAGGTCATGACCTAAGGAGAGGGTGGCATGGGTACCTCTGGTACGAAAAGTCAAAAATTGAAAAACAATTTGGAAACCACTACATTAGGTCAGCCCTGTTCAGAACTTGGGAAAAATATAAAAAATACTTTCACTCCAGAACTCCGATTTGGTTGTCACCATTAGAAGCCAACCACAGAAGGCTACTGGGCTGGTTAAAATGGCCCACATACAAAGAAATTTTGTTGGTTGAAACAGGGAATGTGGGAGCACCGAAACTAAAAGAGTTGGAGGAAATCCAAAGGATAAATAAGAATATAACATGGTATCACTATATCCAACTAAAAGAAGCCTACAAAAAAGATCTAATTATAGGATTCGATATGGAGCAAGGGTTTTGGGAAAAACTCCTTCAAATAGGAAAAAAAAAATATTTCCATATTATATAACAAACTACTGAGCTGGATGACAGAATCAGGGATAATTACCAATTCTATGGTCCAGTGAGCTAGAAACATAGGAAGATCGATTTTAATACAGGAATGGGAATCAATTTGGCGAGTTAAAATGAAATACACCTATTCCACAGATCTGAAGGAAAATTGGTTGAAAACCATACATAGGTGGTATCTCACACCAAAAAAATTAGGACAAATGTATAAAAATGTTAATGCAAGCTGCTGGAGGTGTAGAGAACAAATAGGTTCATACATACATATGTGGTGGAGTTGCAAGAAAGTCAAAAAGTATTGGGAAATGATATTAGAGGAATGCAATAAAATTTTAGGAACACAATTCGAACTTAAACCCGAGCTTCTCCTACTAGGGCTATATGACCATCAGGATAATGTGGATTCTAATACAGATAAACTTTTCACCTTTTTCATCACGGCAGCAAGAATGGTAATCGCCAAGTACTGGAAATCCGAGAAACCATTGATGAAAGACTGGTGGGTTGACAAAGTGACTGATATAAAAGATATGAACAAATTAACCTTCTTATTAAAGAAGAAGGATGGCAGAAAAACAAAAGAGATGGACTGGTCCTGTTTGGAGGATTATTTAAAGAAATAAAGAGACTGTAAACAAGTGAAGGCAAAAACAACAGAAGAGTAAGAAGACAGAAGCATTAAGACTGGAAGTTGCCACACCCCCCCTATTCTCCCCCCTAACTGACCCGTACCTATCATACCTTAGATTCACCCAAACTCCCTTCTCCCTTCCCTTTGCCTTCCTTCCTCCCCATTAGCCCTATCTACATACCCCTCCCTTATCAAAGTCAAAACCTTCTCTTTCCTTCCCTCACTTTCCACCTCCCCTTCCCCCCTCCTTTCCTTTTGTTTCTCCTTTCCCCCCATCCCCAATGTGTTTTGTTTTGTCAAAATTAATAAAAACTATTTTTTTTAAAAAAAGAATTGTGGTGCCTGGAACTGGATATGAATATGACAACCAGCTGCTGTAAAAAGTGAACTTTCTTTACAAATATGGTAAGAGCAAAAGTGCGGAAGAGCATGAGCCTGGGATTTGTTATGTTTCATCCTTGATAGACCTCATCATCATAAGCGATCCCTTATGGCCGAGGATAATTGTCTTCTGGGGGTATAGTCTTGGCGGTAGGTCCATAAGTGAATATAGAGACCTTTTCTGGAACTGCATGGCCTTTCACAATGAGGACATACATTTCCAGAAGAGTTTTCTTGATGCTCTTGGCACAATTTCCCTTTTTGCCCTCTATTCATCTATATGACACCTTAGCGGTTTTACAAATTGCCAGAAAAGACTGCCCACTGCCAACCTCAAAACCAGAACTGGTCACAAGTCCACTTTTTATTTTCAAAATGTTAAATTATACAGGAGACTCATGCCCACTAATATTTCACTGATGGAGACTAGGGCACATTTGGCCAAGTAGTCTCTGATTGCTCTGCTCCTCCAAACTACAAATCCTAGGACTCTGTAGGATGCAATTATGGCAGTTAAAGTGGGATCAAAGTCCTATAATTGTGCATTGTGAAAGGGAGCTTGGTTTAGCCATTCTCTGCTGTGCAAGAAAGTTAGTTGTCTCTTCCACAATGGTTGCTAACACCCACAATTTAATAATTTAAATAATAATACATCCCAATTTTCTTCAAAGTTGTTTAATCCAGAGTTTTCAAACCAATTAATCTAACTGGTGAATCAACTCAGCACTCCAGACCTAGAAATTATATAATTTCAAGGCACTGTTCAAACTGGCTGTGTTTGCATGACTGTAGGTCTAATTAACATGACTAATACTAAATTTCCTCAATAATTTGTCTTGCAAAAATAGTAATAGCACTAATTGCTCAATCAAGGGTATGGAACATGAAAAGAGCAGCACCTCAGAACTTTTGTTTTCCTTGTATCATCATTGAACAGTGGGCCTGGGAGTCCAGAGAAACAAGAGAAATTGCTGTTCGGACTATTACTTCCAACATTCCTCAGTCACCATGGGTTTAGGTGCTGTGGTTCAAAAATGTACTGTTTCAGAATTCTTCATTTGTATAACTTATGTGTTGTCTGGAGTTTTATCCTATGTGGGGGTTATCAATGTACTATTTGTTTGTGTGGTAATCAGTCGGAAAAGACTTGGGTCCCCTTCATGTACATCAGTGGTTCTCAACCTGTGAGCCACAGCCCAGCAGTGGGCCATAAGAATGAAAATCCAGTCTGCAAACCTCCTTCCTATTTATTTATTTATTTATTTATTTATTTATGTTATTTCCACCCCTTTCCACAAAGCTGACCATTACATTGGATAGACCAAATCAGGTCTAGCTTATTAAATATGGTTCTCTGTGGGTGAGCAGATTGGTGATTACTGGATGGCATATGTTCTGTTTCATAAACTAGAGATTATGTAGTCACACCCATGCAATTTTCTGAATCAGCACCCCAAATAACCAAACCGAATCTAAAATTGACTAAAAACTGATTCGTAACTCTTTGGTACTAATGTTGGAGAGTGGTCCCTGGTCAAAGTGGGCCTTGGTCAAAAAAAAGTTTGGGAACCACTGATGTACACAGTTTAACTGCCAATGTTTTGTCCCATGGAATCCTGGGAACTGCAGTACAGGAGGGCTTCTCAGTCAGAAAATGATAGTACAGTGTTCCCTCACTTATCGTTGGGGTTAGGTTCCAGGACCACCCGCAATGAGTGAAAATCTGTGAAGTAGGGACACTACATTTATTTTAATATGTATACATTATTTTAGTAGTTATACACTATTTTAAGTCTTTATCAACCAATCGTGTGTTGATAAATCACCCCCTTCTCCTCTTGTTGCCTCTTGGGCTCCTGTTATGATTGAGCCTCATGGCTCTGTTACTGGCAGACGTGGGCTAATACTGCCTGGCCCTTGTATTTTACGGGCATTTTGAGTTCTGTAATCCAATAAACTCTGTTATCTTTGATCTTGTGGCGTTCTGTCTTTGACAGCTCCTTTTCTCTCCCTTTGGCTTCACCTTCCTTCCTTCCTTAGGCTGTAAATTGTATTTTTTTATGATTTATAATAGTCTTTTAGAGTTTATTGAATGGATCTCTGAAACACTGCAGCAACCTGTCCATCGATGCCTTACTTTCAGTGAAATGAGCTGACAGTGGCTGTCTGTATGCTGACTGTAAGTCCCACTGGGTTTAAGTGAGAGTGGGCGTTTGTTTGCGACATAGTACTTTATAACACACATTTGTTCCCTCTGGAAGCCTACTGTTATTAGAACAATCTTTTTAACATCTTGGTACAACAGAGGGAAACTGGCATTTTTTAGTCCCACGATTAGTCTTCTGTACAGCTTTGCTTCCTAACTATTTTTGCTCTACCTAGCACATGTGCACTATGTGCCGTTCCCCCACCCCCATTTTATCATTCTCATGAACCTTTCATCCACATCACAATACTGGGACTGCAGTGGAAAGAAAATATGGCAAAGGGAAGAGTTGGGGAACAACAGCAACATTGGATTAACTGATGAGTTTTTCCATCAATGAAAAGAAGGATGATTTTCTCCCCCTTTCATCAGCCTCCACTTTTGTCTTGATTTCCATTTTGGTAGCCAGACATATAGATCTTTGCTTTTTTTAACACAATAGAAATAGCTGATGAGGCAAACTTTTCTACTATATTCTTTCTCTCTCTTTTTGCTATTCACATATGTTCAGTGGCGCAGCTTGTAGTAGTTCTTCTTTATCCTGTTTATACAGCTATAGTAGGATTGGCTGGAGTAGAAACTCACTCTTTTCTAGCTCAAACATTATTGCATTGTTTCCTGCAGGCAAACTGCTGCAATCAAATAGTAAAACTGCCAGACTACACAAAGCAGCCACTGAAATCCACAAGCATATGGACAATTTTAACAGAAAGGAGGAAAACATGAAAATGAGCAAAATGTGGCTACCAGTACTGTATTTTTTTTAAAAAAATGAGTGAGTGAGTAGGCCGAAGCCTGTTATTGTTAGTGGGTCAAAGGAGTGTGAGAAGCCTCAGTGTGTGAGAAGGCCTGGTGTGAGAAGCTTCGATGAGAGAAGCCCCAGGTTGAAGGCCTCGTGTGTTTAGCTCCAGTGTAAAGGCTCCTGTGTGTAAAGCTACTGTGTGAAACTCAGTGAAAGGAGGCTCTTTGAGAGCAAAGCTATAAGTTGTTTATCTGCATGAGAAAGAAGCCCAGTGTGGAAGCAAAGAAGGAAGTATAAAGAACTTTAGTTGTGTTATGGAAACCTTGTTTTTGTAAATAGTGCAACCATATTATTTTGCTATAAAGAAAACCCTCCAAAGGAAAAGATAACATTGGTCTGTGTGTTTGTGTTCCTTTTATCACTTTTGGCTACTGGTGTTGGGTCACGCTGCTGCTAATAAGTTACTCTGCTGTGCATTTATGGGGAGGGTGTTTTATTAATAAGCCCACTTGCCCAACAATTAACACCTTTCAACAAAGTGATGTTGAAGACACAAGCCCCTGCAATCACATTGCTCTGACACACAGCTGATCTCTGCCAGGAGTTCCACAGGCTCATAAGAACCCTGGTTTTCCCTTTTCAAATAGACCTCAGCCACACAGATAAATTGTATCCTCCCTTATAATAGCAAAAACCTCAGGCAGTCTCTCTCCATTGAGAGTCCCTTATCCTCTGTTACATATTAACTCAGATAAATAAATTGTATCCGATGTTGCTTTTGCTTCCCTGCCTGCAAAAAGAGCAGGCTGCAGGCTGCTTTCAATAACCAAAAACTCTCTGGACCAATTCCATTCCACTCCTGAGCATTTTCTAAACTAAACTACCATCTCGCTTTTTGCCGCAGTGGCCCCGATACACCTCCCCACACATGAATTGGGTCCCCTATAAGAAACACAAAAGGAGATCAGAGCCCTTTTGAACACTTCATAGGACTGCTTGTGTTTGTTTCCCCAACCCATGGGATGCTGAATCTCGTGATTCTCCCCACATGTGTCTCCTATCAATTTTTATTATTTTTATGATTTTTATGATTCTTATTATCCTTATTATTTCTTATGATATCTTACCCCTTATAAATGAGGCACTGTGACCCTGATATAAACTTTTGACCAGCACAACATCCTGGCCTCGACACCATCAGGGTGCCCTAAGGCTATGTGTTACCAATAAGGATTACCATGACCACCTCTTGAAGAAGAAAACAATGGATTTCTTACTCAGAACTCAGAGGGCAAAGGCCAGACCATCTGAGAAAGAGAAAACCTTTGGACATTCTAAATCACTCATTATAAAAGGCTAATTCTTCTTGTGAGGGAGACAAGAATAAGCTACCGGTGACCAGACAAAAGCCACCTCCTCTCTGGATTCTGAATCATTCATAATCCCATCAAGATTTCTGCTACAAAAGGTTCTTTCACAATAAGCCCCCCCCCCCCCCGGGGAGAAGAGTGGTATATAAAATAAATAAATAAATAAATAAATAAATAAATAAATAAATAAATAAGGCTGGCCAGTATGCATCAAACTCTCATTCATGAGACTTGTTAAATCAATCAATGAATTCATAGCCAGGTCCAGTTTGAGAGCCTGAAGGCTTTTGCCAGATCGCTTGACAAAGGACTTATCATAGAGTCACTCATAATCCTGTCATTAACATATGTTTGCTTTACATTTTCCCTGTTGCCATGCCTCCGTCTCCCCCATTGGCCTGTGAGGGAGTGACGTCACAGGCAGGGCTCGAGCTCCCATTGGATGAAGCAGGAGAGCCTCCCAGACCGCCCCTCCTGCCTCCTAACATCAGGGGCTTCCCTGACCCATCAGCGAAGAGCCACCTAGGTGGGCAGGAGCGGGAAATTCAAAAAGAAAAAGTATAAAATGTGTATTTTTCTATGTAATGGCATGCCAGTTCTTCTTGCAACTTATTGCTGCCATCATTCTGATCCAGTTGGACAGAATAAACCTTGGTGACCTCTGCTTCTAAACTTGGTGAGCCTTTTATTGGGAATAGGGAAATTTTCATTTGCTTCTCGTAAGCTCTCCAGGTGTTGTGCAACCCTCCTTGCTGGGTCCAGCGTGGGTCTCCTTTGCCAGAGAGAGACCCCCAAATCTTTGATTTCTTCTTCAAAAAGACTCCCCCAGGGAGGAAACAGCCACGCTTTGAAGCTGCTAGACTATTCAATGTTAACCAAGCTAGCCAATTGCAACATTCACACTTGCCGCAGGTAGACAAGAGTTCTTTCTCCTACTGGGGACATTCCACAGACATATAAACCTCACTTGCCTAGTTTCCAACAGACCTCACAACCTCTGAGGATGCCTGTCATAGATGTGGGCAAAACATCAGAGAAGAATGCTTCTGGAACAGGCCATAAAACCCGGGAAACTCACAGCAAGTCAGTGATTCCAGCCATGAAAGCCTTCGACAACACAAATAGTAAAAGTTTGTGTTTCTCCTTTCATTTTGTAGTATCCTCCCAGTGCTGATGCTGCTAAAACAAATTCAAGCTATATCAAAGATAAAAAGGAATGGATGGGGCTGGGGAGGCATAAAACATTTTGTAAAAATAAGCTTCTTTGTGAGGGTTTTTGTTAATTTAGGTATGCCTATATTTATCTGTCTTCAATTTTACTATTGCCGGAGTTTGTCATGTTAATAACCCAGGCTCTCAATCTCTTGCTCCCCCCCCCCCCCTTCCGCCAAGGTACATTTTGTTCTAATTGTTTATTAGTTCCAAACTTAAATTCCTATTTCTCCACTTTTGACAATTTTTCAGGTTCATGTTAGAAGCAACAGCAGCAGTAGTATTTACTGTTGCTGTTGTTGTTACTCCCACCTTTTCCATGACTCATGGTGATTTTCAAAGTTAGATCAGATACAGATAAAAGTTCACATCATTAACAAGTATATAAATGTGTGTGTGTGCAAAATAGAATTAAAATAAGTAGAATCAAAACCAATGTAAAAATATAGTTTGATAAAAAAGAAACAGCAATAAAAACAAATGCAGGCAATGGTATACATTATTAAAAGAGCTCCACTGGCTGTCAATCCATTTCCTGGGAGAATTTAAGATTGCTGGTTATGACCTTTAAAGCCCTACATGGCGTGGTCCAGACTGCTTTAAAGAGTTTATGTCTCTTTATGAGCGGAAATGATTTCTGAGATCCTTGGGGAAGGCTTTCTCTCCGTCCTACCATCATCACGCTTGTTTGGTGAGGACAAGAGAGAAAGAGAAAAAGAGAGGGGGGGGGGGGGGAGGGAGGCTTCTCAGAGGTTGCTTCCAGGCTATGAATTTCCCTTCCTTCCATGGGAAGTCTAGTTATCCCTTTCCCTGCTCCCCTTTTGCTCACAGGTTAAGACCATTGTATTTAGGCTGGCTTACTTTTGACTGATTTTTAAATCATATGTTGTAATCGTGCTGATAATGGCAAGTTCTTTTCATAATGTTCTTTTCAACTATGATTTTCAATGTATCTTTATCTATTTTTAATATCTGTTTAACTGTTTTTTGCTTTTGCAACCTCTATTTCAGCTAATTTTTATTTTAATTGTAATCTGCCTTGGGAGAAAGGAAGGTGTAATTGGAATAATTGAGTGAATAAATGAATGAATGCCGTTTTCCCAGGAGCAGTTATTATGCAGCTTGTCTCTGTGTGCAGATGTGTTTGCATGTGTGTACCTGCATACATAAAGAATATTTGCAGTTCTACTCAGGCAGTAAAATATTTTGGGTTTCAGAATATCTGCATTTGCAACTATGTGAGAATACAAGTTGATATAGTGGATACTGGGGAGACGAGAGGTGATGGGGAAGAGGTCCACCCTTCCACTCTACTTTTCAGGTAATATGAAGAGGTTCTAATAGCATGAAGAGCAACTTTCCCCACATTAATTTCAAGCATAGGAAATGCTGGAGAACCTCAGGACCCAAAGCTGCTTTATTTTTGAGAGTACAGTAGAGTCTCACTTATCCAACATTCTGGATTATCCAACACATTTTTGTAGTCAATGTTTTCAATACATCATGATATTTTGGTGCTAAATTCATAAATACAGTAATTACTACATAGCATTACTGTGTATTGAACTATTTTTTCTGTCAAATTTGTTGTATAACATGATGTTTTGGTGCTTAATTTGTAAAATCATAACCTAATTTAATGTTTAATAGGTTTTTCCTTAATCTCTCCTTATTATCCAACATATTTGCTTATCCAACGTTCTGCTGGCCCATTTACGTTGGATAAGCGAAACTCTACTGTACTGCTATTTTTTTCTTGGTGGAGAGAATTGGGGTCAGAGAACGGCCTCTTGTGCATGTTATTATCCTGGGAAAATCCTCACACTAGTCAGGACAGAGAAACACTCACCAGGTCGAAGACAAGCTACAGAGGTTTATTCAATTCAGCTGAAAGGGATGCAAGTTTGAGCTGATGCTTCAATGGTACAAGCATAAAACATACAGAGAAAGCAAGGTGTCTTATACAATTTCACAGCTATTCAAAACTTCCACTCCCCTCCTTGATTGGCCGGGAGAGGGGCTGGTCTGGAGCCACGTCCTGATTGGGTGAGGATACCACTGACGTTGCCATCTTCAGGCAGGGATTCGATTTTGCGGGGAAATGTCAGCCAGAAATTCGTCGGCCGGGGATCCAATCAGCTGGGTGACATCCCCTGAGAATACAAGTTGATATAGTGGATACTGGGGAGACTCCTTTGTGAAGACAATGTAAAGGAAATGACAATGAGCTTTGGATTAGCTCAACTGTTCAGTTCCAAACTTAACAAAGGTGCAAGGCTCCTTAGACAAAAGGTGATGATCTCGGCAATCAAGGGTTGATTTTTCAGTAAAAAGATTTAACAAATGTACATACTCTGAGCCTCTGCTTCCATTCAGCAATCTCTCAGCCTCAAATGGGCCATTTAACTAGACAACTGAGTGCACGCGCGCACACGCACACACACACACACACAATTGATTATGATTATTGCTCTGGCTGAGAAACAGTCAGAAGAATTTGTCCAACATTTTCTGCTCAGGAAATGCCTCAGCTGGGTTACAAAAAGATCATTGTCTTTGGGCCAAGTCTTATTTATTATTTATTTATTTACAGTATTTATATTCCACCCTTCTTACCCCAAAGGAGACTCAGGGCAAATCACAGAATACATATACTGTATGACAAACATCCAATGCTGATTATAACAATGACAAGACAGATGACAGATAGAGGTATATATAGGCTTTCCCATCTTTTGGCATCTCTGGAGGCTGTGCTCAGTTCCAGCCACTGGGAAGTATTGTCGTTCCATCTCCCTGCCAAAGAGCCTTCTTTGTTTGTTAACCTTCTCCTTTTTTCAGATCAAACGCTGAGCCTAAATACCTCCCCGCTTTAATGCAGTTCCTATTTATCTACACATATTTGTTTTTGAACTGCTACGTAGGCAGAAGCTGGGCTAAAGGTCAGGAGATCACCCTGACCCAGACTCTCAACCTTCTGGTTGGCAATATTTATTGCAGCTTGCTGATTAACCTGCTGTGCTAAAGTCTGGCCCTTGCTACATTTTATAAGGAAACATATATATTTTATATAGCAGAAATTGATACTACACACACGCACAAAGACAGAAGTCAGGAAAAATATGATTGAAATGATAATTTTTTGTGGGGGTGAAGTTGCCACTGGTTCATTTCTGATCCCTGCTGCTACAGATCAACACAGGTTGGAAAAGTTATTTTAAATAATGATAGTGATAATGAAAATGAAAATATATTCATTGTCAAGCCCTTGGCAAACTGCAGGAGTTATCGTGGTTTGACAACAATCTTCATAAATATGTATCAGGTATCTTGTGGAGGTTGTTGTTGACGAATGGATCGGAGAGAATTTTAGGTCAAAAGAGGTGGATGGAAAAAGATTTGACCAACTCTTTAATTGTCACTCCATCGATAGTCCACTAAAAATTGCCCTTTCCCTAGCTCAGTGGTTCTCAACCTGGGGTTCCCAGATGTTTTTGGTCTACAACTCCCAGAAATCCCAGCCGGTTTACCAGCTGTTAGGATTTCTGGGAGTTGAAGGCCAAAAACACCTGGGGACTCCAGGTTGAGAACCACTGCCATAGCTCCTTTTGCCCTCCAAGAAATAACTGGAGGAATTTTATTAGACTAGCTGAGCTGACACTAGGAGTGCATCTACCCTGTTGAATTAACTCTTGTGGCTCAATGCTATGGAATCCTGGGATTTGAAGTTTGGTGAGGCACCAGCACTATTTGGCAGAGATGGCTAAAGATCTTGTAAAACTATGACCCCCATGTTTCCATAGCATTGACTCATGGCAGTTAAATTGGCGTCAAACTATTCAACATTAGAGAGGAGAATCTACTTGAATCCCACCTTTTCATGGTGTCGAGTGTTGGGAATTACTTAGCACTACTCTTGCCCTCATTTAATTTTATGCTCTTGGCTTTGTTAGTGAATAGAGGAGGATTAGATCTAGGCAAACTAGATCTTCCCCTTCTCCTTCTCTGCCCTCTCTGTGGCTCATCTATCCGAAGTTCTCAACCAGTGGATCAGATCTGCCAGTAGGCTGCTCTATTGGCAGATTATGGAGATCAGTCAGCATAAAGGCATCCCTGTTGGCAGAAAATGTTTATGTCCTTTCCATCTTTGATATCTTTGTGTTATGGATGTGCTGCACCCCATCTCTTGTGTAATTTTACTCAATCCAAAGATGGCTGCTTAGGATCCTATTGTGTTTTTTTTTTCCTAAAGAGAGGCATGTTTTGTAAAAAGAGCCTGAGGGGAGAGAGTGAAAGGGAAATGAATATTTTATCTTTAGTAACTGGTCATTTCCATTTTGAAGGGATAGAATGAAAGACCATCTGTTGGGTGCTGAATATTCAATGTGTAATCAGCAACTGGGTTATGTATGAATATGGGACTGTTTTATTATTTATAGAGCTTTATATCTGTGTGTAACACATTCTTTGCAGAAATACATTGTGATCAGTACAAAGGGAAAACGGGTTTTTTTCTCTACTCTCCGGTATGTGTATTTATATTCGGACCATCACAACTATATGTATAAGCATGTCTCTGCCCTTGTCAGATTCCCTTATCTGTGGAATCTGTACCCAGTTTTGCCTACTAGCATCCAATAACAAATGTCTTCTCTATGAATTTTCTATGTCCTTTGGGTGATTGTATATTATTCTTCTGCTGGATGTTACCATGGTTTGGAGGACCTAGCAAATTTTTAGGTCCTCCACTGTGACTCTATGATTTTTAAAAAATAAATTTTATTTTAAAATTGTGATACACCCACAATACATATTACAAACATGTACACATACACATACATAGACATCCTGCCCCAGTGCAATCCATCACCTGGATAGAATATCTCCCCAGATTCTAACTCAGCTTTCTCTACTTTGATGCACGCAGAAGGTTTTCTGGGGCTGAGTGTGTGACTTGCCCAGAGTCATTGAGGGATTTCATGGCTGAGCAAAGATTTGAAACCTGGTCTACAGAACTGTCAACCACCATGATGCCACTCTGACTCCCCCATCCTTGATTTTTCAACCTGTGGGTCCCCAGGTGTTTTGGCCTACAACTCCCAGAAATCCCAGCCAGTTTACCAGCTGTTAGGATTTCTGGGAGTTGAAGGCGAAAACATCTGGGGACCCACAGGTTCAGAACCATTGGTTTAATACATTCCATTGGAAAGTTAATGCATTACTGTAGCCACTTAGAAAAATGAAATACATTCCAATATACATCCTATGCCATTTGTCATGTTTTCCCCAAATAGCCACTTTGCTTGACTCCTTCACCACATAGCACTTCTTGCTTAATTAGAGTAAATAATACATCATCATTATAATTCAGGCACTGGACAAATACCGTTCTTTCTTCATGTAAGACTCTGTCTTGTCTCACCTTTAGATACAAGGAATGTTCCATCAAATATTTGCCTTTTGTGGCATTTACTGGCTAATAGAAGTGTGCTAGACTGTAAAAATCAGGTATTTCCCAGCATCAACAGCAGGCACTAAGCAATTCAGATGTTAATTTCAACCACAGCTTTCATGACACACAAGGATGCTCTATAGATTGTTACTTGCTATTTTTGTCTCTAATTTCATGCCCTTCTCATTTTCTTTAGCCATTCCCATCCACAATTTAAAGGTAACTGCTTTCTCCCTCCCTCCCTCTGCTGCTCTTTCATCTTTCACAGAGACAATAAAGCCAAGATAGAGCACATTCAGACTGACAGATTTCTTCCTGTTCTTTCAGATTTTTTAAAATTGGGTTAAACACAACCAATCTGAGGG
This sequence comes from Anolis carolinensis, assembly GCF_035594765.1. Classification (NCBI taxonomy): domain Eukaryota; kingdom Metazoa; phylum Chordata; class Lepidosauria; order Squamata; family Anolidae; genus Anolis; species Anolis carolinensis. Next base: position 331,527,079 of record NC_085841.1, on the reverse strand, counting down.
GCTGGTATAAAACATCTCTGATTATATGAGGAGCTGACAGAAACATATTTTGGGATAAATAAGATGTGCGTGGAACAAAATCTGGGACTTTCTGACGTTTTTAATCAGTGAGCCCTTAGAAGTGTAGTTTTTCCACATCTTGAGTTCAAAGAGTCTGGAAAGCTAAAAGATAAGAAAATGTATCCCATAATGTTTGTTCAAATTACTTGTAGCTTTTTCATTACTGAACTCAAATTCAGATTATTATTATTTTTATTTTTTAAAAACACACTGATACCCTACTGTATCTAGAGGCTTCTTTGGATGTTTTGAGATATTTCCCATATAGAATCTGTCTAAGGTGCATCTACACTGTAAAATTAATGCAGTCTGACACCACTTCCACTGCCATGGCTGTATGCTATGGAATCATGGGATTTTAGTTTCGTGGGGCCCTCTTTGGCAGAGATGGCTGAAATCCTTGTAAAACTTTTAACACCCTTAATCCCATACCATTGAGCCATGGCAATTAATACGGTGACAAACTGCATGAATACTATGGTGTAGATGTACCCTAAATTGGCTTTTGATATTTGTGAGAGAAGGTATAATAGGTAACATGTTTCATGCTGAAATCTATTTTGTTCTCTTCCTTTATTTATACTGCAGCTTTCATCTGAATTGGCCTTCATATTGAGTACATAGCAATGGTTCTCAACCTGTGGGTCCCCAGATGTTTTGACTCCCAGAAATCCTAACAGTTGGTAAACTGGCTGGGATTTCTGGGAGTTGTAGGCTAAACTCCTGGGGACCCACAGGTTGAGAACCACTGACCTAGAGTCAAAACTAACATGAGCTTATATGTATAAATGTTCATATTTAAGCCAAGTGGTTATCCAAACAAATGAATTTCTTTAACATTATATGCTTAAGATGGACTAAACATTTTTTGGGACTTTAGGATGACAAGTTCTTGAACAATCCAAGGGGAAATAAAAGAATGATTAAACAAGAGTCAGTTTTATGAAAAGAAATTCAATCATATTAAAATGCATTGTATTACTATTCTGACTACTGTAGTTAGTTATCATAGAGATCCAATACACTAATGTGCAGGGTGAAATGTTGGACGTTACAAAATCCAAAAACTTACCTAGTTAATTCACTGAGAACAAAGCCTCTTCAGTGTGTTTCAAATGGCAAAGTGCATGTCAGCCAGGCAGGCATAACCGGAAAAGCCTTGGGATATAAACTTGCTCAACCACAATCTCCATAGTCAATGAGCAGTCTCATAGATCAGTGTGAAAGCACAAGGTATGAGTATAATATGTGGCTAAAACATTGGAACAGAGCACCAGAAAAAGAACATAGTCATATGAAATGAATGAGAACGGGAGTTTCTGAATGCAGATTAATTGCTTTGAATTGGATTATATGAGTCTACACTGCCATGTAATCGACATTAGTCTGCTTTGGGAGAGATAAAACAGATATAAATAAATGTAATAACAAATGTAATAAATAAAAATAAATAGATATCAATGCAGTTAATCTGCATTCAGAAATTGAATTATATGGCAGTGTAGATTGGGGGGGGGGGGTCTATGTGAGCATGATGTGAGATAGTCCAACTAGATCTTTAGGATGTTTTAGAAGATGATGATTGAGTAGCCAATGGCCTTCCAGATGTTGTTGATTTGCACCTATCATCATCCCCAACCACTGGCCATGCTAGTGCAGTTGAAGGGTGTTAGTCTACAACCATCCAAAAGGCAATGTGTTCCTATCTCTAAAGATGCTGCTTGGCAGGGGGTTGGACTGGATGGCCCGTGAGGTCTCTTCCAACTCTATGATTCTATGATTCTATGAAAGTGAAAGGTATATTACAATTGTTTTATTCATTTATCTCAGCATTTTCCCAACAATGTGACTCAATGCATTTTTCAAATGGTATTTCATTTTGTGCAGCTGTCCAATTAGAGGGGGGCATAGTTTTTTTAAAACCGCTATTGTTTTTGAAGTGCCCTTAGTTCATGTGCTAAACATTTGGCTTTGCTGAAGACTAGTTGGAGTGGATGGATTAGATGCTGCATGTTAATTTAAAAACAGAACAGAAAAAGAATCTTATTGTACTAGATAGTCTATAATTTAGATTGGATATAGAGATAGCTGCAATCCAAAATATCTGGATGGCCAGAAATTGTCCACCTGTGACATGAATAGCTATAGTCCTACACTCACATTTCCAGGAGTTATGAAGGCAATCCTAACTCACCAAGATGGTGGATGTCAGGACCCAGACTGCGGAGCACCAATAACCATGCGCAGAGACCAGAATCTATCTAATATCTTTATTAAAGGAATATATAAAGTCAATAAAAACAAGTGAAGAATAAAGTTCAGAAATAGACCTTTCAGGGAAGGTCAATTATAGTCCAGGAAAATAATGTCCAATATAAGATATTAAAGTCCAAAGTTATAATCCAATAACCGAAACACACACTTGCCAAGCAAGTGTGGGGAGAAGACAAGGTCCTTTAGTCCATAGAAACTTGACAACTAGGCTGGAAAGCAAACTTGATACTTGGCTAGAACAAGACTTGATACGAGGCAACAAGAAGCAAGAACAAGGTCCGTGGCGAGGTCCGGGGAACAAGGCAGGCATGGAACTTGGTCCTGGAAACAAGGAACTGGAGTTGCGTAGTCCACACACGATCTCACTCCTCAAGCTGACGAGTTGACTCCGCAAAGTTCCCTTTGCGGCAAAACACCTAAATAGGGTCTCGTTTCCCGCCAGAAGAACACTTTCCCTGGAGAACTAAAAGTGAAACCCAAGCTGTGTCCAGATGCATGACTCCTTAGAATTTCCCAAGGGAAGCAACTTAATCAGCTAATTGTCTGGCAGCGATTCTGGCGCTTCGGCGATTCGCCTCCCTAGCGCCTCTATCTCTATTATAATTATCCTTACGAGAAAACGGGGGAGAATTCTGCCCAAGGCTTGTTTGGCTGACTTCTTGAGGGCAAACATCCTGCAAGTGCAGGGGCTCCGATTCTGGCTGAATCGGTGGGAAACCCAAGTTTTCCTCTTCGTCCGCCACAATAGTACTAGGAACGGGACTACATGGCCCATGAGACATCACAGTGGATGACTAGCCGAGCTGCAACTAGACCAGCTGAACTCTTCAGTAATTAATTTTGAAAATTAATTTTGAAAATTAGTAAGGCCTATCTGGGTCCTGTCCTAATTTTGTAATCAGGGACTACAAAATTAGGATCTGCCATAATTTAATTACTCCTTCAACTCACTTCTTCCCCTTTTTCAGGCCCTTCCACACAGCCATATAACTCAGAATATCAAGGCAGAAAATCCCACAATATCTGTTTTGAACTGAGTTATCTGAGTCCACAATGCCATATATTTCAGTTCAAAGCAGAAACTATAGGATTTTCTTCAGCTGTGTGGAAGGGGCCTTTAACTTTTGTTGTCTCAGTGGAAAAAGCAGTTGTGCTAGTGGATCTTTCTACCAGATGACATCTGAAGCTGGATTCAGTTTCTGATCCCAGATTATCTACTTTGAATTAGATTAAATGGCAGTGTAGAATCATATGATCTAATTTAAAGCAGATAATCTGGGATGATACTGGATTATATGGCAGTGTAGGTCCAGCCTGAGATCAAGCGGCAGAAAGAAGTGATGTCGGTATAAAGGTCATTTAACCAGCAGAAGGCCAGTTCATTTTCAACTCCCTACAGATGGCACATCTTTGAGTCAGGATTATTTCCTTAGTCCTGCTGAATTTAGTGGGCCTTTGTCATGAATGTAGATGGGATTGCCGTTTAAGATATCTTCTTATCCCAGAATTGTGATGTCAGGAAAGTTAAATAAGGACATTGGTCATTAGTTCTTTGGAAGCTGAATAACATAAAGTATACACAGGACTGCCCTCATGTCTGAGCTTGTTGGCCCTCCAAGAATCCTAGAATGTTGGTGAGGCAGCATTTGTAGAGGCTTCACTGATCCATCCTCAATACGGCTTGGTCTTGTGGGTGTTTAACTGTTCAAATTTTGATCATATTTCCCCTGACTTCCAAAATGATAAATCCCTGGGTCTATCCCAGGATTACTTTTTTTTTTTAAATGGCTATTTTGCAATCATATGGTAAAGATGGCAGCTTTAATCACAAGTTGACTATTGTTGATGGAGGAGTCAACAATGTTTTATCTGAGTTCTTTAAGGACTGTCATGTGAATGCCATTTGACCACGCTGGGTTCCAAATGTCATCTCTTTCAGTGAGCCCAGGGTCCTCCAGATGTTATTGAACTATAATCCCCAAGAATCCAAACTTAGTCAATGATGAGGAATGCTAGGATCCTCAAGCTAATAACATCTGGAAGGACACATAATTCCTACCTCTGTCCTAGCCAGTCAAAGACAGGTATGTTTCACAATCTCAGCCTCAGAAAAAGGCGATGACAAAGCTGCCAATAAAACCCTGTGATAGGTTGCCATAGATCAGAAAAAACTTCCAGGCAAACAACAATCACCTGTTGCTTTCTATGCTTTTAGAAATTTCCTTCTGAAAGGCCTTCTTTTCCTGCCTCATCAACATGATAGAGTTCATTTGCCAATATTCATATTTTTCAGTAAAGAAAGCCTTCTTGCCTTTTATAACCTTTTTATGCTGTTACTTGACTGCACGGACCTCTTCTTGGACTTGCTCATACCCTTTTACATCTGTGGTAGTTTTTTTTAACTGAGTCTCTGTTATAGAGGCCTTAATGTACAAACTATCCTGGAAAGCTTTTACCTTTTTTCACAATCATCTCATTTATCCATGTTTTGGGACTTTTCAGGTCTTTTTTCTATTCAGATATATGTTTGACAGTGCTTGCTATTCAGCATCAATTAAAATTTCTAATTGAGTTCTGAATACTGGTCAACATAAGAAAGAAAAAGCCGCCTGCCCTCTTGTTATCTCCATGGCAAAGTGTTCTAGGGCATTACACAATACTTTATCATTCCTAGAAATGTTCTCTCTTTGCAATAGCCTAAATATTCATTTACACAGTCAATGTAGAGAAATGCCTAATCCAGAGGAGAAAGTACTAGAAAGAGCTTCAAAACTGAGCAGCTTTGAAAATTAAACTTTCTTTTTAAAAGGCAGTAAATGGGGCAAAAGGGGATAGTTATAGCTTTGCTGTTACACTGCCTCTCCCGATAGCTGGAAGTGAAATGACTAGCACTTTAGTCATGGGGAGGTGAAATAATTCAAACTGATGCCCCCAACACTCCCACAATGACACATCACAGTCCCCAAATTCACTGCTAAAATGCTTTTGGATATGCCACACAGCTGAAAACGCTTTGAACACAGATTCAAAGTGCTTTCAGCTGTCAAAAAAGGGGAGTTCCCATTTTTAGAAAATCACTGTTTATGCTGTAGATTAGTTGGAGACTGGTTTGGAATAATATAGGATGACTTTGTGCTTTCCTTTTACTCTAACAGTTGCAATCCACTTAGATTTGGCATGACTGCTATCTGTGTACCGGCAGCAGTTGACTCCACTGTACTGGATGTCACGAATTAGGGAGCAGCGTTGGTCCTCCCAAGAAACTTTGGAGAAGTCCCATAACCCACTGTAATATATATTGAAAATGCCCTTCAACATTCTCTAGTGGAAATGGGGTGGCATTTCCCCATATTTTGGTCTCCTTGGACTATTTTATCCCAAGAGAGTCACCTCCTGTTGGAGATAGCAACCTTCTCAAGCCTCCTCTATTTAAGGTTTTATCTGTTTTATAATGTGTTGGTTTAATTCCTGAAGCGTATGTCTTATTTGTTTTGCAGATTTTTTACCTCTATGTACTTGAAGCAGTGGGAGGGGCTGCAGACCATGTGACTGGTTCAGTGACTGTTTAGAATGCAGTTGAGGAAAGACAGTTGAGGCTTGAGTCCCTTGGAAGTAGACTGTTATGAAAGAGAGCTGTGCAGAGCAATATAGTTTTGAAGAGACTGTTAAAGACTATAAGTTAAAGATACAAACTGAAACGTTTTAAATTTTAACCTGACAAGAAATGTATCTGTATATTTAAATATGTGAAGTTATGAGTAAAACAAACACGTTATTTTAAAGAAGTCTACTTGAATCTTTGTCTGCTGAGAGTGTTGAATAGAAACAGGATATTTATGTGCCCAGTGATCTTCCATTACCCAATAAACTACGGGAACACCTCTGAAACTCTGGTACCAAATAGGTTATGATTCTAACAGTTCATAATCCAATAGTCTAATATCTCCAATTTATGTCAAATTGTTTTTTTAAAGGCATCCTCGGGAAGGTGTGGCAAAATTGCCTCCTGTACCTCATAGAAGATGCTTGAGTTTTAAGGGCATTTTAAAGCAAATAATGCCGGGTGGCCTTGGTGGTCACACAAACACCTTAGAACGGGCTTGTCCAACCTAAGGCTCATGGGCATTATGCTGCGCAGGACACCTATGAATGCAGCCCCAATACAAAATTGGAAATTTAAGCATTTTGAGTTTTTTTTTGGTAACTCGATTGCACAGTTCTCGAGCACAAATGTTATAGATGACAATGGGATGAAATAATCAGAGTATGTTATGCCTGCAAATATTAGAATATTATCCGGAATTCACATTATAATTGCAAACAATTTAGTCAGAAGACCTGCTCACCAATTTTAAAAGAACCTCCAAACAGGGTGTTGCATAATTTGGATTATTTTGTGAAGGTTTTTCTTGCTTTGTGGAGGTAGATATCATGGAAATTATGCACAGGCCATTTTTTGCTCATCAGTTGTTGTTAGTCTTCCATGTGGCCCAGGGAAGCCAAAAGTTAGGACACCCCTGCCTGAGAGCAACCTACTCGGCCCAGGGGATTGGCCGACAGAGACTTGCTTGGTACATCATTTTTGCACACTTTTTTCCTCCTCCCAAGTCTAAATCGATAATTTAAAGATGCTTTGAATGTTTTAATGGAGCCTGTCAGAATTATTGCTTAATACTAAAATGAGGTTACCTGAATGACATTATGACCACAGCCTGTCTGAAGGATGCACTCTTTTTTCACTTCAGTGCCTCCAAACTGTTCTGGCTGATTTTCAGTGTGTAGCAACGTGCAGCATGTAATGTGCTGCTTTGGATGACAACTTTTGGCCCACAGCAGTTTTCTACTGTTGAACTACAAACTCAGGAAAACAGGAGGCTTGCAAGGATAAACAAACAAACCAATGTCAGGTCAGATCTTGGCCCATTAAAGAAAGAAAGCACTGCTCCATCAGATTTCAATACTGTATATATATTATTACGATGGGGTCTGTTTATTCAACTCCTTAAACCAGTGGTCCTCAACCTGTGGGTCCCCAGATGTTTTGGCCTACAACTCCCAGAAATCCCAGTTTACCAGCTGTTAAGTTTTCTGGGAGTTGAAGGCCAAAACATCTGGGGGACGCAAAGGTTGAGAACCACTGCCTTAAACCCTATGAGAATGTAAGAGCAATTTCCTCTTGTCCCTTTGGTAATCAGTCATAGGATCATAGAAGTGGCCAAAAGAGAGATCTAGTCCCACTCCTGCCATATAGGACTACACAGTTAAAGCACTCCTGAGAGATGGCCATCCAAGTTGTGCTTAAAGGAGGTGACTCTACCACCTGTTCTATGATTAAATAGCTTTTACTGTCAGGAAACCTTTCCCAGTGTTTAGGTGCAATTTCCTTTTATTGTAATTTAAATCAATTGGCTTATGCCCTTGTCTATGGAGTAGCAGAAAACAAGTTTGCGTCATCCTCTATCTATATGATATCCTTTCAAATATTAAAATATGACTACAGTAGAGTCTTGCTTATCCAACGTAAACGGGCCGGCAGAACGTTGGACAAGCGAATATGTTGGATAATAAGGAGAGATTAAGGAAAAGCCTATTAAACATTAAATTAGGTTATGATTTTACAAATTAAGCACCAAAACATCATGTTATACAACAAATTTGACAGAAATAGTAGTTCAATATACAGTAATGCTTTGTAGTAATTACTGTATTTATGAATTTAGCACAAAAATATCATGATATATTGAAAACATTGACTACAAAAATGTGTTGGATAATCCAGAACGTTGGATAAGCGAGTGTTGGATAAGTGAGACTCAACTGTATTATATAACTTCTCAGTACACCAGGCAGGCTCTCAAAGAGAGGGAAAACTGAAGTTATTGTGTGCATTCCGGTCATTTCTGACTTATGGTGACACTAAGGCAAACCTGTCACAGGGTTTTCTTAGCAATATTGATTCAGATGGGGTTTTTCTTTACCATCATCTGAGGCTGAGAGAGTTGACTTACCTAACATTATTTTTGGTCCATGGCCAAAAGAGGATTCAAACCCAGGTCTCCAGATCATAGTCCAACATTCAAAGCACTATCCCATAAGCTTCTAAAGTTCTGTGGTTTCAGCAAGTCTGAAATCATGTAGCCAGAGAGTTGATTCAAGCCAGTCAGACTACATATAACTGAAGCTTCACAAGCTACTGATTTGTTTCAAAGCATTGGTTATGACTTATGTAGTCCTGTAAGGGTTAGGCTACCAAATACAGATTATCAAAACTCTCACTATAGATATGATGCCCAAGTATTCAGATTCTCAGCAACTTCCATGCTCTAAAATTCTCTTCCATTGGGGGGCTATATTGGTCCCTTCTCTGCTGTCCTTTTGCTGGCAGACAAAGACCCTTTTGATTCAAACAGGTGTTTGATGATTAATTGGTTGTAAGGGGGATATATTGTATTTTTATCTTTAATATTTTTTATTTTTTTTAGTTTAAAAACCTCCTTTTAAAACAAATGGTGTTTTAACATGATCCTTGCCTTGTTCACTAGGTTTTAACTTTATCTTGTTTTAACCTTATTGTAAACTTCATTGAATCTCTTCTGGGGAGAAAGCTGGATAAATCAACAATTTCATTTGATAATATACTTCAAAGAATCTCCTGGATTAATTGTCTTGTGATGACCTTCTAACTTCTAACTAGGGAGGAGGGAGCAAGCTTGTTTTCTGCTGCCTTGGAGACTAGGACATGGAACAATGGCTTCAAACTACAGGAAAGGAGATTCCACCTGAACATGAGGAAGAACTTCCTCACTGTGAGAGCTGTTCAGTAGTGGAACTCTCTGCCCCGAAGTGTGGTGGAGGCTCCTTCTTTGGAGGCTTTTAAGCAGAGGCTGGATGGCCATCTGTCAGGGGTGCTTTGAATGCGATTTCCTGCTTCTTGGCAGAGGGTTGGACTGGAGGCCCATGAGGTCCAACTCTATGATTCCATGATCTTTCCTTATGGAGATAATTAAAGTAAAGCAGCTTTCTACAACCTGATGTCCTTTGGATATTTTGAACTTTAACACAGATATTGCCTTATCTTTGGGGCTGATGGAAAAGGAAGTACTAAACCTGGAAGGCAAAACATTCCCCATTCTTCCTTTAGAGATCAGCTCTAATGATCTTCCATCATTGACTAGATCTGATGGGGGCTGTTACGGGGACTGATGGGAGCTATAATTCAAATAATCTGTAGAGCACTAGATTGGGGAAAGTTATAATAGAATACACACATGATGTTGTATTGGGACCAGTGCTTCTTCACCTCTTTGAAATTTGAAATAAAGAGCAATCATGCTAACTGGTAATTTTTCTAAGCTCTAGAAATCAAATGCAGAAGGTTTCACACTGGAAAAACTTTATGTTCCAGAGTGATTGTTCTGGATTATACTCTATTATATCTTCAGACTAATGGGTTAATAACTGCTCAGATTAAGCTCAAAACAACCTTTCAGAGTTTGAAAATAATGCTCATACATTTATGTTATGCTTTATCTCTTCACTGATCATCCCTTCAGTTTAAGAGGTATCTTTGCAAATATCACTGGGCAATTCATTGCACTCAAATGGCTGAGTATAATTAATAGTTATTATACCATTGCCTGGTGTGAATGAGATCCAGCTACATCCTTAATGCAGATTTAATGGGTGTCTCAGCTATTGCTTTGCATAGTTGGCTCCTGAGTGAGAGGCAGAAAGCATGAAGCTCAATAGTCTCTTCATTATTTTTGCTAGTGACAGGCAACCAAAACACTGGGCCGAAGAGCCTTTTCATTCTTGGCCACTGGTTCATGGTCAGGCGGTTTTGCTCATTAACAAATGGTACAGCTGCCTGCAAGTTGCTTGGCAGATTGGAGCAGAACACACTACTTTAGCAGAAGAACTATTCAGACTAGACATATCAGCATTAAAGGTAAATCCACTAATTGTGATATGCCCTCTGGGTGGCAGCAAAGAAATGAAACATTCCATGGAAATAGTGACCTTAAATATTTCTTGCATGTAAATGCAAGGACCACCAATGGAGAGGAAATAGTTTAGTTATGGCTTGGAAACCCCAGAAGAGCCTTGAAATGTGTGAATTGGGTGGTGTGCAGAGTTATCATTAAGGAGAGCAGCTGGTGCTGTATTTCAATTCTGAGTTGCACAGCTCAGAATTTGGGGAAGATAAGTGTGTTGATTATGACACACTTATCTCCCCCAAAGTTCCTGATGTAGTGAGTCATGGAATAATGTGACATTTCAGATTTTTTTTTTTAGAGCTTGAGAAAGTTACTTTCCAGCCAGCAGGACCAATAGGATTCAGGAAGATGTTTTTCTAAAAGATAAACTTTTCAAAGTTCCCATACTTTCTCACATCTTGTGGCAATGATCCTCACAACTTAATGAGGTTAATCACATAATTAGAGTTGGGAGTGACAAAAGGAGCCATGTAATCCAACTCCTTTTCATGAAGGGATAAACAACTAAAACATTCCTGGATGGCCATATGTTGAGAGCGTTTTGATTTTGTATTCCTACATGGCATGGGGTTGGATTGGATGGTTCTTTGTGGTCTCTTCAAACTCTATGATTTTTAAGATGTTTATCCTATCATCTGTCTTGAATCCTCAACTGCTCAACAACAATGGATGACCCCAGGTTGTTGTACAGCAAGAAAGATTTCCCCCTTCTTCACTTTCTTCTCACTGTGCATAATTTTCTAGTTTTGTTACATCTCTCCTTTTCAACAGTCCCGGTTGTTTGTACCTCACATGGGAGAGGAATTAATCCAGCCCCTTGATACGTTTGGTTGTCCTTGAAATGAGGACATGCATTTGTTTACTGTCCTGAAACTCTTGCCAATCTGTTTCATTAGATGCTGCCAAGTTCTAGCATTATGATGGATGATGGGGGGGGGGGGGGGGGAACTCACCACGCAAAATTATATCAACTTCTGTCAACTCCCCCATACTTTGACATTTCTCCCTAAGGTAAAAAGCCCCAATTATTGTAGTCTTACCTCACAGAAAAGGATCTCCAACTCCCTGATCATTTGGTTTCTCAATGCAGTGTCTTTTCAAGTTCAGCAATAACTTTATTAAGAAGTGGCAATCACAGCTGCACACAGTATTCCAAATGTGAATGCGCTGAGGAATTGTGGAAAGCCATTATGATACTGACATTAAAAGAAATCATCACTCTGATCCATTTTCTAAAAACCTTTAACATGAAATGTTTCTATTATTCAGCCACTACACACCAAATTGCTGCTTTCATTGATTTGTCCTCTGTGATCTCAAAGTATCTTCTGGTTAGGTGCCATAAGTGCATAGCTGCTGTGGAGACATGTACTCAGAGTTGCAAAGAACAAAACATGAGGGAGGGAAGGACAGGGTTGTACATAAGCATCATCTCCTATGTCTTTAGGTACAGAAGCACATACTGGTTACAGCCCTCTCGGTATAGCAGAGCTGTTATATGAGGACTACCCCTATGCAGAATAGCAAAAGTTTGCTGGCCACCAGTTAGTGCACTTGAGGGCCAGGGTTTCCCAGTTCTGTGTTTATACCATATTTTTAAAGATTCGCTTAAGGCCCATCTTTTAATATCTTTTATTGTCCACTGACATTCTAGTTTCCGTTTATAAGCTGAAAAATAAAGTACAGTAGAGTCTCACTTATCCAACATAAACGGGCCGGCAGAATGTTGGATAAGCGAATATGTTGGATAATAAGGAGGCATTAAGGAAAAGCCTATTAAACATCAAATTAGGTTATGATTTTACAAATTAAGCACCAAAACATCATGTTATACAACAAATTTGACAGAAAAAGTAGTTCAATAGGCAGTAATGCTATGTAGTAATTACTGTATTTATGAATTTAGCACCAAAATATCACGATATATTGAAAACATTGACTACAAAAATGTGTTGGATAATCCAGAACATTGGATAAGCGAGTGTTGGATAAGTGAGACTCTACTGTAACTGCTTTGGGAGATGATTGGAGGTTCAGACAACATGGCCGGTCCAGTGAATGTGATGGTTTGTCTACCTATCTTCTCAAGAGATTTACAGGATTTTTTTTAAAAAAGCGACACTGATGGATTCGTTCCACAAGTGGAAAGTGACATTTGTAGGCAGTCCATGTTTCCCATGTAACTTCAACATGCAATGCTCAATGGACAGCTATGGCACATAATGTACAAATACAGTGTCCAAGGATAAGGCAAAGCAGAACATGTTGTATGCACAATTCTTCTTCTACATCTATTACTAGTAAGCAACGGTGACATTTTGGCCCCACATGCATAGCAGGAACTATTCTTAAAGGGGTTGCAAACACAGTTGGCTGAACATAGAAGCCTCCTTATGATAAAACATATCCCATCAGGATTCCTAATTGCACATAATCCATCTTAATGTGGTTAGATCCTCACCATCAGATCTTAGTTCCAACTCTATCAGGATCTTTAAAAGATCTGCATATCTGAAATGGCATAGAAAGTAGGATTTCCATGTCCTTGCCTCCCTTTTACTCTTCATAAGATGAGTCCAAATAACCTAGTGTATAAGGAGGCAGGATTTAGTCCCCCAATGTGCATCACTTTACACTTATACTAAAATGCATTTGCTATTTTGTTACCCATTCACCCAGTGAATATATTAATATTAAAACACCATTAAGCAAACTATTATATCAAAAACAACTGAAATAAAAACAATTTAAAAGCTCATCACTAAAAAGTGCAGCATCTATCCATTAAAAGCCCTTTGCTGAAAAGTCAATCAATTCCCCAAAGTCCACCTAGATAAAAAGGTAATTCCCTTTCAATGCTTGTTCCTTGCTCTCATTTTTAAAAAAGCATTCATCTCCATCATCATCCATTGTTCTCTAAGAAATGTTGCATTAATTTGCTTGTTTTTTTTTTTGCATTCTATTATTTTCTTTTTTCTTCTGTATGGTTGCTAGTTGTGTTGTTTATTCATTCCTTTACTTCCGACTCCTCCTGACCTCACGGACCAGCCCAAGCCAGAGCTCCCTGTTGGCTGCCACCACCCCAGCTCCTTCAAGGTCAAGCCAGTCACTTCAAGGATACCATCCATCATCTTGCCCTTGGTCAGCCCCTCTTCCTTTTTTTCTTCAATTTTCCCCAGCATCATTCTCTTCTCCAAGCTTTTCTGTCTTCTCATTGTCTGGCCAAAGTACTTCATCTTTACTTTTAATATCCTTCCTCCAGTGAGCAGTCGGGCATTATTTCCTGGAGTATGGACTGGTCTGATCTTTTTGTAGGTCCAAGGCATTCTCAGAATTTTCTTCTAACACCACAGTTCAAAAGTGTCTATCTTCCTTCACTCAGCTTTCCTTATGGTAGCTAGTTCTTATACTTAAAATAATAGTTATTCACCTGGTAGATCAGGGTGATGTCCTCTGTGGTATTCTAATGGGCAAGTTGGCAAATTATGGGCAATGCAATGACAATATTAATTAAATTTGTAGTTGGTTGATGTCCTGATTTAGCCACCACTTGCTTTAAAATGTCACAGTTTCTCTCTCCTCATTCCACTTTCCCCCCTTGTTTTCATTTACTGTAAACTGAGTTCAAAATACAAAAGTAGTTTGCCCTCAATTAACTCAGCAGGAGGCACAGGGGAGAAAGTAATAAAATCTTGCCCTTCCCAGAAGATTTAGGCAAAAACAAACTACTACAGCCTCTCTTTTCTTGCGTGTTCTGCCTTATTAATAATTATTCAAATTTTGTCCACATTCTAATGTTGCTTGGCCATACATGTCCTCATTTTCACTGGTGAAATGTTGGAGGACGTGATTCTGTTCTGGACCCCATGTTGTTTTACATCTTTATAAATGACATGGTGGAAGAAGTAGAGGAAATGCCCAATGATTTTGCTGATAACACTGGGCTAGAAGGAGTGCCTAATATTGCAGAACTGAATCAAGAGTCAAAATGACTATCTCAGACTGGAGAACTGGATCAAAACAATGTCCCACCCTGGGCATTCACAGATATGTAAACCTCACTTGCCTAGATTCCAACAAACCTCACAACCTCTGAGGATGCCTGCCATAGATGTGGGTGAAATGTTAGGAGAGAATGCTTCTGGAACATGGCCATACAGACTCACAACAACCCAAACAAAAAGAGTTTCAGGAGGAACTGGTTTCAAAACTTGCATTTAGGCAGGAAATATCAGATAAACTAATATAGGATAGCTGACATCTGGCTTGGCAGTTAGTACATGCGTAAAAGATGTTGAGGTCTTAATAGACGACAAGCTAAATATGACTCAGCAATGTGATACAGCAACTTAAAAAAAGAAATTTGCTTCTAGACTGCATCACCAAAAGAATAATATCCGGATGAAAGGAAGGAATAGTATCACTTTCTTCTTCTTAGTCAGGTTTTGCCTATGTGCCCAGTTGTAGACTCGACAGTTAAATGATTTTTTAGATTTTGGAATTTGTCCAGAAGAGGATAAATAAGGTAGTACATCTACCACCTGAAAAAGTACACTATATAAAGAATGATTGAGTGGACTGGGTATGTTTGATTTGAAGAAGAAAACAGCGTGTAAGGAGAATCTCTGTAGACCCAAAGATAGATGAGATCTCCCATCTCATTACTAATGTTCCCCTTTTGTGAAAGGTACTTAAAAATGATGGCTTGGATGTTCTTGGAGGAAACAAGTTATTTGAATCAATTTCAGATTGGTTTCAGACAGTCCACAGTACTGAAACAAGTTTTGCTGTCCCAATGACAACCTATTCCAGGAGAAAGATAGTTGGAATGCTATTTTGCCTTCCTGGACCTCTCAGCTGATTTTGATACAATTGAGCATGGTATTATATTGAATGGGAACACTTTGCTGCAGTGGCTGTAGTTTTATCTGAGGAGTCAGTTCTGGAAAGCAACATTGTGGGATTACTGTTCAGCACCAAATCTACTAAGCTGCAGGGTGACACAGGGTACCAACTTGCTGTATAATATTGTTATGAAGCTATTGGTGAGATCAATAGGATTTTGGGGACTGGATGCCATCAATATGCAGATGATACCATGGTCTCTTACTCCTTGTCACTGGGCTTTCCTGAGGTTGTTCTGATACTGGAACAATGCATGGGTGCTGTAATTGGTTGGATGAAGACTAATAAATTGAAACTGAATCCTGATAAGATTGGTGGATGATTATGGAGTGGTGAATGCCAGGTTTGGGAATTAGTAAACTGAATGGTCATAGATGAGGTTGCATTCCTCTTAAGGAGGCAGATGCATAGCCTGGGAGTAGTTCTAGGTCCATCTCTGTAACCGAAATAGTCCAAATAGATGTGGCCAGCTTTAACTAGTCTTTCAGATGTTTCTAAAAGGGACTATGTAGTCACTAGTTCACACATTTGTGACCTATCAATTAGACCACTGCAATCCACTCTGTGTGAGCTTGCTCTTGAAAATGATGTAAAAGCTATGGCTATCGGAAAACACATCAGTGAGATTACTGATCAAAACAATATACAGAAAGAACATAACACTAGTCTGAAAGGAATTGCACTGGCTGCAAACATACTTCTGGTGTGAACTCAAGTTAATGGTAAAAATCTTCAAAGACCTAAAAGGTTTGGGACCACAATACTTGAAGGAAAGCATCTCCCTATATAAATCTGATTGCCTGAGGGGCTCTCTTCAAGCTGTCAACAGTGGGAGCAATAGACCTGGTTGACAAGGGAAAGGACCTTGTCTACTCTGGTCCTGACCGATGCTGATGTTGACCTCATGCCAACCATATTGTTGCACCCCTAGGCTGCATAGGAACCTTGAAATCACATTGGAGCCCAGAATATATGCAATCAAGCTGTTTATTGAAGATTATAAGTAAGCACAAGCAAATATAGTTCAGAGTCAATAAAATGGGTTAGATCCACAAGAGCAGTGTACTTGAAAGTCTTTAAGCAAGAGTCCAAGAAAGTCACTCAAATATTATAGTCCAAACCAGAACTCGAACTTAGTCCCACTGGAAGTATCAAGAATAGTCCAAACAGGATTCAATTCCAAGGCATGAAACAACCTGGAAACCACAGGAAACAAGGCTAGAATGCAGGATCAAACTCCAGTATAATCCAAGGTATTGGAAATCCACATAGCAAAGTCAAAGTATTCCATTGGATTCAAAGGCAGAAACAAGGCAGGAACTTGAATCAAAATCCACGGCTGCAAGGCATACAAGAACATGGAGCAAAGATCTTTCTCTCTTGAATTGCAAAGTTGACACCTCTGCCGTGCAGAGAAAGGATCAAGCATTTAAGGAAAACCCAAGGTCTTCCTCCCATGGGAAAACTATTTCTCTCATGAGAAAACTACTCATTAGCATGCTTCAAAAGCATTCGTTTACTCCTTCATAAATATTGGAGCTCCCTTCTTTTGTGAGTGATTGCCTCCCTTCTGTCAAATACATCATCCTCCTCCAAACTAGAATGTCTATCTGGCAGCTGGTGAACTGGCCTTGACAGCGAGGAAGAATGCCATGGAAACCCTTTGGACAAGTGATATCCTCCCAGAGGAAGACAATACAAACCGCCTCTGAACAAATCTTACCAAGAAAGCCACATGATGAGATCCACATGATGAGCCTCAGGATCCCCATGAGTTGGAAACAATATGATGGTAAGCAGCACAACCCATGCATGCAAGCATGCACACACACACATACACACACAGGTTAGTCTTTCAAAAAGATTTGCAGGTGGTATGGTAGGCAACTTCCATATCTGGAGAGCTTGGAAGAAGAAGCATTTTTAATGCTTTTCCAGAAGATAGGATCAAAGCCACAGGATTCAAATGAATAAAATTTTTTTGACTAAACATTAGAAAGAGCTGAGACTGTCTCAGAAGGTTGTGGATTCTGCTTTAATAGAGATTTTAAACCAAAGGTTAGATGACTCTTTCATACAGGTTCATTAGCAATAGATTTTCTGTATTTGCAGAGGATTAGAACAAATGACTCTTGATGCCCTTTCCAACTCTAGAATTGGATCAAGGTTTAGGTAAATATGAACAGATAAATGATACAGATGTAATTCTATATATGGATGGATTGGCATCTTTGCCATTTGGATTAGGACTGTGTGAAATAGCACTTACCGTTAAAGTCCCCAAAAGTTGAGGACTAGGAAGCATGAAGCACTGTCTTCAATATCAAATTTCATAGATTTTAGAATCTTCAGGAGATGTCCTCCTGTCCTGCTCCTACCATTCCAAGCACGTATCTAGAAGAGTATGGCATATTACTGTTTATTGCAACCTCTGTCTTCCAGCTAAAACCACCACTATGTCTATAGCCCATGTTAGACAATGACATTTTCCTTTCAAATTTCTTGCAAATCCCCAATCTACTGGAATTTGCTGTAGCAACTAGCTAGGTGCAAAGACAGGGAGCAACATGTGCAGCATATCCCTAGATTTCAATGTTGTCTTCATACACACTCTGACAATACCATGACAGAACCTAAACTTGCCATCCATAGCATCAGACGGTTAATTCTTCTGTTCATCTCCCAGTGCAGTGCAAGCTATCATCTGACAGCAATACCCTTTTGCTTTCTATATGAGATGAACAGTACAATCTCCACACTAAAGAATAAATGGATACAAATCTGACAAATGACTTTTAAAAACAACCAGTGGGAGAGCATTTCAGCCTCTCAGAACAATCTGCAACAATTCTTAAATCGGTAATTCCTAAGCAACATGAAAGATAAGTTCAATTCTATTCCTTACAATTTAATATTAACATAAAAGCATTTTAACAAAATCATTCTACACATGTTAAATAGCTTGGGCATAGTTTCTAGATCTTTTATCATTTTGGCCAGCCTTCTCTGCACAGGTTCCAACTTGGCAATATCCCTCTTGAATTGTGGTGTCCAAAACTGAGTCTGGGTTTGGACAGTCAACCAAATACTAAACCACCTAACAGTAGCATTGCCTAATTCACATTTTACTAGCTTCTTTGTGAGAATATCATGGAAATCCATGCTTAAGGCATTACTAATATGAAAATATACTACATCTACAGCACTCCCTTTATTTACCATGTGTGTACCTCTACTAAAAATGGAGAGAAGATTAATCTGGCATTACCTGCTTTACAGAAACCCATGTTGACTTTTAGTGACCATAGCTTTCCTTTCTGCTGCTGCTCAGTCGCATAGTCATTTCCGACTCTTTGTGACCTCATGGACCAGTCCATGCCAGAGCTCCCTGTAAGCCGTCACCACCCCCCGTTCCTTCAAGGTCAAGCCAGTCACTTCAAGGATACCATTCATCCATGCCCTTGGTCGGCCTCTCTTCCTTTTTCCTTCCATTTCCCCCAGCATCATGATCTTTTCCAAGCTTTCCTGTCTTCTCATGATATGGCCAAAAAACTTCATCTTTGCCTCTAGTATCCTTCCCTCCAGTGAGCAGCCGGGCATTATTTCCTGGAGGATGGACTGGTCTGATCTTCTTGTGGTCCAAGGCACTCTCAGGATTTTCTTCCAACACCAGAGTTCAAAAGCGTCTATCTTCCTTTGCTCAGCCTTCCTTATGATCCAGCTCTCGCATCCATAGATTACTATGGGGAATACCATTGCTTTGACTAAGCAGACCTTCGTTGCCAGTGTGATGTCTCTGCTCTTCACTATTTTGTCAAGGTTGGCCATTGCTCTCCTCCCAAGAAGTAAACGTCTTCTGATTTCCTGACTGCAGTCTGCATCTGCAGTGATCTTCGCGCCTAGAAATATAAAGTCTGTCATTGCCTCCACGTTTTCCCCTTCTATTTGCCAGTTATCAATAGGTGTAGTTGCCATGATCTTGGTTTTCTTGATGTTTAACTGCAACCCAGCTTTTGCACTTTCTTCTTTCACCTTGGTGATAAGGCTCCTCAGCTCTTCCTCACTTTCAGCCATCAGAGTGGTATCATCCACATCCCTAAGGTTGTTAATGTTTCTTTCAGGAATTTTAACTCCGGCCTTGGATTCCTCAAGCCCCGCATGTCGCATGATGTGTTCTGCGTACAAGTTGAATAGGTAGAGTGAAAGTATGCAGCCCTGCCGTACTCCTTTCCTAATCTTGAACCAGTCAGTTGTTCCATGATCTGTTCTTACTGTGGCTACTTGGTCTTTATACAGATTTCTCAGGAGGCACACAAGGTGACTTGGTATCCCCATACCACCAAGAACATGCCACAGTTTATTATAGCCACACAGTCAAAGGCTTTAGAATAGTCAATAAAGCAGAAGTAGATGTTTTTCTGAAACTCCCTGGCTTCCTCCATTATCCACTCCTTTCTGAGTGCTTACAAATTGTCTTTTAAATCTTTTCTTGGTGTTGATGTATCTTATATAAAATGGCAAAATAAATGTATCCTGTTTAAATTTTAGCTCAGTTGAAAATTCTTTATCAGTTCTGGTTTCTTTAACTGCCTCCCCTTTTTCTTCCACAATGAAACTATTAGAAGTGCCTTCACTATCTCAGTTTTAAACAACTCCTAGCTATCATGAATTCTTTTTCCTTTTGTATTTTTGACCTCAGGATCCCATCCAGTATTTTCTTAACTTTTCTGAATATGTGTCTGATTATGCTTGGGTTCCTCTTTCTACTGTATAACAAGCTCCAGGAAAAACAAGGCTGCTTCCACCGAAGGATCCTGCTACTTTCACTCTGTTAACCAGGTCATTCTTGTTTGTTAGGATCAGATCTAAGCTGAGTCCCTTGTTGCTTCTTTTACCTTCTGGACCATGAAATTGTATGCGAGGCAAGTGAAGAATTTGTTGAATCTTATATTCTTGGCAGAGTTTGACTTCCAACAAATATCACGATAGTTGAAATCTCCCATTACTATTACAATTCTCCTTTCTGAACCTGTGGTCATCTATCCCAGGAAGACTTCACCCAGATCCTTAGTTTATTATAGAGGTCTGTAGTAGACCACCACAATGATATCCGTTAATTTCCTTCCTTAATTTTTATTTAAATACTATCAACCTGGCTTCCAGGATTTAAGTCATGGGTCTTTTCACAGGTGCAAATCCTTGACATATGATGCTATCCTTTCTTCTTTTCTGTTTGGTCTATTTCACTGAAGTAGGCTATAACTCTCTATTACTGTATTCCAATCATGGGAATCATCCCACCAGATTTCAGTGATGCTCATTATATCATATTTACTTTGTTGGGTTAAGAGTGGAAGTTCATCCTGTTTGTTTCCCATACTCTATGATATTTAAGATCATAGACCATCCTCTCTAGTTTTTAATTAAGATTCCCCCCACGGTTAGGTACTTGTACCATTCACTCAATTCATTCTATAAGACAGATGTTATCTCCAGCACTTGATGAACTCCTGCTCTCAAGAATGTTGTCTCCCTTCCGAACATAACTCAATTTAAAGTCCTCACTATTTTCTATCTCACTTGCTCCTTGGCATGTAGAACACAAAATTAATATATCATGCATTGAGCAGCGTGGACTAAATTCCAAGAAAATTGATGCTAATTCATAAGTATTTGCAAGACTGTAAAGTGATACAATACAACAACAACAACAACAACAACAACAACAACAACAACAACAACAACATATTGTATTCTGCCCTATCTCCCCAAGGGAACTCAGGATGGATTCCAACATACAACAGGCAACTTTCAATGCCTCCATAAAACAAACAATACTGACATAAAATCCTGGGGAAACCCCACATATGAAAACAACAGTTAAAACCTAACATCAAATTAAAGCTAAGATCAATGAATTAAACTTAACATCAATAATTTAAACTAACATACTCAGACAAAAATATATCTAATGACAAAAAATCTGAATAAACGTCCATATTAATTTTCAGAAGCCAACTGGAGTTCACAAAGTTGTGTGGGTTAGTTGTGTGGCCTATGGTGGTAAATTGGAATGACATAGACTAGCAGATTACTGCAGATGCAGACTGCAGCCAAGAAATCAGAAGACATCTACTTCTTGGGAGGAGAGCAATGACCAATCTCGATAAAATAGTGAAGAGTAGAGACATCACACTGGCAACAAAGGTCCACATAGTTAAAGCAATGGTATTCCCTGTAGTAACCTATGAATGCAAGAGCTGGACCATAAGGAAGGCTGAGCAAAGGAAGATAGACGCTTTTGAACTGTGGTGTTGGAGGAAAATTCTGAGAGTGCCTTGGACCGCAAGAAGATCCAACCAGTCCATCCTCCAGGAAATAATGCCCGGCTGCTCAATGGAAGGAAGTATATTAGAGGCAAAGATGAAGTACTTTGGCCACATCATGAGAAGTCAGGAAAGCTTGGAGAAGACAATGATGCTAGGGAAAATAGAAGGAGAAAGGAAAAGGGGCTGACCAAGGGCAAGATGGATGGATGAATGATATTCTTGAATTGACTGGCTTGACCTCAAAGGAGCTTGGGGTGGTGACTACCGACAGGGAGCTTGCGTGGGCTGATCCATGAGGTCACGAAGAGTTGGAAGCGACTGAACGAATAAACAATAAAAGACTAGCAGAATCCAGATACCAAAATAGTTCTCAACCAGGGCCCTGTAGTGAAAATGAGTTGTATTGTAATAACATTGGGGTCACCAGAGAGTCAGTGTGGTGTATTGGTTTGATCATGAGACTTTGGGTGCACTGTAGAATTAGTGCATCACTTTAACTACCATGGCACAATACTGCGGAATCATAATGAAGCACTAAACTGCACATGGCTGTCCTCTGTTCATTGTATCCCTGCCCCAATTTTGTCAATAATACTAAAGTTGCTATAGCAGCAATGGCAATGTATTGCAGTTGTTTAATGGTTGGACTATAATGCTTGGATACCAAGGTTTGCTTCACTCCTCATCCATGGAAACCCGCTGGATGACTTTGGCAAACAATGGAACCAATAACAATGGCCAAAGCAGCTATATACCTTTTAAAAAAGGGACTTGGGGAGTATTCATCTTCATTCAAATTTAAGTCCATTCTCAGAAGTCTCCCAGAAACAGAAGGTAGCTTGAAGGCAAGGTATGCATTTCCCCTTACATCTTGCTTCTCAGAAAATTAAGTATGGAAGCAACACAATAGCAGGATGCATCCTCTAGGAAATTAAAGGAAGGCTGAAAAAGTCCTAAAGTACAAAAGTTACCCAAACTTGGTTCCCTTTAGATGTTGTTGAATGATTATTCTATCAACCTTGGCTACTACGTACTCTATTTAGGCTGATGGGAATTGTAGTCTATCAACAAGTGGAAGGCTTTGAGTTGCCATCAGACTGATTCAACACAACAGTCCTGATTGTGAAGACTAATTAAAGATGAGTTCTCCATTGTCATTATCTTCTCATCTGCTTAAAATGGAGGGGGAGTGAATCATTTTATATATATATATATATGTGTGTGTGTGTGTGTGTGTGTGTGTGTGTGTGTGTCTCACTTTTCTGAGAGCCAGTGTTTATGTAGACATCATGTTTATGTCATCGTTACACAAGAGCAGTGGTTCTCAACCTGGATCCCCAGATGTTTTTGGCCTTCAACTCCCAGAAATCCTAGCAGCTGGTAAACTGGCTGGGATTTCTGGGAGTTGTAGGCCAAAAACATCTGCAGACCCCAGGTTGAGAGCCACTGCACAAGAGGAAGGTGTACACAGAACTGTTGAATTCCCAAGATATCTAAAATAGCTGCATTGCAAGTGCTTTAAGGGAAAACCCCGCAATTGCCATGGAATACTGACTATTGAGCTAGAATGGAATTTGGATGGAAGGCGAGATGAATTAGAGTGCCGTGACCAGAAATACCCTAGACCACAACATTTTGCTGCAGTTCTGAAACCTGGATTCTATTTCTAAACTTTGAAACACTATCACTTTTGTTAGCTGGAGCCTACAGACGTCAGATCCGAAAGAACCATTTTAATGAGAAATCTGAGCATGAATTACTTTGCCTCTGTAATGACTCCATTGGGGAAAGCTGTTCAATTTCTGTTATACATTTCATTAATAAACTATAACTTGTGGTCGGCCTATATGGGGAGAATTAATGCCTTTATTCTCTTTTGTCTCTGTGAACCTGTCATTACATGAAAAGGCTTCTATGTGTGGGTTTTCCCCCTCTTTCTTTTTCTTCAAAAGATGAAAGCTGTTAAAATATGGAGAAAATACTTTCTGATGAAAAACAAAGCCGAGATTGGTACGTTACATATATACTTCGTATTGAAAGCTTTCCCTAAATTGAATCAACAATTCATGAGATTCTACCCTCTTCACTCAATAGCAATATGATCAAAGAAAGGCCATTGGCATAATCCACCCTGGCATACTCTTTGTGAATTATACTGACTGGGATTTCTGGGTATTAGATTCCAAGAAAGTGATTTCTTTTAAGTTTTCACCATTCTGTTTTAAGCTTCCTCTCATTCTAGTAGGGCATGTTCAGGGGAAGCTTGAGGTTTTTTATTGTGTCAGAAGCAACTTGAGAACACACTGCAAGTTGCTTCTGATGTGAGAGAATTGGCCATCT
This sequence comes from Anolis carolinensis, assembly GCF_035594765.1. Lineage (NCBI taxonomy): Eukaryota > Metazoa > Chordata > Lepidosauria > Squamata > Anolidae > Anolis > Anolis carolinensis. Next base: position 331,503,174 of record NC_085841.1, on the reverse strand, counting down.
ACAGAGACGAGTATTTTTCAGTGTCTATGTTTAGTTGTGAAAGCAGGGCAAAGAAGAAAGCATCTAGGAAGAGAATCACTTCATTTGAAACAGTACTGGAGAAGAGTTCTGTGGATACTGACTCACTAAAAAGAGAAATATATGGATCCTAGAGCAATCAATCCTGAACTCTCTCTAGAAGACGGTTAAACTGACACAGTCATACTTTGACAATATCATCAGAAGACATGACTCACTAGAAAAAATAAGATTAAGAGGTCTCTTATTCTTAGGGTCATCATAGGTCAAAGTCACCTTGAGGGCAGATAACAACAACAAAACTGCAGCCAGGAAATCAGAAGACATTTACTTCTTGGGAGGAGAGCAATGACCAATCTCAATAAAATAGTGAAGAGTAGAGACATCACACTGGCAATGAAGGTCCACATAGTTAAACAATGGTATTCCCCATAGTAACCCATGGATGCGAGAGCTGGACCATTAAGAAGGCTGAGTGAAGGGAGAGAGATGCGTTTGAACTGTGCTGTTGGAGGAAAATGCTGAGAGTGCCTTGGACTGCAAGAAGATCCAACCAGTCCATACTCCAGGAAATAATGCCCGACTGCTCACTGGAGGGAAGGATATTGGAGGTAAAGATGAAGTACTTTGGCCACATCATGAGAAGACAGGAAAGCTTGGAAAAGATCATGATGCTGGGGAAAATAGAAAGAAAATAGAAGATGGACCGACCAAAGGCAAGATGGATGGATGGTATCCCTGAGGTGGCTGGCTTGACCTTGAAGAAGCTGGGGGTGGCCATGGCCGACAGGGAGCTCTAGCATGGGAGATCTATGAGGTCACAAAGAGTCAGAAGTGATTGAATGAATAAACAACAAACAACAAAAAATGCTAAACAGCAGGAAAACATTCCAGCTACAGAAACATTCTGGGACTAGATCAGGCTGCTTTTGGAGTCCATGGGTCTCCTTTCCTTCTATAGTTGTCTTGAAACCCTAGGAAAAGGGGGACAGATTGTAATGGTAAACTAGATGTCAGATTTTTCCCTGTCCATATTGAAATTCAGGGCATGTAATTTTGAAGTGAAAATTCATTTAGCATTATGAAATGGTTAATGTGAACAAAGTGTAGCACTCCAAATATTACTGGATTGAATTATCCAGGATCCTCACCATTGACTAAGCTGATGGGAGCTACAACCCAACAGTTTCTGGGGAACTGCACTTTCTCAGTAAGGATGTAATTGCTTGCTAACACCCTCTACCTTCCTTCATCTTGCATACATGTGTGTATACAATCACTACAAGAGGTTAGCTTGAAGCCATTGCAAAATTAATACAGTATTTTGTCTTGGTTCTCTAATATTTTCTGAGCAAGATGTAGGAATATATTTATGAGTTTCTTTTTCTCAGAGAGTTGGCATGGTAAGCTATAAGTCTTTTGTGTGTGGATTTGTATAGGAAGAATTCATTAGCTGCTCAAGGGCAGACCTTCCAAGGAAAATGAGCAGATTCTGTTTGGTTATTGATTTCTTATTTCCATCAATTCAATCATACAATGTTTTCTTCAGCTGCATAATGCAGTATGGTTGAGTCACATTCTAACCTGGTCAGTCATCTCCAGGAGTGTTGTATGGTGATCTCTGTAAGCATAAAGGTGATTATTATCCTATCCAGATTTAATTTTTGGAGCAGACTGTCCACATTGATTAAATTAGGCTTCTAAAAAGCTTTCAAAATTAAAGTAATAAGTTACAGAGAAGAACAACAATGTATGTTATATTTTATTTATTTTATTTCATGTTTTGTTATGACAGTTGTTTATTTGCCCCTAGCGTTGAATGTTTCCATTTTTGCTATACTTTGAAACCACTCTGAGTCCCTCTGGGGAGAGAGGGTGGGGTATATATTTTGATGATGATGATGATGATTAGGTCTCTGTCTCTCTCTACTCATACCTTTGCCATTGAGGGAGTGCTATATTGGTGGTAGAATTCCCCCCCCCCCTATATATACAATGTAGAAGATTGTAGGTTCAATCCTTGGCCTCTCCAGCTAGTAGGATCACATAGTAGATGATGCAGTCAGCCCCCTGATTGGAACTTTGGAAATCTCTTGCCAGTTAGAGGAAATTGTTGTTTTGGTGGACCAGTAATCCCCCTTAGTGTAATAGGATTAAAAAAAACCCTGTTGCCCTTCATATGCTCTTGACTCACATTACACATCAGCCCAAGACAATAGTGTGAGATTATGAGAGCTGCAGTTCTACCCAACATCTGCAGGACCACACCTGTCCATTTCTATGGTATAAGGGATAGTGTAATAAGTTAAAAACTCCTAAATCAAATCTATTCTACTCATGATTTGGGAAATTACTTGGGCATACTAATTACTTGACTATTGTGACTTCAGAAGATGTTTCTCAAAGGTCTCTGGGACTACAACTATGAGTCCATGGAACCTTGTGCTTCTGGGTAGTATGTGTTCAATCTGATTGGGAATGCTGCTGAGACTTGAAAGTAATTCTAGGTTTTGCTCAGTAGTTGCTAGAAAGACAATAAAATAGGTCTATGTGGCCCTCTAAGTATTGTTGGACTTCATCTCTGATAATCCTTTTGCATTGGTTACTCCATTAGGGTTTATGATAGTTGCAGTCCAACAACATTATTGGGGAAGGCATGTTTCCTGCTCCTACTATAAATGTTTTCAAGTTATGGTGAAATTTCACCCAGTGAAATGTTCACTTGACTTAGTAGTTGCTTGCAGCCCAACACTTCTGAGTTCCTTATAAGTTGTTCCATAGATACTCATGTAAAACACCAACATTCACTATCACAAAGCTGTATCTAGTATGGCTTTAGTTTCAAACATAAGTTACTGTTCAGAGCTATCTTTAACTGTGATTTGACATTGGTCGATGTCTGTGCTTATTGGAATCATTCCTAAAATCACCCAAACAGGACTATTGTACTCAGCCTTTGGTCCATCAGATGTCTCGATATTCACCTCTAAGAAGCCTCAAATAGCAGATTGGGCTTTGGGATTTCCACTTCAAATCTCTAGAACTCCCTTTTGTTCCTAAAGCATTTCTGGGGGGAGCAAGAGAGAATTCTTGTGTTCTTGGGTCAATCTTCCCCAATCAAAGGTTTGTTATTTTTTCAACTTTTCAGGATCTGATTTTTCTGGAGGGATTCTGGGTAGAATGACACCATTGCAGGGCAGGAGTGTGAAACATATGGCCCTCTAGATGTTGTTGAAGTGCAACCCCCATCATTCTTTGCCAATGGTGAGGGATGCTGGTAATCCGATAACTTGATCACTTTGGAATCCATATACCTATTTGCTCTTTTCCTCCCTAACCTCTACTGTTCAGTATTTGAAAGGATGATATATTGAGAAGGAGACAAGTTTGTCTTCACCTGCTCTGGAGACTAGGACATGGAGAATAATAATAATAATAATCATCATCATCATCTTATATCCCGCCACCATCTCCTAAGGGAATCGGGGTGGCTTACATGGGGACCAAGTCCAGTATAAACAAGGAATTCAAAGTTACATAATTAAAACATATAACAAATAAACTATATAATTAAAGCAATTAAAACTGGAAAAGTAAAAACATCATAAAAATATATCTATCAGCATCCACAACCAGTAACCAAAAAAAGTGGGCATGTTCAGATTTGAGAGGGCAGGGCAAGGCTTTGCAAAATGCAGAACAATAGGGTCAGGGCCGAAAGTAAAGTGCTGGAAAAATCAAAACAATAAATTAGGGCTGGGCAGACCTTATTGGGAACTAAACCATTATTCAAAGGCACATTGGAAAATCCAACTTTTCCAGTGGACAGAGTGGGGACTAATATAATCTCCCTGGGGAGAGAGTTTCAGAGCCTGGGGGCCACCACTGAGAAGGCCCTCTCTCTCGTCCCCACCAACCATGCTTGCGATTGAGGCAGGAGCGAGAGAAGGGTCTCCCTGGCAGATCTTAGAGCTCACACCAGTTTGTAGAGGAAGATACAGTCACAACTCTAAGCAGGGCCTGAAACAATTAGGGCTTTATAGGTAATAACCTGCACTTTGAATTGGGACCAGAAACTTATTGGCAGCCACTGGAACTGCTTTAGTAGAGGCGTCAGACGCTACCTGTAACTAGCTCCAGTTAACAATCTGGCTGCCGACCTTTGCACCGGATGCAGTTTTCGGGCCATCTTCAAAGGCAGCCCATGTAGATGCATTGCAGTAATCCAATCTAGATATAACCAATGCATGGACCACCGTGGCCAAGTCAGACTTTTCGAGGTACATTGGATTCAAATTTCTGGAAAAGAGCTTCTACTCCAATATTAGGAAGAACTTCCTGATGATTTGAGTTGTCTGTGAATGTGGTGTTTTTTAAAGCAAATGCTGGATTATTATTATGGGTCACTATTTATTTATTTATTTATTTATTTATTTATTTATTTATTACAATATTTATATTCCGTCCTTCTCACCCAACAGGGGACTCAGGACAGCTTACAATAAAACGCATATATAAAAATTATACAGTGCAATATAAATCAGTTAAAAATTATTATTAACTATGCTGGCTGTTGTATTGGATCACACATCAGACACTTCCCAAGTGTCTAGGACTATGTGATGTATTGGTGAATAATACACACAGATTCAAATAGGGTGGCCTTTTGCAGATGACAGATGGTAATGTTGTCAGTGCCAACAAGATCTTTAGGCAGTGCACCCAGTATGCCAATCACCACTGGGACCCCCTTTTACTGGCTTGTGCCAGAGTCTTTGCAGTTCGATCTTTAAATCCTTGTATCATGTAAACTTTTCCAGTTGCTTCTCATCAATTCTGCTGCTGCCTAGGATTGCAACATTGACAATCCATACTTTTTTTTTTCATGATCATGAAGTCAGGAGTATTGTGCTCCAAATCTCTGTCATTCTGAATGTGGAAGCCCTATAATAGTTTGATGTGTTCATTTTCTGTAACTTTTTTCAGGCTTGTGATCCCACTAGTTCTTTGTCACAGGCAAATGTTATTTGTGGCACAATTTCCAATGAATCATCTGAGCAATGGTATTATGCCTCTGCTTGTAGTTTGTTTGCGTGATCTTCTTGCAGAAGCTGAGTATATTATCAGTTGTTTTGTCTGCTTCCTTGGAGAGTCTACACTTGGAATCTGTTGTCAACTTTTCAATTCTGGCTTTAATGGCATTTTTTCTAATTGCTTGTTCTTGGGCTGCAAGAATCAGGCCCTCAGTGCCTTTTTCAAAGTTCCATTTGTGAGCCACAGCCATGTTTTTTCCATGTCAATTTTTCTCTCAATTTTTCCCAGTAACTGTCCACAGAGAGCCTTCTTTTGCCAGTTTTCTCTTCTGCTTTGCATTGTATTTCTACAATATCCACTCTTTGTCTTTTGCACTTTAAGCAGTTTTCTACCATTGACTTCCATCAATGTCGGTTCTTGACTGTCTTCCACATAATATGCCAGCGCATGTTTCTCTTCCGCTGCCATTTGTTTTGCTTGCAGAAGCCCTCTGCCTCCTAATTTTCTGGGCAGATAAAGTCTATTGACATCAGTACATGGGTGTAATGAGTAGTGGATTGTCATCGGTTTTCTTGTTTTTCTGTCCAGATCATCCAGTTCTGCTTGTGTTCAGTTCAAAATTCTTGCTATTATTATCATAATTATTTCTATCCCACCTTTCTCCTCATAGGGACTCAAGGTAGGTCACAATAATATGACACAATAATAATATATGGATGGATATAAAGACAATAAATCCAATTAAAATTACATTTAAAACTTACCAGTTCTCAAAAATCCCACCCACAACCTCCCCAGCAGCAGCAGCATCTCCCAAATGCCTGGCAGAGAGATATGTTTTAAGCTGCTTGAGAAAGGCAAGCAGAGATGGGACCATCCTGATCTCCCTGGGGGTGGCTATCAATTGGGAGTGCTTTGTAGTGTTCCTGCATGGCAGAGGGTTGGACTGAATGCCCCTGGGGTTTCTTTCTTCCCACTCTCTGATTCTCTGATCCCTCCAGGGAGGGCAGAGCTTGGGTTGGTGCTGCTGGTGCTGAAGGGACAGCTCCCAGCGGAGCTCAGGCAAGCGCCTCCTTCCTCCGCTTCAGCACTAAGGAGGCGGACAGCTCCCCGATATAAAGGAAGGCGGATCCGCAGGGGCTACAAAAGGGCCCTGGATGGCAAGGGCTGGGAGTTCTCCGGGAGCCTCCAAGGTTCACACTGCTGGAGGGAGAAAGAGAGAGACAGAGAGAGAGACTCTGGCCTGGGGCTGGTCAACTCTGAAAGCCACCGCAGCCCTTCCTCTGCTCCAGGCGGCCAGGTAAAGACAGTGTCGGGGATGCAGCCAGAAACTCGGCAAGGAGAATGTGTTATCCAAGGCTTTCATGGCCAGAATCACTGGGTTGCTGTGAGTTTTTCGGGCTGTAAGGTCGTTTTCCAGAAGAATTCCTTCCTGACGTTTCAGGAAATGGTAATGCGATGTGCTGGGAACTAGGCAAGTGGGTTTTATATATCTGTGGAATGTCCAGGGTGGGGGAAAGAACTCTTATCTGTTTGAGGCAGGTATGCATGCTGCAATTGACCTTGATTAGCACTGATAGCCTTTCAGCTTCAAGGTCTGGCTGCTTTCTGCCTGGGGGAATCCTTTGTTAAGTGGTGTTAGCTGGTCCTGATTTATTCATGTCTGGAATTCCTCTGTTTTATGAATGGTGTTCTTTGTTTACTCTCCTGATTTTAGAGTTTTTAAAATACTGGTAGCCAGAGTTTGTTCATTTTCATGGTTTCTTCCTTTCTGATGAAATTGTCCACATGCTTGTAGATTTCAGTGGCTTCTGTGTGTAGTCTGACATGGTGATTGTTAAAGTGGTCCTGCTTTTCTGTGTTCACAAATAATATACCATGTCTAGGTTGGTTCCTCAAGTGCTCTGCTGTGGCTGACTTCTCTGGTTGAATTAGTCTGCAGTGCCTTTCATGTTCCTTGATTCGTTTTTGGGCAATACTGCGTTTGGTGGTCCCTATGTGATTAATTGCAATATTCACACTTGCATCCAACATACAAGAGTTCTTTCTCCCACTCTGGACCTTCCACACAGGCCTGTAGTGGGAGGGGGGGGGGTTAGGGCTTCAACCCCCCCCCCCCCAATTTTCCAGGTTAAAAAAAAAAACTGGTCCCTATGTGATTAATTGCAATATTCACACTTGCATCCAACATACAAGAGTTCTTTCTCCCACCCTGGACCTTCCACACAGGCCTGTAGCGGGAGGGGGGGGGGTTAGGGCTTCAACCCCCCCCCTCGAAATTTTCCAGGTTAAAAAAAACTGGTTTACTCATGAATTTTAACTGGTTAACCAAATCCCCATGCTAAGTCTATGAGACACAAAAAATTAAGAGTCCTTCCAGGCACTATCTCAAGCAGATATTGACAGGTCTGAACCTGGGGGGCGGGTGGGTCAGGGGTTCAACCCCTCCCCGAAATTTTCAAAACCCCTCCCGAATTTTTTTTCTGGCTACAGCCCTGCTTCCACATATACATAAACCTCCCTTATCTAGTTTCCAATATACCTCACAACCTCTGAGGATGCCGGCCATAGATGTGGGCGAAAGGTCAGGAGAGAATGCTTTTGGAACATGGCCACACAGCCCGAAAGACATACAACAACCCCATTATATAAATGATTTCATGCAGCTCGGAAAACTCACAGCAACCCAGGAAGGAGACTTCAAGGTTATGGACTGGTCCCAAGATCCGGGCGGACGGGAGTTTGAATCTAGCGGGAGGAGGAGCTCAGGTGCCTAAGCCTGGGTCCCACTTGCCAGCAGGGCAAAAGTGGCGCAAAAGGAGCTGAAGAAAAGTTCCCTTGAGAGCCATGATCCCGGGAGCAAGGTATGCCAGGATCGGACCTCCTCGCCTTCAGGGCTGCGGCTCCTAAGTTTGGCCTTCTCGGGCAAAGGGCGGGCATGCCGTCAAAGCCCAGCCTGCCTCTGTAGCCCAGGCTGCTTCCTTTGGTTGTCTGGTTTCCTCTCTGTCTCTCCATTGTACGTCTGTACCGTTTGTTTTTGGGAGAGAAATTCCAGGGCAGAGAGGAAGGCAGGCGGGTTGGAAAGGCGAGAGCGGAGAGAGGTTAGGCTTGGAGGCGAACCTCCCTATTTGGGTGCCTGCGCCCCGGCGGTGGGTGTGAGTGGGAGGCAAGGTTTCGTGTTGGGTGACTGTGCGGCGAGAACACACACACAGAGACACAGACACGCACTCACACGTCCACGGAGGCTGAGGTCCTCCCAGCTGCACCGCTGGAAGCTGGACAAGCACTTCATCCGTGGCTCTCCGCCTCCCCTGCATCTCAGGACAAGCGCCGACGAGGTAATCTGCAGATTGGGGGCTTTCCGGGCGAAATTAGAGCATTGGAGGGTGTTTTATTTTTCTATCCGTATTGCAGCGGATTAGAACAGCCACCCTGCTCGTCGTTTCCTCCCTCCCTGCTTCCCTCCCTCCCTCCCTGATAATACATAATCAATAACAACAACAGACACCAGCGCCTGCAACTCCCGGAATCGCAGAGCCTCCTCGGAAGTAAGCCCTGCGAAGCGCAAGGAGGACTTGCTCCCAGGCAAGTCAACCTCCTGGGCTGGAGGGAGCAAGGAGCAAGGGAAAGACGGGGAGAGGGGATTTGGGAAGCTGGGAGGCGATGCAACCGGCAGGGAGGCAGAGGACCCGAAAGGAAGGCTTAGGGGATGGCTGAGAATCTGCCGGCTTCTCTGGGGTTCCAGTTTGAGGGTCTTGGAGGGCGAAAAGGACTCGAGAGTTTGGGTTTCCCGGTGTGAGCGCCACTGAGCTGGGAAGCGAAAGGTATCTGTCTGTGTTTCTGTGTGTGTCGGTGTGAGCTGGTGCTAGATTTTTGCCTAGAAGGTAACGGGGAAACCAGACTCAAGCCAAAGGGAAGCGGAGCAGGAGCTGCGAGAAGGAGAAGGCTTTCTACCACCACCAGGAAATGATCCAGGGTGCATGGACAGTGTAGAATGAATGGAGTTTGATACCACGTTCACTGACATGGCTCAATGCTGTGGAATCATGCTGAGAAACCAGCACTCTTTAGCAGAGAAGGCTCAAGATCTTGTGAAGCTACAACTTCCATGATTCCATGGCACTAAGCCATGGAAGTTCTAGTGGTGCCAATCTGTATCCATTCTATCTGTATCAATTCTACAGTGTAGATCAGTGGTTCCAACCTTTTTTTGACCAGGGACCACTTTGACCAGGGACCACTCTCCTACATTAGTACCCAAAGAGTTACAAATCAGTTTTTGATCAACTTTAGATTCAGTTTGGTTATTTGGGGTGCTGGTTCAGAAAATTGCATTGCATAGACCACATCAGCTCTAGTTTCTGATACAAAGCATATGCCATCCAGTAGTGGCCATCTGCTCGCCCACAGAAAACCATATTTAATAATCTAGAGCTGATGTGGTCTATACAATGCAATTTTCTGAACCAGCATCTCAAATAACCCTGGGAAGAGGACTAAAAATGAAGACACCAAGGCCTCACATGGAATGACTCTGCTCAGGTGGAGGGAGGAGGAGGAGAAGCAGCAGTTAGGAGGCTTGTTGTCATGCCTTTGGTGGGTTGCTAATCTCTCCCTTTCTGACATCACCATTGCCTCAGCACTATAAGAGGGTTTTGTGTGACCAGTTGCTCTCCTTGCAATGGTGTAGTAACGGTGAGGCTGCAGACCATATTTTAGTTCTTAGGGACGATTGGTGGTTCATGAACCACAGATTGGGAGCTACTGGTGTAGATGCACTCCTGGATGCCAGGGAAGCAGGACAATCTCCACAGCTGAGGGGCTTCTATTGACCCTTGTTTTCCTCTTGTTCTCTTTCTCCCTTCTCCAGGAATGTAACCCACTATGCTGGTACTCAGGTTCCTCAATGTGGTGGCTCCTGCCTACTTCCTGTGCATCTCCATCGTGACCTTTGGTCTCCAGCTTTTTCTTTTCATCCCCAGCATGTTCCAAGACCCTTCGGCCAACCCTCTCTTCTCCTCCGCTCTCCTGCACGGGGTCCTCTTCCTCTTCCTCTCGGCCAATGCTCTGGGAAACTATATCCTTGTGATACAGAACACCCCTGAGGACCTGAGGGCTCAGGAGGACCTGGGCTTGACCAAACTGGTGGCCCCTGAGTCAGAAGAGGGTGGGAATGGACACCCTGGTTCAGTGTTACCTGGTACCCACTTCTGCAGACTGTGTGCCAGAGTCACCCAAAGGCATGACCACCACTGTTTCTTCACAGGGAACTGCATTGGGAGCAGGAACATGCGGAACTTTGTCATGTTCTGCTTGCACACCTCTTTGGCTTGCCTCGATTCCATGGTGGCCGGGGTGGCTTATATTTCTTCTGTGCTCTCCACCTCCTTTGCCAGCCCAATGGCTTTTCTCACACTTCTGCCTAACTCCATCAGCCAGTTCTTCTCAGGTAAGTATCTTCCATCTAACTGACGGAGAATCCTAGCTGCTTCTCTTTGGTCTCCCTTTTCCTCCCACAGACTTTTTCAGAAATGATCCTTTCCCATGAATTCTTCTTTTCCTCTCACTATGAGGAATGCTGGAGGGTGGAAGAAAATGGCAACTGTGTGAACTCCTATCTTTCTCCATTAATCCCCTGTTTTAATTACTGGGATGCAGTGGGAGCTTGTGGCTTCCCTGTCGGAGAGGAAATGAACCTGTTCTAGATTTTACTATGAACTTTAAGGGAGGTATTAAAAATTCCAAATCCCACTAATCAAATACTTTCAGAATGTAGGACAGCACTTCTCAATTTCATACTAATATCTAGAATAGATGCATCACCCCACTAACATGGTAGATGCCAGTCGCAAATGGCTGGAACTGCTTATTGCGAGAGCCATTTCCTAGATAACTACAAGAAGAAAGAATGATCATATTTGAGGCTTGCTAAATTGTAGAAAGAATAAAGTAGTTTCAACAAATATATTAAAAGATATGCCAAGTTAGTAGAAAGGGAACCATGTCTCTCTTGCCCATCTTTCTCAGAATACTAGGACCCATGGGCCTAAATTCCTTTGCTACTCCTAACTAGAATACAGCCATTGAACCAACTGGATTTACTTATATATTGACTCAACATTCAGAGGGGTAATGACTCAATGGGTTGGAGCTAACCAACAAAATTCCAAACATGGTCAGTTCTATTCATATAGATCAATTGAGCCAACTGGATTTACTTATGTGTTGGTTTAACACAGTGGTTATCAACCTGTGGGACCCCAGGTGTCTTGGCTTTCAACTTCCAGAAATCCTAATAGCTGGTAAACTGATTGGGATTTCTGGGAGTTGTAGGCCAAAACACCTGGGCACCCACAGGTTGAGAACCACTGGTTTAGCACTTTGGGGAAGGGAGGGATTCAATGGGTTGGAACTAACCAACCAAGGTCACTTCAACTAAAATAGATCCATTGAACCAACTGGATTTACTTATGTGTTCATATTCCAAGTGGGGGGTGGGGAAAGAGTTCAGTGGGTTGGAACTAACCAACAGAATTCCAGCCAAAGTCGGTTCAGGACAGAGGAAAAGAAATACTTCTTTCTTTAGTTCATTGCCAAACTGTGGTATCCAGCTTGCAAAATTTGTAAGATTTACTGCGAAACAAGATTTAATGCAGTTAGTAGCCATCATGGCTAGATTTAGGAATGACCACTGACTTGAATGGCCTTGATCGAGCAAATTCATTGGCAATCAGGAGTTTCTTGTCATATTGGACATATGCTACCAGCAATGTCAGAAGCTGTATGCCTCTGAATGCTGATTGCTGGGAACTGATAAGAAAAGACTGTTTTTGTGTCCCTGTCTTACTTGTGGGTTCCCCATAGGCACCCTGTCAATCCCTGTTGGAAAGAGAATGCTGGACCCAATGGATCAGGCCCAGCATGGCTATTATGTGCTGAAGATACCAGACAAAACCATCCTGAAAGAGAGGTTAGGGCTGACTTCAGGTTACAGCCAATACTATGTATAATTTATTAGATTCTAAGAAAAGCACCCAGCAGTCCTGAAGGGTGAGTCAATGAGAAGCAGCCCAAGGCCATTGTCTGCCTGAAAGGTTTAGTGCACATGGAACGATGGTGGAATGTTTGCATTATTATAGCAAGCTACAGAGAGGTTGGTGGAATTGCTTGTTGAGGAAACTCCTTTCTCCAAAGTGAAGCACTGTGAGGCAGAGCTGCCTGAAGCAGCTGACTTGGAACATCATAAAAGGACAGCTGGATGGGAATATCATGAAATGACAGCGATCTTTGTTGAGTTTTTACTGCTAAGTAGCCAAAATAGCTTGAACAACCTTTTTTGCACCTTGAATGTGTGTATGCATTTTTTTGCTGTTGACTCAGTCAGTAGAATGTCTTGAGACAGTCCTGGACATAGCTATTCATGATGGACACTGACCTTGCCTCCCTTTTTATGGCAAGTACAGCAGTAGACATGTAATAGGGTCATTATCAGCAGAAGAAAATACAATTTTTAATTTTCAGTTTAATTCCTGCTGAAACATCCACAAGATTGCATTCAGCCTACTATTATACACACTATGTAAGACTTTCTTCTGGGTCAGACATGCAGAAGATGGCATTATGAATATTTGGTAGCAAAAGGAGACAAGGATCAGAATTAATGTGGTGCTATATAACACTTGCAAGTGCTCTCCTGTCTGAGCTTGAGAGAAATTCTGATCCTGACCTTTCTGGGCAGGATCAAATTGGCCTTATTATCATGTTGTTTTTCCTCTGCTCTAAACTTATTGCTATTCCTCCTACCACCATACCCTACTGTCTGTGTTCGGTTTCTACTTTCTTTCTTCATGTTTTCAAATTCATCCCACTCTTGCTCTCAGTTCCAAAACTCAACAACAGAGCCAAAGACTGTCACAATGAGGGAGTGCACACAATATTTATGCCGTGCTTCAATTTTGAAAAGGTCTGCATAAAATAAGATTCCCCCCACTAAACAGGCTTGCTCATGTTGAATTTATCTGGCTTGTTAACTGTAAGACTTAGAAGAAAGCTTCAGTGTCCTCTACTTCCTTTACTGCTTCCCTATAACAGGGAAGGGAGGAAGGTCATGGGTTGATAATATTCAAGAGTATCAATGAAAATTGTTGACTCTAGTTTGTGTTCATGATTACTCTTTATTGTTTGTAGCAACAAAGACTAAATGAAACCAGTTTGGTTGTTAGAGAACATAATAATCGCATAGGGCAGATAAGGTCTAAAACATCAATTTCCTGGCAGAGCTGCATAAGGAGAGTGTCTCCTTGCAATACTAAGCTATGTTAGTGCTGTTCAAACCCACTCCCTAAATGTAATTGCTAGCCTCCAACCAGAGTAAACCCATGAATCAATGAATTTTACATTATAGTCAACTTCAGTCTATGCTAGTCAGGACTGGTATTGGATTTAGGCCATTGAAATCAAGGGGATTTATGCCAGCCTGATGAATAAGTACCATTTATTTGAGTGGGTCTACTGGGGGTAGAACTATTGGATTTAGTTCACTGTCCTGTTTCTGCAAAGAGACTGGAACTCATCCACAGTATATTGTTATAATGCTGTTTTATATAAATGCTTTAGTTCCATCCTATGGAATCCTGGGATTTGTAGTTCTGGGAGGCACTGGGGCTCTCTGGTAGAGAATTCTAAATGCCCCTCTCTAAACTAGCAAGCCCACGATCCTATGAGATATAACCATGGCAGTTAAAATGGAATCGTATTGCTATAACTGTGCAATGTGAATGGGCCTGGATTGCATTTTTGAAGGGGAGGAAATTACAACATTTGGATCAATGTCTTAAGCTATGAGCGTGCCAGGTTTCTTCTGATACCAGTCAATATTATAAAGAAGTGGGATCTAATAAAGTTCATTCCATCAGGGCTGTTAGTTACAATTGCTTGATTTCTTAGTTCATTCTTTTAAAGTCTTTTTAGACCGTCTCTGCTAAGATGTACTGTTGCTCCGTGTTAGCCTTGTTATTATGAAAAGTCTCGCTTTTTAATTATGAATCTGAGCACGCTACTGGCATGATTCAAGAGGTTGTTGTAATTTAAAACAAGGATGTATCACCCCCAAGAGTCCAATATAATGAAGAGGTGTATAAAACTATGCATCACATTGCGAAAGTGGGGAGGAACAAGCTTTTCTCCTTGTCTTAGAATACTAGGACCTGTCTGTCATCTCTGTGAATTTCAGTAGCATTAGAAATAGTGATGGCTGAAGCAGAAAGGTAAGGAATCATTTCATCTTCAATTGGTGTATAGTGGACCCTCGATATCTGCTGCGGTTCAATTCCAGGATCTCTTTTGGATTCCCAAATCCATGGATGCTCAATTTCCATTATGCAATGGTGGAGTAAAATGGTGTTCTTTATATAAAATGGCAAAATCAACCTTTGTTTTTAAAAACATTTTGGAAAAAATCAAGTTGTGGATGGTTGAATGGGAAAAGAATCCATTGATATAGAGAGCTGTAACCATCATAGGGCAGCTTCCATCAACTGATTCATTAGATTTATGGACTGAATAGTTACTACTTAGGTAGGTTGGACTGGATTTCAAATTAGGCTTGTATGCCAAAATGGTGCTGTCAAAATCCCACCACCATGATTCAGTTTTTCTGTCATGACATTATAGGAACAATGGCACCATTATTGTCATGAAACCGTCTCATGTCTCCTTGGAAGGAGCTAAATTCAGGTGCTAAAAAGTGGGGGAGCTCTGTAGCTTGCCTCATCCTTGGCTTTTGCAAACTTTGCTCAGAATGAATCATCAAAACAGCAATTTCAGCTGTTTATTTGCTTACTTCAAGGAGGAGATTAAGAAGCCGCACACGTTTTTAAAGTAAGTGGCTTTGGGAGATTTATATTTGGAAGAGGAAGCAAAGGAATTGGTTATTCCCTGCTCGGCGAGCCTTTAAAACATGACCCTGCAGCCTTTTCCAGGGAAATGTCTCTGAACATCTCCCACCAGAGTTTGAGCATTGAAAGGGCATCACACAGGCTTCCAATTAATGTTTGTCTCCAGACTTGCTATCCACGATTTTAAACCTGTCTCACCCAGGAAGAAATTACATGTCCCTGCTCTTTGCTTTCTGAAAGGAGCTTGGTCTGTCTTTTACCGTTTAACGTTTATGGTACTTTCTGAAATGAATGGGATGTGAACAAGGATCAAAGCATTTAGAAGGCAGCATTGAATGGATCCCCTTAACATTTTTTTCAAGTTTACAGTAGACTCTTGGAATAACCAGCTGGCACAGTCTCTTTATACTATACTATAACAAGCTGTCATTTGCTACCATAAGAAGTAGAATAGAGATTTTTCTCTTTCTCTCTTTCAGTTCCTCTCTCTTTCCTTTACCTCTCTCTTTTGTGACCCTGAAATGCAGGTCACGATTCAGGCAAAGTGCATCTTAGAAAGGAAAGTAGTTCTTCCCACAAACAAATACCTGCCTTTTGCATTTTGCTATGCCTTAAATACATCCTCTTTTTAAATTGGAGGAATACAAGGAGAATCAATCCACTGATGTCTATTATCCATCTTAGCAAAATAGCAGGAGAGATATACTACCATAAGCAGGGCAAACCAGTCACCTCAGAAAAAGCAATTATATTATCGTTATTATTGTATTTTTATGTCAGGAAGAGAGACACGTTTGTGGGATTTTCTGCCTCGGATGCCAACATTCATTGGGTAGCTTCAGGTACTATGTGCAGGGCTGGATTAACCATTAAGCAAAATAAGCACATGCTTAGGGCATCAAGGGAAGGGGGGCACCACAGAGATTTTCTATTGCCAGATTTGCTATGGACCATATGGCATGAAACGGCTCAATCAGGTTTCATATAAAGGGGTTCCCACAATAAAAGATTTTGCAATTAGAAAAAGTAGGAGAAAACTTTTCAAATATATTTACTTAACACAGTCTACTGCTTATTTTTATTTATGGATGATGTTTCTAAAGTCAATTTAATTGGTTTTTATTTTCATATTGATTTTGCTTTGTTATTATTTGTTTGATTTGATTTAATCTAAAATTGGTTATATGTTTATTATTGTCCATATTGTTTGCACTGTCATATTATTGGTAAGCTGCTCTGAGTCCTCAGGGAGATGGGGTGGGATATAAATAAAGATTATTATTATTGGTCTTGTTGTTGTTGTTGTTGTTGTTGTTGTTGCTGATTATTATTTTGAATTAGATATGGAGTCACCAAAATCTTTTAAGTGCACACAGCCTCTAAAGGTAGTAATCTGGTCCTGACTATGTACCATGACTTGAAAGGAAGAGGCACCATTTGCCACTAAGTAGAACCTCCATATTCTGAAGCAATGTATTCCTGAATAAAAGATAAAAAATAAGAAACAGAGCAAGTTTATTGCCTACAGACTCTACTTATAAGGTTCCAACCGTTGGCATAACTGGAAGGAGGGTGTATAATGTAAGCAGACTGTGACAGCTGGTTATTAGATGGATCTGGGTCTGATGTGATCTAGCAAAACTCCACTGGATTCTTGTTAGGGTCTTACATCTTCATAAGTGGACTTATACTATGGAAACTGGAATTGCAGCATTGTCTGTATTCAATAGAAGACTGTTGTTACTTTATATGTCGAAGAGCCTGCAAAGTGCCTGATGTACATCAGTGTACAATGCACATCAGTGCCCAAGGTGCATCAGTGTGTGATGTGCACTGCCAAACAATGAAACTAAGTCCCCAGTGTGTTTCAGTGAATAATTTGAATTGGTGCCAAATGCACTCTGGTGCCTAATACTTATTGGTACACAATAGACATCAGTGCACACTGGTTCACATTGTACTCGTCGTTGTCCCTTTATACATTTTCACAACTCAATAAAAGAGTTTCTTAGCACCTCTGCTATGCACTTAGATATATGTTGTTATGTAGCATAACAAGTCATAGAGGAGTCCGATGTTTTTAAAAAATATTTTTATGCCATGTTTCTTTGAACCAAATCTAGGAAGTGGTGTGAAACCTGGATGTAATGTTGAAGGATTGCTTGTATTGTAAATTACATTTTTGACTACAGTTCTTAGAATTGCCTGGCCAGCATGGTTTCTGGCCATCTTTCATCATCTGAGGGAGCATTTCTAATAAATACATTGTAAGCAGCATATCTTCTACTTTGATTCTACTTGTTCTATAGCAAGTTTTACAAGAATGTATACATTCCTCCCTAGCATACCATGCTGGAAGTGAAGGCACTGAAGTGGTATGTGATTTATTCACTATTATTGTCCCCATTGATTGTTCAAAGATAGGAGTGTGGATGCAAATAACTCTGACCTTTCCTATTGACATAATCTCTTGGCAATATCCTCTTCAGGTTGAGATCGTAACATTTTTCTAAAGGTCTTGTTGAAAACCCTGGAGAAATGTCTTATGTTGTTTGATAGTTACAAATACCAGAAGGAATGCCATCGAAAGCCTTTTGAATGCCTCACACACGATACAGCAGTGGAATCAATCACCCTATCTCAGTCTGAATCATTGAGATTTCTTGATGTACCTGAACACATCTTTCTGTGTAGTCTCAGTAAGTCTGTGCCTGCTTATCACAACAAAAAATTACCCATTCAATCGATTTATTTCTAAGGGTATATAGACACCTAAGGAGATGTTCAGTGAGACACTGAAGTGATGTCTACATGCAATCCATTGCCTTTCATTCTAACGCAGAGAGAAATCGGGCATCTAACGTTTCAAGGCAACCACATTAATCATTCACTATGTCTGTTCCATTCTGTTAGGAGACAGAGGGTATAGGTGTCTAATTTTACAACAAAATGCTTCCATTCATCACTTACTTTGCCATGTTCTACACATGAAACCAGGTATTTTAATCTGGGGCCCTTTCATATGCCTTAATAATTGTGCAGTTTAAATGACATTGTTCCATTCTATGGATTCCTGTGACTTGTAGTTTAAAGAGGGGTATTCAAAACGATCAGCTTCTAATACCTTTCCAGACTATGGAGTCTGTGACAATTTAGTTACAAGCTTAAATGCATATCAAATAAACACAGTAACCCTTCAAATCATTTATGATCGGAAAAGGCACCATAATCCTAGCATTCTTGGATATATTAAGAGTGACCAAAGGACAAAAAAAACTGTATCACCATTCAGGCCTAGAAGGAGAGAATCAAATATCTTGAGTTCTAATCCAACATTTCCACACTGGAACCTCTCTTTGAAAGAGATTGCCAACTTTCAGGTCAGCAAGATTTCACTTATTATGGCAAAAGGAAGCCTCTGGATATAATCAACAGGGTTCAAGACAAAGAAAGCTTCACAGGGATCTCAAAAAGTTAGACTGTAATGGAGGTGTGCTAATGAGGTATACACTGGTTAGAAAGAATGAGAATACATATTCTTATGAAGAGTGAAAGCAATAGATTTCTACGAGAGTTAGTAATGTCTATTTCTTCTCAACAGCTTTTCGGGATCAATATGCATGTGCTAAGTGCCTCCTGTCTACGAACTCTAGTAGCACATTCTAGTCTAGCTTCTGTGTTGGGATGAATATGTCAACCTCAAACTGTCAGAGTCTGGCATATCTGACAAGACAGTTAAGTCCCAGTGAGAGGAATTAAATGCAATAACATTGAAAGTGTCCTGTTTTTTTATTGCTTCAAATGGGATGCCGCTCCTTGCCCCAAGTCATGGAACATGACATGTTCCATTCTGACCTTTCCAGAGATTTCATAGGCTCATTTTGAGACACCGTTCATCTTCTGTCTTGGTCTTTAATGTACGGTTTGTGTGGCCTTTTCTTTGTCATCTAGAAAGAGGCCACAGATTACATAAGTCACATGTGCCAGTTTAAACATACAGGCACCACTGATGCAAAATGAAATATATCTCATTCAGTGGTGGCTGGTGGCTCTGATGCCAGTGGACTAGTGAATCCACTCTTGGGTTTTATTTATTTACTTACAGTATTTATATTCCACCCTTCTCACCCTGAGGGGGACTCAGGGAGGATCACAATGTACATATACATGACAAATATTCAATGCCATTATTAGACATACAACACACATACAGACAGACAGTAGAGGTAAGTCAACATTTTCCAACATCGGGCTTCAGGAAGTTATGCTCGATTCCGGCCACAGGGGGAGCTGTTGCTTCATCCACTATGAGGCTGAGTCTTTTTTGATCATAGCAATTCCCTCCTTGCTCTTTGCTCGCCGGCAGTTTTATGATATCGTAAATTAAATTAACTTCCCAGCATTAAGCGGTCTCTTATTTCTCTACTTACAGCTTTTCGAACTGCTTAGGTGGGCAGTGAACTAGGCTATTAAATGGTTGGGTGCTAAATTCAATGCAGGCTTTGAACTCATGACCTTTCAGTCAGCAGTGATCTATTGCTGATGGCTATTAACCAGCTGCACCACAGCCCGCTCACAGCCTGGATTTAGTATGGATTTTAAAGGAACTAACTGTTGTGCTGAACTGTACCTTCTCAAATAGTTGCCTTCTTAAAAGTTCCTTACAGCAACCTTAGGCAAAGTGGCCGGGCTGTGGTGCAGCTGGTTAGTAGCCAGCTGCAATAAATCACTACTGACCAAGAGGTCATGGCATAGAAGCCCGGGTCGGATTGAGCTCCTGACCATTAATAGCCAGCTCGCTGCCCACCTAAGCAGCTCACAAAACAGTTGCCTCTGTTGAGTAGAAAATCCTAGGTACCACATATGCAGGGAGGCTATTATAACTTACCATGGGGTTTTCTTGGCACAATTTGCTCAGTGGTGCTGACTTCTTGTTCTCTTAGACTGAGGGAGTGGAACTTGCACAAGTTCACCCAGTCAGTTTCCATGGCAAAGTGGAAATTCAAACCCTTGTTTCCAGGGACTTAGTCCAACATTTATTTATTTATTTATTTACAGTATTTAAATTCCGTCCTTCTCACCCTGAAGGGGACTCAGGGCAGATCACATTATGTACATATAGGGCAAACATTCAATGCCCATAAACCGAGACAGAGACAACAGACAGACAGATGCAGAGGCAATTTAACCTTCTCCTGAGGGGATGTTCGATTCTGGCCACAGGGGGGAGCAGCTGCTTCATCATCCACTCTGATGGCACTTCCTCACTTCCTCATTCCAACGTTGTAAATTAGTTAAACTTGCTTCCCCACTTTTATAAGTGGTACCTTATTTCCTACTTGATAGATGCAACTACCTTTCGGGTTGCTAGGTCAGCAACAAGCAGGGGCTATATTTTTTTATTTTTAATTGACAGGTGCTCACCCCGCCACGGGCTGGCCTCGAACTCATGACCTCATGGTCAGAGTGATTTATTGCAGCAGCTGTTTACCAGCCTGTGCTACAGCCCGGCCCCATTCACACCACTACACCATGGTGAGCCTCAGCCTTCTAACACACGTTATCTATGTTACTTCATCTTTAAAGTGGAGTTGTTTAAACAGCTCTTGAAGAAAAGGACGGGAGACTGTCTTATGAAAGCTCTTCATAGAGTGCCTCAGTGCAAAGGAGAATAGGATTCTGTCTCTTGAATAGCTGTGCAGAAGAATGATTTTCAACAAGTATGTCATGATTAAAGGTGCATTTAGTTATTGTGCATTTCTGCATCTGAAGAAGTAAATTGATATCCATGACAGCTCATGCTAAAATAAAAATCAGATAGTTTAAAAAGTGCAGCTACATTCCATTTTCTTTCCCCCTTTTCCTCTCTCGGTTTATACTGCAATAGAGTAACATGGCTCCTTCTTTGAAAACTATTACAGGTGTAGGAGCCCTTTCTCCCTTTACATTGGGTCCTTTTATGGCTATTGCAATGTTTTCGTTTTCTAGAGAAGCAGAAATTATTAGCTACATACTAAACTATACAAAATAAATGTCCAGTTGATCTCCCAATTCAGTTAATAGCAGGAATTACATATATTTTGATGAAAGAAATAGTGAAGAAACAACTGGCTTATCTAAAGTGCAAGGATGTGTACCTGGAAGTATGTCACACTGGATTTAATAGGACTTAGCTCCTGAAAGGTTGGATGATTTGGATATAATTATAATCCCTAGTAAGCTTGTGTATGACTTGTGGCCTTAATTTTGTACCTTCCTCCTTTCTTTATGCCATCTAATCATGAAGAAGATCTTGCGTAAACTGTACATTTTGCCTCTGCTTGCTCTGCTATGCAATAACTAACTCCTGGTACCTGTAACTAAAGCCCTCAGCATCAGCTACAGCAGATGTGAGCAGCATATGGCCCTCCAGATGCTGTTGACTACCACTTTCTCAATCCCCTGGGATAGGTTGTGTTGGCAGGAACTGGTAGCAGTTGCAGTCCAACAACATCTGGGGGACCACATGTTTTTCTACTCTGGGGGTTTCAGTAAGTTATTAGATATAACTTAACAGTGCTAAGTCCAAATCTGGAAGGCATATTGGGCATTCCTGCGCAACATTCTCTTCCTCGCTTGCATCTCTACTATTTCTCTGCCCTGGGCTCCAAATAAACAGGAGAGATCAGAGCAAATCAAGATAGTGGTTGCTGTTTATGCTCCTCCTCCTGGTTCTGTGTGCAAAGAGATCAGGCAGCTGAAAGCAAAGAGGATATGGAGTGGGACCAGAGGCTCTCTGGTTCAGCAATAAGCTGCCAGCTTGGATGTGTGCCTTGGCAGAAGCCTGGCAGAGTCAGCCCCAGCTGCCTGTTCTCTAGAGAGGCACTGAAATGTGACCTTCCCTAGCTGGTACCTTTGGCCACTCTGGCTGTGACTGATGAATATTATAGTCCAATACACGTGAGCAATGTCAAGCTATAGAAGATCTGCTTTTGCCAGCTGGGCATGTTTTTGCATCCATCCAGATGCATATGAAATTTCAGATCCTCAACTGGTCCATATGATGGGCATGAACTGGTGTAAACTGACTGTGGAATCTGAATGTAGAAGCAAAATGTGCCTGTTCTTCCTTTGAATGTGTCTCCTGTTATCTATCTAGGGCTATGGAAAGCTGCTATTTTGATATAGTTTAAACTTAGCATATGTTGGTAAAGCATATGTCTCTCTAGATCAGGGATTCTCAACCTGTGGGTCCCCAGGTATTTTAGCCTACAACTCCCAGAAATCCCAGCCAATTTACCAGCTATTAGGATTTCTGGGAGTTGAAGGTCAAAACATCTGGGGACCCATAGGTTGAGAACCACTGCTCTAGATGTTACTGCAAACACTCCCTCACCATTTGTATTGCTGGCTAAAGAAGATAGGAATTTCAGTGTCAGAACATCTGGAGGACCACTAATTTCCCCTACCTCTGCTTATACCTTCAGAAAAATTGCTTTTTGAATGACAACTCTAAAATCCTGAAATGGCCATACTAGACAGGGTATCTTCTGAGTTATGGTCTTTGATACCCTTTCCAAGCCATGCACATGATTAAATGCATGTTCAAATTTCACAGATGAAAACCAGGATATGTGTGTTCAAGTATGGTCAAGATGGCCACAATAATGAGGATGATCACACAAGCTAGGAGAGAATATAATATTAAGAGGTGATATGATAGTGAGGTTCAAATATTTGAAAGGATGCTCCAGAGATTGATATTAGGACATGGAGCAATGAAAAGAGATTCCACTTAAACGTTAGGAAGAACTTCTTGATGGTAATAGTTGTTCAACAATGGAATACACTGTCTTAGGGTATGTTGGAGTCTCCTTTTTGGAGGTTTTTAAAGACCAGTGTTTTGATTGGGCAGGATGAATCATAGAATCATAGAGTTGGAAGAGTCCACAAGAGCCATCCAGCCCAATCCCCTGCCATGCAGAAAAACACAATCAAAGCACTCAATCACAATTAAATGTGATTGTGGCCCTTGTAATCAACTCTCTAATTCTATGAATCCAAGAAAATTTATTTGCTTTGTTTTTTTCTCTCCCCGCCCCTGCCTTTTATCGGCTGTGGGTCTGCAGGAGCTCTTCCCAGCTTGGAAATGTTCGTCATTCTCATGCTTTACCTCTGGCTGGGGATTGGACTTGCCTGCGCTGGCTTCTGTTGCCACCAAATCCTGCTGATCCTGCGGGGGCAAACCAGATACCAGGTGCGGAAAGGGATGGCGGCACGAGCCCGACCCTGGAAGAAGAACCTGGAGGAGGTCTTTGGGAAGAGGTGGCTGCTGGGACTTCTCATCCCCATGCTCAACGTTGGAAGTGACTATCACAGGCAGAAAGAGAAGTGAGGCTTCACACACACCGGCGCAGACGGACATGCACATGGGTGCGTACATATAGGCACATACACAAGTACACGCACACATGCTCTTACTGTGCTGAAATGCAGCCCTCTGGGTGGTTTGCTCTTTTCCCTCACTCCTCAAGCCTTGCTACCTAGAAAAAGAGAAGTAAATCCCAAGTGTAACAAGGCTAATTCTGTGGTCTAGTGGGGGAGATGTGGTGAATTGTCATGTGAGATACAGGGAAAAAAATATGGCACTGAATTTGTGAGATAGTGGAACTAGTGCTTCCAGGATCTGATTGTCATGGCTTTTTGATTGACAAGGTCAATGACACCATCTGCCACTACTGCAGGCTTCCTGCAGTGGGTGGATTTTTCCAGAGACAATCTTGTTTTGAACTATCTCTGACAGAATGCGAAATGCCTGGGGTACCATAGGCGTGAACAGGCAATTAAGATCCATTTGCTCTACAAAAGATCTGTTCCTGATGATTATGAATGCTGCCAGATCTGGCAAGCTGGTATATGAATCGAGAAGCTGCCTGCCTGTTTCTTTTGGGGGGGGGGGGGGGGAGGCGAGAGGATTCTTTTTGCAGATATAATTATTAATGCATGTCTGCACTTCAAAATGGCCCACTGCAGCACTGGCAGCCATCATTAGGATGTTAAATATAGGCACCGGGTCTTTCTTTGGGCCTGTGGATCATTTTAGCACTATATTTCCCTCTTGTTCCTTCCTACCTCGTCTTTCCTGCTTAACATGCAAAAGAAATAGGAACAGCAGAACCTTCTGCCATATGAAAAAGTAGGCTGTGTTGTCATGAATAAGCTGTAAGCACAGCATAGGTTCCTGTGGGATTTGCCCAACATGTGAGCCAAAGTTTTTTTTCCCTCCCCTTCCAGTATTTAAAAACTGACCCCAATAGAAAAAGATACCATTTTCAAAAGGCGAGTATAATGTGCAAGGTGTGTATAGAATGCAAGGTGCTAGAGAGGTAGGCAATGGAGTTCAGAAATTGAAAGCATTTAAGTGTCCACTTCCCTGTCAGTTCTATTCATTCCAGAGTGAAGGAATAGCAGTTCATGTCATGACTGCATGGCGGGTCAGGATACTAGGTTTGCAAGTTGGTCTTTTATTATTGGGGTGGCAGGAAGACTCATTTTCTAACCCCCTCCTGCTACATTTTGAAGCCAGTCTGGATACAAATACTAACAAAGAAGGTTATGAGAGTGAAGCATAATGATGCTCAAAGGTTCAAGGAATGTACAGGGTAACTGCCTTTTTCCAGAATGTTTGGACTACAACTCCCACCCTCCCCAGCAAATATAGATTAGGATAATGGGAGAGTGTAGTCCCACCCATCTCAGGGAAGGAGCAGGATAGTGTCAGCTGAAACAGGCAGTGATACTTGAATTTAAGGGAATCCACGTATTTTCAGTTGTCTTTTGCAGTCGGGGGAAATACAAAAACACAGAACTCCATCTCTTGCCTGGAGAGTGCAGGAGGCATCATTTTGCCTGTGTCAGAAAGCAACCAAGAGAAACAGTCAGCTGAATTATTGAGTAGGAAAGGCTCTAAGTAGCAAGCCCTTGAATGTCAGCCCCTAGATTAGCACTTTACCATATGTAATTCTTTCATGATTAATAGGGTGAAGAGTTCATACTGTACATGGGAGATAAGAGGCATTTCAAGGATCAAAACCCTGCAGTCTCATTTTAAAAAGGAAGAAAGAAAGATTTATTTTAATGGCCCCTGTGCAGAGAGCTCACTCTCACAAGATACCCTAATTTGTCTGGATGATGGCCTCTGAGGAACCCCCTATTCATAAGAAGAGCATTCCCAAATGGCTTCTCCAGATATGTTAGATGATGGGACTACACGCCCCATCATCCTCAGCTGGCATGGACAGTGCCCAAGTATGGGGAGGGTGTTATCACCAAGGCCTCCAGAGGGCCGGTCTAGAACGTTGCTTCCAGTTATGTATTCCTTTAGTTCAATGGAGGCCATGAGCAGAGTCAGTCCAAGGACTGGTTGGGTCAGTGTATCAGCTGAAAAATATTTTGGCACAAGATGTAGCTCTCTGTGTGCCAGGATTCTACAGTGAAAGGTGTCTTATTCTGAAAGAATGCGAGATAAATTGAGAGGGAGAGCAGGAGAGAGAGAGAAACAAGGAGAGAGACACACTGTCATCCTGTTTCAGTTCAACATCTTTTGTTCTAGAGCTAATAGGGATTTCTGCACAAACTTAAAATCCACCCATCCACCTTTTGGGTTGGGTACTTGCATCAGCAAAATTTAGATCAAAGCACATGAGCCAATATATCAAACAATGACATTCGCCCACAAAATGAGCAAGGAGAAACCATATGAAAACACACCTCACCTTTTCTGTAATGCAGTTTGTTCATTTGCCTGCTTGCTTGTTTATTTATAGCATTACCCTTGATCACCAACAATATGACAGGAAAACATTAAAAACCAAGCAATTAAAACAGCCCAAGTGGAATAAAACTATAATACATATGAGCACCATGAACTTAAAGCATAATAGATGTTTACAACTCTTGATTGTTTTAATAGTTTTTAATATGTTCTATTTCAGTGTTATAGTTTAATATACTTTCAGGAAACTTTTCAACATGTTCAGATTGTTTATTTTTTTATTTAAAAAGGTTTATATTGATTATATTATGTACTGCTTTAAAAATGTTTGGATGGGATAGAAATATTTAAACTAACATACAAATGCAGGTTGAACATCCCTTCTCTGGAATTCTGAAATCCGAAATACAGTAGAGTCTTACTTATCCAACATAAACAGGGTGGCAGAACATTGGATAAGCGAAAATGTTGGATAATAAGGAGGGATTATTAAACATCAAATTATGTTATGATTTTACACATTAAGCACCAAAAACATCATGCTTTACAACAAATGGATAGAAAAAGCAGTTGAGTACACGATAACGTTATGTAATAATTACTGTATTTATGAATTTAGCACCAAAATTTTGCAATTTATTGAAAAATTGACTACAAAAACATTGACTACTAAAAGGCAAACTGCCTTTGATAATACAGAATCTTGGATAAGCAGAGCTTGGATAAGTGAGACTCTACTGTACTCCAAAATATGAAATTGTCCACCTGCATGACTGAGTTTGTAACTGCTTTGTTTTCTGATGGTTCAATATAAACAAACGTTTCATGCACACAATTACTGAAAAAATATTGCTTTAAGTAGCTTCAGGCTATATGTATAAGGCATACATGAAACATAAATGAATTTTGTATTTAGAATTGGGTTTCATCTTTAAGATATTTCATTAAGCACACACACACGCGCACACACATCTATATATATATAAAAGAGTGATGGCATCACGGCGACCCACAAAACAACAAAACTACAAGCCCCCCAACCTCGAAATTTGACAACACAACCCATCATCCACGCCTCTAGGTTGATACAACAAAAAGCAAAGAAAAATAAAGTCCTAATTAGAGGGAGATAAATAATTGTTTTTATCCAATTGCTGCCACTTAGAAGGCTAAGCTCTGCCCACTCAGCCCAGTGTTAATAAAAGAATAAAAATAAAATAAATACAAATAATACAATAAAAAATAATAAAAAACACTAAAAAATTAATACAATAAAATACTATAACAAAATAACTAAAAATAATACAACAAAATAATAAAATATAATAAATAAAAAAGATAAGTTACAATAAAATTAATTTAAAAAATACAAATAATGTCAAATAAAAATTCCACAACAACTTTTAACCAATACCACCACCACTTTGCCACAGCAATGCGTGGCCGGGCACAGCTAGTAACATATATATGAATACAGGTACATTTTTCAAAATCCAAAGATAAGAATAAAAGCCTGAAATCCAAAACTCTTCTGGTTCCATGCATTTCAAATAAGGGATACTTAACATGTAAATAAAAGCAAGAGTTGGGCCATAGTCTAAGCAAGACAAGCATCTTGTCCAAAATGGCTGGGAGACAGATGTTCCTATACTATTCCCTTGCTCAGATTGCAAGCCTGATGTTTCAGAGCCACAGGGGGAAATTAAAAGATCTCCTATTGCTTCAAAGACATAACGTTTTGCCACCAGATGAGCCAACCTGAAGGGAGACTTTCACAAAAAAGGGCACCACCACCAAGAAAACTCTTTCCCCAGAAATTGCTATTATAGTCAACCCTCCACATTCTCTAGGAAATTGTGAAAGTGGAAATAGTGTGAATTAAAAAAAAATCTGTATTGTTTTTTAACCTGAGAAAACATGTCTGAATGCATCTCCAGGTCCTTCAGCACAATATACGACATGCTGAAGAGAGTAGAGATTACTGGAGAGGTTATATTAATTAAATCTGCACGTAATCAAATCTCTCAAAATTAAACCTGCAAATGGGGGGGGGGGCTAGTTGCTGTAATGGGATGGCAAATCCACCACATATTATATTTTAAAGAAGCTAACTGAGGTGATGGGCCTTATTTGGAAATAAGTTTAACCCTTAATGTTCACTTTAAAACACAACGTGAACTCATTTCTTCACTAACCTCTTAGCCATTCTCCACTGCTGCCATTTTTCTGGTCTCCATCCATTTCACTTTGGACTATGGGGACCCCTGGAGGTGGCTTCCAAAGACGTCCAAAGGGATGCCTGATGTGAGAGGCACTCCTTTAAGGATCCAAATACCAAACTATATAGAATTCGGATTCAGTGTTCCCCCTGATCTTGTCACCACATTCCCAATTGTCCTATTTTTATGAGATGTCTGTGTGAGTCAGCACAAGGTGAGTTTGTTGTTCCTCTAAAGCAGGGGGCACTGGATTTTTCTCCTTCCATGGCATTTTCAATCTGTGTTAATTGGCTGTGGCAACATGTACTCATAATACAAAACATAATACCTTCTGAAGGGGTGTTTTGACCATAAGAACATTTTCAAGAAGTAATTATTGATGGGCTAGATTGCTGATAGAGCACATAGAAAGCTGGCCTTCAATATAAGACAACTACTTGCATGAAAACATCTTTATGTATTATGCTGCATTTCACAAACAGATAACAATAAATGGTATCATTTTTTTAAAAAATGCTTGGTTTCTTCCGCTGTGATCTTTAACTCTTCCTTTGGAAAAGTGTGGTGGGGGCTGTAATTACTTCATAAAAGGACATAGAAAAATAAACCTTTTTATTTTCCTGGGACTAGTTCTGCAAAGTGCAGTCACTGTGTGACTGAAATGCTTTGCATTTTGGATGCCTAAATAACTGAATAAAATAGGCAATACAAACACCTATGCAGAATTGTGGACTATAATGCCTAGAATTCTTTAGCAAGCATGGCAACTGTTGTGATACAGTTGTATTTCCTGTCCATTCTCTGGACAGGGGTTGATAAATTGCCAGTGCCAGGAGTATCAATCTAGGAATAGGTCTTTCCAAACAAAGGAAGTTCTATGAAGGCATTCATGGCTGGAATCACTGGGTTGCTGTGAGTTTTTCGGGCTGTATGGCTATGTTCCAGAAACATTCTCTCCTGACGTTTCGCCCACATCTATGACAGGCATCCTCAGAGGTTGCTGGAAACTGGGCAAGTGGGGTTTATATATCTGTGGAATGTCCCGAGTTTGTTGTTCCTGGGAGAAAGAACTCTTGTCTGTTGGAGGCATGTGTGAATGTTGCAATTGGCCACCTTGATTAACATTGATTGGCCACAATAATTCTTTCTCCTACCCTGGACATTCCACAGATATATAAACTTCACTTGCCCAGTTTCCAACAGAGCTCACAACCTCTGAGGATGCCTGCCATAGATGTGGGTGAAACGTCAGGAGAGAATGATTCTGGAACATGGCCATATAACCAGGAAGACTCACAGCAACCCAAAGGAGGTTCTATCCCAACCTTCCACAACAGGGTGCTCTCAATATTCATTTGATCATAACTCCCATTATCCCTAACTAAAATGGTGCTGGGGATGGTGAAAGCTGTAGTTCAGCTAATGTGGAGGGTATCAAATGGGGGAAAGACTGCAGCCTTTCCAATTTTTGACATTTTGCTTAGTATCTTCTTTCTTCCCACCATTCTCCTCAAAGCCTGTGAATTGTGTCAAGCTCAGAGGTGGGAAAAGATTGACCCTGTGCCCCAAGCAAATTGCTGAGGATAGCCCTGCTGCAAGAAGTCCTTGAGAAGATCTGGTCAACTGTCTATATATGTTGTTTAACTTCACTGCACAAAGCCTTTCTATCACACATCTCTCCAATCACATAACTCTTCAAATTCAGGATCATTGGTCCCACACTCATACTTCTGTGTAAGGCTGTAACCCTACTCTTCTGCACTTCTATTGCTCCATATTTTTAAAATAAAAATTATAAAATAAAATTTGCATTTCATGTATAGTTAATTAAAAAAACAAGTACTTCTAAAAATTATGGCCTTGAGAATAGTGAGGAGGAGGAGGAGGGAGGAGGAGAAGAGGTGAATCCTGCCTCCTGCCATCACTTCAGTGTTGCCAAGTGAGTATAGAAGCAGAATGGCCCCATCAATTCAGGTAGGTGAAAGAAACATGGTGTGATTGGCAACTATTGATGGTTTCTCCCCATGAATAGCAGGGAAAAGGTTAACCATGGGGAGGAGGCAGATTGTCAATGAGAGGTGCATGGTGTTGCATGATAGGTAACAGCACCAAAGGTGACAGTCCTGCTTCAATGCCAGTTTGCCTCCTTCGTGCACTAAAGACCAACGTTTCTTGCTTAAATACATTTTCAAAATGGTTTTTATTTGATTTTTTCCAGAGTCCTGGGGAAAGATTTTCTTTAAAAAGAAAAAGAAGATGGGGTAGGCAACGTCTTTTCTATAATAACAAACTACTCAACAAGAGAACTGATAATTTCCTAAAGATTTTCAGGTTTCCTTCATTGACAGTTTGGGAGCAGAGGCCATGTATTGGTTGTGCTGCGATGGATTTCACAAATCTGCAGGACATTCAGCTCAGTGACCTTTGAGATTACCTCCAACTCTAAGCCCATGCTTGTTTTTCTCACCAATGATTGCCCAGAATCAACTTCTCTTATCTGAGATGGGGGTACAGAAGACTAAGCACCGGTAGCCTTACAAAAGCAAAACACCTCTCTGTGGATCTCCTTACTAAATACTCTACTTCAGCCCTTCCAACACTGCCTATAGGTCTAGCCCCCCTCCACCCGCCAGCAAATATTCCTATTTCCTGGAAAACCCTAACGATGGAATGATTATTCATTCAAAATCAAACTGAAATGCAATGTCACCTTTTGGACAGTTTGACGTGACATTATCTCCACTGGCAGGCTAGACCTTGAGATTGTCATCCCACCATCATGGAAGAGTGAGTCAGCTTTTTGCTTTGTGCACCTGGCTTTGGATATGGTCCCAGCTAGTGCTCTATATCATCTTATCACTGCCTTTCTTTTTCCTGTTCATTTCTAAAATGAAAGGACTGTGAAACCTGTAGATAATTCTTTCTTTCTTTCTTTTTGCATCAGCACAATTAAGTTATAAGGGATTTGTCCTTCACCCTTCAAATCTGATTGACTTGGCAGACATCTGTCGGATGTTCTGCAGACTGCAAGCAGACCACTTGTGGTGTGAGAGATTCGTGTTGGGTCTCTTGCTAAAGAGCAAATACAGCAGCGCTGTATTTTGGTGCAGATATTCAGTAGAGCAGAAAGAGAAGCACACCCACCTACCTACTGCTAATCATTCTCAGTCAGTAACCAGTAGGGCTGAATGAATCCATCAGTTTTAATTTCTCTCTACCTCTTATCTCTTTTTGTTGTTGTTGTAGTTTTAAATTATTTCTGTTCACTTTTGTGTTTTGTTTAAAGTTGACATACAAATTATATGCATATTTGTGCAAATGTCTCCCAATGTGCATTTCTGTGCACAATTTTGGTAACTGTGTAGTCTTTGGCAATCATGTTTTATAATGTAATGCATTTTCAAATATTATTTTTCACTGAGACATACATTTTTGTGTACAATTTCCAAATATATTTCAAAATATAGCACAGCCTGCACATGATTTCAAAAAAAGCAAAATTAAGTATTTTCATCTTAAAACACAAATGTAATGCTGCTGAGGTGCTGAACTTGCTGACCAAAAGGTCGGCAGTTCAGATTTGGGGAGTGGGGTGAGTTCCCGCTGTTAGCCCCAGCTTCTACCAACCTAGTAGTTTGTAAACAAGCAAATGTGAATAGATCAATAGGTACAGCTCAGGTGAGAAGGTAATGATGCTCCATACAGTCATGCCAGCCACATGACCTTGGAGGTGTCTATGGACAACGCTGACTCTTCGGCTTAGAAATGGAGATGAGCACCAACCCGCAGAGTCAGACACGACTAGACTTAATGTCAGGGGAAAACCTTTACCTCAACAAACTTCTCCCTATGAAATTTGCGTCAAAAGGTGACTTGAAGGTGCATACATGCACACAGGTTTTGCTCTGTTTAGACCAGACCTAGACCACAATACCATGTCAGCAGGAATTACTCTGAGCATCTCTTTCCTCATGTTATGCCAAATTGCTGAACCTGAAGCTAAACCCACTCCTGACCAGTGTCGTCTCATCTAGCCCTCTGTTGTTTAGTTGTCTAGTTGGAGACTCATCCTACCAACCAAACACTTCCCTTCCCTTTACCCTCAAAAGTCTGGCAAGTGAGAACACATAGCAAAGTCTAGTAAAAGGGTACATGATGGTATAGGGGCAATGTAGGGGTATGCAGTTATGGGTTTTTTCCCCAAGACTAAATTAGTGAAAATGTCTATTGAAGCCTCCCTTCTGCGGTCACCAAATTGCATGAGAAAAAATATTTCAAGTTATATTAAATTTTGTGACACAATTGTATATAAGTCAGGGAGGGGGGAAACATCATCAGAGGCACAGTATTTCTTTGCCAGTCTTGAATGTAGTTCCTACCTCATATTCCCAGTTTGTTTGTTTGTTTTAAAAAAGGACAAAGCACAATACAATAGTCCTTCTTTGCATGATTGCTTGCAATTCATATCAAAAGCTAAAATCTGCATTTCAGCTAGATGTGTTGCTTTTGTTAAAGCTGTTACTGAACATTTACAACCAAGAGTAAACCACCAAGTAACTACGTCTGGGTAAGTGGGTAACTATGCTCTGGATTGGGTACTATTTAATGTACTGCTATATTTTGGGATTATTCACTCCTCTTTGCATATTCACCTATCTGTTTCCGTTTCTCTGTCTCTGTCCGTCCCCATATGAAAAATAAAATATATTTAAATAGACACACGTGTCCATGTGCATGGCTATTTACAAACACTTATTCATGTGCCTGTGAGCATATGCTTCTACACACCCACATGGTCATCATGTGCTTCTGCATTTCAAAATGTGCCACTCAGCTTTGGAAGGTAAGCTCTCAAAACTGTCCCTCATTTATTCATGTTCCCTGTGTGCTGTCTACTCTCTGACCTCATATTCCTACACAGGGCCTGAAAACTTCTACTTTTAGCTTTCAGAACCGTACAAAAGAATAGAGTTGTGAAAATGCATTTTCTTTGTGATTTTTCCAAATCTGGGGAAGCTGGGAATATAAGGATGCTGTCACTGGGATGCTTATAACAGCGCTACTTGGGGGTGGTTCCTAGACTAGTGCTGGTCCCTTAGCCATTATCCGCTGGTCCCTGGCAAGCTTCCAGAAAAGAAAGCAATAGTTGTACCCAAAGGGCACAAATATAGTACTGGACCTTGGCACCCTGGAGAACAACCCTCCACTTTAGAAAGCCTGAGCCACACAGATTTATAGCATGTAACCATCCTTCCACATACGTGAGCAGACAGGATAGGGTTACCCTGGATAGGCTGAAACTTCATCCAGGCAAGATAGATGTCAAGGTAGATAATCCACAATATCTGCTTTGAACTGGGTTATCTGAGTCAACACTGCCATATAATCCAGTTCAATGTGGATTTTATGCAGCTATGTGGAAGGAGCCTCAGTACCTTCACCCACCCTCTGGAACTCCCTTCTGAAGGAAGCTAGACTGACCCCCCTCTCTACTTCCTTTTTGCTCACAAGCAAAGGCATTCATATTCAGGCAGGCTTTTAGCATGTAAGCAAGAAAGCTTTTATGGGGATATTATATATTTTTTAAACATTTGCTTCTTTAAAAGAATACTTTTATACTGTTTCAATTGATTTATATTTTTATTGTGAATTAAAAAAATGTTTTGAAAGCCTCTCTAGGTCCCACTCTGGAAGAAAAGTGGCATACAAATCATGAAATAAATAAAAATAAAATGAATTACGATCATGGCATTTTGTTACAAAAATCTTGGAAACCCCAAATCCAGCTGATTTGTACTGGCCTCTCAGGTGCTATTTGTCGTGCTGGTTTCCTGGTTTTTGGGGGAATATTAATAGGGGACACATTAGAAAAGTCTGATAAGAAATAGGCATTGTGCATAGTTCAGAATATTAATCAGATAAGAGAAGGGAGCAAATTTAGTCATCTGTATGGGTGACAAGAGACTTGGGGAGATGCATAAATAATATGTAAAAGGTAAAAGAAAAGTAGAATATCTGAAGATTGAAAGGAAACTCACAAACTTTAATGATCAAAACAACTAGAAAACCTAAATGCCCATGGGAAATGAAAATATTTCTCATTCTTATGGTAGAATGTCTTGGGGTTTTAGAAGTCAGCGGTCCCTAATCCTGCTGTTGTTCTGCACTAATTCTATCTCCATGGCAGAAAACTAAAAAGATATAATCTCATGCATAAGAGATGGAGTAAACAACACAGTTTGTCTATGCACCCTCATTAGGAATAATGTATGCCTGATAAAAACTCAAAGGTGTGATTCTCATGCATGACATTTTCAGTTCAGTTGAATACTAACAATAATCCATATCCCAGTGTAATCAGCAAGGGCAATACCTACACTTTCATTGTTTTGACTATTTTTAGAGCCAAATACCAGTGTGTATTTTCTCCACTAATGAATACCTTTTTCTTTTTCTTTTCCACATGGTCATTTTTATGTTCAATGTAGTACATTACAACATTTGGAGAAGTGCACATTCAGAAAGATTTTGCATATGGATTAAATATGGGTGAAGTTCTTACCAAAATATGAACCAAATGACTCCTCTATCATCTCTATTATTTTCTTTTGTCAGGGTGGAAATCACAGAAATAGAGGCTGGATGGTTATCTGTCAGTGGTGCTTTGATTGTATGTGCTCCTCCATGGCAGGGGGTTGGACTAGATGTCCCTTGGAGTCTCCTCCAACTCTTTAATTCTATGATTTTATGTGACCCTCTGTACGTGCCAGGACTGCATGTCTGCATTGCTATTTGCAAGGGCCCATATAGTTCAAAGAGGGGAGGAGGGAAGGAGGGGGGTTATTCTATGATTCTGTGATAAATGTTTTGACACTGTCACAGTAGTATCCTTGCAAATGTCAGTAACAGCACTCAGGGATGACCAAGACATGACAATGTCAACAGAAACACCAAGGTAGGTGCCATCCTCTTATCTTTATGGTGTGGAGCCCAGGGAAAGTGGAATGGTCATGTAAACAGTGGTGCTGGTTCTGAATTGGAACTGGCCCTACTGTTTACACAGCCCTGAAATGCAGCAGCACTCTAGAAAAGAGTTTCTCAAATACGGTTCCTCTAGATAAGTGGTTCTCAATCTGGGGTCCCCAGATGTTTTTGGCCTTCACCTCCCAGAAATCCTAACATTTGGTAAACTTGCTGGGACTTCTGGGAGTTGTAGGCCAAAAACATCAGGGGACTTCAAGTTGAGAACCACTGCTCTAGATGTTTTGGACTTCAGTTCCCAAAACACCTAACAGCTGGTAAGCTGACTGGGATTTCTGGAAGCTGAAGTCCTCCATCTGGTGGAGCATAGTTTGAGAAACACTGCTCTAAAACATTTCCCAATTTTGACTAATGATGAGCAAAACCATGTTAAGGAGTCTTGTCCCCTGTTGGAGGCAAGAAAGGTATTTACATCATGCGGATGCCACAGGGCTGATTCTCACTTTAAAGTGCCCATATAAACATGCCCGTAGTCAAACATTATTTGGAGGGCTGTCTTCTCCTGCAGTAAACAGACAAGGAACAGATTTTGAAAAAGAGACAGCAGTTTTGAACCTAAAGCGACAAAATGAAAAGGGGATGCAACCAATTCATGGCTACTGCAAACCTTAAAAGGCAGTGTGAATTCTAAAGAACATTTCCCCCCTGGCAGTGGCATGTTGGCGGTTGTAGAGAACTCCATGGGGTATTTGGTACAAAGTGATATTAGTCTGGAATAGGATTTAAAGAACTGTCAGCACCAGGAAAATAGCTGCTATCACGGTGTCTCACATGCAAGTTTACATGAGAATTCACAAAGTACAGCTGTTAAACCCTATAGCAGTTATCATTTGTACAAGTGAAAGATTGCCTTTTATGGAATGGCAGGTGAACAACTGGAATTGGAAGGCATTAGGCAAGTTAAAGAAGGATGGAGGAAGAAAGGGGAGTCTTGGCTGGGAATTTGACAGTGGATGCTCTGAGTTAGTTTGTGAAGAATGTAAGGTCATGTCTACATGCCTGTTCAGAGCACAAATTGATTTTATTTTCTATTGGTTTTATATATGCATATAAAGGTGCTCCTGGTGGTGCAGTGGATTAAACCGCTGAGCTGCTGAATTTGTTGACCAAAAGGTTGGCAGTTTGAATCCGGGGAGCAGGGTGAGGTCCCACTGTTAGCCCCAGCTTATGCCAACCTAGCAGTTCGAAAATATGCCAATGCGAATAGATCAATAAGTACCGCTCTTGTGGGAAGGTAACAGTGCTTCATGCAATCATGCTGGCCACATGACTTTGGAGGTGTCTATGGACAATGCTGGCTCTTCAGCTTAGAAATGGAGATAAGCACCAACCCCCAGAGGTAGAAACAACCAGACTTAATGTCAGGGGAAAACCCTTACAACCTTTATGCATGTGTGTGTGTGTGTGTAGTTTTATCTGTATTGTTTGTTGTTGTTCTCTATCTTGAGACAACAAAAACAACAACAACAACGAGAGTGAAATGCTGAATAAATCCTCATATGTATTTTCAGGACATTTTGATGGTCAACACAGTGGTGTCACACAAGAAAGACGGGAGGAAATCTTTACATTATGACAGAGGTGGGGATCAGCGAAGGCCCTCACTCTTGGTTCTCCCAGTGAATGAGCCTTGTGGCATTCAGGATAGAAACCCATCATTCAGCCACAGTGGTGGAATTGCCTGAGAGGAAACTCACACTAACGTTAAACTGTTTGTTCATTAAATTCATTACTGTCGAATCTGACTGGCAGCAAACAGTGTGGAAGTTACAACATTGCAGAGTTTGGAATGGGGCTGGATGAAATCTCCTAGAATGTTCATGCTGGTTAAGGGATACTGGGGAATACAGTTCAAAAAGTCTTTCTCTAAGATCTGCAAAGTTGTGCATATTAATTCAGAGGCCAAAGGGTCCCAAAATATTGACCTTTTCTTGATTTGGAAAGTACATATTTTACCATTTTGGTTATGTCAGGAGAAAATCCATGTTCAACTGTTCTGTTATATGTTCTGTTATATGTTATATGTGTAGAAGAGCAAACACAATTCTCCTATCCTGCATATTCAGCCATTCTACTTGTTGCAATTACCATGGTAATAAACAAAGACCCACAAACTTCCATCAGATAGAACTTAAATCCTACAATTATTCTAAATTAGCATGCAAAGATGCCGTTGCTACTGTGAAGAAGAAATATCCTTTGAATAGTTCAACAATTACGCTGATTTTACGATAATTGGTTATTGAAAACATCTTAGTTATCCACAGAAGAATGTAAGAGTGGGAAAAGAGAGATGTTCCTCCCACTCATATTTAAATGCCCTTTGAAAGGGATTGGAACCATATATAGCACATATTTGGGCAAACTCCTGTCTTACAGGCAGACTCATGACCATGCATCATATATGGATATATTTAGTAATGTAGCCACAGCTGTGCCGGTGAATTTCTTCCTCCTCCTTCTTAAATTGGGTTTCCTATCAGGAAACTAGTCTTTCCAGCCATTTCTCAGCTGATATGCCCACATGATGCACATGTGCCCCCATGTGGTGAAACAGATTTATGTTTTCAGCTGCAGGGCTGCTTCAACAAGGCACATAGATGATGCTGAAAATGTTCCTTCCAAAATGCTTTCACAACACCAACACATGCATCTTTCCTCACAGAATGTAAGGGGCAGAACTTGAAAATGTTTTTTTACGGGTTATGGTTCCCAGAATGCTCACCCAGCCTGGCCACCATTGACCCCCCCCAAGTATATTTTTTACGTTCTGATAATAGCCTATTGGGCAAATTAATAGTATCCATATATTTATTTTTTTGAAAAAACAACATTGTGGAAATCCCAGTGTCCTCATATATACTAGGAATTGTTATGTTGTTGATATTGCTGTTGTTGTGTACTTTCAAGTCATTTCTGATTTACAGTGACCCAAACACAATTCTATTATGGGGGTTTCTTAGCAGAATTTGTTCAGAGGGGATTTGCTTTCTCCAGGAATGAATATCATGGAATGAATAAATAAATCTTAGAGTTGGAAATGGCCACAAAGGCCATCTAGTTCAACTTCTGCTATATGGGAAAACATAACTACAACACTCATTAAAGATGCCCATCCAATCTCTTTTTTACAGCCCTTCAAGGTCCAACCCTCATTGTTGTGGATTCCTTGGAAAGTGAGGATGAGGAGATGCTAATAGAAGGCTCAGCGGTAAAGCCAGAACCCGGTAGTGCCCAGCAGCTCCCCTAGCCAAGCTTTGAAGTAGCACCCATGAAAGTAGATAGATAGATACTACTACTCAGCCTGCAGAACAAGTTCAAGTGACTTCTTAGGAGCGGGTTAACTGATCCAGATTTTGTGGCCCTGCGAGGAGAGAGGTCTCAGCTAGGCAAGTCCTCAAGATTAGCTGAGAAGTGAGCCAGGAACAGGTAACACCTGTGAATTTAGGATTCAAGGAGTATGAAGGTGGCACCTTGCTGCTGGCTGCAATGTCAATTCTAGAAGCTATGACCCCAGACTCTTTTTATCTTGTGTTCCTGAACTCTGGACTAACCTTTGAACCTTGGCTTATGGATTCTGATATAACCTTATACTCTGGACAGCTGGTATTTGGCTTACAACCCTGGAATGGACATTTGGCTTCTATATTGTGTTATCTTGCTAATGTTTGCATCTGTGTTGGCCTATTGGTTTGACTTCGGACTGTTGATTAATGCTCTGCTGATATTTGGGGGTCAAGTCTTCTGACACTCACCTCCAGACAATCTGTTCATGTGTACTGCATCTTCAAGATTCCTCAATACTAGTTGTGCTGGTTTGGATTGCTTGTAGTTTGATAAGATACTAGAACTCTGAAATTGCAACTTCTGAATGCCTCCTCTCCCTAAACTGCATTCCCAGGATTACATAGATTAGGACCATGGTAGCTGATGTGACATCACAATGCTATAATTCTGCAGTATGAATGAGAAATGGCTTCATTTCCCCTTATGGAAGAGTCAGATCTGGGTGCATATACACTGCAGAATTAGTTCAGTTTGACAGTACTTTAATGATGATGATGATGATGATGATGATGATTTATTTCTATTCCACCCTATCTCCCTGAAGGGACTCAGGGCGGATTCCAACAAAAAAGGCATACATTCAATGCCTTCATAAAACAGATAGATATTGGCATAAAATCCCAGCAAGACCCCACATATGAAAAGAGTGTTAAAAACCCAACATCAAATTAAACCTAATATCACTGAATTGAATATAACATTGATAAATTAAACCCACATAGTGAGACAGAATCAAGCAAGAATTATATAGTGACATACAATCTAAATAAATGTTCACAGTAATTTACAAAATCCATGGCTCAATCCTATGGAATCACGTGAGTTTTACAAAGTCTTCAGCTTTCTTGACCAAAGAGTGGTGATGCCAGACTAAACTACAAAAGCAAATCATACTTATTTAGTTCTTTAGCAGCCTTTTTAGATAAAGGGGGGGGGGGGGGCTGACCTGAGTGGGTGACTGGTATTCTGCTCTTTCCTACCCTCTTCTCTCTATTTGCTAAGAAAAGCCACCTACACACTGTATTAACTTCACATTATTCTTCCACATTTTCACATCATTTTCATCTTTTTAAATTGCTGAGATTTTTAAAACATGTGCCATATGGCTACTGGTTTCTCTTACCAGAGTTCTTTCATTTCCCAATTAATGTGCTTGCTTAGAGATGGCAAAGAGATAGGAAATTACATTCAAAACAGCAAAGGGGGCATAGAAGGCAAAGTGGCAGTGGGCAGATTGTTATTTGACATGCAAAGACACTGCACTTGAAAGAGAAAATGTGAAAGATTGTAAGGATGCTTGAA
The DNA here is from genome assembly GCF_035594765.1 of Anolis carolinensis. NCBI lineage: Eukaryota > Metazoa > Chordata > Lepidosauria > Squamata > Anolidae > Anolis > Anolis carolinensis. The sequence continues at coordinate 331,463,344 of NC_085841.1, read as the reverse complement.
CGTGATGTAAGCACCTACAGATTTAGGTTATTTATGAAATGGGGAGTGAAACTATGAAATCTGAGAAATAAAATCAGCTTCACCTATGTAGCATAAAACTACAATCTGGGTGCCTGCTCCCACAGTCTTCTAAATAGCTTGCCCTACCTCTTCCTCTTCCTTTATCTACTGGTTATAAGTGGTTTCTCCCCCCCCCCCCCCCCGCCCACATTTTAAAATATTTTAATTAAAATAAACATACATTTGTAAGTATTTGTTATGTGCAGTGCAATATGTTCCAGCTATTAGAGTTTCATTATATTTATCACATAATATCTTTTCTTTAAGGTATCACAGTTTTCTATTTGAATAGTACAGATAGTACAGCTTTAAATGGAGTCCCCGATGGTGCAGTGGGCTAAACCCTTGTGTCGGCAGGACCGATGACTTGAAGGTTGGGTTGATGACCTGAAGGTTGCCAGTTTGAATCCAACCCGGGGAGAGAGCGGATGAGCTCCTTCTATCAGCTCCAGCTCCATGCGGGGACACGAGAGAAGCCTCCCACAAGGATGGTAAAAACATCAAAACATCCGGGCATTCCCTGGGTAATGTCCTTGTAGATGGCCAATTCCCTTACACCAGAAGCGACTTGAAGTTTCTCAAGTCACTCCTGACATGAAAAAAAAGTAACAGAATAACATCTGGGCAATTTTAAAGTGATTGTATTTCAGATCACTTTTTTAAACTTCAGAAACAAAAAGCTGTTATATACCAAAAAGAAATACAGGGTGTTTGAAAAAGAACTCATTATTCACCATTTAAATTAAATGATGAATAATGAGTTCTTTTTCAAACACCCTGAACATCCAATAATAGTTGCCACACCTCTCAGATTATGAAAATGCTTCTAACTTTCCCAAGGCTCAACATTTCGAAGAACAAGAGGCTTTTTTGTGCTTGTCTCAATACTGACGTCAGCTCTCTGCAGTCACTGACATTGAAACAAAGGAAAAAGCAAACAAAAAATGCTGAACCAAGCCACAGCAGATATCAAGGGCCTGCTGTACCCTGAAATATCCTTCAATTAGTGAGTAAATGGACATAACATGTTACAAGTAAGGATACTGCCTGCACCATGATGTTTTTCTTCTTTCCGTGTAACATGGAAGCTTGTTCTTTTTTCTTGGTATTTTAAGAGGGCTAAAATTGCCTTTATTGGACATTTTGAAGACATTTTCCCCTCCTCAACAATAGGTCATTTTCCTACTTTTTTTTAAAAGGGAACTAAGAAATAATGGGAAAATAATGTGTAATGCAATGAGTTGCTAAAAACTCATTTTGTGTAGCATTAATGGCAACAGATTTCTCTGGAAGCTTTTCAATGAATCACATATAAAATTACTTTTAAAAGTAGCTTCATAAGCTCTGGCAAAACTTTTTATTCAGATAGTCTTTTGTGCTGATAAGCTGTTGAATTTAAATAACCTAAAAGCACCAGATCCCACCTGAGCTTGAAAACTAAATAGCGTCGGTCTTGATTAGTACTAGGATGGACAATTCCAAGGAATACTTGGTGCTATAGGCTATCTTTCAGAGAAAAAAAACCCGACAAAACTAACTTTCTTTGAAATTCATAGAGTTGGCATAAGTCAATAGGCACACACACATGAACTATTATTTGGGTTTAAAGACATTACCACTGCTTAAACATAGCACACAAACACATGAAGGCACATACACACTGGTGGCAAATGGCATCTAAATGTTTGGATACTGGGTGTCTTTTTGCTCTTGAATTTTTTAACGATTGCCTGAGTCTCCTCAGAGTTCACTCAGAGGTAAGTGGGTGAGAGTCTTTCTTGTTCTTTGCACAGACCTGTTTGGAAAGGACCAGGAAACAATAGCTTTTTGCCAGCTCCTACCATGCAATGAAATTCCCTTTCATGGAAGCCTAGCCTGGCACTTACTCTGCTCTCCTATCACTGTCAGGTGATATATTTAATTATATTTATATTTAAACATGCATAATTGATTGGTTGGGGTCAGTATAATATGGTGATTTGAGAGTTGGATTACAACTCTGTTTTATAGGAAACATCACATCTTAGACCATATATGTCTGCATGGGCCAAACATCTTGAAGATGTTTGATCAGGCCATGGTTGCATGCCATTTAGATTACTGTGGTATGCTGCATGTGTGTGACTGTGGTGCCTTTGAAGAGCCATATTTCTTGTTATTTCTTTAAATACCTAGGTTGGCCATCAGCCGGGAGTGCTTTGTGTATTCTTGCATAGCAGGGGGTGGGGCTAGATAGCGTGGTCTAGTTTAACTTTAAAGCTAAAGGTATCCCCTTAGCATAAAGTCTAGTTAAGTCCGACTCGGGATTGGTGCTCATCTCCATTTCTAAGCCAAAGAGCCGGCGCTGTTTGTAGACACCTCCAAGGTCATGTGGCCAGCATGCCTGCATGGAGTGCCATTGCCGTCCCGCCAAAGTGGTACTTATTGATCTACTCACATTTTTATGTTTTCGAACTGCTAGGTTGGCAGAAGCTGGGGCTAAGAACAGGAGTTCATGGAATCGAACTGCCAATCTTCTGGTCAGCAAGTTCTGCAACTTAGCAGTTTAACTTACTGCGCCACCGTGGCCGCTACTTTAGTCCAACTTAATGATTCAAGTATTCTATCAGTTTGCCTTTCCCCCTCTATTTTAATTCTTTTCCAGGCTTCAACTAAGACATCAATGAAGGGAGAAGAGGAGTCAACATGAAAAGTGAAGATCCAGCAAATTAAAAAAGAACAAGAACGTCACTGCAGCATAAATCTTGCTGCAAGAGTGTTGTCATCAAAGCCCTGTTCTTTTTTAAGAGTTTGCATGCATAGAAGTGCACCAATGGGGTGGGTGGGAATGGCAGCATAGATCCTGTGTCTAAAGTCAATTAGGTCCTTTGAGTCAAAATTCACCAAATCAGCAGTATGAGTATGCTTCCTCCTGTTTTTTTTATTGATAAACCAATGAAAACATGGTACTGTCTACCAGTCCTGACAGCCTCTAAAATTAGTCAAAGCATAATCAGAAGTATGCCCCAAACTTCCAGAAAATCCATGTTACTATGTATGGTTGTGAAAGCTGGACAGTGAAGAAAGCTGATAGGAAGAAAATTCATTTATTTGAAAAATGGTGCTGGAGAAGATATCTGTGGATACCATGGATTGTGGATACAATCAGTCCTAGAGCAAATCAAGCCTGAATTCTGCCTGGAAGGCAAGATGACTAAACTTGGACATATAATGAGAAGACATTTCTCACTAAAAATACAATAATGCTTGGTAAGATGGAAAGCAGTAGGAAAAGAGAACGATCACATTCCAGATGGATGGACTCAATGAAGGAAGTCATAGCCTTGAGTCTGCAAGGCCTAAGCAGAGCTGTTTTGGATAAGATGACTCTGAGGTCTCCCATTCATGAAGACACCACAATTCAAAGTCAGCCCAGTGGCAATTAACATCATCAACAAAGACAATTGTCTCTGGCTAGTAAGGCACTCAGTTCACATAACATAGTCCATAACACAAAGTCTTTTGACACAATCCTTCTTTCTGTTCCTCTCCATTGCTCCCTATGATGATTCTTGGGTACCCAAAGAAATACAAATGACTTTGTATTTCCAGAAGCATTACTGGCTTGATGATGAGAGATCTGATGATGCCTAGTAGTGAATGAATTGCAAGTTCCAATATTTTTTATCAATCTCCATGCTAGTTGGTATAGACAGGAGATAAATTCCAACAAGATTATAAGATCCATACATTCACTATTGCTAAGCTGATACAATGTGAAAGCAGGTATGGAATACAGAAGCTCAGTGAAGACCCCTCAGTGTTTCATTCTACAACTGATTTTAAAGTCAGGGCTGATTAAAATAATAACTATCAAGATTAGGAACTACCGATGGCCAGTATGCTGTATGCTTTGAATGTTGGACTACAACTTTGGAGAACAAAGCCAAAATCTCTGATCAGCCATAGAAACCCAAGAGGTAACATTAGAAAAATCACAGTCTCTCAGCCTCAGAGGAAGGCAAAGGCAACTTCCCTGTGAACAAATCTTGCCAAGACAAATCTGTGGTAGTTTCATCTTAGCGTTTTCAGAAACTGAAAATGACATGGAGGCACATCAGCAAATGCACATTATGCATTACATATTCAGATGCATTTCATATTTCCATGGAGTTGCAATTCACTAATCCACAAGTATAATAAAAGTCTGTGAGCGTAAAATTATTACGTTTCCTCTCCATGAAATAGAATCTTCAAAGTGCATACACTAGCTGTAGATTTCAAGCACTTTTCAAGGGTAGCCCCAATGCAGTGCATTCAAATAATCTAATCTGGAGGTAAGTACGAATTGATCACTCTGGCTAAGTTCTCCTTCTCTAGGACAAAGACATTGTTGTGAATCCAGTTGGTTATATCCAAGTAAACAGATCCATTAAATCAATTGGATAGTGAGTAGATTCAGTCGATCTACTCTGGCAAGGAATGCCAATAGGATTTGGGTCATTGTTTAGCCATACAAGGAACAGAAGTACACAGATGCTGAACTTCTCAGTGTAGGTTGTCAAGGACATGAAGAGAAAGAAAGGAAACAAGAGAGCTAAAAAGGGAATTAGTTTGGAGCTGGAGATTTACAGGACTGCTTCTGAAATAAGTAAGTCAAACCAGCTCTTTCTAAATTTTCTGTTGGATTATTGTTCAAGACACAACATTAACCTTGAGAGAAGCCTTGATCTTCATTGTGGTGATTCTGTATTCTTCTTATAGAATTTTATGAGATTATTGATTTTAAAAAAAGTAAATCTGTAACTTCTTTGTACACCTAATGAAAAATCTTCAGTATCTCTTCATCATATACTGCCTATGTGGGGAAACTCTGCTTTTAGCTTCACAAGTATATAGCAAGGTGCCCATTCCCATTTTGATATATAATATTGGCTTACCAGCTCTTGGGTTTCAATATTTGTGCAGCTCAGAAAAATTACTTTTTGGACTACAACCTTCACTGTGGGTTCTGGGATTTACTGTCCAAAATATAATCTTTTCTAGTTCTACCCAGGGATGCAAGATCTAAGTCTAGATATGATGTTTGGATGAGATTCCCTTCACTAAATTTAATAACAGACATTATAGTCACTCTCTAAGATGTTTGGATGCCAAACTTTATTTTGAAATATTATGCATGGTTTGTTTTTCCATGTCTAGGTCTCCAGAGATTTTGCTCTCTCTGGCCTCCTTCCTCAGTAGTGATCCTACCCAAAATTCAGAGCTCCAGGCTAATTTGTCATTTATGATATTCCCGCCCTTTACTTGTTTGTGCACTTTTCCAGACAACAGAGCTCTGTAGATAGTCAGTGCACTTTTGTCAGTGAGAATCTGTTGTGTATATGTAAAAAGAGGATCTGAATCCTGTAGTAAAGGAGTGGAAAAATCATCCTTGTTCTGGGAAGTGCAGCTGTCTCAAGACTGCATCTGAGAAAGTAGACTAAGGAGCCCATCTACACAAACAAACAAACTGAACTTGCTCCTAGGTGCTGCTATCCTGATACAAAATTCTTGATAATTCACTTGCAACGTGGTTCATTCGGATTTAATCAGGGTCAAAAAACTTTGAAATTTATCCCAAGGTTTTGCAGAAAATTCAGATCTATGTGTGGCTAGGTCTCCTGCTGGCATCACTTTCTTGTAGTATTGCAGAGATGAATTAGTGGTGGGAGGAACTAGTTGATGGGAAGTCAGCATTCCCAACAAAATGTGGCTTGGTCTTAAGGTGATTAAAAAAACATTAGGAAGGTACATGAATGCATATACCTCAGCTTTACAAAAGTACTTTATTTATTTGTGTGATTGGTGGGTGGGTGGAGGGGGACAAAACTGGAGCTGCATAGCCAAAAATAATGCAAAGGACTGGAAATTTGGAAAGCCCCCAACAGCAAGATGAGTTCGGCAGGGGGAAATATGTGGTTAGTTATGACCATTTCACCATGATATGTGTGATGTGTGTGGCATTAATGGGATCTCTGCAGGCCCAATGCAGACTGGGAAAATGTGGTGCTAATCAGATTTATTTTGGTCAGTGTAGACAATCCTTTTGTCTACAAAAGCTTGTGCTGTTAATTCAGTTCTCTCAGTCTCTATGTGCTACAAAATCCCTTTGCATGCTGATTATTCCATGATTCTATATCCCAGAATAATATGGCTATGTATTTGAATTTTGAATCAAGACTGGTGATACATGGTCTTAAAAAGCATCCCAGACAACATAGGAGCATCATATATTTTGGGTGTCTGCAGCAAAACTGGTTTTTATGGACAGCTGGCCACTAGTCTTTATTTTGCTCATAAACAAGCAGCCCATGCCAAATATTAAATAAAAAACTTTAAAATATAGCAGCAGGACAAGACATTGAATTAATTACATTAAAATATCATAAATGTCACTTTTAGTAGCATTAGCATATTTTCCTCCCCTCCATTTTATTGAATTGTGCGTATACCAGTGATAAAAACAGACATTAAAAGTTTCAACAATCAATACAAAAACAAATCTACCCTTTATATCATATCTTAATAAGTGAGAACTATAAAACATTAATAGGACAATAAAGATGATGAATATGTCTGCACACTAGAGTATCACAAACAGGTAACATTTACAAGTTGGGTGGAGGGGATCAGATAGTCACTTCTAGTTAAAAACATGAAATTGAAAAGGGGAAGGAAAGAAGGCATTGTGAAAAAGGAAACGAGTTTCCTATAATCATCTCTATAATTGCTATAATCATTTCCTTGCTGGTTCGTACAGCCTGAATTGCCCCTTTAAATCAAGCTTATTTGTATTTCCTTTAGTAATAAACAGATTGAAATGGGCATAACATAAGAGCTATGCTGAGTCAAGCAAAATGCCTCTTTGTCCCAACTTTCTGTTCACGTGGTGGCCCTGGAAGATGTCAATGGGAAGCCCACAAGGTAGATGTGCATGCAAAAGGACCTTTGATTTCATGCTCTGCAGTAAATGGTAAACAGAGGCATGCTGTCTATGATATAGGTGCTATCAGAACTTCTCATAGACATCTGTGGGCTTCCCATCTGCCAGGGTCACTATGTGGGCAAAAGGCTGGAACAATGAGGCATTTCGCTTGACTCAGCACACCTCTCAGGTTATGCCCATTTCAAACTGTTTATGACTACAGCCTTCATTCCTAGAAGTCACTGATAGGGTACATCTATGCTGTAGAATTAATTCAGTTTGACACCATGGCTCAGTACTATGGAATCATGGAAACTAGAGTTTTACAAAGTCTTTTGCCTTCTCTGCAAAGAGTGCTGGTGATTAACCAAACTACAACTCCCATGATTCCATGTCATTGAGCTATGGCAGTGAAAGTGGTGACAAACTGCATTCACTCGCCAGCAGTGGTTCTCAACTTGTGGGTCCCCAGATGTTTTGGCCTACAACTCCCAGAGATCCCAGCCAGTTTACCAGCTGTTAGGATTTCTGGGAGTTGAAGGTCAAAACATCTGGGGACCCACAGGTTGAGAACCACTGCTCTACAGTTGAGATGCCTCTAGTTACCTCTAGACTGGACTACTGTAATGCGCTCTACGTGGGGCTTCCCTTGAAGACGGCCCGGAAGTTACAGCTGGTCCAACGTTCGGCCGCCAGACTAATAACGGGGGCGAGTTACAGGGAGAGATCTACTCCCCTGTTTAAGGAGCTCCACTGGCTGCCGTTCATCTTCCGGTCCCAATTCAAGGTGCAGACCATCATTTATAAAGCCCTAAACGGTTTGGGACCCGCCTACCTTCGTGACCGTATCTCCTATCATAAACCTGCCCGACCTCTCCGATCATCAGGGGAGGCCCTCCTGTCGCCACTACCTATATCTCAGGCTCGCCTTGTAGGAACAAGGGAGAGGGCCTTCTCTGCGGTGGCCCCTCGCTTGTGGAACTCGCTGCCCATTGAAATCAGGCAAGCCCCCACCCTTTTAGCCTTCAGGAAAGATTTAAAAACATGGCTCTTCCGGTGTGCTTTCGGAGAGTAAATGTTCTATGCTACTCCCCCCCGATATTTATCCTCTAGACTGGTTCACTATCTGATGTCCCGTCCCTCGAGGTTTTATTCTGATCCCTTTCTCACCCAGAGTTTTAATTTTTAATCTAGTTTTTAAATGTAGTATTCATGCGGCCCGCTCGTGTTATATTGCTGTTTTGATCTTATGTTGTACTGTTTATTTTATGTAATGTATTATTTAATTGTATTATGTTATGGTTTATTGTATTGTCTTGGGCATGGCCCCATGTAAGCCGCCCCGAGTCCCCGTTGGGGAGATGGTGGCGGGGTATAAATAAAGTTTTATTATTATTATTATTATTAGATGCAAATATTGCTTCCATTATTTTATCTAATTCTCTTTTCAAATCTGTCCAAACCAGTTGTCCATTACTATATCTTGAAGCAGAACTACAAAGGTGCAATTAGCCATGTGAAGAAGTACTTCTATTTATCCATTCTGAATTATCTACACTTTGGCTTCACTAAGTTCCAATCCTAGCATTATGAAATTGAGAGAAAAAAAAGTCTCCTCTTCCCCACACTTTGCCTAATGTTATGTTCTTTCATATCATCTTTACTTGCCTTCTGAAAAAGACTCCAAATATTGTAACCTTTTATCATAGGACAGTTGCCCAAGACCCTTAATAATTTTGGTTACACTTAGTATTCTTTTGATTTTATTTTTCAAAATGTTAACTTATCAATTTCTTGCAATACAACATACAAAGGACACAAGAGCCATCTAGTCTAACCACTTGCTATGCAGGAACACACTACTAAAGCACACTTGAAAAGTATCCTCCCGATCTCTGTTTAAAGACCTTCAGGGAAGAGTGCTTTCCACTGTTGAATAATTCTTAAAAGTGAAAAGTTCTTTCTAACATTTAGATGGAATCTCGTTTCCTGTGATTTGAATCCATTGGTTCACCTGTAGCCTCTGGAGCAGCAGAAACAAGCTTCTATATGACAAATGGGGAGGAATTCATGCAGAAATGTGTGAGTCGGGGGAAACGTGTATGAAAATGAATTCAAGTATTGATATGTTTGTGTAAACGTGCATAATCGACACTGGGCAGAACAGATATGAGCAAGCACATGCAACACTGGCACATAATACATGGAAATACAGTAGGTATGGAGCCCCTGGTGGTGCAGTGGATTAAACTGTTGAGATACTGAACTTGCTGACCGAAAAGTTGATGGTTCGAATCCGGGAAGAGGAGTGAGCTCCTGCTATTAGCCCCAGCTTCTGCCAACCTAACAGTTTGAAAACATGCACATGTGAGTAGATCAATAGGAATTGCTTCTGTGGGAAGGTAATGGTGCTCCATGCAGTCATGCTGGCCACATAACCTTGGAGTTGTCTACGGACAACACCGGCCCCTCAGTTTAGAAATGGAGATGAGCACCAACCCCCAGAGTCGGACATTATTAGACTTAATGTCAGGGGAAACCTTTACCTTTACAGTGAGGTATGCAACTCTCTCTATTTTGTGTGCCTTGTTCTGTTTAATGGCCACTAGATGTCATCTATTCTTAAGTTTAGTTTTATGCACAGTGTCCTCCTACTGTAAATAGGATCAGACAATATGTAGAGCAGCAAGGGGCTCATGAAAGTTTTTGTTATTACCTTAAATTGCAGGTTGTGTGCACCTTTCCATGAGCCAAAACCTGTAGCTATTTGTCCTGCTTTGGTGACAGTTAAACAATATTTTGTCCTCATTGGCTGCATGAGGGTAGCTATGAATAGGGCTGTCAGGACCAATGTCCTTGTGCCAGCAAATATATCCCTGTCTCTGTGTCTTTATTTCTGGTAGACTGACAGTGATGGCTCATGTGTCCTATTGTAATGGGACAGTAAATGAATGTTGGGGGTTAATGCTGGTCATTGACGGAAATAGAATATTCATTCATGTTGAGGGTTAGTCTGAATGTTAAAGAAGCTATCCAAATAAACTTGTCTCTGAAACAGATAAATTTCTCAGAGGCACCATCAAAATGGAAGCCAGCAGCTCCACTGCCTTACTAGTATGAAAAGGCCACTCATTCTCACATCCCTGGATTTACTCTCTGCTGTCAGTTTTTTTCTGTTAGTGGGAGTAATTGCAGCATTACCTATACTCAGTAGAGGCTAGATTGTGTGCTCTTTCTTTGGGTTTAGGTATAGCAGGTATGCGTGTTATTTACAGTTTTTTGTTTTTTTTACAGTTCTCTTTTACTCCTGCCTTCCACTTTACCAGGCAGTGTCATTTTTTCCCATAAGTCATGCCATTCATGATATGTCTAAAGTACATAAGCCTCAGTTTACTCACTTTGGCTTGGCAGTCCAAAGTAAGACTTAGTCAGCTCTATCATAAATTAAACTTTATTTGTATTACAGTAAAGTCTCACTTATCCAAGCCTCGCTTATCCAAGCCTCTGGATTATCCAAGCCATTTTTGTAGTCAATGTTTTCAGTATATCGTGATATTTTGGTGCTAAATTCGTAAATACAGTAATTACAACATAACATTACTGCGTATTGAACTACTTTTCTGTCAAATTTGTTGTATAACATGATGTTTTGGTGCTTAATTTGTAAAATCATAACCTAATTTGATGTTTAATAGGCTTTTCCTCGATCCCTCCTTATTATCCAAGATATTCGCGTATCCAAGCTTCTGCCAGCCCGTTTAGCTTGGATAAATGAGACTCTACTGTATTAACATACCCTTTTCATGCAGGGAGTACATAGTCATGGGTTTTTTAAGGGATAGTTTTTTAAAGGGATTGTGGCACATCCTTCTGTTCACAACATAGCTTGGAACAAGTCATTCCAGCTTGGTTAGTGGACATGCCAGGTGGGGAAATTCTAAGAGTTGAAGCCCAAAAGGTAACATTTCCCAGTTATTTTGTAACTAAAAAAATAAGCAGGAAGTGCCTGTATAAACCTCTGTTCCTTCTCAGCCACAAGCCAGCAGAAAAGGTAAGATGAATTCAGGATGAATATATTTACAGTATAAACATATCTAAGAACTTAGCTCTTTGGAACCAATCCATTCTAAGAGCTGTCTTACAGTGGAAAACTCTGCCTTTGAGTGTGGTGGAGGCTCTTTGGAGGTTTTAAAACAGAGATTAGATGGCTGTCTGGCGAATGGGGCTGGAATGGATGGCCCTTAGGGTCTCCTCCATCTCCAGGAGGCAATGAATTGGTACTAGTGATGGTAGAGACTCTATGCTCAGAGGCAGTTGGATCTCATAATCATGTAATGGCAAACTTCCTCTGAATATGTTGTCGAAGGCTTTCCTGGCTGGAATCACTGGGTTGTTGTGTGTTTTCTGGGGTGTATGACCATGTTCCAGAAGCATTCTCTCCTGAAGTTTTTCTCACATCTGTGACAGGTATCCTCAGAGGTTGGGAGGTATGATGCCTCTGAGGATGCCTGCCATAGATGTAGGCAAAACGTCAGGAGAGAAGCTTCTGGAACATGGCCATACAGCCTGGAAAACACACAACAACCAGTTCCTCTGAATAAATCTTGCCAAGAAAACCATAGGATAGGATTGCCATGAATCAGAATTAACTTGAAGGCACATAACAAAAACAAAAACAAGAAAAGCTGTGGGATTGAGATACTCAGATTTGTAAATATGTGTACAGGTTACTAAATATTTACTCAGCTCTATTTTCTTCTACAAAACCAAGAGTTCCTTTTAATGGGCAATGTACTGAAAGATCCCAATGATAGAGAGTGGCAGGATTTTACAAAATGAATGATCCTGTGTAGAGTTTTGGCAGATATAATGGGGAATTCAGTGCCCTAGTTCGTTTTGGCAAAATACATGCAGACATACATACTTCTGTGGGGGGGGGGGGGAGGGGGGGAAATGGGACAATCACTATTTAGAAAGAAACCCTGCATTTTGGACCCTTTCCACATGATGGCAGCAAAAACCCTTGGAAGTTCAGAAATTTCCTTCCAAAACCACAGTAGAGGGAGGAAAAAACAACAAACCAGGATGGTCACAGCTCAAGTGTTTTGGCTGGATATTTGGATTTCTCAGGTTTCACTAGTAAACCTCAGAATGGATTGGTTCCAATGAGCTAAGAAACATGCCGGATAAGAGAATAGATCACTCCTTGTGCAATGTCTCCCCAGATTTGTATTCACTGGCACTACTATGGAGCAGCTATTTCCTAGGTGGAGGGAGGAAAAAGGAGGAAAGATGTCCAAAGCTTCAAAAATGAAAAGGAGGAGGCCAGTGCCCAAGGAGGGAGACATATTGACTTATCACTTGAAACCAGTCTGTCTGGAGGCACTTGTGTTAAGGATCAAGTTTGGTTCTGCTAGGCATTTTATCCATCCTGTTTAGTTTCTTTGACAAGGCCAAACACAGATTAGTTTTGGAAAGAGACTTGAGTCTGCCTGGAGCACTTCAGATAGGCTTGTGCATGAAAGCATTTGAAGAAGAGTGTATTTAAGGAATTCAGAGGCAGCTGTGTGGCTAAAATTAAAACGGGTCTGGCTTCTTGTAATGTTTGACTTGGCTTCCCCTTACCATCCCAGAACCTGCCTGAAAACAAGATGGGTGCAAAGTAACAACAAAGCAACAAGAAGAAATATACCCTTCTTTTTTGTTACCTAGAATCTGAATAGGCCCAGCAGTATGTGAGGAGAGAGACTGCGGCAAAAAGAAAAATTCCTTTCGCTGCTCCTCTCAACTGTATCCCACTCTCTCCTCTTAGACATTTGCAACCATCAGAATGGATGCCCCTGCAGTAAGGCAATGTAGGTATATGAATTTGTATGTACGTAATCTCTATGAACAGAGAAGATACATGGGCTGAGAACCTATATCAAGCCTATGTATTGCAAATCTCTGCATGCAGAGCTACGTGTTCGTTGTGTGCCACAACCCTTGTTTTAAATAGCAACATTGTGCAACTAAATGTCCAGGGCACCTACACACATGACCTTGTGGGCCTTGATCATCAGACAGAAAATGCTCAAATACAGTGTTCCGTCACTACTTCGCGGTTCACTTTTCGCGGATTCGCTGTTTCGTGGTTTTTCAATAAACTCTAAAAGACTATTATAAATCATAAAAAATTACAATTTACAGCCTAAGGAAGGGAGGAAGGAGAAGCCAAAGGGAGAGAAAAGGAGCCCAAGTGGCAACGGGAGGAGAAGGAGGCAATTCATCAACACACGACTGGTTGATAAAGACTTAAAATAGTGTATAACTACTAAAATAATGTATAAATATTAAAATAAATATAGCGTCCCTACTTTGCTGATTTTCACTTATTGTGAGTGGTCCTGGAACTTAACCCCAGTGATAAGTGGGAGAACACTGTATTTCATAGGGGAGTGTATACATCTGGAAGACACCATCAGGAATCTAGCTGTAATGCTTGGAGTCATGTAGCTGGGACCTCTTCCACACATCTGAATAAAATCCCATGTTATCTGCTTTGAAGTGGAATATATGGCAGTGTGGACTCAGATATCTCAGTTCAAAGCCGATATTGTGAGATTTTCTGCCTTGCTAGTCTGGTCATAATTCAAAGATAACATCAATGAGCCAATGCAGTTGTGGAGGTCTTCAGGTAAAGGCAGGGGTGTTTAGATCTATTCATTCTAAATCATCTACTTTAAATAAAAAGTTTGATACACTGCCTTACAAGATTCTATGATTCTGCAAAACTATTTTATTGTGGCATGTGAATCTTGGAATGAGCTGCACTGCAACAGGAGATCCAATAATGGGCTAGAGGTCAACTTCTTCTGGTTCTAGGCCAGAATTCACTAGAGTTATGCATTCATGACTTCATTACCCCTACATATTCCCTAGTTTAGGGAATGCATAGAGACAATAAAGGCCCCCAATCCCCAATTACAGGTTACAAGCACTGCGAATAGGGATCTGTTTCTCCATCCATGAGGAAGATGTTGCTTGATGCTTCCAATATCCCTCACCTGAGTGATATTCTGAGGGTTGGGCTATTGAAGAAGTTGCAACAGTGACCGTTGCTTGGGAGATCATTCACAGGACGAATGGCAATGTCAGTCAGCTGCCTCGATTGATCACAGTAGCTGCTGCCTGGTAAGTAGGGATGAAGGGAATCAAGCCAAGAGCTATTACATAGATATGGTAATAAGATGGTTACACATTTGTAACTACATTATTGAATCCCAACCATTGTTTTTTGCTGGAACCTAGAAATCCTGCAATGGGAACCTGGAACAAGACACTTAGAATTATGCATTCTATATATAGGAATTTGTTTGGTGTACCAAAGTTGAAACCCACTCTTGGTCCCCTCCTCAGAATCTTTCTTCATTCAGATGAATAATTTAGGGCAGGTGAACATGAAATCCTTGTTAATCCACTGCAGTTCACGTGGACATCTACCAGTAGCCCTTTGCTTAAAGAGAAGATACTACTTCCACCAAGACATTTTGAACAAAATATATGTCTTCCAGAGTTTGAGCTGCAAATAAATCATTGTTGCCACTCAATATGTAGAGCGACTAAATCCAGTCAAGTTATTTTGGAACATGTGGCAGGAAATCCTTTACTCTTAACTGGTCTTGAAAATGCAATAACAACAAATTAAAAATTAACAACTTACTGTCCTTTCATGAGACCCCAAATTTGCTGAATTTTTCTCCCCTGGCCACCTCACCTTGCCTAATGGTAGGGATGGCCCTGATTTTAGGTTCTTTAGAAAGAAACTGTTACACTGTTGATCTATATCCTTTCATGCAATCCCATTTGATGTTAGTGTGTTGAAAACAGAAACTAAAAGAGAGAAGTGCCTATCATCTTCATGAAATGAAATATGAACTGATCAGACTGTCCACAGTGGTCCTTGATAAGAAAACTGGAATTGGATATTACTTACTCTGACCTGATTAACATAAAAGCTACCAATATGATTTAGCACCCTTGAGCAGTTTTGCTAATAAGAGATTGCTCAGGATAATCTCTACTGCATGTCATGTATGGAATAATAAAGGAAAGTTGAAGGGTTGGCAAGGCGAACAGAGAAAATGTTTATTCAGAAGTAAGTCTCACCATGTTCAGCACAATTTTCTCTCTGGTATACAGCTTGATTTGAGCATTGTAGTGATCTGAGTGTTGGACTATAAGTCTGGTGAGCAGAATTTAATCCTCACTGTAGAAACCTAAACTGTCAGCCTGAGAGGAAGATAATGACAATCCTCCTCAGAACAAACCTTGCTAAGAAAACCCTGTGATAGGTTTGCCAAAAGGTCAGCATAAGTTGGAAACAACCAGAAGACACCTAATAACAAAGTATATGCAAGAGTGCATTCTTATTTTATTATTATGGATTCATCCCTTTTGACACACTCAATGGGACTTACTTCTAAGTGAATATGAATAGGATCACATTGTCAAGGTACTATGCTGTTGCACACTTCTTGGAGAGTCATTTTCAGTGAAGTCATGAAAATATAAGGCTTTTCATCCTTTTGGTATTAAAAACTGTGTTAGTGCCCGCTCAGATCTTGCACTGCATTTGTAGCTATTTGCATTTTAAAGAGATTGACATTTGTGTGTGTAGGTGAAGGGTGCATAAATATCAGCATATGTGTTTGTAGACTTGCAATCTCAACACACAAAGGCAGCAATAGGGTTATGTATGTAGTATGAATCGCAAGTCAAACTCTCTCAACCTCAGAGGAACAAAAGGCAACCCCCCTCTGGACAAATCCATCTGAGAAAACCCTGTGATTGGTTCACCTTAAGGTCACCATATATAAAAAATGACTTGAAGGCACACAGCAACAAGACATTAACAGGATTCTGGCCACAGAGTGTCTGTTGAAATAATGCTTTGTTTGGTATGGATTACGGACCGATGGACTTTTGCTGGTGGAATGCTAGAATTCAGCAGAAGTGGGAGGACATCTGAGTTTTCCTTAGCCTTGTAATTTGTATCTGAAACCCTTAAACTGCTTTGAGGTGGGAAGCTGGAAAACACCCTAGAACCAGCATTCAAATGAAAACCTGGGTGCAGAAAAAAGAGGAAAGGAAGACATTTCAAAACAATTATGTCAGAGGAACATGGGATTTAACCCTATGTGCTTATGTGTGAAACCTCTTCCAGGAAATGTCCTTGAAGAACACAGAAGAGTAGGTCAAAGTGAACCTTTTCACACAATGAAACTACAATTAGCAAGATGAGAACATATTTAGGATTCAATCAGTTTAAACTTCAGAACACCATTTAAGCGACAATGAGAACAAACACAACCCCTCCACAAAGAGCCCAGGATCTTAGCAGGACTTGAAATATTCTCTTGCAATGATCAGCCTCATGGGCTGTAGATTAAAGAGAAAGAACTGCCGTCTCATCTTCAAAATGCCGAATGCTTGGGAACAGAGCTGTCTCATTTATAGGTTGCTTTAGAGAGCTCTGTTCAGGTAACATACATAACACTCTTTCATCTTTCCTTTCCCTTTTTCTTTTTAAGGGCTCTTTCCAAATAATTGCTGATTCATGCAAAGAAAAAACAGTCCGGCTGCCTTTGTGTTTACATTGGCACTTTGCTATTGTGATAGTTTTGTAGTTGGTGCTGAACTTCATCAGACTTTGACAAAAAAATTGCATCATTGTTTATCACATTGTGATTCATTTACAGCCTGATCCAGTCAGTTATGGCACTGACACCTACAGCCTGCTTAAAGAAGTAAATAAACACTCTGGCTAAGGCTGGTCCATTTGCCCAACTCTTTATTTCATGCACAGAATCCAACTGCATTGAGACATGAAGCTCTTCTTAGCAGGATAGCTTTTTTCTCAACCCTCTCAGCTGGGTAGGACGCTCACCATAACTGAGAGCAAAAAAGCTGGTTTATGATGGAAATTCACTGAGAATTCTCTCATTTCCTATTAGGAGAATGGGGTTTTAGGTAGTATAATGGTAACTGAATGCATCTACCTTATACATACCGTCTCTAGAGCTTTCCGCATTTGCTTAATCACCAGTTTTAATGAATGGCTATCAATATGTTCAGGTATCTAAGCAACCACTGTGGAAAGCTCCAGGTATCGGTGATCACATAGATCCCTCTCACTGCCCCTTCTCTCTCTTTCTCTTTTTCCTTCTCCAATATGAAATTACCTCAGAAAACATTGGGGTAACACTGGGGGTGTCTGCAGCAACAAAACAGAGATGTACACAAAAATGTGTACACAGTTGTACTAGTGTGATTCCACTTTAGTTGCCACGATTTCCTCTTATGGAATCCTGAGATTTGCAATTGGGTTCATTAAAATTCTCAGCCAGAGAATTCTCAACCCAAAGATTTCATAGGATGCTGTCATGTCAGTTAAACTGTAGTCGTAGTGTTCTAACTGTACAGTGTGAAAGGGTCTGAAGTCCTTCAATTCCCATCTCTTCCTAGCCTGATAATAACATGCTTGATAAGCCTCTCTGAGCCTAAGATCTAGGTCTGGCTGTGAAGGTTCATCTCATTTCATGTAAATTGGCTTCTCTCAGACCTCAGCACGCTATTGCTGGAGCTGGTACGCTCACCTTTAAGGATCAGTTTCTGTCCTCATCACCCCTTTTCTACCTTCCTGTGAGACAAACGCTGCATTCCTTTCTTTGGGAGTTATGGAAATGCAGTTTCCAAGTTGCTTTTCTGTACGTTCATTCTGCTGAATGAGATTTGCTGCTTTAACTTCTCAGCTCTAAACTGAGCAGTAAAAAATAAAGCTATTCGACATTTCCTTCTGCAGGGTTGAGAGGGTTTCATTAGTATGCAGTGCAGGTAGAGTCAGGAGATTGTCTCTGTGCGACAGCTCTCGATTCACTTCTCTGGTTTATACAGCTCAGAGGAAAGGTGAGAAATACAAAGATTCCTTTGCTGCTTTGGGGGGAAATATATATAAGGCAGCTCTGGAAATTTTAACAAAGATTGTATGCTGAGATTTGTATTATCTCTCCTTGCAATCCGTGTCTCCTTAAACTGCACAAAAAGGCAAAGAAGGTCAGTAAACACCTTCCACCAGGAAAATAATAAAACTCATTTGTGTTAATTACCTGTTGAAATTCTGATAACTTACAAAGGGGAGAAGCACCTGACCTTTATCTGAAAGGGCTTTGGCAAAGCCTAGCATCAAAGAACAACCTCCCATTGTTCTCTTGCTCCTGTCTTTGAGCAAAAAGCGTGCTGGCAAGGTCAGAGAAGTCTCAATGTATTGTGTGTCCTTGTGCAGGAAGCCATTGTTTCTGTTGATTTTGAAAACTGCAACAGTGGAAAAAAGAAAACCTGCATTGCATTTTGCCAATAGTCCATTAGGTTGAATAGAAGAGAGATATAAAAAGGATGTAGTATGTGAGAGAGCGAGAGGAAGACTGCGGGGGAAGAGTGTGTGTTTTCTCAAGATCCTTGAATCCTTTTTACAGAGCTGGATTATTTGGAGGAGGAAATGAACACATGGGTTAGAAAACTCTGCAACTCTGCAGTTGTTTTAAAACAAGAGAAAATAAAATTGTCCAATTAAATATTAGCATATAAACAGTGGAGCTGAATTTGATTAAGATATTGCGATACATACCTTTAAAATATAAAATAACAACAGGAGAGCCATTTATATATTCAAAGGCAGAATTCATATTTATGCCACTGGGGATTTGAAATAAACATCAAATATGGAATTGGAACCAAGATGCTTGACAATGCTGATTAGCAATGGATTCAAATATGTGTTTAAATCATTTTTGTAAATGGAACGCAAGCTATTTTGCATTTAGCATTTCTTTTTTTCTTCTTATGAACTTCCTCTTCTGCAAAATAGTACCAAACAGCTGGATTTCATTTATAAGGAGCTGGATGAAGACATTCCTGAGCTAAGGATGGAGGTAGTCATCAAATGGACCAATTAAAGATCAGATGTGACATAATAGCAGAGCAGCCTTTCAAGACGCAGGAGGTACCAGGCTTTTTTGTCCATTAATCAATGATAATCCTGAATTACAATCCTTAATTATTTGTAAAGACTCTTATATACACATACAGGCAGTCGATAATCAGCCATGTAATGCAAGGCAGTAATTCTATCAAGGGATTTTGGTGATACCATACACCAACACAAATGTGGAGCCTTATAGAAATCACGGGTAGGATTTGGTAGGATTAAAAGTGTTGACTACTGGTAAGCCTAGTTTTGTAATTTTACCTTTTCTCAAACTTCAAGTTTAATAAAATTCTTCCCCGTTGTTCAAGAAATAAAAGAGGGAACTGGAAGAGGGTATATAGACTGAAAGTTCATACCTTGATTCATGGAAAAATCACAGTGATTATATCTCATGGGAATGGGTAGGGTCAATTTTTGTTATAGACAGATTGCTGCCATAATGTTCAGTGGAATTTGACCATATTTTCTGAGAATGTGTAAAACACTGAAATCATCTGCACATTAATTTATATGTCCCTGTTAAAGGTTATCTAGGGTATCAGGCAATCTGTTCTCTCCTGATTTACCCCTAATTTGCAATACAATTTTTTTTCACGGATACTCACTTTTCTAATGCTGATTGCACTTGTTTTTCCCCATCCTACTATGTCTTTACATAATGCGATTCCTCCTAGTTGTGTTGGACTACTATTCTCATCACCTTCCAGCCAATGGCATTCTGCTCAAATCCCTTTCAAAATACTGCCCTATTAAAGGGATCTGTTGATCAAATAGTCATATAGACATTAATACACTGATATTATCACAGTTACAACATACTGAAATGGCTTTGTTGTTTTAAAATCAGCTTCAGCACGTGAAGACATGAGTTGGATCCAATCTTAGCTGTATTCAGAATAGATCTATTGAAATCAATGGGACACGTTATTCATGGTTTATTGAAATTGTGACTAAGTATAGATCCAACTAATTGATATTAATTGGAAATTGTGGGAGTATTAACATGAAGTGGGTAGGGTGGGAAACGCACAAGTTCAGGAAGATGCATAAGTGGATACATAGATAACAAGAACAGCAAAGACAAACTGAGACAAGAACTAGAGAAGGATCAGAATATACATACAACTGATAAGGACAAGTTTTTGGATGGCACCACATTGCTTTTTAACTAGCACCTCAAGATCCATGTGCAAAATGTTGGTGGTCGGCAGAGTATCAGAGCTCATTGTGGAGTTAAATGTGCTGTGGAGAGCTGAGGACAGAGAAGACACTATTGTTTAGGTTATTTAGGAGGAATTTCAGGTTCTGAGGCCATATCCTGTCTACCTTAAATCCCAACCAGTTCATTTTGCTTCTTTAGATAACTAAACTTCCACCCCATGAAATCTTCATGTGGCCATTTTCTCACTTTTTATATAGTTTTCCTGTCTAAAAGATTGAAATTCCTCTTTGAAGGCTTAGAATGGGCAATAAGAGCATTAATGTAAGGGAAGTTGGTTATTTTCTGTTTTAGCAATTTTGGCTCACCACTGGAATGTCACCAGCTTCCCAGTTTCTCTAAAATTAAATTTGACTTTCAGGCTAAATGAGATCCCCTTCATTTGATCTAGGTCATCTACTAAGTAGGTTGACCGGCATGCACAAACATATGCATCTGAACTGTAAAGGCCAAAATCCAATTGCTCACAAGTATAGGCCCACAGAATTAGCAGAATTTCCCTAAATGTTGACTTATTCAGCAATTGCTTTCATAAATCTAGCAACTGGATGTAGGACTAATAGTCTAACTTAGACCTAAACATCATCTTCATTAAACAACTGGGAGTTGAAAACTTCTGTTGATTTTTTGCAAGTCACTGAGATCTATCAATAGTAGTAGACTTTCATATATCCCTTCTGCCCATCCTTGGTGTATGCAGAAGATAAGAAGCTGTTGCTGTCCATGCACTATTCATGCTGGCACATCATGTGCGTATCTCCCAATGTACGGAGAGTATAGCTGGAAACTAGAAAGATGTCAGATCAGAAAAGCAACCCTCAACCAGCTGCTGTGCAGACACACTGGCCAAGGCTAAGTCCCAGGAGAGAAGGTTTCTCCTTTAGGCAAGCCAGTCAATGCTCTGCAACAAGACAGGAACTGACAAGACATGCAGCATCTGTGCTTTATGCGTGACAGGTGTGGACAGGAGAGGGGGCCTTTGTCCATATAAGGCAGTGATAAGGACAGGAACTGATCACTGCAATGTGCTGCTTGTCAGCCTCTATCAAATTTCCATCTCTCCGTTGGAATTGTTTCATGCCAGATCTATTATGTGAATGAAACAATAAGCTCTCATGATTACTCTCAATTGGGGTGGCTTTCTTTGCCCATATATCTGTTGCGAGGGGATGTAATGTTGTGAAATGCACAGCAGTAAGTCCTGCTTATGACAAGAGTGTATCATTTAGGCAATCATAGTGTCCGCTATTATTAAAATGGCTCTGGGAATATAAGTAGCAAAATGGCATTTTAGTCCTACCAGTGATACAAATTTGGTGCAAAATTGCACAGGTAGCTTTTAAGCACTGGGCTTATGTGTGTTTCACAACTGAACACAATCATAGCATAGACTAAATAATAGCATAGACTGATAATAATACAAAGATCAGCAAACCTGAGTGTTTTTAAGGCCTAAATGAATGTTCAGCTCTGTAGTCAAAGGGTATTGAGCAAATTTTAGAAGCCCAGAATTTTGGCAAACAATGCTTGCCAGTTGCCAATGAAATGTAGGAACTGCTGCTCTTGCTGCTCTGTAGCACTCATTATTTAATGACCAGAGGCTCTTATCACTTGTAGCTATATCCAAACCTTTTATCTACTTTTTACTCTTCCCACAAATAAATATTTTTTAATTTTTAAAAATCCTTGAATGGCACAACTAGTGCCACTGATCAATGAAATGATGAATATTTTTGATCATGCACTAGACCTATTAGTGGGAAGCCACCAGGCACAAGTAGATTATCCTTTAAATTGGGTTATGACCTTCTTATAGCCTAGTAGTGCAACAATTTTAAGAATGACACTGACTAGTCATAGCACAACTAGAGAAGGCCAAACTGATAAAGACATCTAGAAACTAAGTCCTACAAGGGATATTTAGCCTGAAGAGGAGATGATTAAGTGATAAACATTCTTCAACTATCTGATAGTCTGCAATGGTCAAGAAGGAAGACTTGCTTTCTGTTGCTCCCTAGCAGGATTACCATTGGGAAGAAACCACAATGCAGTAGATACTGACTAAACCTTAAGAGAAAGCTCCTGAGAAGTTTTAATGTACTGTAGAATGGTTGCCACAAGAAGTGGTATGTTTTCTTTCATCTGGAGATACTGAAGTAGAGGCCAAATGGCCATCTTGCACTACAAAGTCTGAAATGAGCAGAGGATCACACTGGGTGATTTCCAGATCTATGATTCTATTAATTCAAATACTGGATATTGCTATTGCCTCTGGCAAAAAGCAAAATACAGACACCTTGGCAGAAATTAAAAATGTTACCACTACAGTCACAAAACTTATTTTGGAGTACAGTGACTGGGGAATTAGGGGAACTGAACTCCAAAAATTAACTTTCCCAAGTTCTGCAAATAGCACACCTGGCTATGTGAGCAAGCGTTCAAAGAATAAGTTTTGTTGGCTTCGACTCGGTCTGGACTAAGATTTATGTACAAGGTTTTGTGGATGAATTGCTCAAGTATTTTATATTATTTTAAATCTGTATTTAACTGCTTATGTTTTATTCTTTTGTATTGTTGTATATTGGCATTAAATTCTGCCAGTTTTGTAAGCTGCCCTAAGTCCCTTCGGGTGAGAAGGGTGGGATAGAAATGATGGAAATAATAAATAAATAAATAAATGTTCCTCTACTCCATCACTTTGGACCAAATATGTCATTTCTAGTTCCAGGAATCCACCAAAAATATGGCTGAATTTCATAGTTTTGTAGAGATTGTGAAGAACAAGGGTAGTTGTTTGGGATTTTTTTTGTTTTCAGACAGGTTCTTGATTTGGAAGGGGATGTCTGAAGGCTTAAAGGACTACAAACTTCCAGTAGCCACAAGTGGGCTGCAGGCAACACTTTCCCATCTTTTCTATTAAAAGCTGATTTGTACCTTCCCATTTGCTGTCCAATCCTAATGCTGACCAAAGTCAGTGGTTATAGCTAACTTTGTTTTCTTTCTAGCCAAGAGATGGGAATACAAACTCACTGCACCTCCTTCTCTGGCAGATGGATAGCATAATAGAAGACAGCCCTTTGCTGGATGAGTGAGCAAATTCTAATCTGCTGCTCACTGTTGGTGAACAATCTCAAGTTCCTCCTCCTCTTTTTTTTGACTATCTTTAGTACTGGACTGGACCACCTTTCAAATAGAGCATGCCTTGAAATAGATAAAATTCTTCTCTGTAAGATAGGGCACATTGCCAAACTGTTCAGATGCATGAAGAGCAATGGGACCCACCCTTTCAAGTGCTATTTTTATTGTCTTTAGTCTGGCTTTAAATACTCCTTGGAATTTTGCAAATTATATTTTTGAAATAACAGTTGATGTTACAGAAAGATATATATAGATATTGATATCAGTTGGCCAACATTTAACCGGTCAAGCATTAAATGCCCACTATTCTGATCATATAGCACTCTCAGCATACAGAAAAACTGAAAGTTCTTCGACATTAAGCAACAGGAAGATCTTCCTTCTTTTGTTGTTGTTATGTGCTTTTTTCCTATCTATGATAAACCTATCATGGAGGTTTCTGGGGCTGAGAATACTCATCCAAGATCACTCAGTGGATATCTCTGAGCCCTAGTTGTGAAATGCCCTGCTCAGGTGTTATAGATTAGGTGTGCTGGCTTTCAGAATTGAATCAATCTATGTCTAATGAAATTTTCTTATTTTCCTACTGCCTTTTTGCAGTCTTTTTCAATGACTAACATATATCTCATGATACGCTCAAAGTACAACCGTTTAGTCATTTGAGGTTCCAAGGAGAGTTCAGGATTGATTTGCGATAGGACCGGTCATTCATAGGGCCACCATGACAGCAAACAACAAGAGGGGATCCTGAAGTGCTTGAAGCATGCCTGAAATAGATATTAACATGCTAGTTTTATCCTAGCTCTCAGAATATATTTATTTGGGTGAGGGGGGCAGAGTTCCCTCTATCACAGGCAAGAGAGTTTGTCAGCTGCCCTCGCGCAATTCCCAAAGGTGTCAATAGGTAGGTGGCAGAACTATCATGGGAACTAAACATTTTAATTAGGTTCCTCTGCTTGTTGATCATGGATTTCTCATTTCAGAAAGTCAAATACTTCAGAAGGGAAGAGATAGCCACTATCTCAATTATTTTTGGTCAACCCTTCTCGAATAAAAAAGAATGTGGGAGGAAAAAATAACAATGAGACTATCTGAGTTATCTTGAACCATCTTTCAAGCCTGATGTGCATTTCTCTCTTCTACTACATTGCTAAATAGGTTAGATGAAGCATTTCTTGCAGGATAGGTAGAGAATGCAAATCTGTGCACTCCAGCTACACAAGTACGTTTGCCTTGACCCAAATAATAAATTGCTTCCAAACAGGTCAGAGCTAATCAAAAGAAGGCTGCTGTGACATGTTAACATGCTCATTTAGTAGAGGGAAACTGTCAGCTGCTTAATGGTTTTATGCTGCTAACAGAGATTGGGAAATAGAATTGGTTCCACTCCTAATTTTATCCATTTTCATTAGCCTAATAGTTATTTCTTCCCCTATACAATTTCTCACCCGGTGTTTTTAAGTGGACCAGCATGGGATGGGACACGTGTTGGTGTGTTTTCCCAGCATTAACTCTGTGTAATAGCAGGAAAGGAAGTCTAGAAATGTGTTTTGGATAAAACGTCAATAATGAGCTTGCAAGTTGGTTTGAGAAAGGGATTTTTTAAAGGGGGTTGCCTGCAGATCCTTCTGCTGCAGATGTTTCAACAAAGGAGGAATTGTAAGAATGGCTTTATAGTGTGGAGAGGGAGAAAAAGAATAGCATTGCATAGGCAAAATACCATTCTGGTCTCAGGGAAAGAGAGAAAGGGAGAAAGAGAGAGGGAGGGAGAAAGGGTGGGAGGTATATGATGTGAAGCTTTTTAAGCTGCATCTAAAATGCTCTGGAAGTCTCTTGAGTCTTGGCTGAGAGAAAATACAGATCGTTATCCTCTATCACCACAACCACCACCTCATGCCAGTAATGGATACAGTGGGAACTAGTTGTGACATGTATCTGCCTAATGGAAATGATGCAATCAGAAAACAGCCATGGTATTGTGAGCTGGACAAACATGCAGATCATCTTCTGGAAAGAAACTTGTTTGACTCAGTTTTGGAACTCCTTGAATGGCTTGGGATGCACAGCTGCAGAACCAAGAATTACCAACTCAGTTTACATATAATACAACATCTTATTTTAAAACCTGATAAACTGATGTATGGCTCTTGTCTATGATCCATTGCTCCTTCTATACTGATTGGCTTAAAGTCCTTTCAACAGACAATTATACATGAATATATATGGTAGTTTATAATCTCCACAAGGTCTCCTGGTTAGTGTGGTATTAGAAGTCATCTCCCCAGCATCAACTTCCTTCCTTCTGAAACTCCAGGGATTAATTTCTATCACTTTTTGGGGTTAAATTCTTTACCCTCTAATAAAATCATAACAGACGAACTCCTAGATAATAAAAAACTTGTATTTTGAGAGTCATGACTAGGCATGTTGGCATTCTGAATTGCTCAATAGCCATGTTACAAACTTATTTATTTCACGTGTCTTTGAAAATCTCAACATGGCAGCAGAGCCAAACAAGTCCCACATTCAACCACTGGCTGCTTGGTGTTATGAATGTAGGGGTATTATATTTCTTCAATCCATTCACTGATGACTTGGCCAGCACTGCTAATGCTTCCAAGAAAACTGTGGAAACAATTCTTTTGCATGCATTGTTCACACTGCCTAAAGAAACATCAAGTCACATTGTTGAAATGATACCGTCATTTTGTAATTAAATGAAACATAAAATATCACTCCTTGTTCTTGACTGAATCTCCTTTTTTAAATGGAATTCAAAAGTGGAAAGAAAAAAAATCTTGAGAAAAAGCAGTTCTGTGAATCAGTTGAAATCTGCTGCCTTGACTGGACTACTTCTTGTTCCTTTATAGTAAAGCTAGCCTTAAGAATTGACAATTTGAGATAGATATTGTTTCTTCTTCCCTTGCAACCTGCAGGGAGGTCATCACAATACTTTCAAATGGCTCTTTGAGGATTACAGCTGGCTGGCAAATTCTTGGAGTTCTACTCATTTTCTATGATTGGGCCAGCATAAATTGACATAGACTTGGGGAGCAAGTGAAGTTTCACAAGACTTCCAAGGATACTTCATTTTCTTATCACCATTTGCTCTTATACTAAATGCTTTATTATTATTTTTTAGGATAAAAATGGGAGCTATTGTCATGTAGTTGATGAAAATTCTCTTTGATTTGTCATTTCATCTATTATCTTTTTATATAAATTAGTGGTTCACAAACATTGATGATCTGATGGTTTTGCACTTGAGCCTCCAGAAGCTCAGCCAGCTTGGCTAGGGATTTTGATAGTTGGGAAACCAGGGAATCACTGTTCATCCACTTTTGATTTTAAAAATCTTCAAACATTTCCCATGATTTCACTGTTAGCAATCTTATAGCTCTTAAAAGGAGTACTGTTGTCCAAGCTGACTGATAGGTACTGCAGTCCAGCAAATTCGGGAAGACTACACATTCCCTTGCCTGGGCTAAACAGAAACTTCTTATGCTACTTGTTCCCTGCCCTTCTGAGATGACTTAATCTGTCTTTGTCTCTCTTGATTTGATTCAAAACATGACCATAGTCTGTTAGGATCTAACATCAATCTAATGGGCCCTGACAGTGAACTATTTTCATCCTTTGTTGTTGTTTTGGTTGTTGCTGTGTGCCTTGGAGTAATTTCTGACTTATGGTAACCTTTAAGCAAATGTATCACAGGTGTTTTTTGTGGATGCGTTCCCTGGATTTTCAATTAGGTAGTTTATTTCTCGTAACACATTGTTTGGGAAAGAGCTAATTAGATACTTGAACCAGTGAATCAAAGCTCTTTCCTCTGTCTCTTCTGTTGAATTCTGTCTAAAAGCAGAGCAATTCAGGTTGTGGCTGAAATGATAAACATGTTGCTAGAAAGAAGTGTACAGCAGTTTGCAGGAGGAAAAGCAGGAGAAAGGCTTTGCTGCACCTTTGTTTTCATGAACAAATTCAGTTCATCATAGGCAGAAAGCTGCAGCCTGCAGTGTCATTTTCCTTTGCCTTCTGTTCTCTATCAGAAATCTCTCACATCACCTGTACCACCTCTATTTTATCAAGTTGCTGGGCAACTGCATCACACATGCACTGCCAGGGCACAGCAGATAGTGAAGCTACAAATAGAGGGAGACGTAGATATACTGAAATGGGAATAGTAGAATCACAAAGCTGGAACAGATAGCAAGGGCCATTTAGTCCACTCCTCTGCCATGTAGGAATACACAAGCAAAGCAATCCTAAGGCAATCATAACTTAATTTAAAGACTTCTAAGTAAGGAGAGTTCACCATCCTCTGAAGTAATATATTCTACTGTTGAAAACCTCTTCCAATCAAGATTTATTCTTAATGTTTCGGTGGAATATTTTTTTCTTGTAATTTGAATCAATTGGTTGGTTCTAATCTGTAGGCCAGTCTAAAAACAAGCTCACTTCATCTTACTGACACATGATATCTTCATACCCTGCAACATTTCATGTATGGAAACTGACCAAGCTATAACAGAGTGTGTTTTCAAGATGTAGGGTTATTATTGAGGGCCAACAAACAAGCAAGAGAGGCTACTGCAGTTTGGTTTTGCCTGAACCTGCTGAGAAGATTCCACTCCCCTTTCCCATCTTCCTTCTGCTGAGTTAATTTAAATCAGTTTGCAGAAATTGAAGTAAGCTGAATACAAGGATGGGGAAATGAGAGAAGGAGTGTGGAAACAGAAACATGTTCAAAGCATTAGGAAAAGTGGGATGAGAGAGATTAATTGGGGCTGTTCCTCACAAATTAGGACAATTCGAGGACACATATCCTTCAAATATTTAATTTTGACTGTCATATCACTTCTGTTCTCTACTGCAAGTTAAACACACCTAGATCCCTAAGTTGTTCTTCATGCATATTGGTTTCTAGATCTTAGTTTTTTTAGATCTTTGTCATCTTTCTCTTGACATGTTCTGCCTTGTTAATATCCTTCTTGAACCATGGTGGCCACAACTGGACAGGATTGCAAGTGAAACCTGCTCAAACTGCAAGAGAAATAAGTATTACAGCTCTTTCCCCCCCAGAACATCTTTTTAAAAAATAGGTATGTGTCCCTAAATAAAGCACTAGATGGTAAAAACTTATTTCATTGGGGTAGCATCTTACTGTTTCAAAATGATAACATTCACATTTCATATTATTGTCAAGCTTAGGTTAGCTTTCTAAAAAACTGTGCACCTCTAGGTATATTTCCTGAAGAATAGATATGGGGATTTAACCCACACTGTAAAAGCTTCCCAATGAAACAAAATCTTGGTACTGTTTACCATGAAGCAGCTGTTCTTTCCACGTCCAGCCCATTTCTCTTTTGTCTGCTTCACATAATACATGACGTTGCACTGTTATAGTAACCGCAGTGCTGAAATCATGAGCAGATACTGTTCTTCAATGGCACATTTGACTACTACAATAGCCTGACTTTTGATTTTGTTGCAGTTTGATTGGACTCTTCAAAAGCAAGCAGTTCCCAGATAAAAGGAGTCATCATAATCATCATCCAGTAATTACGATATGATGTCATCTTGCATGTTTTGAAATCATTTATATAATGTTCCAGACAATTAGAACAATTGGAGAAAAGAATAGCTTTTCCCCTTAAAAATTTATCAGTCACTAACAAGAAACTACAGAAGGAATATGCCATTACATGTACAAGCAACTGACTGTTTAGAGTCATATTCAAAGTGCAATTAGAAACTCTCTGTTATATAGGAAGACCATTTATTAATTCACCTGATAATGCAGAAATATATACACACATAATATCATATAGTATGACAATAGCAAGTTGAATTCACAAAATTCAGTATTTGCTGACAGCTATCCATAAAATTGTTCCACCTCTGAGCATCCTCCCTTGTTCTTTTGAAATGCATTCCGTTTGCCATCATCACCTAATCCCAATTCTTGGGGATGCATTCAGTTACATTGGGATTTCCATTTTTATTTCCAGAAATTACCCTAACTGCAATTGCAGTATGGCTGTTATGGAAAAGTCAGTGTTCTGTTGGAAAATAATCAGTTTTCATGAATACACTTAAGATGACGATTTCTGCTTTGGCATTCCCTAGCTGAGAAACCCTGTGAGGTATGATCTTTAAAAAGTAATGCTTCCAGGCTCTGCCTTATCTACAAAATAACAGGAGCAGGGCATAGTGTCCCCCCCCCCTCCCCGGTAAGGTGGGCGTTGCAGGCTTGCAAAGCTGGCATGCTTAAGACAAGCGTGTGACGCTATCCCATACCAATAAGTAGATCTCTCCCTTCCTCTGATGGATTGCTTACATCTGCAGTAATGATTTTTGACTAAGTAATAAAGATGTGGCTTTGTATCCTAGGCAGTAACTGCATTGTCAGAGCAAGGAAATCAACATCTTGCCCAGGACATTCATTCCAAAGTAGCTACTTGTATACTTTCCTTACACTCTGCTCTGAACTAGTTCTTCCTCAGGTTTCCAGGGCAGAGGCTGCTGCCAGGAAAAGCTGAACAAGGAAGCCTTAGGGAGAATGTATAAGTGAGGCATACAACAAGTCCATCCTTGGAGTGACCTGGCTACCTGCAATGCAGATGTGGATCATCAAAAAGGTAGTATTGTGGTTGAAAAAGCAGTAGCTGAAGGGTTCTATGTCAATGTGGCTGTGCTTTAAGTTTTAATGTGAACTTGAAAGGAACTGTCCAAGGTACTGAACTCCCAAATCGCTTCAGTGCCTTGGATAACTTCTTCAAAATTCAGATTAAAACCTAAACCGGATTTGCCTTTCCTATGACAAGGTAGACACCAGCTGCCTCTGTGCAGAAGATAGGGATCTCTCTGTATATGTGAGACACAAACAACCAGGCTATCATAATGGAGCAGTAGAGTAGTAAATGGTCCCCCCAGTATCTATGTGAATCAAAGGCTCAAATCCAGATGTTAGTCCAATCTGGAACAACTCAATGAAATGGTGGGAACTCAGTGGAAATCCCATTGCTTCAACTGATCTGTATTCTATTTTGAAATAACAACAACAAGGTACACATTACCTAAGACAACCTAAGTCTCCTTAACTCAAAAATGAAAACATAGTTATGGGACCAGGCCTTTGAGCAAGAGTAGCAGTAGAAATAAGATACGATAATTATACAACTCACTGATTGCCCCCACTTGGACTTGGAACGCACCTGAATGTATATTTATATGTATAACTATGCAGGTTTTTTAATGTAAGCTCTCAATTTTAATGTAATTTTTAATCTAAATGGATTTTTAAATGTGATATAAATTGTTTTAATGTATATGTTCATATTGTAAGCCGCCTTGAGTCCCCTGAGGGGTGAGAAGGGTGGGGTAGAAATGATGTAATAATAATAACAACTCACATGATAGAAGACACAACTTTGGCATAAGAATGCAATAAGATGAATAAAGTAATAATACTAATAATATAATAAAATTTATTTATATCCTGCCCCAAGGGACTCGGAGCGGCTCACAACACAAAAACAATATACATAATATTAATCTAAAGACTGTAAATAAAAAAAACACAATAAATTAAGGATAAAACAAACGTAGTTAAACATAGAGAATAATTCAGAGTTTACTAACTTTTCATAACATTTGCTGCCTCACCTTGCTAATAGTAAAGCTGGCATTGACCTGAAAGATCACATGCTGGAAGTGACATTGTGTTTCCAATACCGCTGCCTGGTATTCCTTTCAACAACCCTGTAAAGCAAGTCAGCACTAGTATCCCAATAATGATCGCTCATTAGTAATCTCAATAACTTTTGCGAATGTTTTAGCTGCATGGCTCTAGGTAATTCATGGCTGAAGTGAGACTTGAACTAAAGATTTCATTCACAGCTCCTAAATGGCATGATCTACATTTTGCTGCACAACCTGCAACAAAACATCTGAAGATTTAGTGTATGTGCATCATAAGAGCAATTCACAAAATTAATGAGCCTTGACTGAGCTTTACCACAGAATCACATTGCAAACCCTGCTCCTATAGAAGATGTGTGTGTAGGGGCCTTTGTGTCGCTTGTCAACTTATTGTGACCACATGGGTTTTGTTAGGCGGGGTGGTTTTGCCAGTTCCTTCCTCCAAAATACAGCCTGCAGCATCTGGCATTCATTGGCAGTTTCCCATTGAAATACTAAGCAGATCCAACCCTCCTTAGCTTCCAAGATCAGATGGGATCTGGTGCCTTTAGGGTATTTATGCAGTATCACCCATTATATTGGTTCAGCTGGCTTGTGCCATCCTTCTGTTGTGTTTTGTGAATTTTAACATTAAGCTCTCTCTTCTTTCGGCATTTGCAATGATTGTATTATCATGTTTCAACCAAAGGCCAATGTGTAAATGAATGACTAAATGCAAAATATGTGAGTTCCAGTACCCCCTCCCAAACCCTCTCTGCTATGATTGGAATGATGTCTCAACCTGACATAGAGAATTAGCCTGATCTTGCACTTGTAGGTGGTAGTAGGACAACTTCCCTTCTTGGCACTTTTGTCTAGAATTAGTTTTATTTCATTTTTTAAAAAAAATCCCAAGTCTTCTAATGACAATAGACATAATTTTAGAAAAAGGCCAAGAATTTGAGAATTATAAGAAAACTATAAAATAAGAGGCAGAAAGATTATTCAATCCACAAATGAAACATTTAAAAAAAATATAAAACATACCAGGGAAAAGGAACATTTTGGGCCTAACAAGAAGTAAGTTCCTATAGCAAACTGCTACAGAATGAACATGAGAGTCTATCAACCAAGGACAAGTATGACAAAGCTGTTCAGAGATGGAGAATTTGAAAGTAGATGCAAATAAAGCCTGCTTAGTTATCTACCACATTCACTAACAATAGACCAAAATGACTGCAGGATCAGTCCTACCATTAAGCAAAGCAAAACAAAGCTTATGGTTGCAGATATGGGGAATGGGAGTAGCATCTTTTGAGCTTCCTGGCCTATTTCCCCCTTTGGGGGACATTTATATGTACGGCACACAGCCAACTCTGCTCTCCCTGCAAATTTGGCTGCTATTATTCAACATAACAGACAACCTTATCCCATTCACAGCGTCCAAGTAGTTTTCTGCGTTCAATCTGGTCTGTTTCAGAATGAGTAGTGAATATTGTCCTGTGCATCAAGCAGCAAAGTATCTTGTGGGTGTAGAAATAAAAGAAGTATAAATCTGAACTTCTGTTACTGCAGAACAGATATTTTAACAATCCAATTTAGAAAGCAAAGAGGGGCCTTTTTGATTTTGTTTCCACTACATTTTCCAGAGTTATATAAAATAAGTTGCATTTCTGTAGCAAAGATGCAGGCATTGCGTGACAGTATTGAAATCATGTTCAAGTTAGAAAAATCTGAAAAAAAAAACTGTCAATCTGGAGAACAGAGCAGCCCCTGTGAATCTATAGCCTATATCTAATTGCTGTTCCCAATTACAGTAAACCAGCCGAATCAATGGAACATACATAAGGTTTGATTTACTAAATTCCCATTTATTTAACGGATCTACTGTAATTGAGACAAGCAATTGGATTTAGGTCTATATATATCAGCCTGCTCAAGCCAACTCAAGGTGCATAAAAATATTTTAAGAAGAAATATTTAGTGAGTTAATAACTGAAAGACTGAACAAATTTGCTTCACTGCGCCTGGGAAGCAGCCCATTTTTTTTGGCCTTGCTGTTTATAAGGTGATGTCACAGGCTGTCAGACGATACCAGCAGCGAAGGCAGCAATATGTTGCTGGGAAGAGAATGTCAAGGTTGAATTGTTCCAAGAATGCTTAAACCGATTCCCATTCTGTGGCACTGCATCAAAATGGCCTTGCAAGAAGCGTGGATTAACATTGCTAGCCAAAAAAGGCTTGATCTACGTTGACATATAATGCAGTTTGAACTGTGCACTATCTGGATAGTGCAGACCCACATAATGCAGTTCAATGTAATTCAGACTACATTATATGGGTCTACACTAGGCATGGGCAAACTTCAGCCCTCTGGGTGTTTTGGACTCCAACTCCCACCATTCCTAACAGCCTCAGGCCCTTTCCTTTTCTCCCTCAGCTGCTTAAGCTGCTGAGGGGGAAAAGGAAGGGGCCTGAGGCTGTTAGGAATGGTGGGAGTTGAAGTCCTAAACACCCAGAGGGCTGAAGTTTGCTCATGCCTGGTCTACACTGATTCAAACACTATGAATGTGGTGTGGAGTAAGGCGGGGCAAAAACATTGAATATTGCAGCCTTTGTTTTGCCATCAGTGGTTGACATCTGTTAGAAGACTATTCCTGCCTGCACGTTGTAAGGTAAAGGTAAAGGTAAAGGTAAAGGTTTTACTCTGACATTAAGCCTAGTTGTATATGATGCTGAGGGTTGGTGCTTATCTTAATTTCTAAGCCGAAGAGGCAACGTTGTCCGTAGACACCTCTAAGGTCATGTGGCTGGCATGACTGCATGGAGCATTGTTACCTTCCTGCCAGAGCAGTACCTATTGATCTACCCACATTTGTATGTTTTTGAACTGCTAGGTTGGCAGAAGCTGGGGCTAACTGCAGAAACTCACCCTGCTCCCCGGATTCGAACAGCCGACCTTTTGGTCAGCACGTTCAGCAGCTCAGCAGTTTAACCTGCTGTGCCATCGGGGTGCATTATCCTTATTCAACCTTCACTTATCCAACGTTCTGTATTATCCAATGCAGTCTGCCTTTTAGTAGTCAGTGTTTTTGCAATCAATGTTTTCAATACATTGCGATGTTTTGGTGCTAAATTTGTAAATATAGTAATTACTACATAACGTTACTATGTACAGTAGAGTCTCACTTATGCAACACTCACTTATCCAACGTTCTGGATTATCCAATGCATTTTTGTAGTCAATGTTTTAAATATATCATGATATTTTGGTGCTAAATTCGTAAATACAGTAATTACTACATAGCATTAATGTGTAATGAACTACTTTTTCTGTCAAATTTGTTATATAACATGATGTTTTGTTGCTTAATTTGTAAAATCATCACCTATTTTGATGTTTAATAGGCTTTTTCTTAATCTCTCCTTATTATCCAACATATTCGCTTATCCAACGTTCCGTTAGCCCATTTATGTTGGATAAGTGAGACTCTACTGTATTGAACTGCCTTTTCTGTCTATTTGTTTTAAAACATGATGTTTTGGTGCTTAATTTGTAAAATCATAACGTAATTTGACGTTTAATAGGCTTTTCCTTAATCCATCCTTCTTATCCAACATTTTCACTTATTCAATGTTCTGCCAGCCTGTTTATGTTGGATAAGCGAGACTCTACTGTAATTGTAAAAAACTAAAATGAAAAGGATGTATAACAATCACAATTTTCTTGAATGAGAAAAATCTTACTACACATTCTTGGCAAATCAAGGATTTTAAAAATGTATTTGGATAGTACATACATTAGATTTTGGGAAGGATGAAGCGAAAATAATGTTAAAGCAACCCATTTGTCTGCTGATGAAACCAGCTGGACTAGCAACACTGAAGGCCACTTGGGAAAGATCTCATTCACAGCGAACAGAGGACTGTTTGTATATTATGGCCCTTCAATCTTTCTTTCTCGACCATCTTTTGTTCCCTTTCATTTGTGAAACGGTGAGAGAATGATGAAGCAAATGTTTCAAAGTCTGCATTTATCTCTGTATCCATCTTTCCAGACGAGCCGAGCAAACAGGCTCACCTTTTTCTGATTTGTAACAGAAACCTTGAACAAACTGTAACCAGAATACAAAAAAGGAAGCCATCCAGCTTCCCTCTCTCTCCTCCTCCTCCTCTTCCCCGCCAGCTTTTTGGAAGATTTTTTTTTTTGAATAATCAGGAAATTCCAGCGAGACAGATTGCATAGACCAGGCCGGGATTGCCATGGCAACCATAGGCAAGGACCCGGAGAGTCAGGTAACCAAATTACAGTGGAATACAAGTGGCTTCACACAAATCTTGAGTTCATGGGGAGGAGCGGGGAGCTGGGTGTTTTGCTTTGTGTTTTCAGCTATGCAGTTTGTGAAGAAATTGCTCTTTCGACTCAGTGTGCTGTCATGAAGTTGAGGCTTGGAAAGCGAGGCTTCCATTTGCGGCACTGAAACAGCTTTTTACATTATGGAAGCTGGTTTTAAACCTTCCCATCCCAGACATGAAACCCGAATAATACGATCCAGAGCTGCTTTATTCCCTTGAACATTAGGTCTTAAGGAAATAAAACTAATTCCAAATTATATAGCATATTTCTGCAAGTTTCTAACCCCAGAAAATGTATTTTCCTGTTTTTTCTGCTTTTCCTTATTTAAAATGATTCGTCTTTCAGATCTCCATTCTCCTTTTTAATTTATCCACAAAACCTGATTCTTGGTTGAATATGAAGATGGGAAACATTAAGGGGAAAGCAGGAATGTTAAGAAGGAAGACAGAAATATTGCAGCAGATAAACGATTGGAAAGGTTTAGGCATGAAATGGTTACCAAGAGCTCAGACATATTCCAGATTTGCCATTGCTGTATTCAGGTGTGTTTGTATCCTGCAATCAAAACCCTTGCCTCCTCTGAACAAAATGGACTGCAGGCAGTCCCCATGTTATGAACCAGATAGGTTCTGTAGGTTTGTTCTTAAGTTGAATTTGTCTGTAAGGAACTATAAAAACAAGCATTTATATCCCAAGTGAGCATATCAAGCATATGAATAACAGAGCAAACCTATAATTGCTTAGTTTGCTGTTGAGATAGTAAACAGTGGATTATGGATGCTAGTAGGATTGCTGCTGGACCCTTCCTGCTGCCGTTTGATTCCAGGACTCCCATGGATACCAAAATCCATGCATACTCAAGTCCCATTATAGGCAACAGCATAATAAAATGGCATCCTTTATTAAAAAGAGCAAACAGCTCAAGCAAAGAGCTTGACTGTCTTTGAAATGGCAGGAGGCTACAGCAGGGTATGCCTAGTGCTCAGCGTGTAGGAAAATCGAGCTTTACGCTTACATTTCCCCCCTGAATATTTTTGAGCTGTGGTTGTTCTAATGCAAGCATGGGCAAACTTTGGCCCTCCAGATGTTTTGGGCCTGAGGCTGTTAGGAATTGTGGGCTTTGGAGTCCAAAACATCTGGAGGGCTGAAATTTGCCCATGCATGGTCTAATTTATAGATACAGAACCCATGGATAGAGAGGGTTGTATGCATTTGTAATCACAACGTCTAGAAACTTACTCCATAATGATGATGTTCACTAACTTCACTCACTATTTTGAGAGGTTTAGAAGCCAAGCCCTATGAGAAGTGGATGAGGGACCTGGTAACCCTGCTTAAATATTTAAAGGATTCAAACTGCAGGAAAGGGGATTCCACCTAAACATTAGGAATAGTTTCCTGATGGTGAGAGCTCTTTGGCAGTGGAATATTCTGCCTGCGAAGGTGGTGGCATCTCTTTCTCTGGAGCAGTGATTTTCAACATGTTTTTGAACTGCTAGGTTGGCAGAAGCTGGGGCTAATACCGGGAGCTCACCTGTGACCTTTTGGTCAGTACGTTCAGCAGCTCAGCAGTTTAATCTGCTGTGTCACCGGGGGCTCCAGCTTTGGCCTACAATTCCCAAAATCCCAGCCAGTTTTCTAGCTGTCAGGATTTCTGGGTGTTGAAGGCCAAACATCTGGGGACCCACAGGTCGAGAACCACTGCTCTGGAGGTTTGTAAGCAAAGGCTGTGAGCCATCTCTTGGGTTGCTTTGCTTTTGTTTTCCTGCCTGGCAGTGGGTTGGACTGGAGGGCTTTTGTGGTCTCTTCCAAGTCTATAATTCTATGTGTGGCTACAAAACGTCAAGATGGCTGCTTGCATCCAAGAGAGCATTGGGATTGCAAGCAGTTTGCAGCCAGACCATAAAAGGTCATGAGTGCTGAGTTCAAGGGCATGTAGGAGTTCAGAGGAGGAAAGCAGGAGTCAGGCCCACTGAACCAAGGCAATGAAGAGAAATTATAGGAGGATGGAGCCCCTGGTGGCGCTGTGGGGCTCTGAGCTACTGAACTTGCTGACTGAAAGGTCAGCAATTCAAATCCAGGGAGCAGGGTGAGCTCCTGCTGTTAGACCCAGCTTCTGCCAACCTAGCAGTTCGAAAACATGTGAATGTGCGTAGATCAATAGGTACTGCTTCAGCGGGAAGGTAACGGTTCTCCATGCAGTCATGCTGGCCACATGACCTTGGAGGTGCCTATGGACAATGCCCGGTCTTCGGCTTGGAAATGGAGATGAGCATCAGCCCCAGAGTTGGACATGACTAGATTTAATGTCAGGAGAAAACTTTTACCTTTACCTATAGGAGACAAGAAGAAGGGGAGTGAATGAATATTTCCCTCCTCTGCCTTTTCAAACATTCTCAAAAAGGGACCCTTGAACCTAAGCAATGCCTTCTCCATCTTGCCAGCCTCCATCTGCCCCTAATCCCTGCACACACACTTCCTGCAATTTCAGGGTTAAACCTTTCCTCTCTTTTACTATTTTTATTTTACATTAGGAACATTTTTACAAATAGATTGTACTCTCCCAGGAAGAAAGGAAAAGCGGGAGGAGAGGGAAAAAATAGAGAGAGCAAAAAAACCCTGCAGAGCGGAGAGAGGCTGTAGATCACAGGGCCATTCTGATAGCCTTCCCGTCCGTCACCATGGCAACGGCAACTGGCATTTATCAGTTCCTTATGAGCTCAGGCACAGCAAATCTGCATTGCACATGGCAGCCTTCCAGCCTTTCAAATGAAAGAGCACTTTGAACCGCTGCCAAGTGGGGAAGGAGCAGAGCTGTCAGGCCTACTTAATGCCTCCACCGCTTTGGACGGGGAGGGAGGGCTGTGTCGAGGGGGAAAGGCAAGCAGGGAGGCAGGGAAGCAAGCAGGCAGAGCCATGGCGGCAAGGCCTTTCCACTTCCCAGAATCCTTCCGTGCAGCAGTGGGCCGCAAGCCAAGCCCTAAGAGCAGAAGCCAGCAGGATCAGAGGGGAGGAAATGTGTACTGGGTGTCTGAACGGTATGAAGGAAAAAGCTTGACGTAACTCGGTTTGATGAAGATGAAGATGCTGCTGCTGTTTGGGACCATCACTATAGACTTTTTTTATCATGTCAGAAGTGATTTGAGAACATACTGCAAGTCGCTTCTGGGGTGAGAGAATTGGCTGTCTACAAAGACGTTGCCCAGACAATGCCCGGATGTGTTGCTGGGAAGCTTCTTTCATGTCCCCACAAGCTAGAGCTGACAGACAGAAGCTCACCCCATCTTGCAGATTCGAACCGGCAACCTTCAAGTCAGCAACCCAGCCTTCAGGTCAGCGGTTCACAATTGCACCACCACAAGAGACTGATAAAGCAACAACCATTTTCTATGTTGCAGAACATGAAGTACTTGTTACTTTGTTAATCACAATGCATGCGCACCAGGCATGGACAAACTTTGGTCCTCCAGGTGTTTTGGACAGGTAGGCTGTTAGGAATGGTGGGAGTTGAAGTCCAAAACACCTGGAGGAACAAAGTTTGCCCATGCCCAGTGTACAATATTGAATTAATACAAAAACAGAGCTGAAAGAGACCAACCAGGCTTCCTTTGGGAAAGGGGATTCATGGTCTAGGATCAGTCACCAAGAAAGTTAATTTTTTACTAGTCCAAACCAATGTCACTTGGGTGTCATTCACTTAAAGGAAATGATGCTTTAGCTTTAATAGTGGATTGGCTGTGGATTTTGGAGAATGGTGCCTTGCATATATTCCCTCGTGATTTGCTGCTTGTCCCCTGGTGCATTTTCACTGTAGAAAGTATGTAGTTTGACACCGCTTTAACTGTCATGTCTGAATGCTACATGATTATGGGAGTTATGTTACAAAGCCATTAGTCTTCTCTGCCAAATAGTGCTGATGCCTCACCAAATTATAAATCCCAGGATTTCATATCGCTGTGTCATTTGGGGTTGAAGTGGTGTCAAACTACATTGATTCTGCAATGTTGTTTCCCCCTCCAACTGGCTTCCTGAAGCCCAGAACATAAGAGTGCCATGCAAACCATTATAGGAACCAACTGTAAAACAGTTCTGCCCATCACAAGGTCACCGGGAGGCCCATGAACCAAATCCAAGTAGGGATTTAAGCAGGGACAATAGGGCAGAGTGAGAGTGGCGGGCATCCAAGGGCAGGAACTGTGGATAGGCTTTCGTCACAATAAACTCTGCTGCTCTTCCTGGCGGGCTTCACACGCACATTCATACTCCAGCCAGCTGAGTCCATTCATTACAGAGGGATTGGATATTTTCCACATGCCTCGAGTCACAAATACAGGCGCCACCATAGGAATAAGGGCCACCTTTCCGCTTCACGCTGTGTTTACATTGGGGAAACGCCACTGAAAAGAACATAATCTTTTTTGTTTTTTGAAAACAATAATGGGAATGGACAGAAGCCTGTAAATTTTCTATTCGATGTTGCTTGTGTGGTTTAACTGAACTCTGCTCAGTGCAGGATTTAAACTGTTTAAACCATAGATGCACGTGTTAGATATATTATTGATGATATGTTGTAGGGCTCTTTAATATGAGAAGTTCAGGCCTTTTTTGTGGCTTAAACCAGCTATGTGTAAACTGTGTGTAAGCTGTGTGTAGGATTGTCTGGTTTTCAAAAGAATTAATAAAGACCAGTTGAAATTCATGGTGTGCAGGGCTGACAACCAAGAAGTAGCTGTTAGGAAGAATATGTTCCACCTAAATACCAGATTAAAGTACATGTTGAGCATCCTTCTCTGAAATCCTCCAAAATCCAAAGCAGTCCACATGTGTGACTTAAATATTGACACCTTTGCTTTTTGATAGTTTAATGTATAAAATTCCCATATATTGTAAGGCATTTGCATGTTTTAATTCAGCTGTGTTTGTGTGTAGACCGCACCTAAGTAGGGTTGCCAGGTTTTTAAAACAAGGGCCAGTTGAAATTCATGGCATGCATCCAAGAAGTAGCTGTTAATAAGATTGTATTCTACCTAAGTACCAAAACAGAATACAGATTTTAGTTAACTTACACATATGTTTTGCTGCGAAGTTAGCATATTGTCTGGATTTGTACATTATTTGAATTATTGTCTGGATTTGTACATTTCAGACTTTTTGAAAGGCCTATACTCTCCTATAAAGGATTGGGGGTAGGTGTTGCTCAATCCATATAAAAAGATAAAAATGATTCTTAGATTCTCAGAGAGGCATTTCTTGGAATTTGAGACACCTGGCAAACATATGCAATAGGGAACCAATGTCCCACCAAAATATGTGGTTGGACTCCAGCTCCCAGCAACCAATACCCAAGGATGATGTGAACTCTAGTAGAGCAGGAGACAGTGATAACATAGAAGTAATGACTGTAGAAAGCAGCGGAAGGGATTTTTCCTAGCCTCCTGGCACTCTTGAAAAACCAATAAACCTGGAAGTAGTGGATAAGGCAATTTCAGCGTGACTGCCAGACTGGCAATTTACAGGAGGAAGAGAAATTGCATTTCTCTGTTTTCTTAAGGGATTTTTCTCTGTTTGGTCTATCAGATTTTGGAAGATTTGAGCACCAGAGCTAGCCAGGAAGCAGCTCTGGTTTCCAGTTTGATTTCTGCTATGAATTTACATGAGATTGCTTTAGACATGCTGTTCTTCTTTTAGCCTCAAACATACTCAGGCACCCTGTGCAAGATGGGAGATTACAGTGCTGATGAGTGGATTGAGACATTTTAAGAATGAGAGAATTGAATTCCCATATAAACAAATCCATGAAATATTAATGGAGCCTAGAAAACAACTCAAATTGTTTAACAGTAACAAACAATCTCTCACAAAGATGACTTTGGAAAACAGCATACATTTAGCTCGGTGCCTAGATAACCTCCAGTCTTGTATACAGGACTGAGCCCTATTGAATGCAGTAGGACTATATGGCAGGTTAGCATGTACTATACAGGATAACAAATTAGTCCCATGTAAAAATATCTGGGCAGCCTCTTCAACAACCTGAGAGCCCAGAAACCACCCATTTAGCTTCAGAAGGAGGTACCAACCAGGCAAGGCCTTGAAAAGATCTTGGGAAACTAGCACATTTACTCTTGAATATTTAAAAGGCATTATATGCACCCAGAATATTTTCAGAGTTGCAGAAAGGTAGATTTCTTGGGCTGAGTTAGAGCAGAAAATGATTTGCCACCCCTTCCCATGCACAATTAAAGATACTCAGAACTAGCAAAGATATACTGACACACAGGACAGACATGTGAGAGGTTCCTCCCCATTTTCTCTGGTAATTCTCTCTCCCGCTCTCATGTGCCTGTGTATGTATGTAATGAGCGCATGTGACTAATAATTTGCTGCCACTTCGTGACATGCAAAGTCTGCTACCCAGGACACTGCCTCACTCTTCCAGATGATAGAGGAAGTTCAGCAGGGTTCTGCTTTTTCCAGGAACTGAATATAGTTGTGTTGTAATCAATTTGTTAGTCTTGAAGAAGACACAGAAATCTGTTGTTTTTGTTGCAGCACACTAGCAGGGTACTTCTTTGAAAATACATACAAAGGAGAAAGGACTGCATGCTTTGTGACTGAGGGAAAGCCTGGGAGGAATGGAGGAAGCACAGTAATACAATCAGTCTAATCTGCATTCCATGAAGGAAATCCAGGAGTTAGTGCATTGTGCATCTCCTGACATTTTGCCAACATCTATGGCAGGCATCCTCCGAGGTTGTGAGGTCTGTTGGAAACTAGGCAAGTGACCTGGAAGGTCCAGAATGGGCAAAAGAACTCTTGTTTGTTGGGGGCAAGTGTTAATGTTGTAATTAATCACCTTGATTAGCACTGAAAAGCCTTGCAGCCCTGGAGTGTGGTGGAGGCTCCTTCTTTGGAGGCTTTTAAACAGAGGCTGGGGAGTTCCTTGAATGAGATTTCCTGCTTCTTGGAAGGGGGTTGGACTGAATGGCCCACGAGGTCTCATCCAACTATGATTCTATTATTCTAAGGCCTGGCTGATTCCTGCCTTTGTTGGGAGGTGTTAGGAAAGGAATCCTTTGTTGGGAAGTGTTAGCTGGCCCTGAAACCATAAAACCATGAAAATGAACAAAATCTGGCTACCAGTATTTAAAAAACTCTAATATTAGGGCAGTAAATAAAAAAAAAACAACACCCTGAAAGTGGGAATTCTACATGATGCAATCAGGGCCAACTACCACCTCCCAA
Organism: Anolis carolinensis; assembly: GCF_035594765.1. NCBI lineage: Eukaryota > Metazoa > Chordata > Lepidosauria > Squamata > Anolidae > Anolis > Anolis carolinensis. The sequence continues at coordinate 331,420,674 of NC_085841.1, read as the reverse complement.
CAAAGGATTCCCCAAGGCAGGAATCAGCCACGCCTTGAAGCTGCAAGGCTTTTCAATGCTAGCCAAAGTGATTGGTTTAATTAATTACAACATTCACACTTGCTTCCAACAGGCAAGAGTTCTTTCTCTCACCCTGGATCTTCCACAGATATATAAACCTCACTTGCCTAGTTTCCAACAGACCTCACAACCTCTGAGGATGCCTGCCATAGATGTAGGTGAAACGTCAGGAGAGAATACTTTTGGAACATGGCCATACAGCTCGGAAAACTCAGAGCAACCCAGTGATTCCGGCCATGAATGCCTTTCCTCTTAGTCTCGAGGATGTTATGGGATTTAGAGAGAGGGAGAAATAATAGAAATGCCACGAGGACCAGAATTTCCCTGGGTTTTCTCAAGCCAGTGTCCTCTCTGAAGGCGTGTGAGTGAAATGGGTCAGGCGGAAGAGAAGGAACTTTGAGTGCCATTCGGGGCCAACTGCCCTGTAGCCCCGCCTCTCCCTTCCCCAAATAAGGCGGCCTGGTGCCCGGGCAAAGCTGGGCCTGGAAGACCTGGGAGGGCAAGAGCCATTCGCCCGGTCACTTTGGATCCGAGCGACGCGGCAGGAATGATGCGCCGTGCCGTTGTCGGGCTCCGCGGCTGCTCTAACGCGGGTTTCCCCCCTTCCTTTTCCTGACCTGGTTCTCTTGCGTTTTTTGCTGACATTGTGAGAATCTCGGGAACACGCCGGCGCTGAATGCCGCAGTGGGGGAGGCGGGGAGAGGAAGCGCCTGGCAGAAGAGGGCTCTAGTCTGTCCTGCCTTTCTTCTCAATGGAGACCTTGCATGCGAAGGAAGTTTCGCCTTGGCCCCGAAACGCAAGGGCGGCGGAAACAAACCAGGCCAGTGCTTTGGCCGCCAGCCTTAGCAGCAGCGCCCTGCGCGCATTTTGGGTGTGCCCTCCCCCCTTTTTTGCCCCTTCCCCAGCTTTTCTCTTCAATCTTTAGCGCAAACAGATTGAAATCCGACGCCAAAGGGGTTTGAAAGGAGTTCAGGAAAGCGAGGTCTGGCATTCCTTCCAAAGCGGAGGGCGGGTTTCCTTCAGCTCCGTTTACTGTCGGCGGATTCTTTGCTTGCCGATCGAGACCTGTTTTCCTTCCCCCGAACTCAGGAATGTCACCCTCAGCACAAAGTCCTGCTACGTAGTCAGAGGAGTCGGGCTCGAACCGAAAAGGATGCCTGCCTGCCTGCCTTGCCTGCCTAACGCAGCGCGCCTTTTCCATTACTTTCCTCAA